>NC_064871.1:12723000-13416500 GCF_943734695.1 Anopheles maculipalpis | reverse complement strand
TGGAATGCTGGAAAGTGTGCAATTAAACTGAAAGAAATTAACTCTGACCCTGGGGTTTGGTGCTTCAAGGATAAATTGGTTGGAGAATTGATTCCCATGTTTGTGTTGTGGGGTAGCGAACAACGATGATGTCTCCCGTTGGGTGACACATCTGCGTATCGTTTAAATGGATGTCTTTATTGAAGTTGATACAATTGTTAGTAACGTTGAAAAGGTCCAGGTACCATTAACTATTTACTGACAAATACTTCGTCTTGAGGTATGTACGGTACCACCATATCTTGAACAGGACATCGCTTGTAACGACTTGACGAAAGAGTACGCTTGATGGGATGCTTTGTCTAAGCAAGACGATGCGAATGTTCCTGGTGGGAAAATGAACCTCACGATACAAAAGGACATCCGAGATGAATGTGACTCATATAAATATAAACGAGGTACAATTCTCAACGAGGTTCTTCATCGGCAGTCAGTAACAGCACCAATTGATGATCGGTCAATTAAAATGTAAATTTCAATTCCTTGCTCATCCTCATCACTCCTGGTTCATTATCAATTTAATTGAGTGAATAGACAAACGGTTCCAATCAACCAGAATTTGTCTTGCAAGCTGTAAACCACGGCGCTCCCGGGCCTGCTAACACACGGTACGTTCGGCTGTCTGTGTTGCCTTGTCACCATTCATCGTCGTCAATAATCTTCATCGTTTAAGATTGTCCAAGCTGTTTACGTCTTCGAGGCAAATCGTTCGAGCTACCTCGGCTGACGCACAAGGACTAGAGCAAGGAATCGCTTGTCTTGGATGGGAAGCATCGTTGCCGTCGGTAGCAACAGTTCCAAGAACGGCTTCATCCAGACATCACTCAAAATTTATAACATTTCATCTCGCACACATCTTCCTGTCCAGATTGTTCGTGAGCCTCATTCGTAAACAATCATACCATCGTCATCGAAGACCGATGCCCCCCGTCTTCTGCCGTTTCGTGCTTCGCCCCAAACACGAAAAGGCGCGCATCTTCCACCAGAGCGAGCTCGATCTATCATGCGGATCCATAATCTGTTCATATATCATCATTTGGATGGCGCTGCCCGGGGGCAGTGTTGTTGAAAGCCTAATCGAATGAAATAAAAATAAATAAACAATCGCCTTCAGGGTGTACTCTCGGATAAAAAGAAAAAAAACGGAAGTTTCAACCATCTCCCCAGTGCGGAAAGGAAACGGTTGAAAGATGAAACATTGCCCAGGGAGGAGGCAACCGTTTGTCAGCTCGTTTCGTGTACCGTCTGTGTGGGATGGAAGAAAATTCCCGAATAACAGAATCATGAATCAGGCAGCCCTTCGACTTAAGACATTCTTAAAGAGGAAAATAAACGGCACCACAGCGCTGTCTGGCGTGGTGTGGAGTTGTGCGAAGTTTATGTTGCATTAAATCCTGCCGAGCCAAACCAATGTGCGGTGCGTGAAAAATTGAACACTGTTGGCTTTAACAAGCGTTTCATACTGTAGAGTTTTCCCTTTTTCCGAATCGCAACATTGAACACCGATCATGCCAAACCGGCATACCAAGCTGGGCAGCGAATGTATTGCTTTTCCCATTCAGAACCCCATCCCGGAACAGGACACGGCTGGGCAGCCAAGATAATCGTAATCGGTTACGGTTTTGCAAAGTCATGAAGCGTTTCCTTTCTGGGTTAGAATGAAGAAAAATTCTTCTGGCTTCTGGCCGATCTAGAGAAAGTCAAAATCTAATCAAACATCGCTCTTTGTGGGGTGAGTTTCTCTTGGACATGAAGACCGTGTGCGTTTTTCTCGTGTTTAGCATATAGTTCTCGTTTTTTTTAATGTGATATTTATTTTATGTTTTGCCAACCAACTTCGTTCCAGTTCAATTTTTAACTCGCATTCCTGGGATCCATGGGCGCCAGCATCATCGCAAGTGATGCGAATGATTTAATTCTCGTGCTCAACGCTATTCGAAAATTAATGCCATAATTTATAACTACGTCACGATGAAGTTGTGTACGCGTGGCCTAAAAGGGGGCATCCTTCGGCAAGCAGGGGTGAAAAAGAACGCAGGGCGATTTCCTGCCGCTATATATCTAATCAATTCCTTTGAAAATCAAAGACAGGATACGGAGGATTTCTCAATATCGAAGCCGAACGAGCTTCAAAGACCGCTGAGAAGGGAATAGGACCATGAAGTTTACAAAAATTTATCTCCCTTCCACTCTTCGCTCGGCCGTTCGTTTGCCATCAGTTTGTCTTGCAAGCGGTATCGAATTTCCGATTCGTTATTGAATTCTTTCATATCCACCCATCTGTCAAACGAGCGTGTTCATGGTTGAGAATGCGCACGATGTAGAATGCTTTTTGAGAACGAATATGAGAAAAAAAACACACACACACAAAAAACATACAAACATTCCGACCATTTCGGCCACGGCGGTTAAGACATCGATGGTTAATGCGTTACTGTGGTTGCATTTGGGTTGCATTCAATCTTGCCTGCGGTTGCCCGTCTCAAGTGCGCTTTTGATTGCGTTCAATGTGCAGGGCTGAAGAATGAAGTGGTGATGTGGAGCCAAGGGATTCTTGTTCCTGAGCTCATATTTCAAATGGTGTCAAATTTCTCACAGGAACGTTTGTAGAGCGGTTTGTATTAATATGGGGACCTTTTTCTTTGTATTTGGACAGCTGTAAATCGTTGACCATTCGTTGAGTGATCATACTGGACATAAGAAATATCAACAGAATAGGGTCATTGAACTTACCACACGCATGTTTCTGTTTGAAACGACTGTTTGAGTGGTCATACTTACCCTAAACGAACTACTAAGGTCACTCCGGTCATCGAATGGCTTGCTAGACTTAGTGGTAACACGTAGTTTGATGGTCAGGATCTCACTAAGAGCAGATGTGAAACCCTGTCTTGCCCTATGAAAAACAGAGCCGCTGTTTGCACTACGAACTGGATCCATTATTTTCAAGAATTACAAGCATTAAATAGGCAAAACTTGCATACATTTAGGCGTTTGTGATTAATTGAAAACCACTCTTCTGCTTTACTGCTTTTCTATGAAATTCTGTGGTACAACATTCGTCTGGAGAATTTCTAAACTAACTGTCGATTGAACCACGCCTTGACGTCATTTGCAGTTCTGCATCAATAATAGTCCTTGTATGGTTTCTATGTACCTTAAGTGATTTTGTTACTAGAAATCAAACAATCTAAGTAGATTAACTACTCATGCTCTAACTATGTTTTCATTCGAACAAATCATCAACTTTATTTCTAACGATAGCCTATCATTAACCCCACCTTAATGCGTGATCAATGTAACTGTGCCCAAATTGGTTTAAGATCCCCATGTTCTTACCTTCCATGCGTGTATGTTGTACTAAACATGACGTACAGACACGTTGAAAGGCCATCATTCCATTCGGTTCTTGCTCACTTCGGCAAGCACTTCAATGTCGAGTACGCTTTTCCGCGGATTAAATCGTGCACCAGGTGTGCCGGAATGGCAGTTCGACAAAAGGCAGCTCAACATGTAAGTGGCATATGAGCTCTAATCCGTCCAAGATGTACCTTGGAAAGGGCCTTGCCTAGCACTACAACAAGAAGACAGCAAAAGGTAGCAGCAGCAGCAGCAAAAAAATCAAGGATTCACCACACTACCCTTCTGCCGGATTGGTGGACCACAGGACTGAAAGCAGCTTTTCGCCGATCTACATAATCGAAGTCAACAATTGACTGGCAAAAGTCAATCATTTCGAAAGCTTAATTCAATCATCACCACCGCTCTCGGGCCACACTTCTTCCAACCAGCCGTTCAACGGACCGACACACCATGGTCGGCGTGCGTTGTCAGTGTTCCAGCGTGTCTTGCAGCGCTCGACGGTAATCAACTTCAGCCCAACCCAATTTCCGGACGGGGTTTGGAGTATTCGGTTTTACCGTCTGCGCGCCTTTCTGTGCAACATTTTGTGCTGGGAACATTTTCTGTGATTCTCCTCTTTTTTTTTTGTTGCTGTTGTTGCCGTTGCTGCCTTTTCCAGCGTGTGCGTTTGTGTTGTGCTGCTACCATTTTGTTGGCTTGTTCCCGGCCCAATAGCGCATTATTGAATTTAGAAATTTCGTTAGGAAATCAAGAGATTGGAGCGTACGGTCGGACGGTCCCCCGAAGGACGCATTCTGACAATCGACGAAAAGCCTACACGATGCGGCCGGCGGCATTTGGCAGCAGCTGTGGTTGGGCCGGATAGCTCACCCACATCTAGGTGACAGAGCCCGACACAGCAAACGAGGGAGGAGGAAAATCAACAAAAAAAAAAAAAAAATACCTCAATCTGGTTTTCCATCGCAACTTCTTTTACCGGTTTGCCACACCGGCACTGAAAATCGGTCCACCGGGAGCGGGAGGATTCGCTTGTACAAATTGAATACACACTTCCGCGTTGATTGTTGCTTCAAAGAGTTCCATTCGCGGGCAGTGAAAGTAGGGTAGGTGTTTGAAGACTCTTTTTTTCTCATTCACTTTATCCACACACACACACACCCTCAGCCGTTCTCTGCGTTTTGATTTCAGTTCTGCTGTTGTGTCGTTCCGGTGGCGTGGTCGCGGAATATATATTTTTTTCTCGACACCATTCCATTCCTCGACCGTTGTACCGATTCTCACGAGCAGTAAATTTGTTTCGCAACAACAAATCGAAGGGAAGTAAAAAGTTTTTCCCGAACGGCGAAGGAGCGAAATACTTAGCAATCAGGGAAAATCGGCATCGACAGTCACTGTACGATAGAAGGAAAAAAAATCCCGGCGTTCGAAGGTACGGCATGGGTTGGCTAATTGGCTAAGGAATGAATGGCACGGTTAGAAGTTTAGAAGCGTAAAGAGAAGAAGGTGTCAGCCGGCAAGCATTCCATGGCGCGTCCATCCATTTGATCATGTCGTGTTTTTGTCTGTGTTCTTTAGGTTTTCCACTTTTTGTTTCCTTTTTAAAATCCATTTCAATTTCACAGAAGAAGTAATTTTATGTGGTGAGAGAGAGAATGGGTAGAAACGGTTTAATCCTTGATAAGAAACATCAAGTTACGATTTGCTTGATTGGCCTGTGAAAGTACAGTTGGCAATTCAATCCTTTCGGGGAAAATAAACACAGAAGAAGAGTTAGCCAATTGCGTAGAAATACAATTAGAAACTCATTTAATCTTCAGTTCCTAATATATTCATCCAGCAAATGTGTAATAAACGCCATAAGGTATGCAATCTTTTTGCATGAGTTTTTATAAACAGGGTATTGAGGACCTTTTATGCTTTCCCATGACGATTGCTTTAATATTTTGATGTTTTCCCGATGTTTTTTGTCGCTCGGTAAGGTGGCAAAACACGTATAATAAAACTGGCTTCGATCAGCACAGATCCTTAAACGGGGAGGCTTCAAAAATATCCGATCTACCCTGTATATTCAGACCCGTCAATCCAATGGTCTTTTCCTATTATTTTGTAAGTTGAATTATACATAATTTTCTTTAAGTTACAGTACCAACGGTAAAATTTATTCTGTATTATTGTTTACCTCAATAATAATCAAATTAAACCTCATATCGTCTTACGTATGGCACGTAATTAAAATACCCCGAATCGGTATCTTCCCACAAAACAAAGCGTTCCTTGATCCGATCATTTTTAACGAATAGTTAACATCAATTAAAACTACTCACGAAAAACACATCATTAAAACAAAATCAGTGAAACCAGATATGCAACTCATTCGGACAAAATAAACTTCAACCGACGAAAGGCAAACAGTCCCAAACAAAGGACTCTCTCGCTCGTACCATCCATCCATCCGGTGCTGTGCTAGATCATTAATTTGCCAATCATATCGGAACAAGCGCACGGAACGTCACTCGATGATCTCATCGGCCTGTCTAGATGCGTTCCCTTTTCCCATGAATAACACTTTCGGGTCCCATCCTTACCTCACTCACTCGTACCGTTGTTTGGCTCGATGTTGATGAGCACGATGCTGATGAACGAGCGCTTCGAGGAGTTTTATTCTCGTTTTTATGCTTTCATTTTGTGCCCGATCCACCCCTCGCTGCTACTGCTGTCTGCTGCACCTCAAACGGCAACTGTTGCCGCGTGCAATTGGCTCTCGAAGGGATCGGGTCCTGGCCAGGGGCAGGACCATGGCGGGTACAGCTGGGCTGTCTATTGCTTTCCAATCAAGAAGCTATAAAGCTACCGTTGAGAAGCCCCTGACGGCTGAAGTGCCTAGTTGTTTCTGACACCGGGGCCGAGTCTCCTTGAAGGTTTGCTCTCTACGCAGAAAAGAGGAAACAAAATGCAGCACAGAGCAAGCAAAAAAAAAATGCTGCTAGTTCATTAAAATAACACGGACATAGAAACGGAAGTGACACAACAGTTCTCCTTGCCTATCCGGCATTCAAAACCGGCTTGTCCGGGCTGCCCTCCTCAGTGCTCCTTGAACCGAAACCTTGGTGTAGGGAAAAAAATGGGAAAAAGGGGGAAAAATTGCATTACCTCGGTGCGTTCTATTCAAACAGCAAAGAAATATGCCACTCACCTCTCTTTAAGACACTCAAGAGGCGAGTTATTTCTCAAGTAAGGGCTTCACAGTCGTTCCTTTCCTATTGCGAAACGAGACGAGTAATGAGTTGTTGATGCAACAACAAACTCCCTGCCTCTATTATGCATCTCAGCATCAAGCATCTTCATCTGCACACTTCCGGTTGTACAGGGGGGGTTTCTCGGGAGGTACCGCTCACTGTAAAGTAGGTATCAAAACACAATTAAAGCTGATGTCGACAGTTCAAGCAGCTACCAGAAGGTAGAGGCATTATTATTACGTCTTTATATCACGTTTTTTTACTTTGTTACCGTTTTAGTTTCGCTCCAGTTTCTACATGCTGCGAAACCCAGGCATGCTGCGATGTACGAGAATTAATGCGCACATGCTGTTGGATCGATGAAAATTCGATCAAAGCATTAGTTTTTGTGTCGAATGAACAAGCACGGGCGAAAGAAAAAAAAATCAACGATAAAATTGCAACGACTTGAAACGTTCGAAAGTTTCCCATCGTGTATGGCATTTTTGCTGCCCTTGTTGGGTTATTATTTTGCCCCGTCAAATATGTTTTAAAAAGCGAAGTGCATTATGGAGTTTTGTGAGTGTGTGTGTGTGTGTCGGCTTTTTTGCTTTTGCAAATCGAAACATATGCACTAAACGAAAGTGACTTTAGCGCGACATTGCATGATGTTACTTAAATCATGAACGATACAACGAGGGGCTGGGATAATGCATCGCAGTGGGAGAGGGAAAATGTGAAATGCATGTCGATGCAACTCTATCATGCAATCCATTTTCTCACTCATTTTCTCTCGCTCTCGCTCTCTCCTTCTCGTACATATACACACGAGTTTGATAAATATCCTTTTTACCTTTCGTTTAACCCGAATTACCTTCAGTTTCGGTGCCCTTCGGTTCAGAACGTTATTTATTGACTTTCGATCGTACGGTACAAACGATGGGAAAATTGGATCGCAATCTATAAAAATCGATACATGCTTATAGCGGTGGAAGAATTGGCACCGATTCAAATATCATCCCGCACAAGTAGGGAACAATTCTGTTAATTGTCGGATATAAATTGAATACAGTGTGTGGAGCAAGTAAATGAATATCAATCTATAAAAAAGATACCGCAATAATTGTACACCAGAAAAAAAGCTTTGTTTTCGTTACTGTACATTAAAATGACGTTCGCTTCGCAACACCACGGTTGCATCATGCACGGGCACAAATAAAAGCATTAAAATGAATCCAGCTCTCTAAACGGTTTTCTGCTGGGAAAACGTATTTGCAAACGTAATTTTGTCCCGGCAGACAATCGAGACTAACCAAACAGGGAGTAGTTGTCCATGAGGTCCAGTTCGTTTTAATTTCTTAATAACACCGGGGCCAGTGGTACGCATGAAATATGACTTCCTACGAACCCCGAACCCATTTCAAAGCTGACCTGAGCTGTTTGCATTTGAAGGTAGGGCCCAAAATTGGCAATGCAGTTAATTGAATGAAAAATGATGCGCTCGACGGGTGGTCAGGATTTACGGCAAAAATCACACACCGAGTCTAGGGGAACGATGTTAACTGCTGCTCGCAGTAAGCGGAGGAACGTTAACGGACCAACAAAATTGGCAGCTGGATGTGAATGTTCGCTTGAGACGTGTGCGTCCGTGAAATAAGGTTTATGTGAAAACGAGGTGGGAAAATGTCATCTCGATCTATGATGCAGTTTCGTTAATCAGTGAACGATCGAGTGCTGGGAAAAAAGAGCGAGAGAAACCAGGAAACCAATCGGCTACCATGCTGTGAGGGTGAAGCAAAAGTTAATGAAAAACATTTTATAGAAAGCATAAAATTATGCCATCTGTAAATGGAAAGTGTTTGCACGGACGCTTTTTAGTCGTTTTATTTGGAACGAATCATCCGCAGCACCGAACACATGTCACTAGAATTGTATTCCCTAGCAATTTTACACTATTTCAGCAGCAATTTCTCTTAACTCTTCACTTAACGCTCAGGTTGAGGATGGAAAGAGAACGCATTTTTTTTTAACCAACCCGGCAAATGGAGGGTTGCAACTAATTGCCCATTATCTTCTACCTTCCTGCAGGCTGCTATCGAAAGTTCGCTTGACACAAGCGCGCTAAATTGCTTAAGTAAATCGGATGCTAATTTGATAGGATTGAATCGAACGAGGGTGGCAACAAATATACAAAAAAGTGAAATAAATAAATCCCAACAGGGAACGTAATATCACTCCCAAAACCCGCAACTCCTTCGCAGGCATCATTTGCTTTTCACCGGTGGTGCGGCTAATGCCCCTCGGGCTGGTAACCGTACCTTACCAGTAAAACCATTGCAAGATGACAGCCGGTCTGAATCAACAGAGATAACCGGAAAAAAGGGAGCGTAATCGAATCGCGACGCACCACAATCAAAGATAAAAAGAAAGATCCTTTTCCTTTCCGCCACCCGGTGTAAAATGGCTTTTGTTTTTTTTCCTTCTTCTTTCTTTATTTTCCCATTCAAAACTCTCCCCTTCCCGGTGTGGCCATTTGCGTGCTAAGAACCTTTTCAGGCGGGAGATGATTGTAAATTGAAAGCTTCTTTACCAGCGCGCGCGCTCGCGCTCGGGGGCATTAAAATGTTTGTCTATTTGCATTTGAAATCGCTCACTGTCACATTGGCTGGTGGCCAGGGTGGCGTTAATGCGCCCAAGAGGGAGAGGCGGTGTGTGTTTTAAATTTTAAGCGATGCGACATGGCCAACGGAATCGGAACAGCAAAATGCGATTTCGGTTAGTGCAAGCGACGTACTTGGTAAACAAATGCGACAAATCTTGTTTATTTTAATTGAAACGCTACTTCTCTAACGAAGGAACTCGCATAGAGGAAGATTGCGATACGATTTGCCTAACTGCTTTGGACGTTGGATAGCGTTGGTTTGGGCTAAATTAATTAAATGCTTGCATAGTTAATGTAGATGAGAAATACATGCGATGCGTTAGTACTGGTACAATCAAGCTAAATCTCTTTCTGACCTTTCGTAACGACCTTCGATATTTTGGAGACATTCTTTTATGTTAATTCTTGAATTTTTCACATTTACTCTACTTCTAGCGTTCTGTATTCTTCGCCAACACTCGGTTGTAGACGAATCCACAGCATGAAAACGATAAGCACAGACCGAACCCTGACAGGGTTAATGCTAGTGTTGCTGGCAACACTGCCCTGCACAACCGTCGCCCGCAGCTATGAAAAACCAACCAACCTAAGGAAAGGAAAATCGGCACAAATCGTATCGTCCGCACCAACGATCACAACCCCAATCATGGAGCTATGTTCCGAGGACATCAACATGAAGCTTGCCTGCCACTGCACTCCGGAAAGCAACGCAAAGGCGCAGAAAGCTTCCTGCTCCATCTTTGACGGAGAGCTCCCGCGCAAGGACAACAACTGGCTCGCCTTTCACACACAAACCGAGCTGGAACATTTGAAATTTACCGTGCGCAAATCGGGCAACCTAACGTACATCCCGTCGGACGTGATCGCTACCCTGTACAAGCTGCGCACCCTGACGATCGAGTACGGTATCATCAGTGACATCTATCCGTTCGCGTTCGGTAACTTGACGGAGCTGCGCGTACTCAATCTACCCAACAATCAGATCGTAACGCTGCACAGTAATGCCTTCGCACATCACAAATCGCTCGAGGAGCTAATGCTGGAGAACAACTACATCAAGAAGATTGAGCGGGACGCGTTTGTGGATGTGCCGAAGCTGATCAAGCTCAATCTCGCGAACAACAGTATCTTCAACCTGCACGACAACGGTTTCGAGGAGCTGACAAAGCTGGAAGAGCTGCGCCTCGAGTCAAACCAGATAGCGGTGCTGGCACGCGAGTACTTCAAAGGACTGGAGAACCTGAAGATCCTGAAACTTTCATACAACGATGTGGAATATCTCGGTGCGTTCGTGTTTGCGGATCTGTGGAGCTTACAGATGCTCTTCCTGGACAGCAATCGGATTGAGGTGAGTTTGAATGGTGCACTAACCTTGAAGAGTTGCTGAGTAACGAATGTGTCCTTTTGCATTGTTTTTTTTTTTTCGTCCTTTGGCAGAAAATCGATGAGCGTGCGTTTGACGGACTGACTAGCCTGAACTATCTGCACCTGGAAAACAATCGCATTACAACCATCGACAGTGCCACCTTTACCAGCGTATCGGCACTGCAGCTGCTCAACCTAGACTCGAACCGTCTGACCACCATGACGTACGGACACATCGTCCCGCTGATGGACAATCTGGTGAACAACAGTGCGCTCCTGTCACTGCGTGGTAAGCATCTTTCTCCCCAATCAGCACTGCCCGTAAATTCAACGCGATCGCACTATTTTCCCGACAAAAAAATCAACCGTAACGGGCGACTGCCCACACCCTGACCGACAACTGGAGCAACTTGTCAAAGCGAAACTCCATCATCAGACTGGCACGGGTCGGTGCCAACTTTAAACGAAACATTTTATCGTCCATTCATCGGAGTAAACGGTCGTAAACCCTGCCTGGTACTGTGGATTAACCGAAATATGATTGGATTTTCGAAACCCCTTCCCACTCGGTGCGGCGTTGGTGGCTTTTGCATGCTTCCACATGCTTTACGTCGTCCATAGCGAGAGTCCTTTAAGAGTGGCAACGATACCGATAGCCGGTGATTTCTTTCCAGAAATCAATAGCACAATGTGGGGACAATTTTTGGCCCCGCATGGATACATGAGTCTTTTCCCTTTTCATTTTTCGATCATTTTCTCCATCCATCGCAACCCGAAAATGGAAATCATGGTTTCGCAAATGGTTCGCCCGTCCGATACTCGATCGGTTCAGTGAAGCTCATCTCCGGACCATCGTCCGACAACTGTTGCCATAGTGGATGTTTTTCGGAGGTTTGGTTTTGTCCGCACGACCGAGTGTGTATGTGTGTTTGATGAAAGGTGGATTTTAGCATCCCGTTCGACGGTGGCAGTGTCGATACTGTTGCTGACAGCTGACACATGAAAAGGTTTTACAGTTTGTGCGTTCGTGTTTGTGGATGGGCAGAGATATCTTCCCATCTCCATATTCAATTTTGCAGGCACGAAGCAGCATTGAACGGTATTTTAGATTCTTTTTCAAACATTCACAAGGTACGGTAAGGATTGGAATGTAGGAAAAGGATGGGGATGAAGCTCAATGGATTGGGATGGTTGAGCTCTCTGTATTACTGGTGGCATTTTTGTTTGTGTGTTTGATTTCAACCGAATAGCATGTTTTCACAGAGCATCTCCGACATTCGTTGTGTGTCGTTGAGAAGTACCGGAAAATTGGACGAGACACAATCAAACCAAATATTATGCATTTATCGAGCGCGGTTGATTGATTTGGTTTTCTTCTTTGATTATGCTTGATAAATAAAAGTAAGTCAATCAGCTAGTGGGCATTAAAAAACAGGCTTTATTGAACTGCTTCTTGGATTAACGATTTACCATGTCAAACTATAGCTTTGTTGGTCAGTAAAGGTAGGCATATCGATAGTCTGGACAGTTGAAAAGTCAGTCCTCATGATTTGAGAATAGTATGGATGGGATTTCAGCTCTGGTCCAGCCGTTTTAAAACCAGCCACGCCGTCCATCTCCAAGCAGATTCATTTTTTATATCTAAAAATGAAATAAAAATTGGACATTAAATTATTTGAAACAATCAGGACACGCATGATAATTTATCCTAACTTTTTCTCCCAAAACATTTCCTCCTTGCTTCTCACAGATAATCGATTCATCTGCGACTGTAGGCTCTCGTGGATGTACGATCTGAGCGATCGTACGCGCAACGAGGAGCTGCGCGAAAGTCTCAAGAGCATCGATTGCATCCTCGGCCAGACGTTCGAGGAACCGACCCGATCATCGCTGGCCAGTGCGTACGATTTCGGACAGCTGGACGAGAACGGTGAGTACATCGACGATTCGGCCAGCGAAAATGATGCGCTCGCTAAGGAGCCACCCCAAACAGTCAACGTGCTAAAGTTGGGCCGCGAAGAGCTACCCTGCCCGGAGGAATTGGCCGGCCCGACCGGTGATCCGAACCCGCGCGAATCGAAAGGTTTGTTCAACCTGTCCTGGAACAGCTCGGCAGCCAACGACCGGTACGGTGGTAGCATCAGCAGCAGTAGTAGGGTGCTACTGATGGCGCTAGTGAGCGTTGGGCTTGGTGTGGTGCATAGAGCTCTTAGCTGTTAAGTGCTAGGAAAGGGATAACTTATTTTCCGTAGTGTTTTCCGTACATGTTTCTTTCTCGTTCGCGAGGTTTTTTTTTCTTTCTATTCACTGGCATCCATTTTGTGGATGCTCATTGTCCTTTCAAGCAACATTGATTCCTTCAGCCTTTACTGAAAACTTTTCGCTCTCCACGGATCTACGCTCATTCCCCCCTACAACCCAGAGTACATTTTGCAGAAGAAAAAAACCAACATACACAATCACACAACGTGGAGAGCGAGAGCAAAACACCCTTCACCGTGAATGTAATATATAGTGAAAGTGAGGGTCAATTTTTGCCAACCTATTTCGTAGCGTTTAGCAGAACACGATAGATAAGTAGTGTATCGGTCGTTACTAGGGGACGGAATGTGTGTTTTCAGTTAAAAATTGTGTGGTAGATGCTAGCAAACAGTGATCGCCAACGTGCGCCAAACTTCTGCTCACACTATCAATCATGCAACCACAATGCCAGATACACACGTACATCAAAGCATGCCGCTTTTTTCACGATCATAAATTCGTTTCTCATCTTCATCAAGTGTATCTGTGAATTGAGCTAGTTTTGCTGTATCCACGGCTAATTGGTGGATACGGAACAAAATGTAAGGCTCGTTCAAGCAGCTAACTCATCTTGCTGTGGAAGAAGAAGAAGATAAAACAGGTGATGTTCTGAAGCGAGAGTAACATTTTTTTTCCTTTTTATAATAAAAGAAAAGAACAAATCAGAAAACATATAAATAGGTTATAAGATAGAGAGAAAACACTGGAAGACGAAACCCTTTGCAACTGATACGATGTAAGAAATAAGAGACGAGAAGAAAGGAAACAAAGAAAAGCAGACGTAAAAACAATGATAAAACAAACAAGTCAATAAAACAAGCAAAACAAACCAAAAGACAGTGACAAACCACAGTTTGCAGCATAAACGGCACGTCACGCGAGAGAAGAAAAACACGGAACTGTACACCAATAAGCTAGTGAAGTGGATGAGGTGAAGCGGTGTACGAAGAGATAAGGGTGGAGCGCATTTAAGAAACCAACAGTAACACTTGGAAAATAAATCACACCGTAAAAGCCGTGTCGTCGCAATGTGAATAAAGTGAGGTGCAAATGAGAGAAATAGAAATAAATTTTAAAGTAAGTCACAGTCCGTATTATTCAATGTGTGTTTTGCTAAAAGTAAGAAAGAAAACTAGTCAAACAATTTACCAAACATTTCAGTTTGTTTGCAACAATTGCAATTTAAATGCAATTTCAAAGTAACAAAAATAATTTCAATAAAACGATATCACTTTTCATCACGTCAACAGCAGAAAGTGGCAAAAGTTTATCTTTAAGGGGTTATGCAAAATGGAGGGAAAACTTCACTTCCGGTACAACTACCGCGCCCAGCACGAAGGATTGATCGTACCGAATCCTACGCTGTCAGTAAAGATGCCTCACTATATCCTGAGCAGAAATATTGATTCCTCCTGCTGTTCAGGATGGTGCCATGGTTCTGATTCGATTCCACTGGCGGGTTTTTGGATGTCGAATTTTATTTATTTATAAACTCGCTCTCCCTTTCTCTTTACTGACCTGTGCCGGTAAAGGCAGGATGGACAAGATGTTTCCTGCTTTGCTATGTAATGTCCAAAATAAATCGCCCGGCAGGGAAAGAAACATTTTCCAGGACGATTTACAATCACTTTGTGCCTTTCGGGTGACTTCCTTCTTTTTTGCATACGATTTCTCTTTCGTTTTGAGTTGAGGACGAAAGCAGACAGAGGCTAAGCAACAGCACGCAATCAATCTTCCGCGGGTCCGATTGACTGTTTATGGGATCGAACACGAGGGCGCAACGTTCGGCGGGGACAAAAACACGGGGAAAAAAAGAAGTTCAAACTGGGAACGGAAAACCCATTGCACAACTGTTTGATTTATGTTTACCGGCACTTGTTGCTTGTTTTGGGCGGTGTTGGTCTTTCGGGACGGGTGGGTGGTTTCCTTTTTTTATGTTCGCCCCCACCCCTCCCCCCTCCCTCTCTATCATTTTCCTTGCATACAGACATTCGGGCATTTTCATCTCGTGGGTCGGCAGTGCTAGGAACAAAAGCGCCTTCTGCGCTTTGTGAAATCCATCCCTGAATGAAGAAAAATGGTTTATGATTGCTATCTTTCAATGGGTTTCTTCCTTTCGTACCCGTTTTTACCCTTCTTATTCTGCTTATGCTCAAACTTTTGCCTTTCAAGAATCCTTTTTGCGCTGGCTGCGGTGGTTAGCAGTCGCGATGAAAGATTCAATTGATTGTACCGGTAAGAGGCACGGTCCGGATCGGGTGCGATTGATATTTTGCTCTCGTTTGATCCATTTCGTTTTCGTTAGTGATGTTGCATTTTATGTATTTTTTTTTTTTTTTGCTTTCCCTTTTCCACAACGGGGCATTCGGAAGAAAGTTCACGGAGCATCCGTAGGACGACCACGATCAAAAGGAATCTTTTTGACCGTGTTATTATATTTTATGGCAGCTTATTGATTCCGCAACGCAGAATCCATGGTGGTGGTTTGATATTGCAGAAAATATGTAACGCAAAAAAAAAGTCAATCAGCCATCAGGGAGACCATTTGTGTTCGTCCTTTGAAAATGATTTTTTTGGGATTACGCTAAATTTAATTTAAAAATAGTTATTACAAGACTTATACTTATAAAAAAGATGACGTAGACTCTATCAACTTTACATTAAGCTCAACTTCATACTCTTCTATTGAGTATTCCTAGAATAGCGCCTGAAAGTATGCAATTCTTCGTTAAAAGGATGACTTGCATTTAGAAAACACGCACACAGCTGTCACACAGAGAATTTTATTCCCTATGGTAATAAAATGATTTTTCTTTTTTTTTAAAGGTATTTTGCCTTTTACCTGTCAATCCCGTCATTAATCAGGTCCAATCATCAAACATGCTTAACTTACGTCACAGCTCTGTGGCACCATCGGTTGAGAACAGCAGCATTTGTCTTTGGGTAAGATTTATGAAAACCCGTGCCCGATAAGAATCCTTCAATAAAGTTGCGCTATAAAAGATATTAGATACCATCATCCCTAACGGATCTACCGACACTCACCTTGAACTTTGAATCGATCTGATACAAACTGTTGATTCTGAAGCACCTTCAAGCGGACGGATTGGTGAAACTGGCCCTAGCGGTCTGTGTAGGTTCCATCTCAAATCGGCTTCTTATCATCCCAATTGCCGATTGCTCACTAACTCACTCCAAAATTAACAACACGCGCAAGATCCTGTCGGCCCTGTTGAACGAGCGAACGATCCTAACCTTTGGTTTCAAAACCAAAACGAACGAACCAAACCCAAAAAAAAAAATAAAGAAACGAACTAATTCTTCAGGCAATCCCCAAACAAGAACCCCTACCCCCGCTGGTCGGTGTGGGAAAATATGGCGCTTGGTTTTTCAGAAAATCGAAATCATCACGTACGGTTCCATCCTTGGCTGCCCCGCTGTGGCGTAAAGTCCGCTCGAAAGTGAACGTTAAACCGAAATCAAAACCCAAACTAACGCAAACGACGAAAGGGGAATGTTCTTTCTTCGTCAATTCTTCCCTCCCCCCCCCCCCACCGGTCTGTTACGTCCACCCAAAACCCGTCCCGTGCTGCTGGGGGAGAAAAACATTGACACAACTCCATTAAAGCCCATAAAACCTGACTGTAATAATCGTCATAAAATGCTCATTTTCGACCAAACCTCATCGTTTCCCGTTTCTCGTTTGGCAGGGCAGTGGTAATACAGGGTAGGCGCTGTGCCGAGTGAGTCATGCTATTGAGAGTGTGGATAGCAGAAGAAGCATCATGATCATCGGGCGTCATCAGTCGGGTCGGAAGTTACGTAGCCGAAAAACAACGGCAAAACTTTTACCGTCTTGCGGTCTTATGATGTACCACCGGTCCACCAGTCCGCCCCTCCGTTGGCAAGTGCGGTCGTGTCCTGGTGTGCGTATCCCGGAAGGATACGCCACCCCCGGTCGGGTCGATAATGGTGTGTAGGTGGACTCGGTCTGCTGGGAAGGGCTCTAGAAATAGAATATGGGAGTATTTGGAATGATTATGCGATTATGTCATCGTTGGTAGTGAAGTGTTTCTAATATGTACACATTAGGAGCGCTTGTGTATTATGTTTATGTACGGCACGAATCAGGCTGGCCGGGACTGTGGTATGGCTCACCGTTTAGCTCCATTTAGTTCGTAGCAGCTCTAACTGGGGCAGTGTTTTTTTTTTTTGTTTTTGAGGGGTAGACGGGGATGTCCTCAAAATAGTTCACTATCAATTTGTAGTGCCAAGGGTTGTTTTAACCCTGCCTTACCTATACATACAGTGCCAACACGCTTGCCTACCTTTAGCAGAATAGTGGTGAGTCTACCTCTTTCTTCTGCTTATATTCGATGGAGGCAAAGCATGCATAAAACTTAGCCAACACTACAACACAAGGAACTACTCTCGCATGAAGCGGTCCAAAGAAACTCAGTAAGGTCAGCTAGAGAACGCCCAGTCAACAAGCCAAACGGGGTCGTCGGTGTAAGAAGACATTCCTTCATAATAGTTTCAAATGATTATTATTAGCCATGTATTTGGGAGTCCTGGAGGTCTCGTCTAGGTGTATGCGTGCACGAGTATGAGTGCGTTTGTGTTTGGCGTAACACGTGATGGCGTGCGTGATACAGGACGGTATTTCCTGCGGGACTCACATCCAATGGCTCAGGGTGGCAGTACGCGAGGGAGAAAACAGTTCGTTGGACTGTTATCTTAATGGATTGGCCGCGTCATCCACTCCCAGCCGTGTGAATGTCGACGGACGGTTGGTGGGCAAAAAAAAAAGTGAAAGGATAAAACATTCCATCGTTTCGTGTGCGAGGGGGGGGGGGTCTCCCTCTCTTTTCGGATGCCCCCAATTTGAGGGACGATTGAACGATTTTTTGATAACCCCCATCGGGGGCGTCCTTCTTTTGTTTTGCTTGCCTTGGGAGGACAAACTGAGGAGGTGGGTGGAAAAGCAGTTTGCGTTTGTTGTAAATTAGGTGTTTTAATGGTTTCTGTTCTGTGGGTGGTGAGAGCGATTCGAAGTGGTTTCCTTCGTGCGAGCAAAACGGTGCACTTTAGTAAAGCATCGCGAAGAAAAAACAAATTTAGAGACTGAAAACCGTGTGTGAACCGTGGTAGAATGGTTTTGTTTGGGGTTACAAACACAATTGAACATTTTTTATGATCTAGAACATGTTGCTTGATGGAACGACAGTGAATAAACGAATAAAACAGTAATAAATGATTCGAAGGGTAAATGAAAAGGGTTGTTGTGATATTGCATACTTTCGGGCGTGAATTGAATAAAATTGAATAGTACTGTTTGAATGTCCCTCTGCACAGCTTCGATTGGAATTAAAACGAAAGATGACACTCAGATTATACTTAATGTCAGCGCTCGAAACACCGGTTAGCATGCTTTTTTCCCTCCATTACCTCATCCTGTGGGAAAGCAAAGCATGAAGAGGAAAAGCTTGCAGGCTTTTCCTTCTGCCACATGCACTTGGTACCCCTTCAACACTGCAATCAGTTTGGTTCGGCGAATAAACTAAATGTTGGTGTTTGCATCGGTCGTCCTCTGGTGCAACCGGTAGCACGCAAGCACCAAGACATTAGAAAAGCGCCAACTGTTGTCGATATCTCAATTATCCTTCATTAGGATGAATAAATGATGGATACCATTCTACTGCAATCTAAATTAGTGCCGACGCCAGTCTGGAGAGCGAGTTTGTGTGTATGTGTTGAGTGGGTAAAACGATCGATAAGATTTTGATCACAAGGAAAGTGCACTTTGCTCGATGCATTTACGTGTATGGCTGTCAGTTTTGACAAATATGGGGAAAAGGGTTGAGAAAGATTGGGATAAAAAAAAAATGGTAGTCTAATTTAGAATTAAATATCTTTACAAAAATAAATATATGTTCTAAATAAAGCACCTAATACTGAGTGCCTTTTAACGTTGAAAATTATATGGATGAAGTACTAATTTATATAATTACTTTTTTTTAAATTTTGTAACCTCACCAATAAAAGATGAGTGACAAATAGTTTATAATAAAATTAATTATATAAAATATTTTAACAAAATAGACAACTCGTCATCCATGTTTTATTGTTCCCAAAAATCCGTCCCAAAGTATTATAAATCATTTTATTTTATGTGATGTTGCAGATTACCTCTCAAAGTACTCTAATAACTTTCCCAAACTTCCACCCGGAGCTTCTAACTACCTTGAAGGTAGTGCCTGTTCGGGCATACATCACCCAGCATTCTGACTATTCGATCACTTGCACCATTGCATTGCAATACTGCTGACATCAGGCACGGTAGGCAAAATCCACAAATCCTTCGACCAGCAAAGCCAAGCCAGTGTCATTTGCATATGGGCGACCGATAATTGCTTCCTAGGATGCAGAGTGAAAGATCCGGCCTCAGGGCTAGTGTCAACGTCATATATTTGCGTGTTTCTCCACGCGTGTACGTGCGTCGATGCGTTCAGGAGTAACTACGATAGATTGAGTTATGGATGAATTATTATAGCTGAATTGAATTCCCGTTCTAGGGAGTGCCACCTTCCGGCAAACTGCTGCCAGCGTGTGGATTCCCATTTCGTATTCCACTTGGACCAGTGCGTATGTATGGGTATGTGTTGTTGGGGAAATAACATTCAGGATTGAAGCAGCGCGTAGTACATCTTGAAGGTGAACGATGGGAACAAATAGCTTCCAGCTACTTCAGGATCAAACCGATTCATATGACACATACGCACAAACACACAGTGTTCATTCTTCCACATCAGCCATGCAGATTGAATTACCTTAACTCTTCCTTTATCCCATTTCTGCCATCCTGGATGGTGTGCGACATCCGCAATAAGGAACTCACTTCATATAGCGATAATACTTGAATCACTTGAAAGGCAGTCACCTTCGCACAATATGTGACCTGAACGGGGTTGTGTGATACAATTGTTTTTGAGCGTAGGAAATCAGAGCGCAATAAAATCTACGGGGAATGCGTTCGCGAAGCGCCGTTGCTTGCGAAGGTAATGCTAATTACAGACCGTTTAGTGCGAATAGATTCGGTGTGTTTGGTTGAGCAAGGATTGTTTTTCGAGCAATTTAGGATCTAGTGAAGCGTTGGGCTTTTCGGAAATAAGTTTATAATTGATTCACGTGGAGGAAAGTGGCGCAGATCAAGGCGGCAAAGGAAGGACTTAACGAACCGTGCAACTAGTGATAAGCTTCATTAGACCGCTGGTAGGCTTTTTTGCTGAAAAACCAAAAAAAAAAAGCCTGCCTAAAAGTATGCAATCTGCTGCACAAAGCGCTAATAATTTTGTTTCGAGTTTGCCATTAACGATGTAACACACTTTATCGCGAAAATACGACAGGCGGCAGAGCTAGGTACAAATTGCATTTGACTTTAAACTGGCTAAACCGATGAAACCATGGCAAGCGGTCATTACACTCGATAAACATTATTAGATACACCTAATTTACGTTCAGCTAACACCGAAAATCAAAGCCCTTAAAAATCCTGTTTCCAGCGTGCTTCTAATGTTCGAGCGTTTTGTGCCCAGCCCTGCCCGAGAACCGTTAATGAGCGGAATGGCGGTGGCTTTGTTCCACGCTGGATGAAATAAATCAAATGAACAAAGTTGCAAACAACAAAGCATTTATTATGCGCGCCGCCTGCTAATTGGCATCATGGGGTTAATATGTTTCCCGTAGTTTGGGTCACCGAGCGAGCGGCTCCGAACCGAATTCATCTAGCTCGGAAAAGTTGTTTCATTACAAAATGTTGGCTGCTGGCCTGGCCGTAAGGCAAGTGAAACTCTCGGTAGCTTTCATTTTTTAAAAAATAGCGCACAAACAGCAACAAAAAATTGTTTGGCCCTGCATAGTGAGTGAATTTTTTTCCCCCTTCTCGTTTGAACCTAACCGTCGTCCAAATGTCCGCGTGTATCCCTGTGAATGGGTAAGTGTATATTTTGTACCTACACACACACACGCATTTGCTAACCATGTCCATCGTTTGGACGCTCTGTTTTGTACACATATCCTTCGCTTCCTTTTTCCTCAAACTGCCTCACCCAGCGAAATGGGGCCTTGTTTTTCCTCTAGCTTTTTTTTTTTTCGGAGGAGGTGAGTATTTATGTCCAAACTCGTATCCATTCCCCGTCTTTCGTTTTCCACGATTCCACCGGGTAAAGTTCCAAAACGCTGCGGGAAATTAGTTTCGAAACAGGGAAAACCTTTTAAAAAATACTAGAACCGGCATGCACACGATGCAACCCGCTTTATGTCGATTTTTCGGAACCCTGCCTTTTTTTGTCATTAGACTGCCTGTGGTCAAACAGGTGAATGTGGTGCGGGGTGAGTAGTGGAAGTGGGAGCAAAGTATGGGAAGTAGAATTGCCGTTTCCTGTTTCGATTAGAGCCTCGCAGGTTTGGAGGGTTTTTTTTGTATTTTGGTGGATCTACTTTCCCTACCGTGAGGCGTACATAGACCAGACCAATCTGCTGTGTCGTACTTGCTGCTATCCATAGCTCACTGCTCTGTCGCGTTACAAACAGTGACCAATGAAAAAAGAAAATTAATACAGACGCGTCAACACATACACACGCCACGCCTGCAAAGCACAAACACCAGCAGCCACAACACGGTTGGAAGCGGAAACGGAAAGAATTATGACGCCATACCGTCACCATCACCGTTCGTCATCGTACCGGTCCAGACAGGAAGCATGCGTTTTTGTTTTTCTGTTGCCGGCAGGACCACTATCGCTTACCCGCTCAGGAATCCTTTCAGCGGCCGGGAAACGATCCGCCGGACCCTGCGAAGAAGAATGTCGCGAGTCCGTGGTCCGTACACTGTGCGTGTTTTCCGTGATCACCCAGTGTTACAGCACCAGGTTACACCAGGTCCGGTGCAGAGAACTACACTTGCGAGGAAAGTGATTTGTTTATGAGTGGAAATATCCATTTCAACAGGAAACATATTTTCTGCCCGCTGCCCGAACTATCTGAGGGGTACGCTCGCTTGGAGGACGCCTTCCGGTTCGGGCTTCAGTTCCGTTTGACACCTGGCATACCGGGTGGGATTGTCTAGCGCTTGCCCGAGTAATGTTACTGGCAGACGAATTCCAGCTCAAGGCTACGGGAATGACGGGAAAACAGACCGGTGCGAATGTTGCTGAACTGGTGAAGGTGAAAAATCATCGGTGTACGGTCGGTTCGTCGCTCAACAACCCAACAACCTGATGGAAGAGAAGGTTAGGTTTTGAGTGTGGACATAAATCTTGGTTGCTGGTTGAATAATGTAGAACACTATACTTTGAAGGTTTTTACCAACGCTAGTGAGGACTGTTTACCGTCCGAGCTTACAGTTTAGGGGTTTTTGAGGTTCCGTTCCATCCGATCTAGCGTAAACTTCTGAGTATGTCTGACATTGTATTTCATGGTAAATGTATAGCCAACCTCTCTTAAACAGTGAGCGCTAAACGTGGTTGAACGTTAGAACAGCTTTGGATTGGGTGCAAAAATTTCTAGCTTCGATCTGGAAATATTTGCCATTCTTAAAGACAAACAAACTTTTACCGTGGCACTTTATGGAAAAGAATAGATATATTCCCTGTTTATTTTTGAATGTTGTTCGTCGTCGTGTTTTTGTTGTGCAAAATAATAAATTGCATACTTGTAGGCGCTTCAGAAAATTTAAATCAGTTAGCAACTGTACCGTAAAAGGAATCAAATAAAGCATGAAAACGGTACGATTTAGAGTGGTTTTTTATTACAATCAATGTTCAAACACATAATGTACACCTGCCGCTTGATAATATTAAAGTTTTGCAATGGTGGATGTAGATGAAATCGTTGAGATCATTAGAAAACAATACATTTTACAACCTAACCCATTGTTCAAGGGCATCAATAGGTGCTCTTTTGTTCTAGCAATCAAAACAAAAACCCGATACAACACACAAAACCATCAACATGCTCGGTTAGTGTTTTACTAGCATTAAATAAACAATACAACGCCATAACACGCCATGAACTGTTTAGCCCCGTCCGTTACAGCGTGTTAAATATTTCTAAAACTCTCAACCATTCACCGCAGCATACATACAAGCCGCAAAAGTCGATTTCAAAAAAAGGGCCACACACACCGCATCGCATCACAAATGCACCGATAATTTTCCCGGCTCCACTCGAAAACCGGGCACGCTCGTCCTCGCCGGTTTGTGCTGCAGGTGGCAGTGCAAAATGGCTGGCAAACAGAACAACGAAAGCGAAGTAAGAAGAAGAATAATAAAAAAAAAGAAAATCGATCCCATCGACACCGGTCCGACCCACTTGCACCCAGCGGTTTGCATGAACGCGCGCGCACTCGTTTCATAGAAAATTGATGTCGATAAACTGGTGGTGTGCTGTCGGCTGGGTTCCGAGTGTTGTGACTTTTGCCTTCAACACAAAAATGACTCATAGCAACGAAGCAACCGGTGAGGGGTGGGTGAGGGCAGATACGAATGTAAATTACCGGGAAATCTATTTCCCTTTTCCATACACACAAACACACAGCAATGCGATTGTGTGTGCGGGGATCTGGTCGAAAGAATGCGAACGCACTCAAGGACTCTATTGATTTCTTTTGCGGTCACTTTGCAAAAAAAAAAACACACACAAACACACAGACACTCGGTTGGCGAATAGATAAAGCAACAGCTGGTTGAGTCTATTTGTAACACTGTTGCAAAATTCATATCCAACTACAACCAACCTAGAAAGGGTGGCCGAAGACACACTCAGCCGCACCGGAAGGATCGTTGATAGGTGCTTGAACTTCGGTAAGAAATGTACAGCGCTGTAGCACGCATCGTAGTTCGAAAGGATGCTTACGCAGTTGCCTCCCATCTGCGAGTGTCCCAGGAGAGATCGCTTGCACAATGGTTGCGATTCGAAATCAAACACATTTGCCGGCGGCTGGATGATAGTTGTTAGAGCAAACATACAACACTGACAGGAGCGGCACGGTTTGCAAGAATCGCCTGCCCGGTGTGGATGGTGCGAACTGATACATGTGTCCTAGCGTTCCCGTGTGCCAACTCCGGCTAGGTACGATAGTTTCCCAAAGACAGCAAGTTTGATGGGCGTCGTGAGCACGGTCTGGTAACGAGATAAACAAATAACAAACCTTATTATTTATTGAGAAAATATACATCCAATTATGGGGAACAGGGTGGTGGAAACAACATCGCAACAACTTCTGGGGTTCTGGGATGGGTGGGATTGCTTGCTTGCTGAAGGTTTCGCATCGGTGGATGTGCACGGGAATGCTGGATAACGGCTTCCGAAAAGACGTTCGTGCAATGATAGTGAGCGGTCGTACAATCGTGGTGCAGATTTTTGCCTGTCAGCTGTCATAGTGTAGTCTTTTTGATAGGCTTTAACATATTTTATAACTAAGTAATATGATCCGGTCTTTTCTTTGTGAACAAGAAAATTTCTAACTAAGAAAAATTCTGCAGAAATTTTAAAAATAAAAAAATTGAGCCAAATGAATTACTGGAATTACTGACAATTACTGTATTGTGTAACGTAATTATTTACGATGAAATTATCTACACGTCACACGGCAGGTCCGTAGTACGGACTGATTAACTTACTGTCTTACTTTCTAAACTAACGAAACAACTAGTAAAAAACTAGTTATGAGAAGACCGGCATTACCTAGAAGATCGTTAAGTAACAAAGAAGAAAGAGAAAAAAAATACTGACACTTGTCACACTGCGTACAAAAACAATTATAGCATTTTCTAAAACACTTTAAATCATTAAAAAAACTTCAAACAATTTAGTGCAAGTTAGACAAGCAAATTTTTAAAATAACAACCGCTATGAAGCATAGTCTATTGCTTATGAAATAAAACTGTCACATCTTACCAAGCGTCATGTTCGCCAGTTCAGGATCAGTTGCTGACCAAACAGCCGTTTTGCCAATGTAACAAACACTCCAACAAGGATTCCTTTCGTTCCATTTTCTCATCATTGACACCCGGAGATCGTACCATTGTTTGACATGTTAGTGAAGATTCGCTCTCTCGCTAGAAAACTTGATGGTGTTGGCTGAGCAACTTCTTCAACCGCACATCATACGACGGTGGTTGCGCCAGCTGGCATATCGCTAGGAACCGGCCAGCTCCCTTTTTTTTTGTTGTTGCTGCAAATCTACCCTTCGAAGCAAAATTTCTTGCTATTTTCAATTGGCCAACTGTGCCACAAACACACCCGTACACTCACACAACTAACGCAACACAACGAACACGGTTCAATCCTGTTTCAACCCCTGTTGTATCCCCGTAGTAATGGGAAGAAAGTGTCCTTGCAAAACCAAAACGTCACATATCAAGGCAGAAGATGGCATCGTCGTAAAGATGTGTACTTGTGTACGTTCCCGTGCGGTGGTCGATTGTTTGTTTGTTTGTTCTGCCGAGAGTGGAGGGGGGGGGGGGGTGGTTGGTTGGATCGTTATATCTTGCCACTCACCCAACCCGATGTGGTACAGCCCGTCCATAACTATTTCACATTTATTGGTTTGTCAAACCAGCGCCAATGTAAGTGTGTCCCTGTATTAATGCCTATTTCCCAACTCGGTAGTGCGCTGTAGTACGGGAGGGTTCTGCCTTTTGGGTTTGGATCTGTCACCACCTTATACAGTGGAATGGATCGGTGTGTAGTATCGATCCCTCGAGATGTTCAAGGACAACGGCGAGGTACGTTCGTGCGAGGAAGTGTTTAGCTGAAAAAAAATGAAAGAGAGAGTGTATTTCTTACCGGAACTCACACGACGGAGGGTTGCCACACGGAACACGCTTTCGTTACGTTTGTCAATCCGATTGATTATGATTTCCACCCTCCTACAGTGGGTTTAGGGTGCAAGAAGCTGTAGCAAGAGAACGCTAAGAGGACAACGGAACATACTTTACGTCCCCTTTACGGAAGAAAGCAAACAGCAAGCAAATAAAGGAGATAAAAATGCCACACGCTTTCCAATAAAATCATCCCCCAGTGCTTCACAGGGCCACCCCTCTGCACCGAAGAATGCCTGTGGTCAGCAAGCTCGTGCTAAGGACATCACTCGGGTAAGCACTCGGCGTTAAGGGTGGATCATCCGTTGACACGCAACGTCCCAACCCCCGAAATAGCTTCCCGGTGGCCAGTATGAATGGGAGTAGTTTACTGTACCGAACAGGAAAAAAAAAGAAAACCGAAACGAGGGTGATTCCAGTTCGATTATGAGCCACTCTTCCAGATGAACATTCATGGTTCCCTTGTTAAGGCCGACACACACACACACACACACACACACACAAAAAACCCCCAGACGCACAATGAAGCGCTATAAATAAAGCCATTTGGATGGCATTCCCCATATCTGCCAGGTTTTTGTCAAGCAGCGGGAACAGGTTAAATGGCCAAATCTTGATTTTTTATTAAAGGACGCAATTTATGACTTTTTCACGCGAGCGCCACGCGTTGTATGTGTGCGTGTGTCGCATGTTCTGTCACTCGTTTGCAGCAAGCAGCACTACCCAAACGTCCAAACAAGCGGGAAATTTGCAGTGATTTGCCATAAACGAATTCCTGTTTCCGGTTGTTTGCTGCAATTTATCAGAATTTATCGATAATGGTAATGACGGGGATGAGCCGGGGGCTTTCGAGCTGGAACAAGCTGTAAAGGAACAAGTTTTGTGCTGATGTTGTGCCCATTTCCCGCCAGCAGGACAGTTTAGGCAGTGTCGTCGATGTGGGATAAAAGTTTGCACGGAAATGATAATTCTATGCAGCAATTCATATCCGGGAGTTAAATCGGGCAAAATGGCTTTATGTGCGATGAAGCCGGGGCGAGTCTGGAACGGTCGATTAGTTTAGGTCAATTGGTTTTCGGCGAGTGCACAAAAATGCTAGTTTATGGTGGATGCATCCTGTACGCTTGTTTTGTTGTAGCCTTCCGTCACCAGTGTTTGTTCAGGATGATTTTTATCTTGCGGATAGAAGAATTTAATGAGGTCATTGAAATTCTTGCCGCAGTTCGGTGAAAGGTTAGGTGCATAATGGAGAAAGTTTTACTTGTTTCCGATATGAGCGGATGCATTAAGTTATCTCAATTCGGAAAGTACCATTGTTTTTAATAATACTTTGTCGAAAGGGAAGGTTATTCATCTTTTATTTATTTTAATATAATTTTCTGCAATTCTAATTCTTGACAAAAGGCTAAAGTTGAGATGTCTCCAATACAAACATTGTCATTTGTCGAGATCTCTCTATACACCTCAACAAACAGGACATCATTTACCAGATTTTGCAAGCAAAATGTTGTTGCCTAATAAATGCTTGCGCTTGCTACCACCAACTCCGAAGTGGACTACGAATAAAGCTCATATGCTCGAATTGAATGGCATGTAATAGTGCCTTATAAAAATTTATATACTGGAATTAATCACCAAAACACTACAACTAACCCATCCACTCACTTAAACAACTTTGGCGTCCGCCAATTCCTTCATACGAAATCCTGCAGAACGAGATCGAGAGATCGTTTGACGATACACATCAATTACCCACCCATCAGCTATGGTGCTGAGGCGAGAAAGACTGACTACTTCATCAGTGTCTGGGTGACACATTTTCCCTTTCCACGCACCCCGAAAAGGGCACGACCGGAACACAATTCGAATGAAAACAAAATAAAAACGTCCCCCTTAACGACCGTATACCGGGCTGACGGAGGTACAGCAAAACGGGAACTGTCAACCGTATTTCCCAGTGTCCCAGCCGGTCACCAGTTACCCTCTACATTCGGAGATAGATGGCCACCGAAACGACCGATGTCCGGTCGGTGAAGTTAGATATCTTTGCATTTTTTTCCTTCTCTCCCTCAAACCGTTGGAAATCAGCCCTCTGGCTCGGGTTCTCGGGTCATAAGGGAACGGATCCGAAACATGAATTTCAAGCAAAAGGCACAACGGGTTGGACCAGGGTGTTATTTTCTTCGTGGTGTGAGAGTTTGTGTCTCCCAACTACCCGTTGATGCTGCTTTATCGGGGCAAATGGATCAAATCAATGGGCGAACGATGGTACCGCCGGCCACGCTGCGAATCGGGAAATCACCGAAAATGGAAGATAATGCAGGGTGAATACCGCACGACCCCATTCCACCGTGTGGCGCCAGCCAGCCGAGGATGAAAGTGAAAGGGAAAAGTCAAATTGATTCCCTGCTCTCCATCTCTCCGGGACTCTTACTCCAAACACTGACTGCCAAAGGATCATTAGTGAAGCTGCAACATTTGGCACCGAGAATGGTCCAAGTCTATTTTCTGCTACTCCTTTTTTTTTTCTTGCTGTTTTGATGAGGCACGGTAACACGAAAAAAAAACTGCTAGCGTCTGCTGTATTCTAACGGAACCGGACGGCCGAGTGTGTGTGTGTGTGTGTGGTGTAGAATCAAATCTGTATCGCCCGATCGCAGCCGGGTTTGGGATCGGGAAATGGAAGGTTTCCGTTTCCCTTTGTGTAGTGAAAGGGTTCATTTCCGTACCATTTCTCGTGCTAAAGCAGCACATCCGGTGGTCCAAAAATATCACTTTTGGTCGGATTCCCGTACGCAGCGGGTGTCCTTGAGTATGTATTTATATGGAGTGTATTCGGTATATGAGGTGAAAACGTTTAAGATGCTTTGTTTTGTTTTACTTTACAATTTTATACTAAAACTATTTTATAACTATAACAATTTTATTTAGGCATAGGCAATATAAAATTATATAGCGTAGGCATTAAATTATCCCCTTTATGGAAATTTCTTATTATCATTGTTTTTGTTTACAATAAATTAAGGTTTCAAACAAGCCTCCCCCCCCCCCCCCCCTTCTCGTAGCAACAGCAAGTTTAGTAAGCCATTCGAAAGCTGGCGTGGCCTAGAACGTCGTTAAGCCAAGGAGAGGAAGAAATTAAGTCTTGAGATTTCCAAATTTCTTATTGAATTCTGCACATAATACAAGAATCGAACTCAACTAGCATATGTTATGAAGCAGTGTAAAGCTCTTTAAAAGAATTATTATCCTTCTTATCATTCTTGGCTTAACGACATCTAAAGGTCACGTCGGTCATCGAAAAGTTTAGTAATCCCTGCTGATACCACGGAGTTGGATGGACGGTCAGGTTGGGATTTGAACCCTAGGCTGCCTCAAGATTTTATTTATTATAAAATAAATAAATAAATAAATGATCAGAAATAAGAGAAAAGTAATATAATATAGCTTTTTTAATTCAATATTCTTATTCTGTATTTTTTAGCAATCCATTTTAGAGTTGAAAAATTCTTCTCTCACTTTGTTCTTGTAACAAAAGCAGCTGGATTTTCATTTGCATTAAAAATACAATGTTCCTTCGCTTCCATATCAAATTTCTTAAATATTTCAACTTTTTCCCCAGCATCAAATATGTGTCTCATTTTCCTCAATTAATGAGCTTGCTACTTGAACAATGTTCTTCAAGTCCCAGCAACTTCCTTTCCCGCCGAAAACGGACCCTTTTTTCCTTTTGTTTGTTTGTGGACATGCTTGACGCCATTACCTGTCAAAGCAAAGCAAACCCCTTAACACACTCCTTAACAGCAGTTCCGAATGATATGTTACATGACTTTCAACATGGGTTTTTCAACCGTTTCACACGTGTTGTTTCATCACCCTTTCCGTACAAAGGGAGCGAGGGAAGTGATTTTGCATTGTACCGTACACCGATCGGGCCCCTTTTTTTTCTGTGTGTGCCCGAGTACTCGAAACCATTTTACCGAACGTGTCGGGATGCAAGTGGCCAACTAGATTTCACAGCTTCATTAAAACCTATCAAATATTCATACGATTTTTCCCTCATCGGGATTCACTTTCCCCCTCTCAAGCGTTAGCAGCTGGCAAACCGCACCAGATTCCGGGGTTTAAAAATGGTATTAGATCTGTTCTATCCTCTACTCTGCCCTTTTCTTTTTTGTGAATGCTTATTTTCTCCTCATTCAACTTTCAACCGTTCTTTCTTTATTTTTTTAATACGATAAGTTTGTTCCCTCATTTGCTTCCTTAACTTTCGCCCGTTTTTTTCTGGTTCGCCTTTTTTAATATCACATCCCGGTGTAAAAAGGATTTGTAGAAAGTACGCTGCTTTCCATTATTAATTAGACCAATCGCGCTTCCCAAGGGAATCCGAATGCAATGCTCAGTGACCGGGACCAGTATGTGTGTCTGTGTGCACCGGTATGCAGAAGTGATTCCGCATGGATGAGATTTACTGTAATGAAATTTAAATGAAATCCTTCGCTGCAACTGGTAGTTGCATAATGGAATACTTGGTTTTTGTTTAATTTATATTTAGTTATAGTTACTATAGCTCTTTACTGTAGGTTCAAAATTTTCTGACTATGTGTTTTCCAGCAAACACATCAAATTAATTAAAGCAACATTCTGTTAAAATATCACCACCATTTTCATCCTTAAAAGATCTCATAAAACCATGTTTATTTGAAGCATAAAAGCAACGCAATTTGCAAGAAGAGCACTCGTCTTCCTGAACTCTATCCATCCATGCCTCTCCAGAAATCTCCACACCATCAGAGCTCAAAAAGGGTTCCGATAGGATTTGACACAATTAATGCAAAACCCTTCCAGTGGATTAAATTGTGCAAGCTGCTTCCCTACTTTAAGCCAAAACAAGAACTTCAGCACCAACAACAAAAGACGCTCTTAAGATGGTTCGACTTTCTTAACCTCTACGCAGCGGAGATTGTGTGGACAACGCTCGCCGGAAAATGCAGCATCATCGACATCGTAAACAATCAAGCAACATTAATCATCGGAACCGGAACCGAACGAGTGTGGGAACGGAATCCATCAACTATTGCCTTTTTGCAATTCCGGCCGCACTGGTGGGTGCGCTGACAGTGGTAAAACGAAGGCGAGAAGGATCACTTCCAATCGTTGTTGTTGGCAATCGTGAATGGTTGCCTGCTAAAGGGGTTGACTCAAACCGTCTGTCACCGTGCAGTTTTGGGGGAGTGAATTGGGGACGGTTGGGCGAGATGATAAAATGTGAAACATCCCTGACATACCGTAATTAAAGCGTTTGGCCTGACTCCTTCCGATCTGTTCCTGTCCCGTGTATGTCTCCTGCGTCTTGCTCCTGCGACTTGACCGTAAACTGACAATACATCTTCCAAACGCTTGCTCCGAGTCCACGCCAAACGGTCCGTTTGTGTGGGACAAAAAGAGAAGGACTTTTTGCTACTGAAAGGAAGGCTACTACCACCGAGTGCCAGATGGACCGCTTTACCACCGACGACGATATGCAGCATACTTGAGATGTCAAGTAAAACATCCCAGATCATTAATTTTCACCCGTTTCACCGGTTGAACGCGCATCGTAAAGAAGGCACACTGCCAAAGAATGGAAAGTGGTCGATTTTCCAGCATTCGCTGGCCGCCCACCGTACGGTCTCCTGCGCTGTCAGCTTCCTGGCTTACTACTCCCGTTTGCCCGTTCTACTTAAGAATGTTGCACCGTTTGCTTGCTCATTACTCATGTTTTCCGCCTCGCTTGCTCCGTCCAGACGGCGATGACGGCAAATGGACGCTTGGGAAGCAAGTTTAAATGGCTGCATACCTACGGGCGTTTGCCATCCCACTTTTCCCGGTAACTGGGCTGCTGGAATGTCGGAACCGGCTGACCCCTGGTGCCGCTGGTGTCTGGGGCGTCGTATTATCGCTGCAACACATTCCGGGACGGATGAATGTTTGTTTCTTTGGTCAGCTGAGATGAATCAGTCTACGGTCCGATTGCTACTGTCGATGATGGTAAAACTTGTCGATGATTGGAAATGATGAGCGATTAAGGTGGATTTGTCGATTGGGTGAGAGGTGCATCAGTTTTCCGTGCAAGTTTCCGGCAAGATGAAAGAAGAAATACCGTTTCTTGCGCAGGGTGAATCTTTATAAACTGTAATTACTGGAAGAATGGTTTCTTGGTTGCAAGTTCGATCGCACAACTACTTTCTGATGCGATTAACTTGTAATTTGATTTTTAACTTAGCCAAGGACTGCAAAATGCTACTTCATTTTCTACAGTATTTATTCTGCTACAATGTTGTGTTGACGTTGAAAGCAACCGAATAAACAGATAATGTTTTCCATTTCAACACATTGCTTATCTGCACAATTGTTTGAAAATATTGCGTTTGGAAGCAGTCATCAAACAGTCACTACTTTTTACAATTTGCTACCTTCTATACTTCTTCTTCTTTGTTTTGGCCTGCTCAGTGTTGAGCACTGTTGAGGTTTTTTTGTTTCCAGGTTACTCGGTCTAAGGCATCAATCATGCAACCACGGCTGCATCCGATCTCCAACAGGCTCGGCTCTACTTTATTCAGCCAACGAGCTAAGCCTCGTGTCTGATCTGACGAGCACCTCATGGAGTGGTATGAGTCCGGCTTGGTTTTTTCTCCTTCGCCACATGCCCTGAGAGTACACACCGTCAAAGCTAGTCCTTAGCACCCGTCGCTCGAAAATAGCGAGTGCATTAGTGTCCTCCGTCAGCCTAATCCAAGACTTGTACCCGTAGAGGACTACCGGACGTATCAAGGTGAGGTATATCGTACATTTCGTGTGTTGTTGGAGTCTTCTGGAACGCAGGAGTTTGTGGAGTCCGCAGTAGGCACGATTTCCCTGAAAAAAATGTGCCTTAAGATCTCACTGCTTACGTTGTTGTCCGAGGTTACGATCGTACAAAGGTACCAGAACTCCTTTACCAGCTCGAGATCGTCGCCGTTAGCTAATACTCTGCTTCCGAGTTGGGGTATATCACGGTCAGGGCCACCGGCAAGCAGGTTGCATGCTTATCGTTCGGTTTCTCCTGCATTTGCTCGATTCTGACGTCTGTCTAAATAGTAATTTCGACTAAAGAGTAATATAGGCCCTCAAGTTGCAAGCAGCAAACTCACATGCAAGCTCCACAGTCGTTTGTGAACATGGCTGAGTAGAACATATTGAAAATATTAAAACTATTGGTTTATAAAATTCAAAATAGTCTTATTTTTACTAGTTTTAATAAAATTTTAGTAATTCAATCAACTTTTTATTCAAATCATGTTTTTTCCGTATACTGAGCGATTTAAATGAAAAATATGACTCACTATAGAATTATCTCAATTACAGTATGAACTATCTCGTTTAAATGATGAAATAAGTTAGTGAAATATTTTTATAAATTAGTCTTATACATAAGCTAGCTTTTGCGACACTTAACAATAATTTCAAATAACTTTCCTCATTTTAATAATGATTTATTTAGCTAATATGTTTATGTCCTACGCATAATGGTCACAATCTATCGTGATTTTTCACACAAGCTTGCATGAGATGAGAGTCCCGTACAACTTGAGGGCCTTTATTACTCTTTAGCCAAAAAACTCACTAGCTTGCATGTTATATTAAAATAAATAAAGCGAAAATCGTACTCTGATTCTCATTATAACAAACCTTTTATCATTTTGACAATTTTCCCTCCAAGCGATGGAAAAAGTGTTTTGCTTTTATCGTTTTGCAACACGCCGATTCGACGTTTCGCTAATTGCAACGCTTCGCCAGGCTACGGAAAATAAAGAGAAAACGTAAAACATGACACATCAGTGACAAGCGCTAAGTGGTTTTGAAAAAGCTTTGAAACAAAGAAATAAAAAACACATTCAAATCGAAAACTAGTTGAAAATTATACTCCGAAAAGCTTTTGATGAAAGGTATTGATTTTTCTTTTAAAAATATGCAATTTTTTGGAATTTTGCGTAAATATCTGTTTGATGGTTATTTTTTTTCTTTAAAAAATCCCTATTAATTGAGTTGGCCGCGAAAGATGAGAGACACAAGTTGACAACAATCCAGAAAATGGATAACCTCCCACCACGTTTAACAAAGATGGCAAACACACCCACACATGCACCATTTACTCATCTCCCGCACCAAGGATAAGCTGAATTCGGTTAATGTCCGGCATCTACTTTCGTTCGCTTACACAACCCATTCGGAAGCGTATGCATTTTTCATGCGATACCGTAGGCAGACGGAACGAAATCAGCACCAGGTAGTGTGCTACCGTCGTCCAAGGCATCATGATGTAGATCCCGGTTTGCGCCGTGGTCATCATGGACCGGTGGTGGTGAAATTCCATCCATCCAGTACGAAGCACCAAAGGCAGATATGGTGGTCCTTTGCGACTGCAAGAAAGCTGTAAGTAAGCGAACGTATGTACCGGGTGTACCTGGTATCTGTACTAATAAAACGCTTCCGTTTCTTTCCTTTTTCTCTTTCTCTTTCCCTCTCGGACAGTATGTAACGCCAGGGAACCGGGCATGTGTGTGTGTGTGTGTGTTACGAAGCGAAAATGACGCGGCGGTATGGCGGACGCTCGAGAAGTAACCGGTGATTATAGACCGGATTGTTTGTAATCGGCTTTGGCCATACGGTAAGCAAAGCACAAACCGGCCACGAACGGTGTCGGCTGGTGGCTGGTGGCCAGAACGGGGTGAACGGGTTGTGGATAAACGTGTGCGATACTCTTATAAAAACCACTCATAAATCCAGCACTAACCGCTGCGGTGTGGGAAATGAATAATTGACGGATGGTTTTTCATCCGGTAATCTTATGGGCGAGCGCAAAAAACTCGAATGAAACACACCAAACGAGTGCGCTGAACGTGGGGAAAGGTACTGAAGCTTCGCTTTCTCTTACCGTTGCCTCGCTGCAAGCTTTCCGTTTGTTTAATTTGTGCAGCATTACCGTACCATTGCTCGGGGAGGAGTTTTTGATGAACATAAATTACATCACATCACAAGGGATGCATACGAGCATGTGGGGCACAGAGTATTGCTGCCAGCAGAATACAGCAAACAACAAAAGAAAAAATACCCAAAGAGGAAGAAACATCTCGTGCTGTCCGTTGTCCGGCCCAAGTTGGTGGTTTCGGTGGTGAAGCAAAAATTGACAATGACAATGGTAACGTTTACATACGAACCCAAAACCTTGCACCGGTTGCTCCAATTGCCGAGCATTTTAGCAGTACGATTCGGAATGTTTTATGATCGTTTCATGATTATTGTACCCTCTGGCAGTGTAAACTATTTCATAGACATTCAACCGAATGTGACGGTACAGTACCCAAACGGAAAAGCTCCTCAAACTGCTCGATACTACTGGTAGACGATGGTGAAGCTTCCCTCTACTATTACCGGATCAAACCGTATACCGTATGGTGTAGTAATTGAAGGAAATAACAGTATAAGTCAACTCCGAGTAAGTGTCCGTATGACTTTCACACAGGTGTTTGTAGTTACAATGGGTAGTTTGTAATTATGAATTTTGATTGCACCTCAGGGCGACATTGTCGGTGACCGTAGTGTAAAATCGAGAATAAAAATTGAATATTTTGAGTTACGATTGGTGTAAGATCATTAAAAGGAAAGTCCTATTGAATTGATTGAGGTTCTGCAATTTAGCTTTTTAGTTTTTGCTTCATTTTCTTTATTTTCTTCTTCTATTTACACTTTTTCTTTAACAGGAATTAGTTTACATATTTTGGCTTCATTCCCTTGCTCAAGTGTTTCAAATTTTAGATACTGTTTGCAGATTGCCTATATTTAGGCGAAATCAATTCAAACTTCCTAGCTTTAAACTGCACTCGATACAATTTATCACTAAGGTGTCTTCATCAAAGCTCTCATAGCCATACATTTTATTCTATTTCCTCTACCCTCAACAACACACCTTAAAAATGGCATCAACGCATCAAATTTAAACCATATCATACGTCCATCTATATGCTCGCGCGAATCCATTCCCATTGCGTTGGCCTCGCTGTCAAGTATGAAGGCAAAATAAAGAATACTTTGTTACCCACGCACATACCAAAGCAGGCATAACCGACCCAGTCGCTTGTATTTTGAGCTGGAGAAACGATCCGTGCCCACCAACTGATAAGCGGAAGAATGCGTGCGTGTGTGCGTGTGTGTGTTTTTTTTTTGTGCTACATCCTTTGTTGATAACGGCGTCCTGTTTGCTTGAAGGTGGATGCAACGATGAATTGCCACACCAAGGAATTGTGAGGTACGCGTGTATTTGTATCAAGGGATCATTCGAGCAACCGAGAACAAATCCACCCAGATCACGTTTACCTTCCACCGGCGCGTTTTCCACGGCCAGTGATTTCCTTTCTCGCTAACAATGAAAAGTATTCCCTCTGTTCAGTAAAGGAAAAAGGAGCGTGTCATATACGAAACGAAAAGGGAGCAAAAAAGAAAGTATTATTGCTGTAATGTAGGACTTGATGTATGGCACAAGATGGCTCGTTGCTGGCAGGGGTCGGCCCTACGCGAGGAACTGATGCCAGTGAACCGTCTGCCATCGAGACGTCGGATTGCGTATGAGGCCAGGATACGTTTGAGTGTGAAACATCCTTTAAGCCCTTGGCTTTTGCCTTATTCGATCCCGTTGATGCGTACGGCTAATCCGCAATCAAATGAAAATATATCGTTCACATTCAAAATTCGACAGATTGATGTGGTAGAGCAAAGGAATATTATAAGCCTTTACCTCGGTAATGAATGTAGCAATAGAAAGTTGGTAGGTAGTTTTAAAGCGCAGGCTGAATAGCGGTGTTTTAAATTAAAACGCCTAGAGGTATGCAATACGGGTCTCACGGGTACAGCTTAATTAAATGAAACTATGCATATACTACAAACTTTACTCAAATTGACAGAAAATATGGAGCTAACGTTCATGTAATCTTAGTTTATGCTGTATTGACTATTCATCTTTGTTCATTTTATTTAATATTTATACGTATAAAGTATTAAGGAATTCCATTTAATATTTCTCAATTGCTTTATTAGCTATGAACTATGAACAACCCGATCAATTCAGAAGCAGAAATATTCATAGGACGGCGAAAAAGTCATCTACAGCAATGAATAATGTGGTTGACATTTGGAAATAGCTTCCAAAAACGTGAGGGCATTATTAAGATGCTTTTCTTTGATTTTTATTGAGACAAATTCTTATTATCTAATTTAAAACACAATTCGAATCACACTGGATGCCTCGTATTATAAAATATAAAGCCTCCTAAACATTGTTTCGAACTCTCCCATTGACAATGCCATCAACACCGATGAAAATGAAATACTCACTCAGCGAAAACTACGTCTGGTACACTCCAACGCACAATTGTTACGTTTCAGGCCAGAAGCCTATTTTTGGGAGAATTTGACGGCACGATACACATTGACACATTGCAACCATCGTCTGGGGGATAGTTTTGTTTACGTTTTCATGCATTTTAAATTAAGATCCGAATCGTTATGCTCACTAGAGAGACGTTAGATACTATTCTACCCATTTTTGTTTGCTTCTTTTTGCTGAATTTGGAGAACTCTCCCTTACCGTCAAGTTTGTCCACTAACTATCCAGCAGAAAGGCTGCATTTAAGTTCACTTCCTGCCTCGCAAGCCAAAACTCCCGCTTCGTGTATTTCTTTTGTTTCTAGTCTGCTTGTTTGGCTCCATCAATTTTATTTACGGTCCGCTGCAGCTTATTTATTATGTCCTTCTACAGGGTGTTGCGTGCTGCTGTTTTCACATTTTCGAACACCACCCGATAGGCGTTAAGTAAAATGGTACGAAGAAAGAGGAGAAGGAAAAAAAAAACATCCAACTTACCTTCGCTTTCTGTCTGTTCTTCGTGTACTGCTTTAGTAGAATGGGAAGATACAGAAAAAACTAACAACCAAAGAGAAAAAGCAATATGCTGTACCCCCGCTCGTACATACACACCCAACGATGAGGTTGACAATTTTTGTTGCTTACCCATGCAACAATCGACCGGTCCGCCTCGCCCCCCATTCTCCCAGAAGGCAATCCTTTGGGCTATTCACTGGGGACATATAAAACAGCTCGGCCACACTCACCCATCTTCGTGCCTCATGCCTTCTGTCGCTGTTGGCGCGTGTGTGCGAACGAATGTGCGGTACGAGTGTTTGTGGTTACGTTGGCCATTTTCTTGCCATCTTTTCTTGCCACATAAAAAGGTGAAAAGCTGATACCGGCTCGCTGGTGCTCCACAGGAAGCGAAATTTGCTGGCATTCTGCCAATATAAATAAATGAAAAGACGCAAACGGAAAATGACAATAAAAAAGCATAAAACGATGGTGTTCCACGGCCGGATCCAGCTCTCTCCACTCGCGTGCTTCTCCTCCCCACCAGCGCAAGGGGAACATATTTGCTGTCCACACTACGCCAGGCGTCAGGGCGACGAAACGAGAGGATGACACTTTCATTCCATTTTCGTTAGGCGAATGGTTTCGTCGAGGATTGGTGAATTGGTTATTACACAATGAGTGGTGCAGAAGAAGGCCCGGCCCGAAAAAAAAAAACGAACCAGTCATCCCGCGCTTAGGATTCGGGTGACATAAAATGTTCTGTCCTCCGTACTCATCCAATTTGTTTCTGACTGTTGTGCCGACTTTTTCACCCACATCCGCTGGCACTGGTCGCCCAACCGGGGTTAGCAAACAGGGAAGGAGTGAACTGGTTGCGTAATAAAATACGACATTGCAAAGATCAAGGGGGGGACCCGTAAAGGTCCTTAGTTTCTGGACGGTACACGGAGTTTATTTATTTTTTCCTGTTGTTGCGTACTTAGCAACAAGGAGTGGAGTTGTATCGGAACGTGTGCAAACATTTTGCACAAACGTCTCCGGTGTGTATTTATTTTTAATGGTTTCCTAACCTGCTCGTGGGAGCCTTTATTTGTTCACGGTTGTTTGTGTATGTGAATATGGCGGATGGATTAGGTTTTTGTGGTGTATGATTATTTTACAGCACATGAATGGTCAATTGATAAATCCCATCTGAACCACTGTGTCCTGTAGTGAGGACAAGCTATCTATCTTAATCTAGTCTAGCTAGCCATTCGGTGAACGTTGTAATACGTGAAAAATCGTGAAGAACTCGAATATCCTTCAATCTACCAAATATATTTTTATTTGCCTACATTTAGGCGTACTATTTATTTAAAAAACTTTAAGGACTAACGTTATGTATTACATTTTACAAAATTTATCGTGCTGCATGTTGTAATGTTTCTTCATTGTTGACCTTTTTTATATATTTCATCAAAGAAACAAGCCAAGGCCACAGCCCCAGTCTTAATGCACATCGAAACGTATAATAATCAATTAAACGATCCATCCTCCCGAGCACCCCAAATCCGTGCTCTTCGACATTTTGCTGTTTAGCAATTTGTACTACCTCAAGTTCTGCCTATCGCAAAAGAAGACAAAGGGCAGAAAGCCATCATGCACTAACAATTTCATTAATCATTGACAAACTGTTTCCTCCCATTTAGTGCCTCCATTAGCGGCGGAAGCCCTAATGAAACCGGAACAACCGATCGTCCGGTCCTCCCCCTCCCCCCTCCACCCATTCCGTGGATAGACGTTTTCATTAATTACTGTCGCCGTTGCTGTTCACCTTCAACTTAAGCTTGCTTAACAATTATCCTACCGCTAGCAGAAGAGAAGAGGAAAGATCCGCAGAAACGTGGAAGATGCGAGCAACAGCATGACAGCACTCACTCACCACCACGTGCACGTATGCGAAAGTCACAAGGCCAGCGGAATCTCTTCCACACCCTGCTAAAGCTTTCGATCGTTATGTGGAAATTGTCTTAATTTCGAACCGATGAACGTTTTTTTTTTCTTGCGCGTGTGTGTCTGTCTTGTTTTGTATGTTCACAACATCGCTAACGTGCCAATTGAAGCTTCCAGGCACCGAACAGTACTGTCGCATTTCGAACGCGACTCGATCATTCGTTTACTACTCACGGATACGCATGCCGAGTACACGTAGCCGTACGAGTCGGCATACACGTTACATGGCAAAGCAGGACATCCACTAGGGCGGGTCCGGATGGAGAAAAGGTGAACCATAGGGAAACAGAGAAAACATGTGACACCCCATTAATCAACGTCGAGTTAGTACATCGCAACGAGATTTGACTGACAAGCGTCACATGAGATTTCGTCTGGCGGTTTGGTACGAGCTCGCACGAACGCCCTCTAGCGGGCGCACGACCAAACAACCACTCAGCGGTCTCGAATGTGCATTATTAGGCGTGTTATTGGCGTTGTTATCTGTTATCGGCAAATCAGTGCCGGGTAAAACTGTCATTGACAGATGACTGTGGCGGAACCCCGTCGACGGCGGGACGAGCCGTGTCGAGTCGATGCGACACTACGCCTCCAACAACTTGAACAGCTTTATTTTGTTGTGGCACGTTTGCACGCATCCGTCTGTAGTGCGAAACCTTTTTCGACTGTTTGCTTCGATCGAGCTTTGATGCCATCAACCTTTTGATAGATGGGAATCGTAGCGTTTTGGGGTATGAATGGGTGTAAATGGTACCGCTGTGTGACCTTTTTAAGTTTGGCCTACATCACCATCGTGGATCGAGAAACGAAAGGAAAACCGTGTTGCTTCGCAGCCCAACTTGACAGCTTGATTAACATTCGACGGAGCGGAATGATGTATATAAGCTGTAAGGTTTACTTGTACATGCGACTCATTCAGTACTATCCTTCTATAAAAACATCATACAAGCGAAAGAAAAACTACAAAGTACCGCAACAGGCACATTTACATGTAGCCCCGCTTCGTACAATAGTCGCATAATGTTCTTCATACCAACTTCATTTAGCTTACCTGTTCTATGCACGCTCTTAGTCTTAGTTGCTGCAAAACTGTAAAGAAAACTTTTCATTTACCTGTAAAATTCAAGCCGAAGTTTATCATACGTCGACACCCGTCGAAAATGCTGGAAGGTGTAGCAGAAAGTTTAGTGTCGAGCCCCATTTGCATAATTCCCGGCGTAAAGTCACTTTTGGTTTTGGAAAGTTTCCCAGTTGCTATATCCTGCGAGTAAAATCTCAACACAGGGAAGCTGTGCTAACGTATTTCGAGTGTCTCAAAGTGGGAACAGAACACACCCTTTTGCTAATATAATTGAAGATGGCGATGGGTGATATAGTAAAAGGTGCCGTTTGAAGAGTTGTTAAATATTTTAGCGCAACAAGCGCTACGCAACTTTACGAACACTTTTAAACCAAGGCATCGTGGAAAGAAGGCTCTCGAATAAATGAAAGATCGAAGAACAAATTTTTTTATAAAAAGCTTGAAAAGAATAAGTCATCATACTTACTTGCAAAAAGGCTTTCAAAACAATGTATTCGAATATTCTCCGTGGTTCTCTTGGTTAGCGCCTCAAAGTATGCAATTTAAATTCTCCTGTGAAACGCTTAATCGTTCTTCACTTGTATTTATTGCAAAAGGGCGTTAGATAAATTTACAGCTTCTTTAAAATCAATTACTGGTGCCAAGCCAATCGTACTAAGCTTACACAGTGATCGAATTGGAATTTTCACGTTAAGCTTGTCTTGTGATACTTTGCTGAAACGCTTCACCAGCAGTAGATCATCCTAGAACGCAATAGAATGAAAGGCAAACGAACGAATATGCTGCACAAAATCCACGGATATCAATCTTGCACCATTTTGTAAGCCCTGACATTGCATCGTCTACAGCTCGTGCTACAGCCGGCAGTCACATTCCTCGCACCCAAAGTGCGGTCACAAAACGCATCGCTTGTTTCTGCGGCTGTACTACGTTTGCAAAACGCACTCCCTCTGGCACAAAGCTTCCCTTTTCCGCCGGGAAAACCGGAAGTCACGTACTAACCCCGAAGCAGACTGAACGTGGCACCACAGCCTGCCTCGCTCGGCCCCATGCACACTCCATTATTTGCCGTTCGTGCAGCACCACCGAAACGACCGACCACTGCTCGATGTGCAAAACGCAAACGAATTGGAGAAAGTTATCACCACCGGGGATACATCACGCCCGCGATGCACACCTTCGCAACCGGCTCGTGGGTGCTTATTGTCGGCAATAAATTGCCGGCGCTTCATCTCGATAACTAGGAGTAAATTTAGTGCTCCCTAATAGAATATACTTCACGTTCGGCGAATGAACGTTTCGAGGTTTTTTCAGCTATTTGATGGGACCATGCGTCCGGGGCCCGGGGACGGAGACGGCCGCAGCGTAAAGAAAGTGCAGAGAGTAGAAGCACGGAATGCTAAGTAGCTTTCTGGACGCGTTTCTGCAGTTGATCTACTGCCAGGCTTGTGCTGGTGCCGGTAGAAAACTGGGGAACGCTTGCGCTTGGCTGCTCGTGAATAATTGCGTGCGATTTAAAGCATCAAATAAGAAAACTGCTTCTCGAGCACGTTAATTCGCTTATCAGTGAATTGTTCCCCACACTGCGCACCGGTTACCTTGTCCGCTCAACGAAACGCACTTTTGGGTTTACGGATATTGTGATTCATGCCTTGGTGCGTTTCATCTCGAGCCATCTCAATTCGTTCACGAGGTGATCAGCAGCGTTGGTAAAATGTCTTACCCATTAACGAGAATAGCGATGTGCAACTTTATAGCCTATCTTTGCCTTCATCGTTCGGCGTTTTATTCGATTTATATCATTTAATCAATCTACTGTTTGTCATGACGGAGAATTTTGGTGCTCTGTTCGAATGATACATTTTTCACAAGGAAAGCATAGCTTGGAATAGATTAATCGTGCTATGATTGAGTGAAGTCAAAATACTACTTACTGCTCCTTTCTTGTTTTATAAATGTATTACAGCGTTTAATGGGCTATTTTTAAATGTTAACGAATTTTTAAATTTCTGTGAAGGGGTTTTTCGCCAACAGATGAATAATTCGTCGACATGCAAGGCATCAGGTACTGCGCTTTACTTAGTTTTGAGTGATTAGTGATTTGAGTGATCTTATAGAGAACAACAAATTTCGGCAAGAGAAAGGATTTTTTAATCCTTTAATTTTTTACGAAAAATTGACGAACTGTAGGCTTAAGCCTACAGATTGTACATTTTTTAACAACAGGTACAGAAGAACTAATATTGATTGATTGATTGATAGCGCCAAAAATGACTTTACAGATAAGAAATTTATTTATTTATTTTAATTGATTTCTACAGCAACAAAACATATTTTCATGATGCTGGGAAAATCCAAAGGAGATCAAACATATAAGAATTTTCATTTTATTCGTTTATTTGTTTATTCATAATTTAACTTTTTCTCACATAATTTTCTCGATTAAGGGAAATTTAAAAAGCGTGTGTGAAAACCTATATTTTTATTGAAGAAATAAAATTGCTTGCGTGTAACATAAAAACATAGTTTTAATTACAAACATAATTTTATCCTCCATTTATACAGTCTTTCAATTTCAACAGCATAACTGTGACCACACACATAAAAGGATCAACTATAAATGGAGTAATCGATGATTGCCAAACGGACGAATCTATTTTTAAGCTTATCCTTACGCCATATCAATTTCATTCGGCATGCTATATTTACATTATTATAAATCTTCTGAATGGAGGTAAAACAATCCTACTTATTTGCAGAATGGTTTGGATTTTCTAAATTTACATCATTAATTTGAACGCAAGCAGAAGTAAGATTTGCGTGAAGCAGTGGAAATAGAAAAAAATATTTAAGACTAGGAACTGATTTGTGCCGCATAACAAATGAATATCATTAACTCACTGTGAAGTAGCAGCACAAAATGAGATCCGTTTCAGCGCTTCTACGCAATAATATTCCCAATATTTTCTATTTTCAGCATTATTCAACACATACAATGACTTATAACAAAGAAAACAAAAACCATTCCATCGCAGAGTGATAATTCCCGATCGGAAAATCAACACCAACGTCCCTTGATAGCAAACAAGACAGCAGTTGTCTTCCGACAATTGTTCTTCTTCTCATGCCGAACGCACGCTACAGCGAAGAAAGCGCGAGAGCAAAAAGTTCAGCCAAAATATCAGACGCTTTCCAACAGGCACAAAACGTTCCAACGCTTTCTAATTAAGAAGTCAAAGACGAACGGAAAAGAAAACTGTGGCCCCATTGTGCGAAGGAAGTCACGCGGAATAAAAGGGCTTCCATTTAGCGGGTTGGCACCCATTCCCAACGCAAAGGTAGGAAAACACCACCCAAATAACCACCGAACGAGATTTGGCGAGGCCGGCAAAGAGGCAAAGCAAAGCAGCTCCAAAGCCGTGGAAAAGAATGTCGGGCAGTTCCGGTCGCTGGACGCTGGCAAGATCCGGGGCTGATTATTTGCGGATCGTAATGAAGTGGCTAATCAGAAGCCATTAGAAATGAACACCGAAATGCTTCTAATCAGGAATTCGAAAGAATACGAATGAATTTTTTCCCAATTTCGGGGACGGCTGGTTGGTTCGTTCCATTCACTCTTCCGGGGGTGCTGTGTGCCTGTGGAGGGTGGATAATTTTCTTTTGTCGAGCTTTTCCACCATTCCCGTCGCTGTGCTGGCCATTACTATTTGTTCCTATGTTTAGCTATTTGTGGTGCAGATTAGCAGCGGAAGGATGTGAGTCTGGGCCTTACGTAGCGGTTGTTTTATAACGCCCGTGGCTCGCTATTCTATGTTGCTCTGACCTTTAGCCACCTTTTGCTATTGCTTCCTGCTTACATTTACCACCCGCACCCGTTTGGCGCACTGGATAAGAGATCACGGGCGTAAACGGTAATTGCAAGCACATTTCAGTAACGGGAACGGGTGCAAAATTAAACCGCATAATTGCGGATTAAAAGGTTATCCACGCGAACCGCACTCGGATTCCGCAAGTCGCTAGTACCCGTCTATTGTGTGTTGACTTTTTGCATCCAGCAACGGCGCAGCAGCATAAAAGTACAGTGCAATCTTATTCGGCTTCAAACCCACTGTTTGACGGTTTACGTTTCTGGCTTACGCTTAGTTCAATAGTGTGGAAACAAGTGTCAGCGATAGCGAGCATCTAGTTCCGGTGGGTGATAAAAAAGGGATTTGCGTTTGCACAAAAATTGTCGCAAAACAAGGGACCATTAAACGAAATCAAGGACACACTACTAGTAGTTGCCTGAAGCTGGTCAAGAATGGTTATTGTTTTCTGCTTTTGATCCCTTGGTCAGTAGTGCAATTATAAGTGGAAAACAATATATTTACTGTTTCGGTACACTATGTTTAGCTATAACAACATCAAAATAATTTTCTTTGTTGTTCATTCACTCCAAAACACAACACTTATTGACTTACATTTTAAGCAAATGTTTTACTTTATTTTGTGTTCTTTACTATATCAGAGGGCCAGGCAATAGCGGCGCCAATCTTCAGACGGCACCTCTTCAGAGTTTCAAACCTCATTGGATACGAATACGAGGTATCAGCAAGTCAAGTAAGCCACTCGATGGTCGTCGTGACATCCGAGGTAGTTAAGCCCCTGACATTAATCAAAAGCCCGTTTGCTTCCTGGGTCATTACAACGGGTAACAAATTGGACCTTATGCAACAAGTGCTCTAATCATGATTTTTACATCCATTCAGATGAATTTAATGACTCGCATGTAAAGCTCTCTTGTTGCAGTATCCATTATCCTTACGTTTGTTGTTTTAGGAGAAGCTTTTTCTACGATCATTAGAATTATCCGTGCCATTTGTTCCGAATTCGATGTTTAACTATAATGTTTATTACGTAGATTAATTTTATTTGAGAACAAGAACATGTGCGTTTGAGTATTCAGCGTTCCATATTACTTTAATCTTTTATTTTGAGTAAATAACGCAATACTGTTTGATATTTTGAAATTGCTTTTTCCATAGAAAATCAATTCCTTCCGATAGTTCGGAAAGCTTTTCTTGCACTTAAATTTAAACCCGATTCATTCAAACTCTAGCAAGCAAATAAAACAGTAAAACGCAATTTTCTTCTCTAAAAGTCTAACAAAGAAGTGCCATCCTTCAAAACGAATGCTCATCCTCATCGAAAAGTTAAGATGAATCCGAAAACTTTCATTCGTTCAATTACACACAGCTGTCACCAGTTGTAAGTTCTGAACGGTAGTACAATTGGGGTTCCAAAACTATCCTTCCCGCTCCAGCTCCCATCCCACCGTCGCAATAATGCTCCATTAACCCTAACCTCATTAAACCGAAGCTGGTCTTCCGAAAATTGAGCAACTTACCAGCAAGTACCGTACCCATCGCATCGCCAACCACTGTCTAAAAGTTCGTACACCGTGTTCCACTTTCAGGCCTCATTGAACGGTGATGCAGCACGGTATCTTTAAGGGTAGGAGTAGTACAACACAAAAGGAAAGCATGGCACTATCCGGGCGCATTGCTCTCTCCTAAAGTACCCACCCGAGCGTGCCCGACAGTGACAGTGAGGGCGAAACTTTCAAATTAACTAAATCTAGTTACAAACGGGCCAGCGACGGTAAAGCTCACTGTACACAACGGACGTGTTCATGTGTGTGTGTGTGTGTGCAGACTGTGACAGCTGCAGAGAACTACAGCTTTCCCTATCTTAACTGCGAACGCAACAAGCGTCCGGGCCAAGGGTTAGTTTCGAGCTTTAGCTCAACGGGTGCATCCATGGCAGGTGTTATTTACCTCGGGTCGGTCGTTAATTTGAAACCGGTACTCCATTAATTTTCAACCATGTGCGCAGTTTTTGCTACACAACTACCGCTGAGCACATATGATACAGTCCTTCCTAAAGATCCCATATATTTCTAGAGAAATTAAATAAAAGAAACAAATAGACTACACTGGATGTTAACGAACTTCAGAAGAAAAAAATCAACAACGATTCCACTAGAATTTTCTGCAAGAAAACCCTACCTCAGTGGAAGCGAATCATGAATGCCGTGTGCAGACATTGCTCCTGCAACTGAAACAACCACGCCACGGTATAACCCACGGATAAGTCCCGTACCTGCAAGCGACACACGACTCCAGATGGGTTCCACACATCCATCCACGGTACGGCCCACTTTGCTTACGGTACCACCACCAACTCTAATCCCATTAAATCATACATGTATCATGTGCAACGCTTGTACAGCGCTCCACATCCTGGAGCCTAAACCTTTTTGTATAAGTCTCATTAAAGCATAATAACAACCGCCTCGTTGTATTGTTGCGCACCTTGCCCTGTTCGCGACAAGTGCAAAAGTCACTTCAATATGCAGCCCAGAAACTACAGCTTGAAACGATGCCCACCAGTTGTTGGGCCGACAGAGGTGGAAGCCCTATTTTCTTTTTTTTTGTGTCACCTGTGCTACCTGTTTTTCTTCGACACAGAACTGAAATGACGTGTCTGGCAACCGTTAACCAGTGGCGAACAATATTTGTACTGAGTATGATTTAATAGTGCAAATGATTCGCAGTTTAAGGTTAGGGGTTGCAGAATATGTGGCTAGCCGATAACAAAGAAACATTGTGACAAATTCAAATGCATGTGATTCATATTATGTTTATGAAAAATCAATAAACAAATGTTCGCCTTTCTAAATATGAATTTAATAATAAAAATAAATTAAACAATGGAGTGCCAAAATGTATACTTGCTGAATTACTTCGACTACTTTCAGAGAAAAAGGTAAGAAAACAAAAATAGAACAACTAACTAAAAAAGTGAAAAATTCACGGAAAGTATTTTCTCCCTATATTTTCTGTCACAAATGTATCCGGAATCTTGCATTGAAAATGCCAATCACTCAGGTATTTTTATGTTGCTTTCACTACGAAATTCACACAACTGTCTGATGATGGATAAAAACACTGAGCAAATAATTTGTTCAAAGTGTTGTTATTGCAACCGAACTCTCGTATGCGGAAAGTTGACGAAGGAAAGTGCAGCTCTGGTCGTCTGGTTTGGCACTGCCATTTTATAATATGTCCAGAAAATCGAAGATGCTGATTAAAGGCCTTCTATTGAGTTTATGAAGGAGCATCCTAACGACTTTAACGCATCTCACGCAACGATTTTGCAGGATTCGAGAAGATTAATTGGATATAAAACTTGCAGCTGTTCGGCTTGTTTCAAAAGGATTGAAATTTCGCATAGTAAATACGAAGTACTATTTGCAAGTCATGCAACATTTCAGAGAGAAAAGATAATGCACCGGATCACAAGGCCCATATCTCTTTTTTGATCAAAATATGCTCGAATGTTCCTGCGAAAGCCCTCGAATGTGGCTTTTTTACTTTTTTGTGTTCCCAAAAAAGTGTCCGCTTCGAAGTCGATTGAAGTGATCAAGGAGGATTCGCTGAAGGAACTCGTAGCTGTGCCTTCAAATGCCTACCAAAATTGTTTACTGAAAAAAGGTAAATAAAACTGATTTCTTTCTAAAGCGGGCTATTTTAAAGGTACAACATAAATGTCGTTTATTAAGGATTTTCATTGGTTTATTTTTTATAATTAATTGTAAACTTACCCAAATTTATTCTCTATCTATTCCCATTAGTTTTAAGACAGATTGAAGAACTTCAACATTTTCCATTTTATTACACAAATAATTAAAGATTTGGCAGTGCACACCAAAACTTTAAGGAATAAACTCTGGTACTTGCGATTAGAAATGCAATATTTTTGAAGAAAAATTGACTTCACGACGAACACATTCACAACAACAAAATAAAACATGTGCTAGATATTAAGAACCGATTACATCAATACAAACACTATTGAACAACTTCAGTAAAAGATAAATCCATCACAAAGCGCCCAACATGATGTGCCGAACTTGCTCGTAAACATTCATGTTACACCTTCAGCTGCCCTTCTTCACCGGTCGATCGGAGACGACTGTAATCGCTTTCGGTTGTGTTCACTATCTGCACAACGATCCTGTGCACTTGCTTGCAGTGCTATGCTGTGGAAGACAAATTTGCACACCACTGCATCATTCAAGGCGATCCACTTGTGAGAACGCATTTCGGAAAGTGCACACACCCCATCCCGTATGAAAGCGAAATCATTCATAGCTTCGCGTGCTGGAACCGAGCTCGCTTTTCCCGTGAAACATATATCAATTTACCATTTCGGACTATTGCTACCTTCGCTCAACGGTAGCGTGGGAAGAATAAACGGCTGATCGTCATTCGGTGAAACCAGTTTGCCGAATGGATGAGACACTCCCGTCTACTTCCTTCACGCCACCACGTCCACGGTCCCCTTTTGCTACCGTGTGAAGTGAGCAAAGAAAGCGCGTATCGTACGTTGCAGCCGCTGAAGTTAGTGTCGCAAAACTTATGTCAATAACGGCACTAAACCACGACAAATGTTGCCTTCCTAGCTGGCAAAAGGCTCGCCCGGTGAAGGTTCGGCCAAGAGCGAGGGTCGTGTATGCCGTGTATGTATGTTTAAGGCCATGATCCACCACGGCCACCTGTCGCACGACACTCTCCCCCTCGCTCCTGTTTTTGCCGTACACACGCAACTAGCTCATGTTGTCGCCTTGCCAGTTGGAACATCCTGAGAAACTGCACTGCACACACCGTTCCGTACAATCGTACCCGCCCTGGCTGCACGAAGGACATACCGGCACGATAGCAAACGATACTTTATTGCAACGTTCCGGTCCTGCCTTCGCGCCGACCGCGCCCTCTCCTGCGTAAGGGGTAACTTTATTTATGTTTCTGTATCATTTGCATATCGACGGTGGTGGTAGACCGGTGGTGGCACAACGCAACACAACTACTGATATTATCGTACTCCGCGATCACCACCTGCCACTCGCCATCCGCCGTCAGCGTTCATTTCGATAGTGCGTTCATTTTGCTTCACCCCGGATGGAGGCGCCTGGTGCCCTGTTCGCACGTTTCCAGTTCTGCGACCAGAGCCCGTCCCAGAAACAGGACCGGGGGGGTCTGTGAAGGGAGGGGTGAGCAAAAAGAGAAATAAACACGAGAAACGCGAAAAGCGGTAGAGGAATTTCCCATTTTCCATCCATTTGGTTCGCATCGTACCGTGCGGCCCGAGCGCACCAGTGGGGTTGAATTATAGATGAAGTCATAAATTATAATTTACATACACCTTCAATCCAGCCGAACCACGGTTCACGGTGTGCATCTGTGTTCGGTTGCTGCTACGCTTTGCGGTGTGCGTGAGCATCTCGTGGCTGATTTCCAGGCTGATGGGGCGCGCTGTACCGGCGCCAACCGACCACTCTGAATCATCATTTCATTTTTGGAGGGAGGAAAAAATGCGGGGAATGGTAGTAAGTCGCAAAACAAACATACACGCGACGAGCCGAAAGAGGCAAAACATCAGTAAACTAGCGAATAGAAATAGAGAGTTCGTTCTGTGCGTTGTTTCGTTTCCGATACATACGGCTCGTACCTCAACAAGGTTCTTAATCGAGCACGCAAAACTTACCCTTTTACTGGTGTGTCACGCCTGCCTGGATTTTATTATGCTGCCAAGGGTTAGTAAATGTTTTCATTTATTAGTGCAATGAGTGGAGCAAATAAAGAATGCGAAATTGAAGCCCACTGGGAGGTTAGTGCATACTGTAGTTTTTTTTTTTCGTTCTTTTTGTATGGCTGTTTTTGTTTAAATTTGTTCTTTTTCGTGTTCTTGTTCTTCTTCGTCTTTTTCTCCAAAACAGCATCTCAAATACTAGTAAATTTTGTAAATATTAAAAAAAAAATTTGTTATGTTTGAAAATGATAAGATCTTCCCCTAAATGTATGCAATCAACTTGTTTTATAAATCAATTAGCGTATTGCTCGCGACTTTTCGGACCCCTTATGCCTGAAAGCTGTGTACTGATCGCTGGTCAGATCGGTCCTGGAGTACTGCTCAGTAGTTTGGTCTCCCCTAGCGAAAACTCAAATTGAGCGTATTGAGCAGGTGCTGCGTTCGTTCACCAGGTTCGCAATACGCAAATCACTTGGTGAGCTTTCATCCCCCTGCCTCAGTACGAGTCCAGATGTCATCTGCTGAAGCTGAAGCGTTGGAAACTCGCCGTTCCCAGGCCCAATCAACCTTTATTGCTGCTCTCCTTTTCGGTCATACCGAAACTACTGCTTTGTTATCATGTGTTCCATTTTACATCCCTTCCCGTGTCCTTCGTAATCGTCCCCCTCTTGCGATCCCAATAATAATAAATCTATGGTGTAACAGGTTGGCAGATAAGTCCCCGGTCTGACACATGAATGGCGCCGCTAGTATTAAATGCATATTATTTTTATTTAGCACCAACTTTCAAATGATTCGTGTCAAAATTTGACGTCTGTATGTCAAATAGTTTGTGAGACAGAGCAACTTTTGTCAAGCAAGTTTTGTTATTGTGAAAAAAATGGAAAAAAAGGAATTTCGTGCTTTGATAAAATACTGTTTTCTGAAGGGAAAACAGTGGAAGCAAAAACTTGGCTTGATAATGAGTTTCCGGACTCTGTCCCAGGGAAATCAACAATAATTGATTGGTATGCAAAATTCAAGCGTGGTGAAATGAGCACGGATGACGGTGAACGCAGTGGACGCCCGAAAGAGGTGGTTAAAGACGAAAACATAAAAAAAAATCCACAAAATGATTTTGAATGACCGTAAAATTAAGTTGATCGAGATAGCAGAGGCCTTAAAGATATCAAAGGAACGTGTTGGTCATATCATTCATCAATATTTGGATATGCGGAAGCTCTGTGCAAAATGGGTGCCGCGCGAGCTCACATTTGACCAAAAACACCAACGTGTTGATGATTCTGAGCGGTGTTTGCAGCTGTTAACTCGTAATACACCCGAGTTTTTGCGTCGATATGTGATAATGGATGAAACATGGCTCCATCACTACACTCCTGAGTCCAATCGACAGTGGGCTCAGTGGACAGCGATCGGTGAACCGGCTCCGAAGCGTGGAAAGACTCAAAAGTCCGCTGGCAAAGTAATGGCCTCTGTTTTTTTAGGATGCGCATGGAATAATTTTTATCGATTATCTTGAGAAGGGAAAAACCATCAACAGTGACTATTATATGGCGTTATTGGAGCGTTTGAAGGTCGAAATCGCGGCAAAACGGCCCCATATGAAGAAGAAAATAGTGTTGTTCCACCAAGACAACGCACCGTGCCACAAGTCATTGAGAACGATGGCGAAAATTCATGAATTGGGCTTCGAATTGCTGCCCCACCCACCGTATTCTCCAGATCTGGCCCCCAGCGACTTTTTCTTGTTCTCAGACCTCAAAAGGATGCTCGCAGGGAAAAAAATTGGCTGCAATCAAGAGGTGGTCGCCGAAACTGAGGTCTATTTTGAGGCAAAACCGAAGGAGTACTACCAAAATGGTATCAAAAAATTGGAAGATCGTTATAATCGTTGTATCGCTCTTGAAGGGAACTATGTTGAATAATAAAAACGAATTTTGACAAAAAAATGTGTTTTTCTTTGTTAGACCGGGGACTTATCAGCCAACCTGTTATTTGCAAAACTATTCCAGCACACACATGTACGCAATATTTAAATATTACAATAAATTTGTCAACGCTACGTAACAACTCACTACAGAGGGAAAAAAAATCCTCACAATTTTTTTTCTATTGTTTGATATTCATTTAAGCCATAAGCTTCTTTTATAATTTCCGTATTGAACTGTTTGAAAAACGATTGTTCTGCTCATTCCCTCTGCACAACTTTAAAAATTTTCCAGAACGTAGCGCCTTTGGTTTTATGTAAGCAGAACTGACTTCTTCTTCTATTTCAGGTTCCCAGAAAATATTAACCATTTCTCACCCAACACTGTCAGAAAATGAAACATCCTACACCGCAAAGCCCCGTCGTCGTCGACAAACGAAGCATTCGCTTTGATGTGTACCTCATAACCGACAGCAACCAAACCTGCCATAATCTTTTCCATCGCCCAACAGAAAAAGAAAGTATCAAATTGCTCAAACGAGTACGTGATCAATAACCAAACACGGGAGGCTTTAATTTTGAGCGAGCAAATTTTTCGGCAACGAATTTTAATTAAAACTTTCCCTTCGTTATTACACATCTTGCCGGTCAGGGAGTCCAAACCCAGTTTGCCAAAACTTTCCACTACCTTTTTGGTAACGTCGCCGGTGTAAAGTGTGAGCATGAAAACACCTACTCCGGTAGTGGAAAGCAATCCTGGCTCAGCATTTTAACTAGTAACCTTTATTGTGCTGTGTGTTTGGTTGGCAGTGTTCCTCTACCGTGTCCAAAGTGTGCGTGTATGTGTGTGTGTGATCGTGCGTGTTGGTGAGTGGAGAAAGTTTTTCACATTATTGCTTCCACATCCATCCCTTCCTCTCTTTCTCTACTTGCAAACAAGTTACCATAAGGTTTGTTCTTTTGCTTACGAATATGCAGCATCAAGACATAAGAGCCTATTTGTTTTACTGTTGGCAAAAGATGACTACTCATCGGTGAAACATTCGATGAGCCGCTTCAAGTTTTTACCCACCATGCAACCATGGTGGCGTTCTGTTCCAGCACTTCACAGCAAAGCCACAGCAGAAAGTCCGTTTCGATGCAACTTGAAATAAAACTTTTCAACTCGACCGACAAGTTTAAATTAGGTGTTACCACATCAAATAAAAGCTTTACCGCTTGTCCTACACAGCACACGCAAGATAGCAGGGGAGTTGTTACGGCCGGTAATAGGGATCAAATTTACAACAAACTGCCATCAATTAGTAGAAGATGTTCGTTTACTGCCTGCGTTATGGAAACCAAATCAAAGCCAATAAATCATTTCCTTGGTAAGCCTTTGATGTTGAACGGTTATTATTAGTGTTTTTGCTCCTGAAAAATAGCGCCTTTGCTATTGAATAGTTGATAAAAAGTTTTGCTAGCAAGCTATCACGGACATGCTCGTAAGCAAACCGAAAATTGTAAGCTCGTAGTCTCCAAAACAGTCCAATTAAATTTAATAAATTGTAATGACCTATCGACGCATCTCAACTACAAGTTTATTCTCTTTGCACGACCGCTAGTTATTGGCAAAATTTCTTACGTAAACATTTTGGAGGCAGTATGGTCGTTAACAGCTTTTGAACAAAACTTTAATACATGAATAATTAAATTACAATCAAACATAATCAAATTGACGAATAAGAGGCCTAAATGTCTGCAAAGCATCAAATTAATTCAATTGCGCCCTGTGGACTATAGCCAGAGCTTTGCGTTTTTTAAACTGTCGAAGCGCCTTTGCTAGCCAGTCATTTAAATTATGGATTTCAAACACTTAAAACATTTTTCAAAGCTTCTTACTACAAAATCTGTGAAAGAATAATAAACCGAGAACGAAAAATTTTCTTACTATTTATCTCTTTTTATTTGTAAATAAGTACTAAGATAGCATACACCCCAAAAAAAACACTCCCTCCATCCACGCTCCATGATCTTATTAATCGCTCCAGAGTAAAGAATCTGACCCGTTTTCTCGAATCAAACTTTCCCAGCGTTTGCTGGGAACGCAACCCAACAATTTCAAACAACATAACAACTTCTTCAGAACAGTTTCACATCCGTTCTGCGAACTCATTTCATAAAAATGCCTCATTACTAAGGACCTACAAACCGTTCACCGCTTCGCTCACCACATCGAATCTTGCCGAAACGAGTTGAAATAAACAACGTCAAGCTCGGGAACGAATCGGCAGTCAAAGAACACAACGTACCGAAGCAACAGGCCAAAAGCGAACGTGCCTGCCGGTGGAAGCAGAAGATTTATCGCAATTAAGCGGAAGATCCAATATAATCGATTTCAAAATCATCGTATAAACAAGATAAATGGTACCCACGGCCCCACGCACTCGCCGGGGCAGCTTATAAATTCCTGCTCCCTGCACAACAGTGGCACTTTATCGCGCATTCAACGACACCGAGTTGACGAGCAGACGAATGACACGGGTTTAAAAGCGTCGCTACGATTCATCGCTGATGTGATTTTCTTCGACCGCCATCCACCATCGTTCGCACCAGCGCCCAAGTAACTGAGCGCTTCGCATGGAATATCGTCTGACACGACGGTTCCGACGGACAATCTATTCGGACGGGGCATGATAAATAACGATGCTGACATCCGGGCAAAAGGAGACCTTCCTTCGAAGACGGTAAAATCGGTCCGATCCGACTACGCGAAACCAGCACAGCCACCCCGCCCACCCCGGATAGTGGTGAATGGACGCTAATGGATTTAAATTTTCAAGGCCACCCAATCCGGACGCCCGACCTTGTGCTTCCGGGCGATGGTTGCGCTTCCGTGCTCGCACAAATCGCCACCGGCGACGTCAATGTCGATTCGAGATTAATTGATTCGCTTCCGTGCAGTGTAAGATAATAGCGAAGTATCACCGGTATGTGTACACCGTACGGGTGCGCTTCGCCACTTTGTGCAAAGTGTCGCAACTTTTAGCCTTTAGGGCGATAATGGTGAAAGCTTTCCCGACACGGATGGTTTTAGGGTAATGACGAAGGAGGGTGTAAGATATTTCGGCACAGAAATAGAAATCCATTTAACCGATAATGGAAACCGGAGTTTGGAGCAGCAAGTTACGCGAGGGATGTTATTTAAATTTTGAATACACATGTCCTGGAGCTAATTGAAAATGTCTACAATACGATGCTGGAATGCCACGTAAAAGAATTTCGTAACATTAAAACGGTCCGTACATTCTTTTTTGAACAGAAAACCATTACTTCAAGGCGCCTTAAAGTATGCTATTGACAGATCTGTTTAGTCATTTCCATCTGTTTTATTATTACGACAGTTGTATGTAGACTTATTTTTAAACAAAAACTCTTTTTTTTTATCAAATAATTAGAAACATGAGCTACTGTGCCATTCAAAAAGCTGTACAATGTGCCTTTATATTTACCAATAAAAGAATAATCACACCATCAGGGTAACTCCTTTTCACAAATCCGCAATTCGATTTAAAGATTTATCGACCAGCTGCAAACGAAGTATCGCACCTCGCGAACGGTGTAAAACAGTACACGAAAGGTCGCACGGTACGAGCTGAAGTCGGACTTTGTTTACCTCGCACCGTTCTCGCACTCATCCGATAAGCGCATTCGGTGTATAATCGTATTAGGTTCATCCCCTTACGAGGATTTGGAAATGTGATGCGACTCGCCGGATCGACACCGTGTCCAAGCTGGAACCGGTCACGAATGGGCACGAACCGAACGCGAACGAGATTGATGCTACTGGGTGGAATCTTATGCCTGTATCGTTCAATGAAAATTAAACAAATGAATGCATCCATTTCGTACCAGTGTAGAATGGAAATATCGCAAACACTACTGCACTGTTTGTTTTCTAACAGATAAAGCACGTTCGAATGAAAGGACGAAAAAGTGTGCTGAACCTGGGCTAAATTGCGTAAAGGTTAAAGTGGAAGTTTGAAAACTTAAACCACAATATTAAGCCTTTTCTTCAAAAAGTGTTTATTGCCAATTTGTAAATCTTGTATTTATTAAATGACAAATGAATGTCTTTTTTGGCTGTGGTGATTCACTTCAAAAAGCATCCTCTCGACAAATCCTTTACTGCAATAAAATAAGCATGCGTGTCCCCAGTGTGACGGGTAGTGTGACCTTCTGGAACACAAAATAAGTGGCACACCTTTTTCCTCCCCCTGTGAAACCCGACCGTGCGCATACCAACAGCGTCCAGTCTGCAGCGTTATGTTTGTGCTTAAACTCCCGCAGGACTTTTCATAAACAAATGCATGGGTCACACTGTCACTCGCAGATACTTATGGTTTCACCTCTGGCTGCTAATACCGACTTCCCACCGAGCGTACCGAGGTGCCAACATACTCCAGCTCTCCGACAGAAGTCAAGCCACTGTGACTGCTGTTCCAGTGCAGTGGACGTTTGTGCAGTGTGCGATCGTGTGTTTGCATACCACTCGTATTGTTTGTAGATATGGTTTAAATCTCGTCCAACCGACCTACACAAAACCTCCACACCAAGCGCTTGGCCGGCCTTTTAGCTTCAACCACCGGCCGACCACATCCAGCTGAAGCCGTCTCGAGCTCAGGCCTCAAGTTCCGGTTTCACCAGGCACCAAACGGCCGACTAACTTCCGCCTGTACCGTGACCCGGTCGCCGGTCCAATCCTTCCGGAACAGCGCACTACCGTAAAGGGCGGAAAGCCAAGGCCAACCGTTTGCTGACCCCGCTGCTGTGTGACTCACGATTTTCGCTTTTGTCCAAAAAGCAACCAGGCAAACTCCCGAAACCCCGTCGATCTCTTCCAGCTGCCCGGTTTTTGATAGTGTTGACTTGCTGGCCCAACTGCCAGGCTTTGTTTGCGAGTGCCGTGACTTCATCAACGCTCTTGGCCACTGCCGGTTTTGGTTTGCCTCTCCGGAGGTCAGGATTTACCGATGCTAATCTATGCAAATCTTCCTATACCTTGCCATTCCTTTCCATCTTCACGGTTGCGGCAGCAGTTCGCTACGAAGCTATCTTCAAACACATCCAAGCAGTGTCTCACTATCTTCATGCATTATCCCGCTAGTCAACCCCAGTGCCAACCCCATCCTGTGACACATTCTTGCGCAGTCACTCGCCCATCCAGTGGGCTTTAATCGGAGTCAGCAATACCGGAGCATTAGGTGGGGGAAGCTGTTGGGAACTTTTCATATTTCCAAAGCTTCCGGGTTTGCGGTAATGCTTGCCAGACATTATCTGCCTCTACCGGCTGGGCGTCTTTTGACAACCGTTGGTCCGTACTGGGATGGTTGCGGTTTGGCTTTTTACGCCGGGACCGATGGTACACCGACCGCAGCTTTAAGCTGCTCTCACTCCTTTCTTAAACTCGCTCGGAAGGAAAACATCAGCAAAAGGCTACAGCAATGCCAAGTGTCGCTCCCTGCCCTTTCCTCTGGCCATTAGTAGAACTCAACACCGTGTGCCTTTCTACCTTCCGTGATATGGAACCTGGCTCGGTCCATGCAATCTCATAACCACACCAGCTTCTCGATCGACTATTGATTGACGTTACATCGACAGCCTCGCTGCGTTGGCACCTCTTCATTCCATACCATCCTTTCAACACTTTGCTTTCAACGATGGCAGGCACGCTGTGAGTGTAAACGAGATGCGTGCTTTAAAGGAGATCGATAACAAGCATGCATAAATGCAGGCAGCGTTGCACTCATTTCCCCCGAACAATTTAATGGACCGCTGGTCTAGCACGTTTAGCTCTTGAATGTTGATCGAACGCGTGATGCAGAATGGGAAATTACATTTTCCACGTGTTCCATTAAATGTATGCATTTAAAGCATGTTCTGGGTCCATGTTAACACAGATCAATTTATGGCAATTTTTCGCTATGTAAGTTTTAATTTACAATTGTTTATTTTACCCTTTGAACGTGGGTGTTTGCTAAAGCCATTGAGTTGTAAATGAATAAAACACATTTCACATAATTGCATTTCTCGTTTACGCTTCGCGCTGCCAAGTAGACACGTGATATAATGAACGCCTAAATGTATGCAAAATGCTAAAAAAAAACACTTTTTCTAATGAAATTGATGTATTTGAAGATATTGTAAGGCTAACAGAAAAACTCATCTATTAAGATTATACGTAATAAGGGAAAAATTAACACTAGATAGATCATACATTAGTATTATATGTATTAAATATGTCTTAGAATAACCTAAGCCATCCAGCACAGGAAAATTATTCACATGTAAAGCAAGCTTCGTTTTTAATCGTTTGTTCACGTGATGTAACATTGTTAAGTATCCTCTAATAATAATTTTTCGAGCCCGTACTTGAATGGAATTTTCCGGCTCTAGAAAACATATACTAATGTTTGAGGTATAGATTCGTTTGATTTACCAGTTTGAATGTGAAGCAAACATTATTACGTGTTTCAAATGTCAAAACACTTACAAACACTAAAATTAGAACAAAACAAAATATTTACTTCTACACCAATGGGAGCAATAAAATTGCATACTTTTAGGCACCACAAATACTTTTCATCAACGCTTTCTCACTTTATTGATTTCATGTTTAATGCACCGTACTTAATTTTTAAGCCTGTTAAAACACTCACCCGGGCGGAATTTATGCATGCTAAGCAAACAATATTAAACCGTTTTCTAGCTAAAATGAACCATATTGATGGCACAAAAGCGTAAAGGCTTCAAATATGTTGCTACTGTACTTCAACGCTGCAAAGCCCCATCGCTCTTTAAATAGAAATCACCCGGGCGTGCTTTATTACTCTACGCACGCGTTTTATTAAATCTCCTCTACCTATCGCTCGCACAACAACGAAGCAAAAAAAAAAAAAACAACATCAAACGAGAGCATTATCGTAAAAAACAATGCGTTCGGCAAACAACGCTTCAAACGGAACAAATTGTTTTATGCATTGTTTCATATCACCAAATGCTTCCATCCGGGCCCATGCATTTAAATGAAGCGATTCAAAGACGGCACATACACATACACTCAATGGCAAGATTACAGAGACCGCCTCCACCCGTGCGCCGCTAATAGTCCCCTAGTTGTATGCAATTTGTCTGCCACTCCAAGAAAAAAAAAGAACAGAAACACCTTAAGCATCGACCAAAGCTAGCGCCAAGCAAGAGGTACAACTTGAACGGGGAACGGAAATTGTTTTGCGGAAGGGTAAGCGCACATAAGTGAACCTTCTTTTTCTTTCCCTCGCCGTCAACATTTTAACATTTTGCACCCCAAAGTCATAACGCCATAAAAGTCGCAATCAGTTGTTTTATGGATCCGCATTCGAGCGTTTTTTGGGTAACCGAACCGAACAGAAACCCAAACGGTTCATTTTGTACTTTTCCGCGGTTCCGTACATTTTCATATCTCACACACACACACATACACACTCACACATATATGTATTGCCGGCGGAAAGGCTACACTGCAACAGGCATGAAACATTCAACGATCCAACTCACCTTGCAGCCGTAAGGGATGGAGGGCATTCGCACCCCTAAACAATGCGCCTGCCGTTTTGTGTGTGAGTGTTTTGAAAAGTTTTTCGTTCGGCATTTTCCCTCCGAACAAACACCCGATAGATCTGTTCAACTGTTGCAGTTTAGAAAAGTAGGCTACGGTAACAGCCAGCGAACCCAAACCGTGCCCTGAGTTTTTCCCCTACGAGTGCGCCTAAAGGTAGACAGACAGCATTACATGTACACTGAAAACGGTACCGTAACGGACTAGTTTTTCATTTTCATACATATCGATGCCATGCATAAGTAATGCAACGGGCGCGCCATTCACGTTCTACCAAAAACGGCCCCAAACCCAACCCACCCAAGTGTGCATAAATACTGTACAATAAAAAGGAAGAAATAAAGCGCACACTCGCATCAAAATATTGAACCTCTCAACGACCGATATCGTGCGTTTTCGTTAGCCTTAAGGGTAAGGGTCCTTGATGAATCGGCCACTCACATCGATCGCATCGTATGTGTGTTTTCTCCCCAAATCCAACAAATCCGAACACAAAACCCGACCCGCACCTTTATACTGCCGCGAGGTTGGCTTTTCGGATGATGCTCACCCCAAACCGTGGTAGCAACTGTGCTGTGTCTGATGAAAATCACAACTTACAGCACGATTTTACACCGAGAATTCGGACCGTCAAACCTAGAGGGAGGATTTTCACCTTCCCTATATTCCTGCCGTACAGCAACGCCGACAACGAACAAAAGAACTGTCCGTGTTTGCGTTTTCGAAAAACGGGATTCGTTGCGTTTTCCCCGTTAGCACCCTGATGGCCGATGGGTGGTGGGCTGTAGGGATCAATGGCCGACATGCCTCACCTCTAATCCGCTGGGTGAGTGTAAGGGGATACTTTTCGAAACATATACGATGTGATTCGCACAACGAACCAAGGGTCGCGTAAGCCGCTCTCGAGCGGTAAGCTTTTGTGGTAGCAGCGTGCTGATGCGTCGGGCAGCCAGGGTCCAATCCATCCCAAGGTAAATCGAATCGTATCGTGCTGAACAAGTTGCGGATATGAAGATTAAGTGCACTCGTACACTCAAGCGATAGGGCAGTATCACGAAAATGGAATGGTATGGCCTGACTGTTGAAGAGACGAACGTAAGGGAAGAAAGTTTATTAATTCGGGTTTTCGGTTGGACAGTAGAAATTTCGCCGCATCGAATTTACAAGCGTTATCTACGAATGATAGAAAGAAAAAAAATGGACATGTGTAAATGTAAGAATTTCGGTTTGAAATGAATCTTTACTCCTAAGCATAAGTTGCTCGTATCTGCGCTTGATTCAAGTCTTGAATTTGTGGGAAGTTTAAGAAGCTCCCAAATTGAATCATGTCTTTTACTAACCTTAGAGCTATATCAAAATTAGTTAAAGAAAAAATGACTCCCAATGGTGATTCGAATTCGAATACGAATATAGATTCAAAACTTTGAATTCTTATCCAAATCCATCATGTGATGTCAGCGATCCACCACTTGTACGTGAGAAATTTGTTCTAATCATTTGATTTTACATCGCAATACTTTCGCCAACACACCGATTGCTTAAGCCTGCTTGGTCATGGCGGCCACATAATGCCTCAGAATACTTATTGATATCACGTAGTTAAAAGGTCCTTCTCACTATAAGGAAGAGACCCGAATGAGATTTCTACCTCGGCCTTTCCCTGTGTGAAAACAGGCGCTGCTGTCACCTCTAACACCACATTGTGAAACATTAACTTCTCAAAATATTACCCACAACTAGGCTAATGTCAGCATGATGTAACCGAATACACTTTACACAAACACAACGTAGTTGATTGAGCAAAATATTACGCAAATGCATGATTGCGAGATAAAAAAAGCACCTTACATAACTGACACACAAGTTAACCGTCTAAAGGAAATGATGCATGACAGTCAACGAGTCTCCCAAGTTTCGTAAACTCATCCAGTCAGACACGCCACAGATTCCCACGGGACCAACACACACCCGTCATTAGGGCCGTCATCATCTTGGCGGAAGTTGTGGTAGAAACGTCACTCCATGTCCTACCATCAACGAGGCCATATACAGCTGACTTCGGTCGTTTATATTCCTCTTTGAATTTTTAACCATCAAAATGCTTTCGAGTGTCTTTTAAAGCAAACAGGGAAAGTATATAAAACGTTTATCCGGGTTTAATAACTTTTTTTTGTAAAATTGACCGTAAATTAAGGTTTTAATTCGGAATATTTTATCCCTAGCATTTCGGCTTCTACAACACGTTTATTTTGAATCTATTTGCGCCCTTAGTATAAAATTCAGCGAAAACAATAATTCCCTTGTGGAAGCGATGCTGTAAAATCTCAAGTAACTCATAGAGGGCTTCTAGGAGAAACTCTTCTGGAAGAACGTGTAACAAAACACCAACAGCACCGGAAGAAATATACGCCTTCATGTTTGGTGCATGTAATTTCCGTCCCGAAGAGGAAGATTGAAAAGAAAGAAATTGAAATATATCGTCCTGGTTTTTATTTCTTTTAATGCTACGATGAGATACGAAACGATACGTTTTACCACCTGAACATACGGTTGGAGCCGGGTGTATCGTTCCCCCTATTGTTTAGATAGAGATGTGCGAGATATGTGGCATACGGCAGCTTGATGGTTCATGTTTTATTTTCTACCATTCGCTCCGTATACTGTGACATTATTCCCGGTTGTAGACTGTCAATCATGTCTATTTTTTTTTCTTTTTGGGCACATGGGATATTATTTACACATTTTCTGCGGCCGCAAGAGAAACATTCTGGCGAGGAATGCTGCTTGTTGCATACCAGTTACCACACGGACAGCTTAGTCTAGGCAGGCTCAAGTATGATAAACCTCCTATGGTGAATTTGAAATGAACACTAAGTCATTTCGAGTCAAATACTTCCTAAGAGGAAGACATGTTTATGACTTTTCAAATTTTTCTATTGCTGCAGTATTGAAGAAAATGATTTGTAACGATCTTGGGTGGGTTCTTGGCTTTAAGGCCATGATCTTTTCAAAACAATTTCTTAGACAAGTGAGAACGCTAATGGATCCATGGAATAGTTTTGATTTCTGTGATTTGTATAACCTGTTTTAACATAATTAGTTCTTAAAAGTCAAAGTTTGAGATAATTTCATCATTGAAAAAAGTGTTGAAGAATGCATTTAGTCTAGTTCTTCAAAAAACAAAGTTGTTCGTGGTAGTCAAAGACAAGTAATTTTTAAAATGCGATTTCCAAAACTCAACCAACGTTGTTCCATCTTCTTTCAACAACGGAGTGGTTTTCGGTTGATTTCTTATAACTTTTATAAAATTTATCATATTTTTTAAAGATTTCTTTTGGAGTCAATTGACGTTAAATTGTTGGACCAAGCTGTATAACGTACTAGATGTAGATGTGTTTACATTTTGGGCGTTCGGGATAATTTTGACAGTTACCTACGGAGAAAGAAAAAAAATTTTATGGCAAAATTAACCATCGGAGAAATTTTGTTTTGTTGTAGAAATAGTAGCTTACCATGTATTTTATTCATTTTATTCAAAATATCCGCCCTCGGCTTCTATTACGGCCTCCATCCGTCTCCGGAACCGGGAACAAGCCCTGGCGACAGTTTTGGCAGGGAAGGACCGCGAAAACGGACCTGATTTTCGCCATCAGCTCCGCCTTGGTGTTGCTGGAGGTTCTGTTGGTGTCCCGTTCCACCGCGCCCCACACGAAATAATCCATTGGATTTAGATCCGGGGAGCTGGGAGGCCACACATTCGGCGCGGTGAAGTCGTTGAAATTGGTCGCCAACCACTTTATCGTTTTGGAGGCTGTATGGCACGGAGCGGAATCCTGCTGGAACACGTACGGTCTGCCGTTGACCACTCTCGTGATCCAAGGCTTTACGACGGTGTCCAGCATGGAAATGTACCCGTCCGCGTTCAGCCTCAGCCCCTGCTCGAAAAAGTGGGGTGGCATCACGTCCCCTTCCGATGACACGCAGGAAAACGCCTGTGGCACGTCCGCCGGGCAGTAAGCCAGCCACCGGTTGTTCTGGGTGTTAACCGTGTCGACGGTTGTCGCGTCCGGCGTGGATCATCGTGATGCATGTGATCCGCTTCCACAAGGCACTCTTTTTTGGCATTTTTTTATCACGAGATGTTTTCGCTGCTTGTTTCGCACACTTTTAGCTGTCGAATGACGTATTGCTTGTTTTCCTATGCCAACTCCATCACGAGTTATAAACAAAAATGTAACTGTCAATATTATTCAAAACGCCCTAAAACGCGTATAAATTGAATATAAGAAGCATTCTGATAATAAGGCTACAGCGGCTACCGAGATTCAAATCCCATCCAGACCATTTTCGCGTAGTGAAGACTGAGAAAATATGAGAATCTTTCCAACTATGTGGTACCAACAAACTTAATAGTCATTCGATGGCCCGTGTGACCTGGTCGGTCGTTAAGCCAAGAAGGTTTTCTATTGTAATTTTGAAAAAAATCTTATGTCTTTTCCTTCTACCAAGATAGCAAATATCCGGCGCCAATAAGTATGCAATTTGTAAAACAATTTAACATTTCTTATCTTCCTTCTACAGAAAAATATGATTTCCGTTTCCGAATATATATCTTTACTAGCTCTCAAAAAACTTATAAGCGTAAAAACCGTTAATGTTCAAGTAATAAATTACCCCACTACGGAAATAGTAATACCGATCGTTATAGATTGTTTTCCTTTCAGAAATCTTGTACACTGTATAACTCATGTACCAGTTTTCTTCGTAAGCTCTCCATCCCGCCCCTTCCAACCTTTAAGACTAATGTTTATGAAGAAACAATCCGAAAAAGACTTTTACCATCCCACACACACACACACACATACGCCTTGTACACCATATTACATGTGGCTTTTGTTTTGGATACAATTGCTTAATCAACCGATTTCAATTCAAACATTCATCGGTTTACATGCAGTATGGTCCATTTCGGTTAATGGCATAATAAATTGAGCATCTTGATTTACCTTACCCAACAGCGACCAGACCTCAGGGCAAATTTTGCTCTCTGCACTAGTGGAAAGCCAGTCACATTCGTCTTGCATATGAGCGTGTGTGTGCGTGTGTGTGTGTGTGTGTGTGTGTGTGTCACCCCCTTTTCAATGACAAAAACTGCAACCTACAGTGGAAGCGTTTCTCGGTTCCCGGTTCAACTTGCTTGCAAAACGTTACAACAACAAAGTAAACCACAAACACGAAAACCCAATAGCAATCTTCTTTTCTTGTTCTCACCATCTCGCCACACTTTACCCGCTTGACCTTTTGGGCCCCGCTACACAGCCGGGTTAGGCAGCTCAGCCTTTCAGAACACGTCGTTACGTCCGCACCCGGACGCTCCCATTTGCCGACCGAACGACCGGCACGGACGAAAATTCCTCACATTGTGTAATGTCATTCCCATCTAATCTCGGGACACGGGTCCTTTGAAAATCTGTCCACCCACGTGGAGAGGAGCCTGGCATGGCCAGAGGGCCATGTTTGGGCCCCTGGAACTCTATTGAAAGTAGATGAGAATTTGTGGTCAATGGTACCGTACTCCACGTACCAGGAGTGGAGTCCATGCTTTCGCAGAATGATTGCGATCAACGATTACAAGAGGCAGTGCCGGAGAGTGAATATTTTGCATGTACACACACACACATACACACACACACTACTTGCTAACGTTTGCACTGCACTGCATTAAGAGCATATCTTCTTCTTTCTTGTTTTATTTTATAAAGTGTTCTCGAACGCTCCTCGTCCCAAAAGTCGTGGCTCCGGTTTGCTTCACAATATTTTGACTCAGGCAGATTCTACGCTGTCTACAGCTAGAGGACAATAAATTTGAAACGTTCATTAAATATTTAACTCCAATGTCCTCTGTGTGTGTGTGTGTGTGTAAGTGTGTGTGTGTGTGCATACTGTGGCACAAAAATATCCCCGAAGGGAAGAGAGCCAACCCTGAAACATTCATCCCAGCTCAGCTCCTCCGGTCTCCGGTGGTCAGTGTCGAATGTGGTACGAGGAATGTTGATAGTATTTCAATAAACTAAACATAATACTATCAACCTCTCCAGACATATTTGAGGTACCTTCGAGATGGCACGAATTTCAATTTATGATATAAATTTTCACCTGCATCGATGCAGATGGTCGCGTACGGTTGTCACCCGAGCGGCTTCTGGTGTGGCAAAAATAAAAGTATTAAATTTCGTCACCCAACAACAACCCGTACGTACCCGTTCGGATGCGAGATGCAAGTCGTGCAAGCCGGGCTTGAGTTATGAAAGCACCAGCTTCAAACTGCGTTATTTCCCAGAGAGTTATTTCCCACCATCCTCCCCGAGCAGTCAGCGCTGCCCGGGAAGATCGATGAAGGAAAGGAACTGTCGTGCGCTGCAGCAAAACCCCTGGCAAAGCGGTAACCAGACGGAATGGGACTTGGTGTCACCCATCTCATATCGCAATATTCGCCCGCTCCGTTGGAAGTTATTTATCGCCTCGTTTGACACGTGTCATAAAGAATTTATGAAGGAATTCTGTTTCCCTGCTCACACACACGCCTGCCGGAAGCGGTGAAATGAATGAACGGTAGAATGATCGGTAAAACTGTCCAAAAAAACCTCCCAACGCCACCAGTCTGGTAGCACCGTTTGTGTGTGTGTGTGTGTGCGTCTGAGTTTTTCGTATCGATGCATCATTTCATGGCGACACAGTTTTTATTTTATTACTACGCCTCATGCTGCCCTCTCAGCGCACAACCGTTTTGCTTGTTGGTTCTTAAGGAGTATTGCAGTGCTGAGCAAGACTGAGCATCCCCCAGGCACGTCCTGTTGGTCAATAAAAACGGGTAAAACGAGAGCAACCCGTTTCGATTTCAAGTTGCTTTGCGTGATGGCCCTTTAGCTTCGATCGAATTTTACCACGAACCCACAGGTAGGCCACGTTCGACGAGCGCCGAAGAAGGGCAAGACGAGCAGGACCCCATTGGAGTTGACCAACAAAGATAACGCGCGCAAACGGTACCATTGGACAAACCTTTTTTAATATTTAATGACGGTCGTATTCGGTAGAAAACTTTCTTTCCCCGTTGATGGACAGACGTTGGGCAAATAGAATAGAACTATCGTGCCATTTTGTTTTTTCGACAAGCAGGAAGTCATCTTCGATATCCTTATCCCATTAGCAAAGCGGCAAACTTCTGTGAGACAAATTCAAACAACCGTGAAAAGAGCTCTAGCGAAAGGTTCTTGTATTTTCTTTTCTGAAGCATTCAATAAATAATAAATAGCTTGCGTACTAGCTTGAAGGAGAAGAGCAAAAATTGAAAACTCTTCCGATACAATATCTGTTCCATAGTATGTATTTCTAAGCATTGAATTCGAGCAATACTGCTGTGTATTCCACGTATTAAAATAAAGCAATTCTGTATGTGTGTGCGGGGTCGGCCTACGATACTCACTTATTCGAAGCGAAGCGTCAATTAAACTTGCACAAAATATGGGTTGAGCTTTTTTATTCCTTCGAGACCTGTAATCCTGAATGATCAGAAAGCTTATAAGTGATTTTTTTTATCCAGCCTTAAAACATGAGTGTTTATATGGATTGATCATGCTTTCCATGATCATCTACCATCAAGTGCTACTTACTCGCTTTCTCGTTTAGATGATACGTGAAGAGCCATAATTTACCTGCGAAAAGATGTATTGCCCATTCTGACCAACGATCGGCAAAACATGACTTGCAACCACAGAAAACCATTCAATAACTCAAACAGTTTCACCAACAAAGAAAAAAAAGCATCAACCGAACCATCCTTGAAGCTTGCGAGCACAGGGGCATGCATCTATCCACCACTAAATCTCTTCACCTTAACCGTACGAGCTCTGCACATGACGAGATGTGGCTCGAGGATAAAGAAAACCATCTTGCAAGCACTTAATAATCAACCATCTTGATAAAAACCATAAAAATAAATCTCATTCCCACTACGGTCTCGAAGGGGCAAAACAGATTTCATCAAGCAGAAGCTGGCCGTCACTTCGATAACTCAATCTTCACAATACGGCTTCCAACGGCAAACGACCGAGCCCACCATACCGTGCTGTGTACTGCATACCGATGGCTACACTACTCTAAAGTCGAGACTTCCATCAGCAGCCTTGATGCTTGCGGCACACAATCACGGAAAACCGACCACAGCATACACCGGCTCTCAAAGCAAAAATCCATAATAACCTACACACACACATACACATTCTGGCTTGGCCGCCACACGCAGAGCACTTAAAGGAGCAGTCAAGGTGCAAGGGAGCCACACGATCACGCGCCCGACAATAGCTTCACCAAAGCAAAAGTTCCCGGCACACCACGGTACGTACGTGCTCGAGCCTGGGCTGTACCAGTGGCTCGGTGCGAAGAAGTGCCTGCCGCTCGAAGGCATATTGCAAGTGGACCATTAACGTTTCATTCTAACGCTTCTTCCCGCTAAGAATGCTGAGAGTGAAAATATGTGAAAGTGCCGCAAAACAAGAAGCTATCCAAGATGCATCCCAAAGTTCGCACAAATCGCACGCAAAAAGTGTACGGTGGGGGTGTTCGGGTTCTAGATCAAGGACGATCATGTGCTGAGAAAAGTCGCTTTAAAGATTTGTAGAAGGTACACATATTTGTGTCAGGGAAAAACAGAATTCTGAGTACAAGTAGCTCTGCCGTTAGACAATTTTCCTGTAAATATATGAATTTTTGAACCTTTTCGTATTGATTTTATTCAAAAGGAAAGAATTGCATCGAGATTTCCCCTACTAAAACCATTCTTGCGCATTAAAGCAAGCCTAAATACAGACTTTTAATAAAGTTACAAACTCACCTTGTTAAAAGCTCCTGTGCCAACTGAAGCACAAGGCTACCTCGTACTATCAACCTTTCTCTCCACTAGCAGCTGTTCGGTATATCACGTGACGTTAGCCACTACAAACCAGTGTCTTAGAGCATCCTCACGAGCGCTGCTCATTTCCAGCACTTGACCATCTTCAACCGGCGCACTAATGAAGCGAAAGCTCACATGTACCCGGAAACATTACCCACCCATACTAGCAGTGCTTCACCGTCTTCATCCATCCGACGAAGCTGCCCCGAATGGCGAGGACGTGCGTGCCTCGGTCTCACATGCAGCAAATGGAAAACGCTTCATACATTTTTAATTAATACTATCAACAGCTCGCTCGCTCCACCCAACCCGCCCGGGGTGAAAATGGCAAAAGAAACGAATGCGCTCGGCAGAAAACCCTCCCTCCTCTGCCATGCTCCGTCTCTCGGGAACTGTTGAGATGGCTTCAGTAGCTTTCCCACATTCCGTGCACGGCCGCGCGCGCGCTATCCCCATGATCCAACACCAACAACCCTTGCTTCTTAGATGAAGTGGAAAGCAGCTGACACAAGTAGCAACAGCAGCCACCGCCCGAGAGAAGATTTTGAAGTTTATTGAGTGATTTAATTTGCTCGTTAAGATGCTGTGATTAATTATTAACAAATTAGATTTTAATATTTTCCCAACAGTCTGGCCGCGTGAGCGTTCCGGGTTTGTTTTCGCACGCGCACACACACACACACGCTGGCAACGCAACGTTTGTTTCAGGTAGAGTTTGATGAGGAAATTTTTTCCTCTCTCTACAGGATGAGTTTTACACTTTTCAAAAGTCTTCCAGTCTGTTTTTCCAGCTTGGCTTTCAGGTTTGCTTCCGAACCCATTAAGCGGCAGGATATGCTTCTGGGAAATGGAAGGCCATTCGTTCGTGCTGTGATGTCTTTACATCAGCAATACCTTCGCTTAAGTATTTGTTATCCTTTTTTCTGTTTTACGTGCTATATACATTCTATTATTCACTCATCGTTTCCCGTACACGATGTCAAACTCCATCGTGCGACTTTCTTTATGAATTCGCTTCCCACATTTTTTCACCCTTACACTAAGTACATCGACCAGAAAGTAAAGCTCCGTATTTTCACTCTTCATACCACTCTCGCTTCACATTTTCCCCCCTTATCGACATCGTGTTTGTGCAAAGCATTAAGCAAAGCAAGTCCAAAACCCACAACCAACATGTACACTCACACACACGCATATTAGAAAGAATGAATAATGAAAATGTTTTGTAAGCTGTTAATTAGAAGAGCAAATTCAATCCATCTTTTTTCTCCGACGGGGTTTCCCCGTTTACGGGCGGGTGCGTTTCTTAGCCGACGGGTGCGAAAATACTCACTAATTACATCAACCCGAACCCGGGCCATCACCGGGATGCACATGGTTACTGTTTACGCATGGTTTCATTTAAAAGGATGTAAATTTAATTTACTTCCCGCGAGCTGGTTGGCAAGGATTGGTGCGTTCCTGCAATACGTTAAGTTATGTAATTCTCGGTACGCTCGGGATGGATGGCCCCTGCGCTGGGGGATGACGGGATGCCACCAATTTCATATCATCCGCGCAGCACGCCATCCACCTGCCTACCTTCAGACGGTACCGTAGCCGTGTCGGAATTTAATAAGCATTAGAGGGAGAAAGAAAAAAAAAATAATCTTGTTCCGTAGAATGGAAAGAAAATCAAATCAACATGTTTTCCGGTAAAAGCTCACTCGGCGAAGATGAGCTAAAAGCAAACACATGTACGCTTATCATCTCATTTGCAATCAATTTGAATCACCAAATGACACAGCTGTGTCACTGTGCAATCCAATCTGCCCCCCAAACCGATCGCATTCTCTGCGCTTCTGCACTCTCTAATCTGGCCCCTAATCGAACCCATCAAATGCTAATCGACATCAGTAGCAAATGACCGATGGATTGACCGATGGTGCAAATAATAAACTGGACGGAGTTTTTATTTTCCCGTTTTCTTTTCCGCAAACCAAAATCAATACTTAAATCGCTTAAACACTTTACCCTTACAGTGGTAAAAGTGGCTATGATTCTTCGTTATAATTCCATCGGAAAGGATTTCGATCTGCTCGTTAACATACTTGCTGAACTGGAAAATAAGGCAATGTCGTTCCAGTACCGGCACGGCCAGCGAAAAGGACACCGGCAGGCCTGTAAAAGGGCTAATGATACTGCACGCAGATGCTTCGCGCTGGTCGGTTGTTTTTTTCCCCCAATAATTTCCTTCCTTATTCGTTCCGGGGCAGTTGTTCGTTCAGAGTTTTGAGTGCGCGAATCATAGTCGTTCTTGGTGTACTTCTATGTGCTTTTGAGCGTAGCTTATGGGGTAGCTTGGTTGCCAAACGATTGAATCGCAAATCAGCTTGATTACAAACACAAGGACGCTGTTTTGCTGTTTGGATAGTTCTAGGTTTAAGAGAAATTTATTTAACATTCATCCATGCGCCTTCAACAAAATCATTTGTTGAGTTCGTCCGACGATGAGAAGTAGTGCGGATTGCATATCTTTAGGCGTTTATTTAATTATTTGATAGATTTTCAAATGTTTCGGATGAAAAGAACGCAGAGTTTTAAAGTTATGACTGTTTTTATCTTGCACCACACTCTCAGACTCCACATCTTCGTTGCAGCTTCCTCCGCAGATACTCCTGTAGGTACGGCAGCAGTCGTTTTTCTCCTTACGGCACCCGTAGCTCACCGTTGCGTCTAGCGGTCATGCAGTAAAAACAAAAATTTCCAACTATTGTCGCAAAAATACAAAACTAGTCAATGCTTCGTGCCGAGAAATGAAGCAAAATTCTTCATCCGCCAAACTCCACCACGTACCAACAGGTGAAAAATGACAACAATTTCTTTCAACTGCTTGTAGCAGGTGCTTCACTTGCAAGCGCACGCTGCAATGTAAACCTCTTTTTGTCTCCGGTCTTTTTTCCCCGGCATTATCAACATTGCTTCCATCTTTTTGTTTCCTTCCTTTTGCTTCATACTTGAGATACTTTCCCTTTTTCCCGGTTTGGATTAAATCAACCTCCTGCAGGTAGCGAAACGAAAGGGAGATAAAATTTAAGTTGAATCTTACCGTTCCGGTAGCCATAATAACGTGCTTAAAATTCACCAGCAGCAAGTGAAACGATTTAAGGAAGGCAAAAGACAACCATTCACAAAGCAGCCGCCAGCAAAAAAAGACACTCAAACACACATACACACTCTCCACGCAAAACAACAACTCTTCCACAAACCCCTTCGACCGTGCGCGGAAATGTCCACTTTTATGTCGTTCCAAATCGTAAAACTGTCGTAGTCGGCGAAAAACGGGTATTTAATAAAATATTAAATTTTGTTATTTCGTTTAAGTGTAATGAATGGAGGAATTTCCTTCATTTTATGGCCGCATCAGTCGAGCTGCGCCTGCCTGTTTGCACAAGGGGTGACCTGATACGGGGGGGGTCAGGTGGTTTGGATGTAACCGTCGAAAGAGTTGTTGCAAATTTACGTGCCACTTCTGTGGCACGGTTTCCTGCTTCTCTTTGCTGCACTGGTGGATACTTTGAAGTCACAGTCGCGGGAAACCATCTGAGAACTGAGTAGGCTGGACGAGAAAATCCGGCCAGCTCAGAAAGTAATGCGGATAGGGAAGACTAAAAGCGGTAAAATTACGACTTTTTAAGGAAAGCAGCTGCTGTACCTGAGCTCTGTTACTGACATTTTGTTTGCCTTTTTTTGGTCGATTCTTCCACGGTGGTAGGAACGGAAGCGTAGTACGCTGTAAATCCTAAAACACGGCTGCTATCCGCAGAAGACGCTGGGTTACGGGCCGACCGACCACCACAAACCGTTTGCATTCTTTCACTTCCTGACCAAAGCGGCCGAGGCTCCCAGCTAAAGTAGGTGTGACTCGACGCCATTAAAAGGTATGGTCAATCTAGGAGTCGATAAAATTTACGTAATCCAATTTTCCTTTTTCGCACCCCGGCACCGACCAGACGATAGAGATTTTTATGCTTATTGACGTTTTTAATTGCAAATGGTGTGTGTGTGTGTGTGCCGTTGTAGCTGCTTTCTTACTTTCCACTCGCTTGGCCTAAGGAAACAGGCTACCAAACACACGCGCACATACACTCACCATCACTAAGGCAAAACATTTTGGCGACGTCCTAGTAAACTTCATGAAAAACCTTAACATCTCGAGCCGTGTTTTGTGCCTGCCCCGGAGTGTTGGTGCACACAATTTGCTGTTGGTCACCTAGCACTGCTAGACTTCGACGGGTTTCGGACCCTGCATGGAAATATGCCGAAACCTGCCATAAAGCCTAACGTAATGCGACAATAAAATGCCGTTTGCGCAAAGTACCGTGAGAATCTGATACCGAGGTCTACGCGTAGTGCTGGGAAGAGTGGACGGACGGCAAGTATTTCGAATTTTAACTTCATCACGAAAACCTACGTTACGCAGCGCACGGGAATGGGCAATGTTCGATAGCAGTTAAACAAATTTACGATGTTTAGATATTAAAATGTTTCTCCTGTAAGCAAAGAGGAGGAAAGTACAAGGAGGTAAAGTACGAAAAAAAAAACGTGGAACGATCCATTCCTTTCATAATTAATTTTGTGTTTTATATGTACTTGAATTTTGTAGTTTGCTCAACCATGGTCATAATTGTTTCGACTTGTTTGTGGCAGATAAATTCCGAAAAGTTATTTGTAAAAAAGCTCCAAAACAAATATTATGTTTATTCGCTTGGCATAATATAAAAACAGCATAACGCAAACAACGCAAACAACGCCAATGTTCGTCGACCAATTAACACATTCTAGGAAAAATTTCTCATTAACATCTAGTTCAAGTAAAACAGCACTAGTTGCCATTTGCAGTGCGTTCGATCAAAACAAACCACTTGAAAACACAACTTGCTAAAGCCTACCTGTTTGCTGCGTTATTATTGCTATAAAATACCGTGGAAAATGCTATAAAAGTGAGGCATACCTGGCATACCGTCATGTGCCTGGTGAACAACAATCCGACCGACTATGTTTCATAAATGGTTCTAACGAGAGGCCACTTTAGTTCCTTCTCTGAACAGGAACTTTTCACTTCTGGTCACCGATCGATCTAAGCACCAATTCCTGGACCCAACCACAGGAGTGTAAACTTAACACTAGCTAATTATCTGCAACCGAGCTGCAACCGTGCACTGCAACGAACGGCGTACAGCTGCAGGATAATATTGCAAACCTACCTTCCACCCTGCCACAGTCACGGTGGCAGCCCATCCGTAACCCGCACCCGGCCAACTGAAGCAACCCGCTTCACATTGTAACCATTAATTATAACTTTCCACCAACAGTGTGGCGGCTCGAACTTTGGGTTCTGTTTGTTTTCACCGATCTCAATATGCGCTTTGGCCCAGCAGCGATAATTAGTAGTTTCTAAATTACCGCCTTTGGCCAATCGGTACGCACACCGTGTGCTGGAAGCTGGCCCACACCGTGCACGCATAATGGACGTTAAGCCCACGCAACGCTGGATGTTTGTAGGCGATCTAGGTAGCTGAGTTTGGAGTGCCACGCAACCTAAAGCGAATTGACGAGGAGGAAAAAAGAAGGATATCGTCAAAAACGTTGACTTGTGGGTAGAAATGGATGCCATTTGATCAGTGGCGATAATGGTAAAATCGTTCAATAAGTAAAGTGATCATGCATCAGTTAATTCCAATTCCAATGTCAATCAAACAGCAATTAAGTAAATCGTATTACATCAAATAAAGTGAGTTGAAATGTCCGTTGCTCACATGAAAGGTTTCTGAAAACCAAGTAGCAGTATTTTAACCTTGATATGACGCAGGATAAAGCCTTAAATTATGCAATCCATATAAAAAATCATGTATAAAGTCATTTACAATTAAAAGCGTAATAAAACGGTGCGGGAAAAGATACTGCAACAAATCAAATTTCATTAGTTTCTTTACGCATTTTTGCAACGCCAATTCGTGATTCCAACAGAATCCAGCGCTCCTTTTGCTTTCCATTGCTCCTTTGAGGAGATGACATCACTTCAGGCTGTTTGTTTTACTTTTGAGTGCAGGTGGCAACTTCTGCGAAGTTCCTTGCACTATAAATTTTGCTGATTACTGTCAGTCCTGAAGAAAAGAAGACGGGATGTGACATCCTTTTACTTGACTCTCAACCAGAGTTTCTATTTATTGCTCGCTTAAAATTATGAAACAACTTGCTCAAGGCTTCCACTCTTTAGGCTTTCCCTTCTTGAGATATGCCAGTATGGATTTGATGAATATTTGCCCGATTATATTTGGTTAATACGAAATGTAACACAGTGGCTGACGTTTTTTAAGGCTCTGATTAGGCAGGTGATACAAATAATTTGTAGCACAAAGTTCTTTCAATATTCTCGTCGTAACTATCGTAAATACACTAATAAAATGCTTAAAGTTGGACAGCATGTAGACAATTATTACACATTGACCATTGACCGATGGATGGACCATAAGGTGACAGAGAAATTGCTAGGAAAATTGTAACATTTTGTCGCTATTGTAACGCAAACGTTAGTACCTTAAGAAACTAGTAAAATAAATACATTGCTAATGATACATTTTTTCATCAAACATCTATTTAATTAAATGATGTGTTGCAATAATTTAACTTCATTTTAAAGCTATCTTAACGCACCATCAAAACCTCGTAACAGGTGGCCTGCCAGACCACTTTTACAAATCAACAACTTCTCTAAAAGGTCATCTTATCTTTTTGGTTAAGATAAGCCTGATGCCATACGCTTGTTAACCTTTCATCGGCTATACTTTGATGCCTTAATGTTGGCACATTTGCTTGTAAATCTTTTCCAGTATTATCTCGATTAACCTGGCTAAGTTAAAATTAAACGATTCTCTTTAATTCCCATTATTTCGTCGCCATCCCCGTGAATCATACAGCCGCTTAAGCTACTCGAAAGGACACACCGCGAACTCCATGATTCGTGCCACCGTCTAAAACTTTGACTAATTTTCCCCTCATTTTTCACATACTGCAAACGGTCTCATCACCATTTTACACCCCCACACCCAACTACATCAGAACCCCTCCCCCCCCCCCTCCCCTCCCGTATCGAGACACGTCTTTGGAGAAACTTTTCGAATTGTTTTCGAAGCAAATTAATGACAACAATTTTCTTACGCTTGTTAGCAACGTAATTCCGGTGTCTTACTGGTGTACGAGATGCAGAAAGCAACAAAAACTACGACGAAGCTCCTTCAAAACGCATACCCGAAACGAGCAGCGTGTAAAGCAAATTGAACCCAAATGGTAGAGAGAAAACTGTACAAAAGGCAGTAAACAAGGAAAGCGTAAAACGAACATTCAAATTACATCAGCGGTGAGGAAAAGCCGACGGAAGACCCAACACCGGGGAAGGAAAATAATTAACCGAAAACAAAACAGAAGTAACGACAGTACACAGTACAAATAACAGAAAACCAGCAAAAAAGGCAGCCCAAGAAAAGCAGACTAACTTACCGAACCATGGAAATACCTTTTGGAACTGACCGAAGCTGGTCAGAAGGGCAAAGAAAAAAAAATGCTCACCAGCTCAAGAAAGACTCACCGAGAGTAAGCTACCGAGCACCGTTATAGCTCTTCATCATTGCGCCCGTTCAATTCGGAATGAATTTGTCCACGCTCAGCAGTTGCATGCAAATGAAAGCAAAATTTGTACACAACGTTCTTTCTTTCCGCTTCTGTCCTTTGCGGACTCGCCGCCGACGGCCAAAGGCTACAAACAGGGGTCAGGAAAGGCTGAAACTGGGAAGCCTTGGTAGCGAACTATGAAGAATTGAACAATATCTTTACCTTTTCGGTCTCTTTTCGGTTTGTTTTTCTTTCCCTTAGCACCATTTTCCAGCTCACCCACCTTCTTGGCCGTTTTCCAAGCATGCCACGAGGGTGTGAGTGTTTGCTGTTAATGAAATAAATTTGCTACCCAACTCATCCATCTTTTTGTGTGTGTGTGTGTTTCAAAACATAAAACTGAAAGCAAGGGAAATGAGGCTGAGAACAACGTGATGAGCACAGCAATACTGCTTGCAGTCCAACCTAAAACGAAGAACGTTCCAGGAAGAAGGCCCCGTCCCGTCCAAGCGGATCCGAGACAGAATGCTGATGAACACCAGCGTTGTGGTAAGTATGCAACAAATTTGCACCACTGTCGTGGCCTCACCGTGGCCTCACCGGTTGCCAACCAGTATTTTTATGTACTCCGCCATGGCTACTCAACGGATGCTAATGGTACGCCATCATGTACAACCACACGGATTTACGGTACGTCCTTTGTCTTTCCATCGAGACCATATTCCATTGTGTGTATGTGTGTATGTTTTCTTTTTTTATTTTTTTCTCTTCTTACTACTGCTCATTAATCATCTGGGAGCCTACTGGGAGCAGTGGTGCTCGCAGTTCCATCCGGACATCCTTGCGGACTGCTTCACTACCCACGGTGATGATGCTACCGATTCCTTCCCAACCATTTAGGTGTCTACGGTGTGTGTGTGTGTGTGTTTGTACCTTTGCTGTGTATGCAAAGGGCCAGGCTATGAAATAAGATGAAAAATGAGCCAACCGGACCAGCTGGCCCGGGTCTCACCTTCACTTAAATCTGGCCGGTCATAACGCTAGCTTCCGGGAGGGTGTTTTTATTTTTTTTTTTTTGCCGTTGCCTGTTTTTGCCATTGCTCTAAACGCCGCACACTTTCGCATCACACCGGCGACACTCTGTCACTTTGATACCGGCAGCAAAATGATGAGTCCTAAATCAACGTAAGGTACCGTTTCGACAGCGATTTGTAGATTGCAATGTGTTCTTTATTACTGCTACCGACCACTCTTCTTCTCTCTCTCTCTCTCTCTCTCTCTCTCTCTCTCTCTCTCTTTCTCTCGCCCAGTTTTGCCAGTCGTCTAAGCACGGTAATTCATCACAAAATTAAAATGCTCGTCAGCAGCGAGCACCTTTCTGACCTGTGCTGCTTTCGTCACCGAAAATCTGACACCGGTGTGCAATTTCTAATTTCTTAATGCGTGTCGCTTAATTAATGCTCGACCTGTGATGAGTTTATTAGTGCGAGCAAACATTAAAAAGGTAGATATTTTACTGCTTTAAATTGATTGCCACTAATGACTGCTAGTTAGTGAGGTAAATGTTCAAAGTGAGATGAGAGAAAATTTGTTCGTTTTATTTGAAAAAGTCACGTAGAATATTAACTAAACTCAACTCAACTACGGCGTGACCAAGTAGGCTCAATGCCGGTCTACGAATGGCTTACTAGACGTTTCCCGATACAACGTATTTGGATAGTCAGTTTTCAAAAATCGATGAAAAATGAGGAATAAATTTACAGAAATGCATATTCAAACGCTTTGTTCCATGAAACATTTTTGTATCGTGCATGATCATTGAATTATTACATCCTGTTGATGCGCTTGCTATCGTTTAGCATATCTTTCACAAACTTACACCTCTCTACTCTTCATTTCTCAGCAAAAATAAAACTTTTAATTCGACTCAGCAACTCCAGTTATCGTTACACTTCTCTTGTTTTTTTTTTCTTTCTTCTCCGCTTAAGAATCCACCCCACGATCTCAAGACACAACTCTAACAGTTAACTATTTCCAGTTTCATCACGATTAGCCTAGGTTAAAATCCAACACTACACCAAATGGGAGAAACTTTACCACTTCTTACTTACTTACGGGTGTGCTTCAGCTACAGCTTTGTAAAATGTAAGCCAACAGCGTACACCTTTCGCTTCTCGTTGCCTTCAGCTGCTGCTGCTGATGATGATGATACTGTGTGCAGCACAGCCTCACCATAGATAAAGGTGAACAAGAAGATCCAGCAAGCAAAAACAAAAGGGAAAACTCAGAAACACTCAATCCTTCCCGCGGCACAGGCTCTGGGGTCGCTTGATTGTAAAGGACAAACAAAAATTCGCCGGCTACACGGTACCACTATCATGTGACTTATACTCCACTAACGACTCCGTTCGCCGTTGCAACGCCGGTTGGGTGGGAAAAGTGCTCTTATCTTTCAGCTGACTTTTATCTCGGAACGCTTTACCCAAACGCTTGCGTTGCGTTCGAGGTGTGCTTTAGCGGGGTTAAGGAGCCGGACCGGTACGGAAAATTCGCGTTGCGCACTGCTGGAAACTTTTGATTACTATTATTATAAAACATTAAATTGAAAAGTGGGATTATGGTAAACTTTTAATTTAAATTGTTTTCTTTGCACTAGACCGAACTTTAGCCGCACAGTGGGCGATCTGCGCTCGTGGAAGGGCCCGGATTGGTTGTGGCTTTTTCGATTTTTTATTTTCTTTTGTTTTTCTTTCGGCTTGTCTGATATTATTAAATGTAACTATGCATATAGTGCAGTAAGTAGTGCCGTGTGCTAACGGAAACATTGTTCGGATGTAATCACACGCTCTTCAGAGTTGCATTGCAGGTACTGTTGCTGCTAACTTTTTTCATAACCCCGCCAACGAGGTCCACAGGCTCAGAACACGGTATAAAAGCAGGGTTTTATGTATCTGTAACCTCCCTTATTATTTTTTCTTATAATGTTGCCATATGTGTTTTGTGTCGTAATAAAAATACATTTGCATTCGATAAAAGACGCCTAAATGTATGCTAAATTTCAAGGCTTTTGCCTTGAAATAGCATTTATGCACGTCTTCAACCAACTAACTGCAACAATTTGGATTCAAATAGTAATGTGTGTCCCAAGTAACCCTTTCCGACGCGATTCACTACACATCGTACGTGCTCGAATCCCACCATTTAATATCACCGGCCAACGGCCAACTCAAATAACCTATTTCATAAATTCTGTGGCTCTAATGCAGCCAAAGCAAACAAATGGGCAGGATAAAGTTACCTTGTGGCTGGGAGAAATTTATCCATTTTCATTGCCAGCCAGCTAAGGGCGTACGACATGCAGCCGTAAAAGTCGACCATATCCTTTATCGCCCCGGGCTAGAATCGGCGGGCGTACGAAGTACCAGAAGTAAACTTCTGGCAAACCATATCCCAATGCGACCTCATAACCCATTCGCGGCTACTTAATTCTGCGAAATTCGTTCAAATCGATCCTTATCGCACTGTGGACAAACCTCGGTCCGGGTTAGTTATCTTACCCTGGTTCAGATCGTACAATTTACCCACCATCGTTGCAGCGCTTTTCGCAGTTGAAAATGTAAATGAAACGATGCACATCCGAGGGATTGAAGCTGTGATTGGGGTCAAGTTTTAAAAACATACACCCAAACGCACCATTATTGCACCAAGCGGATAGCTACCCCCTCTCTGTTCGGTGTGTTTTGACACCCGCACTGTGAGCTTTGCCGGCTGAAATCAATTACTGTATTTGCTCCAAGAATTGCTATATCGTACGGCGCTATCGTACGCCCAGGCACTGCTTGAACGCCGCCCGTGTGCTTACAATTAAACGGCACGATCCGAAAGCGTCCGTGATTCGAGCTTAGGAGGCAGCTGCAGATGGAAGCAATGCCTTGTCTTTCATGTCGCGATCGGACCCCAGTGGGCCTGGAGATATTTAATTCCGGGAAATATGGTCCAATTGCAATTACCGAGCGCTGATAGTGACCACAAACAGTTTACTGTCTAGTCTTCTCGGTCGAATGTTCACGTAACACATTGGGCTTAGGTAAATATCGTCCTTATTTGTGGACCAGCGTGTTCTATACCATAAATTTTGGCAGTAATCCTGCACCAAGCGCCGATCCCACCCGTGGGGACCGAAGAGTAAAAATCAGAACATTTGCAATTGATTGAAGCATAAAATTTAACTTATTGTTCCGATGTTCCATTGTACTCACCACAACGAAACCTACCCGAGCCTCGAACAATAAAGACCACCTTGCCGTGGTAAAGCATGGGGGTTGCCCCAGCAAGCACAGCTTGGCGGGACGGTGTATGCTGGCACTTTCCAGTTCAGAAAATAATTAATGTAGTTTTCCAGTTCCCGTTCAACATGATCCTCGCATCTCGCACCGGTTTTGCATACTTACCAGCACTGGCAAAAGGGCCGTAAACATTCATTAGCTTTACGAGCACTTCGGGAGCCCAAAAACCTTCCACCCCGAGGCAAACCTCCCCATTGCACCTCAATGCACCAACGTTCCGCTTCGGCCAAGTGCATTCATACGCGTGCTCCATTTCCCACACGTATCTTCCCAAATCATGGTGGTGGACTGTTTGCGGGGGTGGCGAACTGCAACTGCAAATGCAATAGCCAACTGCAGCTCACCGTCTGGTAGTACTGCGAAATGAAATGTTAAATTTTTGATGCCGAGTTATTGTTGCGCTGGGTTCCATTCGATTGAATTTTATATTAGCTTCGTTATTATCATGGTTATTGCTGCTATCATCATCATTATCATAATACTTTCGCTCGTAAGCTGGAACACGCCGAAATGGTGCTGGTTGCGCTTTAGTTTGCTGCATTTTTAGACACCGTCATTGCTTTTGTGCGCCTCGAATGCTTTCGTGAAGGTCGCTTTTTTATGTTTGTGCATGCTACTGCCGCTCAGTGTCGCGAACTAATCATTCCCACTGGACGAATCTGGATGAAAGCTGACCGAACATGTGGTCGGGTTGAATCATTACTTTTCTCCATTTGCATAATGAGGGTGCTTTATGGAATACTGGCCTAAGCAAAGGACCGCAAAATAGCAACATACAAAAAAAAACGTACTTGTTGGTTAGTGACACAGAGCGGAGGTATAATTATAACCCTCTGGGGAAGTATCCTTTACCAAAGCAAATTGAACTTAGTGTTCATAAACTATTGAATCACGGTCAGATAGTTACAAAATTTATTTTGTATGAACAATTAAACAACAACCTGGTAGAAAAATAGAGCAGTTGTTCGTTTGTTTGCTCAACAATGGAGTTTATAACGCACTTTAGTAACACATCAGAGAAAAAAAATAAGCCTAAAAGTATGCAATCTTAACTTCAAAAAGTCCTCAAAAACATTTCATCACGTTTTCTTCCTATGAATCTTACTGCGATTAACTGCCATGAACGCTTGATTAGAAAATAACTCCCAGTTAACAATGCTTCTCCGAAGCTCTATTTGTACACCATTGAATTAGTTGGCATAACAGCGAACCTCAAGCAAGCTGTAAAATATCACATATCAACTGAAATCATCGTTTACAAAAGCTCATTCAATGTGGCGAGTACCTATTCGAACTAAACCATAGTAAAGGCTTATCGATTGCTGCTCAATTGCTTGGAAATCTAGCCGATACATTCGCACAAAACATCCTGTACAACATTGCTTCAGTCTAATCCGTTCGAAAGCTTCCAATGTGTGCCTCCTTGCTGACAGCTTTGTACGGTGCAGTAATTTACATATTTTAAACTACTTGCCCGGTTGCAAACAATGCTGATTCTGGCTGACTACACTTTCTCAAACTGTAGCCTTACTCTAAGCTGAAATTTTGATTGCTCAACTCGCAAAACACCAATGATCCCTGGAACTTTGTGAAACAGGCAAGCATATGTCCTAAAGCTCGCTGGGAGTGTTTTTGCGGTAGCAACACAACAAAACAGATAAACAACCAGTGTGTACGGGGAAATGTGATCGGTACCTGTAGCATTTGCTCCTATGTGTCAATATACAACTCACATGCTGATTACCATTGGCTCGGAGCAGCAAAATAATCAAAGGCCCAGGGTCGTGCTGAACACGAAAACAACACCGACCAATAACGATAATGCATCAACAGACAATAAGGGTTTAGAAGAGGTTTATCCCTTGCTGACAAGCTGCACGCAAAGCAGGCCGTTTGCTTTATCCTTGCCACATGTCAACGGTCGGAGGAAGCTTACGGCTGGATAGATACAATTTTTTGTTTCACTTTATTGCGCACAGCCCACTGCTTCCTTTCGTTAAGAGATTGAAAACGCATCAGCATTGTAACGCTCTGTGTATGGTACTGTGCCATGCAGTGTATTCCACGAAATTCTCTCAATCATACCACACAGCCCAGTTTAAGCTTCAGCGCTGGCACAAGCACCTCATAACACACCTTCGAGGCAACCTTCAGCCCTATTGGAAAAGTACCTAGTTCATCTCAAACTAGAAAGACTAAGGCTGTTCCAAGCATCTTCCTCCATACGGGCGATACCTTCCGGACGTACATAAATCATGCAACGCCTACCACCACCACCATCGCCACCAAAACATCCCAGCCAACCGAGGGGATAACTAAACGACTTGCCCACAGAACCAACAGAAACGCTCCGGTTAATGGGCACGCTGCTACGAGCAACTCACGATCGCTCAGACCTCGTTATGTCTCCGTCTTTCACAGCAAACGTCCAGCCGACGGCTATTTGTCAACCGAGGGCTGATGAAACATATGACCCACGGGGTTAAGGGGCAGCCAATCCCGAGGTCAAAGACGGTACAATAATAAAATGATTTATTTCGCCCATACATCTTCAACTGCTGCGTTTGGGTGAAGGATGCGGTGGCTGTTAACTTCATGGCTGCAGCAAACAACATTTTCCATTTTAAGCGCCGTGTAGCGAATGTGGCTTTGTAGTGATTCCACCAGCCGCCTTCGTGCAGCATCCCGAACACACACCCACAACATATTTGTTTTCCACTGCCGAAGGTAAATTGGGTCCTTCTTATCTCGTACGGCGTGGTACGCAGTACGCAAACAATCGCGACAATTGTTCGTGAACTACGTCTCGTGTTTCTCTTGTCTTCCTGCTGTGCGTTGATTTTGTACCGATCCGGTAGACCGGTTTTAAGCTTTCGAAGTCTATTGTTGTGATTGGATTGTACGGAGATTGCTAGGTTCATGCAACAAGAGCAATGTCCAGCATCAAAAGCCTACAAACAAAATATCAGTTTCAAAAGCTGAAAGCATACGTTGTAAAACAATGCGTTCATTCAAAAAAGACAAATTATAACATGTCTGTCTAATATTCTTTTCTTCATGTTTTTACCAAACAGCTGGACAAAATATTTGTTCTTATAGTTAATGCTCAGAATGTTTTCAGTCGCGTTATAAAAACTTATGCTTCCATAGTTATAATATTTTACTTAAAATGAGAGCCGCATGGTTGCTTTTAGTAAAAAATAATTTGTTTTGTTTCAGTTTATACTTAATTTTCCAGTGAACATTAAACAAACAAAACTCAAACACCAGGCGTCTCCATCCGCTGCAATCATCCAGCAACCATGCGCCTCCATGTAATACTTTTTTAAAGAAAATAATGTAAAACAACTAAATTTTTTTGATTTTAAACAGTTATGTTTTGACAAAAGGCAACCCAATGGGTAACAATTCATCAATAAAAAAGGTTCAACTATAAGAAGATTAAAATAAAGCTCTACGATGATTGACCATTGCTTGCCGAAACTTTCAAGCTATTGGGCATGAATTATGGACTCTGTGGAATTATGTAACATCCACCAACTACTTCACCACGATGTTAGTATTCATTGCTTGCATCGATATGGAATGATCCCATTTGCATTGCACCGAGGAAAGGAAATTCATTCTTTTCATTAGCTTCACTGATATCAAAAAACCAAACTTATACACATCACGCAAAACTTGACCAGCCTTACTACCAACATGCTGAATTTGGGATATTTTTTCTGCATCTACTTGTACCCTAACGATTGCCAGCTGTAAAAAAAATCTTCATGCCCTTCCGGTAAAGCAAACAATTTCTCTCAACTCTTTAGCCTTTCCATGGCACAGAGGAGCGCTAGAATTTCCCTTTGCATAGGTCAAGCCGTAGTTGGGGAAGGTGTTGCGTTATACCGTGTGATATAATCAAAATTTATCGCAGTAAATTTTCCTGCTTTACAGCTAGCCCTCTCTAGCTCCTGCGTCCACTTTCCAGGGACGATTTTTTTAACAGCAGCACTGCCTACTGTCCCTGCAGAACGCTGGGACATGCGGTATGATCTACTCGCTAACATATTCACACCAAGCACTCCCCTCCCCCCGCAAAGCAACCCTCCTGCGGGGCGTGTGGGGATCGCGGGAGGTTCCAAACTCTGGCACCACTCTGTCAAGAGTATTTCAGCTGATGCGTACCATAAATTTCATTTTATGACAGCAGCATCAGTGTTGGGCTGCTGATTTTTTTTTCTTCTTCGTACGTGTTAGTCGGTTCACTTCTTTCTGATGCGCTCGCTACAGTACATCCGGTTGAAACCGCGACCTGTTCACATCACAACATGCCCGCTAGGGCACAGGTTCATCGGCTCACCCAGTGCGCTCTGCCACATGTGCGTTCCACTCGCTCGTACACTCATCATAAATTATCTCCTATTCAGGGTTTGCTTTTTTTCTGCTGCCAAACACCGGAGCACTGTAGCGAATCATCCGTACAACCCACCCAAAAGGAAGGCTTTACTGCCGCTGATGGATTAGTTCCAGAATTATGGAAGCGGTTAAAGTGTATCTTTCGCCCTACGGGCAGCAAAACGATGACAGAAGCGCATCCCAGCGGTCCTAATTACCGCCGCAGTTTGGTGTATTTGCGTGTGTGCTTTTTTATTCTGGCTGCCTTTCTATATTTGACTAGCGGAAGTGGAACCCAGGACATACATGAAATGAGAAAGCAGCAGCAGCAGTCGCTGTAGTAGTAGTAAAAAATCAAGCCTCTGCCTACAAGGACGGGTGAAGTACTTCTCGAATGTGCAAATTTTGTACTACGATCTGAACCACAGCATAAATTGGCTCGCCAAGCTTTCCTTCACCGAAGCCTAGCAGGCTCTAGACGTGGCAGCTCGGGAGGCTAGTAAGATGAAAATTAATGGAAAAACTAGTGCCTGTGCCTGTTTTGGGTCTGCATCCTTAAGCGAAGCGTTTCATGTTGATGAAGGAAAATGAGAATGAAATAGGCAGACTGTGTTCCGAAACGTTGAAGCAGCATGCACTTTTAGTTGGTTAGCGCTGGGAAAATGGTTCAGCTGAACGTACCTTCGTGCCCATTAGTCCAATTATTTCACTCCACCCCCGAACCGGTTGCATTGTTCTGCGATGGTACCTTAATCATCATTCTCTGCTTTATCCTCATACATCTTTGCTATTTATCTCACATTTGATTGCAATATTTATCCTCCGAGCCCTTCTGTATATTCACTGCAGCTTCTTGCAACCACAAAGCAAATTGATTCTGAGTTTGGTAATACTTTTCTGTTACTTTACTTTTCCTAAACCGTTACATATTACAATGAAGCAGAAAAATGATGGCAAATAAATTTATTTTGAATAGAAAAAACGACGTTTCGCATTTTAAATCATATGGCCGTAACATTCTCTTTTTATTGCTTAAGACTCACCTGATTATATCCTTTGGGCGATTTTTATAATAAAAATTAAATTATAAAGCTTTGATATAACATTGAGCTCGTTAAAAATCCCTTAAATAAAATATTTGCAGTTTGAATTCATCCAAAACTTCGTCAATAATATACCGGCACAAGTATCTAGTTTCAAATCTACGAAATAATTTATTTATTCACACATTCACCAGAAAATGTAATTTGTTTACCGACTCGAAAAAATTAACCTAACCAGCACTCGTTTTGGGAAGATGCGTCCATTTGCTCCTAATCCGTACATACAAATTCGCCTTGACGCCCGGGAAGCGTAATGCATCCGGTTCGGGGCTAACCGACGGTATTGCATTGCAACCGAACAAATCCGCCCGTACCGCAACGGGTTGCACGACGGTAATGGATGATGGCAAGAAATCTCTGCCCGCAACCGTGAGAACTTTTCACCTCCCATGCCCATTGAAACAAAACCTCGGTAATGAAAGATAAAACCCCTTTCACACAACAAGTGGCGATTATGGCGTTTTTGGCCGTAGAGACCATAAAAGCACCGGCTTCACACCCACTCAAAACGGATCACGGTCGGCTGTATTGCCCGTACCGAAACACTGTCCTCCGAACCGGTTTCCACAGCACCGGGCACGATGATGATGCGCTCTGCTAACCAGGAAACAACCAGGGAGATTCAGAAGATTTGTTTCAACATCACCACCGCCTCTTCCTCCTTCTCATCCTTTTTCATTTCCTTAACCCACTCCAAAAACACCTGCAACACCAAACGCAACGACGCCACCGATTCATGCCCGGTGCTCAACCGGTACCGTTCATGCCGGAATCAAAAGATTTGAGATTGTTCAAATTTGAGGTGATTAAGCAGTTCCTTCTATGCTGCGCACGCTTCTTCCATTCCGTGCCAAGGTCCTCTTCCTGATAATAGTGCATACTAAAGTACAGGCGAAGAATAGGCAACTGCAACGCTAAAAAAAAAAAGTTTTCTGCCATTTTCCATTTGCAAAGCCCCGATGTGCCCGGTGCCCGGCAATGCTGCACGGCGATGCAAACTGTGGTAATGCCCATACTGGACACTTCCTGCTGCGCGCTTGCTTTCTATGCATTTGCGAAAATAATCAGCCTTCAAAATGAGGTTGAATAAAACAACGACCTTCCCATTCGTGCAGCCGTAGAAAAACATTTTTCATTTTAAAATTCATGGTATTTTGTGTAAATAAATAACATCCATTAGGTGGGCTTTTTTTGTGGCCACCATTCGGTGTGGCCTTTAAACAGTCGGGATAGAGGCAGGGAAGGCATCACAAAGTCAAGATACGGGGTAGACACATCCCATCCGTCTCTTCGCAGGCTCTTTCTCTCTCTCTCTCTCTCTCTCTCTCTCTCTCTGTGTCTGCAGGAAACACATTCAACGCGTCCAGCATGGTTGAATGCTTTGCACAAATTGTTGCGATAGGATTAGCGAAGAGAAAAACCATCGGTGCGGTGCGTTGAAAAGAGATATACAATGCTGTGGTACGAATTCTACGAAACGGCAAAAAGCCATTTTGTTCCTGAGCGAAATGCAACTTGCAGCGACGGTGATGGTTTGGCGAAATAAAAATGTAAACTAACCACATATTCAGTTAGCTTTTGTTTGACTGTAAATAATTGTTTCGTCAAGCTTTGTGCTGCAATCTCCTGCGAAGGCGTCCAGTACCAATTATATTTTAATGGCGTCAGAGTTAGGGCAACAGAACATACCTAGTTTTTATTTAGGTTTCCCATTATGGGTCGTATGTGATATTACGGCTGCGTAGTTTATTCATATAGTATGAAGTCCACGCAACTATGATACAAAAAATCAAAAGTCTCATTAGAAACTGTTGGATACTAAATATTCAAATGTACAAAAAACCTAAAGCACAAAACTAGTCACATATCAACTTATCCCTGTTGAATCTTTTTCCAAGAATTTTATGAAATAATGAAATAATGAAATTTAAGTGCAAGAACTACCCAACCGATTCGTTGCTTGGAAATATTGCAATGTACGTTGCAACCGCTTAACGGTATTTACAGTGTTTTCCAGTTCAACTTAAATAAAGAATGAAAGGTTTCAAACGGGTAAAACGCTATCAAAAGCAGGCACGATGGTATACAAATTCAAAAGAATAATTGTAATTTACTATTTAAAGTTCGATTGCTTTCCATGTTTTCAAATAGGTAATGTTTAATGATATTAGATGATTACTGACATCATAGCAAGAGTAACTCTACATGTTTGGAAAAAAACCCATTAAAATGGAAAGTGCTCTAATCCACTAGAAACTTGATAAATTATTCACATTCAATATGACCATCGGTGGCTTTCAAAAAAGTCCACTGAGGTACACAAATGCCAAATTTGAGAAACGGTGGCACCATATGGAATTGACCTTCCAGATTTGAACACATTCCTTTAGATGCTTTAGATCCTTAAATTTTCCTTGAATACATAATTTAAATAATGAATTTAAAACCATCCTTTCTATAAATGAACTGGCCTGGAAAACACTGCCAAAGTCACAATCCAAATTTCGAAAAAAATGTGTACTGCTTCGAATATGTCACAAATCCATCACTATTTGACAGAAAATCAAGTTTGAGCTGCAGTGGGTAATTCTTCTGGACATATTAACAGAAGTTTTCCGTAAAATTCTAGCGACGCTGTGAGCTGCTATTCAAATTAAATTTGTCTCGAACGTTCAACAGAGGTTGGTTGGCAACGGCATCGGTCGCCGTGCGGCTAGACGAGGGATTGAATTCCATCCGAACAGTCTCTCCGTACACAGCAGTCCTACCAATCCTGCTACCGTAGATATAATTATTTCAAGGCCACTAGAAACGGCTAGCTGAGACCTCTTAAGTGTGATTCAGAGTGTCAATGAAGAAGATAAAGAACGTGATAAATCGAAAAAATAACACAATAATACTGTTAAGCAAACAATACTCTTCCAAATGTGTGCTTTTTCTAGTCGATAAAAAAAGTCCAAAACACCCTAAAGCAATTTCCATTTGACAGTTTCAAGACGTACATTTTCAGCTCGCAGAGTAACAATAAACCTGTTGAGTCATTTCGCAACTTAACCTATCGTCAATCTTTCACTACTTCGATGCGAATTCATCAAATTCTTTTTACGCCATTTCTAGTACAAACTTTTTTTATCAGGCAATGTACTGCAAGCACAGCACTCAACCAACAGCAAAAGCGTAACCATTGCCATCGAACGCTCTTGCCGTAATGGTCGCCAAGCTCATGCTTCATATACTTCACTGCTAACTTCCTTCCGTAGCAGATCAGTCCGATAAGGCCATTTTCCAGGGTGTACTACATCCACAGAAATGTCCGTCACCCAGGAAACACTTCGTAATTACACCCTTGGGACGTTTCGTACGGTTACGACTACCGACCAGTTCCAACCATTGACACCCGAACCGCGTACCGGCACGTCGCACCAAAAGCCAAACGGTAATTCATTTGACATGGCGCAAAATTGAACAGACGACACACGGCACAGGCCGACCGATTTGCCCAGGACTACCACCTCGGCTGGCAGCAAAAGAACCTAGCACACTCACCCGAAAATGCGGTGTCTCAAAATTATGGGAATATGAAGCTACCTCTTTTGCTGTCCCGTCTCAACCGCACCCGGTTCACAGCCGGTTTCACCCTCTTTTGCTATCATGATAACATCTATGACATCATCCTCTGCTGCAACTAGGTTGCAACGGAACCGGTTCCAAAGAAAACATGACTGACGAAAACCGTCCAGCAAGACTTTACTTGGTCGGGGGTTTTCTAGTTCTTTTCCCTTTTCGTGCTCGTACTATCCTTTCCCTCCATTTCTGTACCTCTATTTTGCTGTGACAACGTTTTCGGACCATTTTATGAGATTTGATCTCATTGCTTGCTATTTCGGCCGAAGCGAAACGTTTAATACACTCGGGTTGAAACGATGCGGCTGGATCTCAGGTGCACTTGAGCTCTGTCAACGTTCAGCTCAAGTGTTCGGAATTTTGCACATCGCATGGCGAAGACATGCTGCTACCATCAAATGCAGCACTTCATGTGGCAGATCCTTTTTTTTTTTTCAACCTTTTTCGGCGAAACGTACTTGTAGCTCTAGCTAGCTGCGTTGCCCAGTATTTCAAGAACGTTCCACAAGCAAAGGTCTCGATTCCACCAACAGCCGTTTAATGTGGATGTGTTGGTTTAATGTTTTAGTATTTTAAATGTGCTTCCAATGAGCGAAATAGATAAGAAAAAATAGATAGTTAAGTATCTGTTTCATGAAACACCGAAAGTTATGCAATTTTCTATGTAATATGAAACGTGTATGTTACGAATTTTGTCATAAACCTTATACTGCACTGGTTACAAATAGTAACGAACAGTTAAGCTTCAGCTATTTTTGAAGCTTAGTAATACGTAGCTTAGTAGCTTAGTTAATGCTCCTCTCACATTAGTTGGGAGACATTTCCTCGTCCAAACCATGAAAGGGAAGACACACACATCTCAGGTGTACGCGGTTGTCGAATAAAATGCTATCTAATTATAAAAGTAAGACATAATCTGCCAAGAAAGGATTATGAGGACGTAATATGCATAAATAATGTTGAATTTCCTGTTTTAATCATACATTGCATCAGCGCCGGTCTCAAAGCATTCAGTATAAAAAAACCAGCTAAGCTTCTTAGACACAGCAGTGCATCAAAAATGTGTATTCTAAGGTCCTCGCATTTGCATTTACGTGCTTCTGAAAGGTCAGCAACAGCAATGTCCAACCGCTTCTGCCGCTTCTACTGTCCAAGGTGATAGTGATGTAGTCGTAGTCGTACAATATTAGGTCACCTTACTGTGCCAAGTTGACCAAACCCAACACAGTACGTTAGTAAAGTTGCTATAAAGAGCGAACCACTACATAAACTAATAGCAAAAGAGCACATACAGTGACAAAGAAAATGGAGACAAACTAGAAACTGAAAAAAATACCCCGAAAGTACAACTACAGTGCCAGTCGATAGGAAGCTTCATGTTTTCATTTATTTTCTTCCCGCTGGTCTGGGCTGCTTTCGACAAATGGTCCATTGTTTCAGATCACACCTGCTGCCTACAGTTACCCTGCACTACCGGCACAGAACGGAAACTCTTCCGTCTGTACCCAGGCATCCAAATTGGCCCATGGGTAAATATTCCGCTGCAGTGTAGTGGTCCAATCTCCATGGTGCACCAACATTACTGGAAGCAGGAAGCAATATCTGCTTGCCGTTGCTTGCCTTGGTAATCATTGCAGACTTCTACCACCTACCATAGTTCTTGGGCACAGAGACTGATAAACACACACACAGATAGAAACGCAAGCAGCAAAAGCTTTCGAGACCAGTACCGCGAAACGCGACCTTGCTCTGTGATAGCGCACATGGTTCCGTCTTTGTCGCCGCTTCGCCAGTCATCATCGAGCGAGCCGGTAAGGAGTGTCAAGTGGGGCAAGGTAACGTACGGTCTGACCCCATGTATTCGCTCAACCCCCGGTGGCACTTCAAACCTCCGGTTGCATTTTTATTTATAAAACTGCATTTCATGCTCGTAAGTAATTTGCCGGGATGGAAATTTTCGCTGCAACATGGAACAACTTTTCACAAACCGTTGCCCCAAAACCAGTAACGTACTCGACCGGTTGATCCTGTAACTGTTGCCATTTTTTTTTTTTTGTTGCTTTTTTCATTGGTCAACATATTTCTATACTCGAACAAAAATACACCTGCACTGGTATACCTGTAGGATGCACTGGTACCGAGTACCAGGATGAAGCTGAGGCATAAAGCATAACGAACAGGACGATTTTGCAGCCAAAAAAAAAGCTGTTCATTGCTTTCCGCTGCTTGTTTCTCATTTGCACCGCTTTAGGTTAAGGGGGATAGTGCTCCCGAACCCACAATTTAACTTGTGCTGTGATGAATGGCGAATGTATGGGTTACGGTACATCTGTACATAGTAAGATGGACCAACACACGTGAACCATCATCAAACAATTGGCGCTGGCAGCTGTATTCCAGCGAACCGTACCGAATCGGATTCAATATTTTACTTTCCCTTTGGAAGCAACAGGCATTCACGGCAATACAATAGGTGCAGTGTGGTGAATTGGCATTCAAGTTTGATGAAGGGTATTTGCGTGTTAATTCTCTTCGTCAAAATTTCACCTTTATGTTCAATGAGGCAAAACGTAGCAATTGATCCACTGATAGATCGCAGCCTAGATGGGCAAATATTATAATCTTTGAAGTGCGCTGCATTAAGATGTTTTCCAGCAAAATCTTCTTGTTGATTTATAACCTTCAAGGGATCTTAGTAATTTTTCACCATTTTTTACAAAAAAAAAAAGACTATGATATTTTACACATGAAACACATGTTATTTGAAATAAGAGACATGAAATTGAAATTGGCTGTTTTCAGACGATAAAAGAGGGGAATCAATCATCGTGAAGTACAAATTTATTTCACTGTAAAATTGCATTGATTGCTTTTTCTGCCATTACAATAATAATTACGATATTTATAAAGCATACCTTTAGGCGTTCTTTACCAATTTCCAACACAACAACGAGACAGTATTCAATTAACAGCTTGTCAATAAATGACTATAAATGCGACGAAAATAAATATGCTCAAAATTTTCTACGTCCAACCCAATACAGATGATCCACAGAGTGTGCTGTGTATTCATATACTTCACATTTTTGATTGAATATCACATTTTACTCCGTTCAAACTTCAGATTTATCGTCATTATCTAAGGCTATTGTGTTGCTCAAAAACTTCATTGCTACGCAAAATTTGTAACACAAGTGTTGTGCACATTGAATTCTTGCTCGAATTTGGATATTGGCTGATATCTTCTGGTGGATTAATTTTTTTCCTGATTCTAATCATTAGCTTACATCACACCGTAATTAAATTTAATATGTATCGATATGTAGCTACAAAGAAATTGATTTTTTTTTTCAAGTACGGTACGGCGTGCGATTGGAAGATATGTTGGCCGATGTCCTTCGAAAAGAGCCCTGGTTTAAGGTATATTTCGGTATTTCCCGTTTTTCACAACCTTGTATGCTGTACTCCTTTAGTTTGGGCATTAATAGAGCGACGAATTAAGGGTTTCTTGGAACTTTTTTTACGAAGCTTAACCTCTCGCGTCTTAACTACTACCCTTTTGACGAGTTTATCAACTTTAATTTAAATGGCTTCTTAAAATTTCAATGCAACGAACAGAGTACAAAATAGATCTAAATAATATTTTAAACTTAAAAAAGCAGCATCAGTTCGTACACTGCAATTTTGTCAAAACATGCGATTGTCAAAAACATAGTTGTGTTTCTCTTTTTTTCTGCATCATTTTCTGCAAAAGCTTCTGAAGAATATCTTTTAACGTAAAAAAGAGCCATTTTCATAAAATTCATTGCAAATTCAATTCCAAAAGAGCCTACCTGGAACACATTTGATTAAGAATCGTTTTGTATCAATCTTGCAAACAATCGCAGCGCACAATTCTGTTTACACAACAGTTAAAAGAGTTTATTTGATTCGCGTAATTAAGCCAAGCAATGTTTTAAAGCTGAATGGAGATCAAACCTTCATGCGCTCTGTTATTTGCCCCGTGGAGTATATGGATGATAGTTTTATGTTTTGTTGACCAGCGGTAAAGAAAAAACTTGAACCCTTAACTGATAGCACAGCTTGCACTCGCACTTATTGAATTTCTATGCCACGTTTGATTGCTACAACCATTTCCGATGGATTGTTTCATCAGCAAACAATTGCACTGCATATTTCAGTCTCGTTTACATTCTCCCAGCACTACTCGTTTTTCCGCATCGTAGTGAAATATTTCAAATACTTCATCAGTTTTTATTCTATTTCCGCCCGGACGCTGGCTGGCATTTCTCACAAAAACGCAACGCGGCAAACAAAACGCGAATGTACAACTGATCTCGTTTTGATGTACAATCGCGCACAAGAAATCGTCAATACTGGATGCTGGTGAAGCTCAAGTTTTTTTTATTGTGTGGTAAAAACGTGCAAATGAACCAGCCAGCCGACTAAAAACGCAACCTCCTACCGAGTCGGTTTTTAACAGAAGTGTGGCTGACAATAGTGCGATGGCGCACCACGAAAAACACTCTCCCAGCAATACGAATGCTAGCCGAACTGACGAATAATGAAACGGATGCCCTTTTTGTTTTTCATTTTACATCGCCGCTCAAGAATCGAGTAATGCTGACCGCACTTTATTGCCTGCGACCCTCGTAGGACCCTTTGCAGCCGCTTACTCCAACCATGCAGCCATTACAGAACGCGTCTGTTTGAAACGCAGTTGCAACCTACGAAAAAGCGGAAAATAGCAGATTATACCATCAATATTTAAATTGTTTCATCGCTCGTTGGAAAATATGCCATCCTACACGCGGGCGGGAGATCGCTTGATGTGTTACTGTCGACTGATTCCTTCCTCCTGTCTGCGCAATTTGTTCATCGTTTCAGTGTAGTGTGTGTGTGTGTGGGTGATTTTTTTTTATTCTTTCCCATCATTCCATCGGTAGTAGTTCCGAATGCCGCATTTCAAATTGCAACATTGCTGTTGGAAAAGCAGGGTTGTTTTTACTTATTTGTACCCAGGACATCTCTAGCAATGTAAAGAGCACTTTGGCACATACAGTTGTGGGTCTTAACTGGGCTGTAGATATTTATCAGCAGGCTCACACACCTACGAGCCATTAATTTGGCGTTAATGGAAAACCGTTTTCACATGCGATAGTGGTGTATCTTTGTATTGGTGGATCAAAAATACATAAAGATAGACATTTCTGTATGTTTCCGCGAACATGCTCAATTTAATTCAAACATCTTAACAACAACATACAAATGTAACAGTACTGTTAGGAATAAAATCTGGAAAGAAATAAAGTAGAACCTGCGTTTTTAAGTTAATTTCGAATCACTATATCGTGTCCTTTATTAATTCAGTATCGGAAAGAGTGGCGAGCGCAACCCGATTGATACCCGACTAACAATGTGGCCAAGTAACAAAACACTTACAGTGGTTACACAAGTTTTTAACAAGTCCATAATACGATTATGTCATCAACGACCAAGTTTTATTGCAAACTGACCAAATGCCTGGCCAAGGTGTATTATTGGATAAAAAACTGACATGTTTGCCTCAATTCACCACTAGAACCGCAAGAAAAACGACGAATGATCACATAGGCCACAAAGCAGGTTTAGTACTAGGGACAATTAATGCATCATCACTACTTAACAAGATCAGTCTCTTAGCCCCTCGCTTACCATCTCGATAACAAAGAATGCTACATGAAACTAGGTATAACACGCAATACAAGTTCATTTCAAGTCACTCCGACTATAATTTGAACTCTAGGACTATAATTTGACTTATAGGAATGGTGCAGGCGACAGCGGCTCCGGTCTTCAAACGGCAGGACCGTAGTTCAAAGCCCATCCGCACCGTTCCCCCGTAGTGAGGACTGATTAACCAACTACGTAGTATCGGCAGTCTAGTAAGCCATTAGATAGCTGGCATGACCTTAAAAGGTCGTTAAGCCGAAAAGAAGAAGAAGACTTGTAGAAATGTGTTGGTTCCCTTTCGTTGCAATGGTTTTGGGGGTGACTTGCAATGCCGTAGACGAAATTTGTTTAACATCGCGCTGGAGAGTGTCATGCGAAGCGCGGGCTTCAACATTTGGGGCACGATTTTACCCGATCTCTCTAATTCCTTGGCTTCGCGGATGAGATCGACATCATCGGACGGCCGACTGCGGCGCTCAATGCGTCGAAGACAAAAAACCTGCTTGCCGGAGGCTCTGACTGTGATAGAGCCCAACTCGGAAGCTAAGTATTAGTTGACAGCGACGATCTCAAGGTGGGAGAGGAGTTCTGATACCTTGATACGATCGCATCTCCGGACAACAACTTAAGCAGCGAAATCCGAAGGCACATTGTTCAGGGTATTCGTGCCTACTACGGACTCCACAAACTCCAAAAGACTCCAAAAATTCACAAAATGTACGATTTACCGCACCTTGATACGTCCGGTAGTCCTCTACGGGTACGAGTGGAGCGTGTGGAGAAGGAAGCCAAGAGCTAGCTGAGCTGTTTGACGGTGTTGATATCCTAAAGGTAGTCAAAACCGGAACCGGCTCGTCAGCGAGCTCGTTGGCTGGATCAAGTGGAGTCAAACCTGTCGGAGATCGAATGCAGCCGTGGATGAAGGACTGCAGTCCTAGATCGAGTTTCCTGGAAACTGATTGGAGACCTGGCCATGTCGACGCGACGTGCTCAATCCTGTGCAGGTCAAGAAGAAGAAGGCTCATAGGAATGGGCTTTTTTTTTTGTATCATCATTTCAATACCTTTTCCCTAACAATAGTCTTAAAGTAAGTCTTAACAAACTTACCATTTAGTTTGGTTATAAAACCAGCTTTGTTCCTTTATTATTAACTTACAACGACACAATCGAAACTACGTTTGTGTAAGCCCTCATTTTAACACACCTACCTTACTGCAAATGAGCAAATCCTAACGTTCGTTACACCTTCTTGCACAATATGCACCGGGTGTGAACTTCAATCGACCTAAGGTGTTTTTTTTTTCACCTTCCTTTACCTTCCACACGAGTGAATCGATTCACTTCGAATGTGTCTGCACCGACAAAGCCAGTTGCAAGTAGAAACAAAAACAAAATCCCAAGTTTCACACCTCATCACAGAAACCAGAGCTAAAAGAGTTTGTTGCAGAAGGATAAAGCAAATGGTGCCAGCAAACAAATAGTGCTTGCTCGAACTTTAAAACCTACTGGCAGTATCACATCCCACTGGAAGGACCGGGCGGGAAGAAGCTCTAAAGTTGCACGAAACCTGAGCAGCAAAGGAGGTTAGGAAGCTTCCACCCGAGACACGTGTAACTCATGACGAATTGTTGCTTTCTTTCGTTGCTTATTATTTCGCTGCTGGTTGAGTAGCGCCTGACAGCTATGAGCTGAAATATATGAGGCAAATCCCTAGCGTAAGCACTCAATGCGCTTCCACTTCACTGACGGCCCTTCCTAATGTCTGTCACGAAATTGTCATCGTTGCATCGGAAGTACACACACAGAGAGATCCCGGCTGCATAGTGGAATAAAACAGTCGTTAAAGCATGTTTTGATTAATAAACGGTTAATGTTGGTAGCTTAATCTATCTTATCACCATAATGGTATACACTCCCGGTTGTATAGCAGACGGTTTTCATTAAATGTAGTTTTTTAGAATTGTTAGCAAATATACAATTTGATACACACAGAGTAAGCTCTCATATCAATAAATAAATCAAATTCATTCTGTGAAGCGCCTAGATTTATGCTATTCAATTCACATCAATAGTTCATAGTAATACTTTCAACTGTACTCCATTACTTTCTTCACTATGCAAATAAACGTTCTCTCTTTTCTAGTCATAAAAGTAAACCAAAACTCGATCATAATTACGATTTCTATTGCATTGTCCCATTGTGATCCGATTTCTATCCCGCTCATCCACCTGTCGACAAACTACCGATTTCCCTCCCGAAATCGATCGCATGGAAACTTATTCGATCTGTCAGTTGGTTTAGTTCTCGGTATAGTTTTTCAATTTTCCATCCCAGGATAAGACGAAACGATGCGATGTGCAGAAAGCATTTCCTCTTTCTCTGTCTCTCTGTCTCTCAATTCTCTCGCTATGTTTCTTCTGCTCGGAAAGTTTCTTAACCATGGCTCCCTTTTGCAAAGATGACATGCGAAGAAAATTCAACAAGAAATAAAAAAAAAAACGAGTCAACCAAACACCTAAACGGTTTCGGCGCTGTCAACGGCCCGAAGTCCCTGACAGTCGTCAGGAGGGTTAGAAAAAACTACTGACGATGGAAGAAAGACGCATAAAATACCTACCGACAATTCACACGAAGCCCATTACTCCTTTTTGCTGCCACTTTACGGTGAAAGACAAAGAGCCGTCCGACAACCGGGGAAAACGCCGACACGAGCGTTGTAAGCATTTTTTTTTTAAAGAGGGCTTTTTTTGGCCACCCGAGATCCATTTCACTGTGAAGGTACGGGACGGGGCGTGGGGAAATTTTATTTCCACTCCCTCCGTATTTATTTGCTCCGATAAAATAATCATCTCGCAAAGTGTGCTGAAAAGTTGAACGATTCCTTCGGGATGTTGGAAAGATGTTGGATCGTGTTTACGGATAGCCTTTTTCGGTTATGCAGACCCACTGTTTGTGGGATGCTTAGACGCAAACGGGGAGAGTTCCTAGGAGAAGACTCCTAGGCACTTTGTGTACCGATCCTACCCGAGTGTGAGTTTAAATTGACTTCGCCTACTCGGTAAAAGGCCGTTACCATTTCTAGCAGGTTTCTTGCCTCACACAAACAGTAGATACGCATCTAACCTAACTTTTCAACAACCGTTTGAGTCGTCGGCCACTGTAGCCTTTTCTTCTGCTTGCAACAAAACTTCAGCGGCCATGCTCTCCCGTGGCTAATCGTTTGTTTATCAACTGTTGTAATTAGCTCCCGGGAAAATTATAACGAGCGTGTTTTTCCAACCGACACCGTTCAAATGGCGTACCACTACGTATGGGGGCGCGAGGGGAAAGGTGGCCGAAAGCGGTAGATGATGGTAACGGACACCTTTCTGGCCCGTTCGCTTGCCGGTTCGATTGCGTCGCCGGCCGTGTGCTGATAGATAAAGCGTACCGAAAAACTTTTGTCTAACTTTAGGGGCAAATACGCTCTCAAGCGTACCGTAAACGCTTTGCTAACGTCCGAAACGAAACTTACTGTAAATGCACGGCTCGGGTGTAGGGCAACGACGGACTATTTCCCGGGCTAATTGCTACCACATTTGCCCGAACGAGTCAATCTGGAGGGTGTTGAGAGCATCCAACTTCTGCCGGTCTTACAATCCGGCGGTTCAGGTAGGGTACATACGAGCCGTACAGTCAAACACGGCGAAACGTTTGAATTGTGGTTGAAAATTTTCAAGTAATCTGGTGGTTTTCTGCCCCGAGAGATTTATGCTGCTGGTGCTGTTAATTGACCAAAGTCTTCTTAAAAGTGAAGATTTAACAAAGCAGTAGAATTAAAGTTGCAAATGGTGTCTTAACCTCAAATGCATGTCAAGTTTGGATTGAAATTGACTTCGATAAGAGGCTTATTACTTTGAATTTGTGTAGAAATCATCATATCGAACTGTTTAAACGGTATCAAAACGCATTGATTTTTGACACGTTCGAACATTTTCCTTCTCTTCCGTCTGCCTGTTTGGCTTGTAGTCTCAAAGACTCTTGTCCTGCCTTTAATGGATTGTTTGGACTTAGTTAACGTGTCATTGAAATTTCGGGATCCTAACGGGATTTGATACCTAGTACAGTCGTGTGAAAACAGGCCCACTCAATCATCCGACATCTCGGGAAATACAACAGTGAAAAAAAAGCTTTATTTTCACATCAATTGCATACTTTTTGGCGCTGCTAACAAAGGCAAAGACCTACAGCAGTGGTAAGATGTCACGAGCAGTAAAACACTTACCACTGATGATACTCTTAAAAGTTAACGTTTATACGCGACATAAGTGCTGCTACCATCTATGTCAGATGCTGATTAAAATTCCACAATCGCTATTACTTACAAAAGAATACGCCCAACAACGAAGAAGTTTATATGCCCCGGGTTAAAGTATGCACAAATAGATTTCCCCACCAACATCAAAGTAATGTTTGATGGTCGTGTGTATGTGTGTACTATCCATTTCAAAATGCAGACTGACATTAGCGAAAGTTGCTTTCCGAAATCCGACTCTTCTAGCAAAGCTGCTGGTGCCTTTTTTGTTGCTATTTACGCTCTCCATTGAACAACACATTCACGTTCCAAAACTTTGGTAATTTAGAAATTCCAAGCTTACAACCAGCAATGATACTGATTTGCAACACAATATTAACCACGCTTTCCGTACGACAACCGAATCGAAACCCAAAAGACAAAGCCGCAGGACGCGACACCTAACAACGGCAACACACAAGCATGCCAGGCAGCGATTGAAGTTGTAACCTAATGTCGGGGCAATAAATATGAGTTCCAGCTGCTCCCCCCTTTGCAGCCATCGCAGCCGTCCCCAAAAAATATGCTCATCTAAGCGTGCTGCTGGGATAAAAAAACGGCAAAACGAAAACCATTGCTCGTACAACAACGGAGCGTGCAACATGTACCAACCAAAACTGTAAGCTCCACGTAACCAATCAACCCGTTGTTTGTGGTCGCGTGTACACACACACACACACCTTTGCCAAACGAACAAAATTGTGCCAAAAGTGCATCGACAAAGTTTTTTGTTCTCTCTCTCTCTCTCTCGTCCCCGGCAACGCCAGTGTCGGTTCGGTCAAGTTCATATCCTTCTTCTGCCGCCTTCGATTTGGATTCGATTGGTGGCAAAACTTTTGCATTTGAACTACACGACACACAGGTTTGCCACGGTTCATTGCATGCATCTTCCAATCAGAACCGTCGATCGTTCTCCCATGCTCAGCGCACACTGCTGGGTGCGCTGGAATCATAAATGGGACATAAATTTGCCTCTCCCGTACCAGAAACTACTCGTGCAGCTCACTCTGACACAGCTGCTGAAGGTCTGTATCAGTGCCGTCCTAGACAAGTAATATTTGCAAGGGAAAAAAGTCATGTCTACCAGAGTTCGTGGTCGGTGTAGATTGTGGTAGATAGTAATTTTTTTCACGCTCGTTCCCATTTCACACTGGTAGGCAACGGTATAGTGGATATGCATGCATATAGTTCGTCGCTGGTGCCAACCGTTCATAACCTTAGCGTCGTACAGGAATCCAGGATTTACACTGTCGTCTAGACGGTAAAATTGTCTCGAAATTATTCCACCACACTTACCCTCACCGTGGATGCTTTGGCAGGGCTAGCCGGAGGAAAAACAGCCACCAGCACGACTGCAATCGACCGATCATAAACTGTAACTTAATATGATTGCACCCGACGGGAATCGAACTTCGGACCGTAACGCCTCGGGCTGCAGACAGGGCTTCAGGGCTGTCGGTGAAGCGTCTTGCTGATGCACACTAACTGTACAAAAATCACATTCACACACGCACACATACTCAAGCTGATGCAATTGGAGTAAGCGAAAATAAAAACACACTCCACACACTAAGCTGCACATCTCCCTGTGGGCTAAACTGTCAGGACTAATGATGACCACCACCGTTTGTCTCTCTGTTCTCGTGCATTTCGCTCCATTAAGTTTCACTGCCGAGCTACTGGGCGCGTGGTCAGCAATGCAGTTTTTTTTTTCACCCTTTCTGGAAGGGGTTGTTTTTATAGTTCACTGCAGCTATCATTATCGCCCGGGAGGGACGCGACAGTTGGACCCCAAACCACTCGAGTTGGACTTACTATTTGTGGTGCTTGGTTCATTTTCTTTCCCCTGCACCAACGTAGAGTACCAGCTGGAAATCTCTTAAGGTTCGCTTGGGAAATGAACTGTACTAGTGTAAATGAATGCTTTAATGGTTGGTTCTGGTCAGTTGAAATGAGCTACAAATGGAACTTGCTGCTGTTATGGGTGCCTTTTACTTTGTTAAAGCACCTAGACAATGTAGAAAAAAAACTTGTAGACGACGATTTCACGTCGTCAAACAAGGGAATGAAATTAAATTCAAGCACGGTTTCTGCGTTAAAAGCTACAAAGCGTTAAATATATTTCCATGAACTGATCTGCTTCACGCCTAAAAGTATGCACGCATTTTTGCTAGCTTGATGAATTAATTTGATATCTCCAATCTTAAATATTCAGGTCACAAATGACTAGTGACCCATATGAAATCGAGCTATATATCATGGCGAATTACTTAAAATAATGCATTTTTTAAAGCAAAACTTATTTCTCATGGTAAAAATCTTGCTGGAGACAAGGCTTCCTAGTAAAAATCGCAGTTTTCCTTGTGTCAATCATTATTTCATATCCAATGTATTCCTTCTTTCTAATCCTAACCATAACGCCCCATTTTGTTTTATGATTGAATGCTAGATAGCTCCAATTTCGAATCGGTATGTAAGCAAAGGACATGCAATATTCTTAAAATCCGCAACATCAAACAGCTGATCCGGCAGCCCAAACGCACCATCTAAGCTCCCGATTAAATACGGCTCCTCTCGCTTTTCAGCACCTCCCTCCAGCCTCCCTTATTCACCCGCAACAACAACGCACAGTGTACTCTTTTCAATTGGCATGGATTCGTTCGAGTTTTTTTTCGTGCCCCTGTTTAGGTGAACTGTAAACAAACCCATAAAAGAAAACAAACACTGTAACATTCGGATCCACCACCACCCGGGAGGCCGGTGTCCGGAGCAATCTGGCAGTATGGGAAAGCAATAATATTGCGAACCGAAGCACATAAGTACCATCCTGGCTATGGCAGCGTGAGCGTCTGAAGCAAGGGACTGCCTGTTTGATGAAGAAGAAAAGTATAACCAAACCGAACAATACCGAACTGCTCGTAAGGCTGCGTGGAAGCGTGAGCCCACGGCATTGCTTCGTACCTACCAGCTAGCCTTGGAACGACTTTTATTAATCTTCTAATGTACGCCCAAATCTTGCTGCCGTTTCGCCTGTTAGCATTGATCTAACATCAGCCAATTGGTGTAGCATGAAACGACGGCTGTATGAAATACCCAACGGGGATTAAAACGCACTTTTGTCTAAATCACACAAGAAGAACAAAAATGTGGCTGTCGGTATACTCAGTGCTATAGTCAATACCAGTATACCTTCGTATATATTTACGCTAATGGGAAATTCATCATGAACAAGTACATGCTAAGAAATGATTTAAAATGCTAACGCAAACCGAAATCGGAGTACTTGTGATTTGATTACAACGCTTCCTCTTCTCTTCTGATGTGGTTGTCAATGATGTTGTGGATCCATCGGCTATTTCTAAATTGAAGCCCCCGTTTTCTGCTGGCTCTGATGGAATGCATTCCCTCTGTTGTTAAGAATTGTAAGGTCGTTGGATTAAGGCTCCAATTCCGCGGTTAGGTAGTCTGACTAGTTAGTTACGGTACATAAAAATGGAGATAAATCAGATGCTCGTAACTATCGAGGTGTTTCTCTCCTTTGAGCTCCAGGCCAGATTTTTGAACAAGTCATCCATCATCTCCCTCTGGCAGCATGACTGTATGTCGGAACGTTTTTCTATACTTAACGTCTGTATTGACTTGAAATTACTATTCCGATGGACCTGTTACTAACCCAACTGGATAGACATGGCCTGGAGAGCACTGTTCTGTCTTGGATAAGGTCATATCGTCATAGGAGAACTCATCAAGTAAGAATGCCGGAGTCGTTTTCTGGTCTATTCGTTCGATCGTCTGGTATTGCTCAGGGCAGCGTTTTGAAACCTCCATTTTTTTTTGTTGGATATTAATGACTGTACTAAAGTGCTGTGCTGTGATTTCGATTGGTCGTTCTAACAACTAGATCCTTAGTTATTTTTATTACTTATTTATAATTAATTATGACGTTCCAGTGCCGTATTGTCAACACCACTTATGTTGAATAAATTTTATAATCATATGGATAAGGCATTTCCTCCTTATTTTTTGCCTTAGATATATTCAATACGATTTCATTATCAGCAAAGCTAACCGTATGATACTATACGCTTCTCGTCTAATGTCCAACAACCATTATGTTTTAAAACATATGTGCTGCTTGCTGTCACGGCCTCGGTTCAATTTGTCGAAAGCCTGAAACTATGCAATCTATTAGATAAATGTTTAATAAGCAGAACAACCCTTTTACTAACAATTTAAACAATGCATTGCATACCAACAGGTGTTATGCATCTGTCAAATGATGGTTGCTTTATAAACTCATTTCCCAACACGCTTCAAACAAAGTCAAGTATAACAGTTTGAAAAATACACCTCTTCTCTGCTGTCTAAGATAGTAAAAAATAATGATCTCTTGTGCAATTCCCACGCCCCACACACGCCTCACAGATCAACGGCTACGAACCTGAACAACCCATTCATACTCTCCCAAGCTTCATTTTCTCCATTTAAGCAAAACGCCTCAAACGATCGCTTAGTATCCAAAAACGCACGCTGTTTTGTTTGCCGTGACGCTTGTTTGCTTTCAAGCATTCGAGTTGTATCGAATCCTACCCATTCCTGTGTTTTACTCCCCATTCTCCAGAGTCCTACAATGCACGAATACCTTACGAAAACAATGTGAGGCAAGAAATCTACTTTACTACCCCCATCATGAGGGCCTTTAAAAGACTTTAGGTTCTACTTTCCGCCTGCTGAAGCCTGAACAACGTGCTTAAGAGTTTCGGTACGATAAGCTAAACCGCAGAACCTGCTTATGCCGTCAACTTTCCGGGTTAATACGGCTGAAATAGCTCAAACGGAAGACCTGCTTGGTACGAATGTGTGTTTGTTTATGCGCTTTGATTGGATGGAGGAGAGCTGGGTAGACGGTGTGTTGTTATTATCATTGTTATTATCATAATGAATATGGCTCACCCGAGTTGATATGGATTTGAATTCTTTGTGAAAACTTTCCTTTCCCTATCATATGGAAAGATAACAAGCAAAGATAGAAGCAAAAAAATAAGCAGCCTTCTTCTACCCTACAGCCACGCGAACAATCGCGACATTCAAAGACGTTTCAGGGCACAGAAGTTTTGGTTCGAAGGTGCTTTTGCAAGGCGGGAAAATGCTACACAGCGGGAAGCAACACTACTCGAAAGTTAGTTTTCCGGTGACTACTCCCCACGACATAGGTACGTCGGTTATACTTACCACCTGACAGGGAAGGGTTTTCCCCATGCAGAAGAAACAATGCTTAACTAGAATTCTTCTCTGTCAGGTTATCGTTGTCGGTTGCCGGTAAAACGCTCAGCCAAACAACAACCCGAAAGCTGATCATTCCCTAAACGGACGTGATCGTCGCTCGTGTGTGAGTGTGCCACCTGTAGCTGTGTATGTGTGCGGCGCACTTAACTTGATTTAGACTAAAGCCCGGAAATCGTTGATGACGAGTGTGCCAGCAAGGCCAGCCCGGGAGCGAGCCGGCAGTTGCTCCGGAAATGGAGAAAGTGATTCCCACATCCGCAATTGGGATGCTTCCACTTCACCGTTTTGGGGCAAAGTTTGCGCAACTTGGCTTCACCAGCCATAACACATATCAGCAAGCGTGCAGCAAAACCGTGCAGCCATCGTCAGCGGCAAGCGGCAGCAAAAAGGTTTGAAGACGATTCTGCCCTGATTCACCAGAAGAACAAACACTTTCGAGTAATTGAATGGGAAAGTTTTGCCTTACCGCGCGCTTCCCGTTTGCCGCAACCCTACCCCATGGCGAGTTTCGGCGATTTTGCAAAAGCATTTCGGGTGCCGTAATTTGATTGCGATTGTCAGAAGCATATGTTGTCGCTAGCTGTGCCGTGTTTAATGAATTTACTGGCGTCCGGAACGAGCCCTGGCTCGATTTTTCAATTCCTCCACTGCTTGGCCTCGCCTCTCGCGTTCACCGTTCGGCGAGAAAGTTGTGCTTTTTATGACTTTGGCTCAAGTTTTACGACAATTTAATTAGTTTCATTATCGTCCTGTTATTTGTCCTATCCTGTCTGTTTCGTGTCTTCCGACCGACCGGCTTTGCTTGCCCAACTTGCACTCGAGGTGCACTCCCACAAACCATGTCTGTGTCGTATGATTACCGAAAATTGCAGCTTGACACGCGTTTTCTATAACAACGAACGGCAAAAATGCAGGATATTACCCTAAATGTGACAGTTTTAAAGCAGAAAATGGTGTCTGAGACAATAATGCAAAGTTGCCATGAAAGTGTAATAGCAATTTGAAATGTTCCAGGGTGTAATCCTGCCAGCTAATTGCGAAAGCGCATTAGTTTGAATGCTTTAATGTGCAACTTTTCCATTGAGTATAGTAAAAGCTATGTAATATTGGAGTGTGTGTGTGTTTAGAGCCATCCAGAGAGAGCTATAAATATACTTAAATGTAATAGGCCTTATTCATATTCCAAATATAATTATAAAAAGCGGTCAAACAGCTCTAGAAAGAATATTCTAAAATTTTATTTATAATTTTTTATTTATTTTAAGTATAACGGCCAGAGCCATATTGTCAACACCACTTGTGATGACTATGTATATAAACAACATTATTAGGGCATTTCCTCCCTGCTTTTTGCCTTATCCCGGACATACTCGGTAGTGAGTGAGTGTTGAGTGGGTGGTTGATGTTCTGGTCTATTTTGGTTGTTGTTGGTAGATGTATTTGTTGATCCGGTAGTTTTGGAGCGGCTTTTCTATTGATCATGGTTGAGTGTTTTCAGTTAAGCTATTATGGTGTGTTGTGGCTAGTTTTGATGACCTTATGATATTCGGGTCTGGACTGTAACAAAATAAGCAGAGTTATTTGAACAGCACAAACATTGATTCTCCTGCTTACAGTGTTCTCCAATGCAGTCCAGCAGTGACATTTCAAGCTCACTCTGGTCAGCGTCCAATCTAAGAGTGATCGACAAGTTGCATCCGGCAAGAGCAAGAGCGACTCGAGAATGAACCCGCCAAACACCCCGAACCCAACGCCAACGTAGTCAAACTTGTTCCCACCTCTCCTTTTTACAGTAGAACGTCTTCGAGTACTGTTGAGCCGTCAACGAATTACCCGTGGCACTCAAAAAACACATAAAACAGAGACAACACAACATGTAACAGTAAGGGATTGTCGGATTTTAAGGATAATGGGGATTCGGAATCATAGAACAAGACCGTTGTCTAAGGCGAATCGGTAAATGATCCTTATGTAGGGGAGGTCACTGGTAGTCAACACTTCTCTAAATTCAGTACCCGTCCGTCTGCCGATATTCTCAACTGCGTTCAACAAGGAGGGTCTTGCGGTTTCAAATTCCACGCAGGACCACATAAGGTGATCCACATCGTGGAATCCGTCACCGGAGCTACACACCTTTGTCTGAGCCAGAGTTATACGCTTTAGATGAGCATTCAACGTAAAATGATTCGACATCAGTCGAGACACCATTCGAACGCCCAGTCTACAGAGAGCCCATCGAACCAAGGCCGCAGGGACACTTGCGGAGAGATCGAGAAAACGAAACGCCCGTATTCATCTGCCTCCCAAGATTATTCTAAAATCTTATAATTATTATTCTTGGCTATTATTGTGGTCCCCCCGACCTTCGAATAAGTGTTGGGCAAAATGCTACTTCGGTCGGACTCGATTCCGGAGAATATGTTCGGTATTGGATACAGAATATGGCACCGGAATAAGATCCAATATCAAGATTATAATCAAATTTGGGCACCGGAATCTGACTCAAAAGCTGATAAGCAATTGGAATCAGAATCCGTTTGGCATTTGGTTTGTGAGTTGGCTCCGAAAAGTGCTGCTTCTGGATTTAGTTTAGAATATGTTCCAGAATCGGTTTCGAAATAAGTTTCGAATTTGGCCGAAAAAATTGGTTCCGAAATCAGTTCTATAATTTGAATTTACAATTGATTTCAGAATCAAAATCGGTTCTAGTAATTGTTCCAAAACCTGAACCGATTCCGCAAAATGAATTGGAATCAGAAGCTATTGCGAACTCCGATTCTATCACTACTTCGAATAGCTTTGCAGACTTATTTACACACCGTAGTTGGACAGTCAGCCCTCACAAGGGGCAACCTGCTCGAATGGGATTTGAAATCCTGTCTTTCCGTGTGAAGACCAATACAGCTGTAGTCTTTACCACTGCCACAAATAAAATCTTAAATCTAATGAAAAACTAACTTCTTAAACATTTGAAAAAAGGCACTGCCACAGCACAGGGCACTGAATGTGCCACAAAAGTGTTTATCAACAAGCGTCAGTAAGTGGACTATCAACAGAACAAGCCTTTCTTTTTTTTTGTTGCCATACGTGACCATACGCAATACCATATGCAGTCCAACATTACCAATAAAACCTAATCAAACGAAAGTGATCGTTACGATTATTCTATGTTGACGCTATGCTACTGTGTGTTTATCACTAATACATACATGCCTTACACCACGCCAACAAACAACACCAATTACGTCAAGGTTGTGAAGAAAAAACGAATAAAACACCGTTCAAACTGGTCACCAGTGTTTGTTGTATGTTTAGTGGCTTCGTTGTGATAAGATTAAACATTCTGCCTACGAACGCCGGCGCAACATTAACTGTCCGTGCGTGTTGTGTGTGTGTAACCGGCGTACGTACGCGCTTGTTTTCGTGGCGGGCAGCCAGTCAGTTCGGTTCCGAATCTCCTCCACGATTGGACACACAAACGTAACGATCCGCAATTAGTGATGGCACAAGATCGTAAAGAGAAATTTCTAACAACGGAACTGGTAAACAAAATCATTCAATCGAACGATGATCTTAATGGCTATCGTGCAGTGTCTGACAGTGATTGTGTACTGACAACGCCACAAGGTTTGGATGGGTTTATGTCGGTCATACACCGGTTAACATTAAACCTTACGCATACTGCCACCGGGTAAGCGGAATCAAAGTAATCCGAGAGCTGAGAGCATGTGAGCAAGATGAGTTATTTTCTGCTTCTGTTATCTATTCCCAGTGCATTGAAATGTCTCACCGTGATGGTGAAGGTGATGAAAGGTGATGATGGATTTCGGAAGCAATCACTTGGACTCGTTCTATTCCCGAACGAGATAAACGTTTACGCGGCGGTAATACCGGCATTCGAGCGATTGATACGCAATGCCGGTGCTCAGCTAGATCTCCAAACGCTCTGTCCGCGAATCTATCTGGCTGAGGCTGGTGTACGCTATCCCAGCTACAGTGATCAGGAAGAAACATTCCTAGTGATGGAAGACGTCTCTGCAAGAGGCTTTGTTCCGGGCCCCAAGCTAAACCTAGACAAACCGCACCTGGTGCTGATGGCTCGCAAAATAGCCCAGTTTCACGCATGCTCTTATGCACTTCGCATTGGAGGTCAGTCGGCGATACTGCGCGATCTGGTGAGCCGGATCATTCCACTCAACTTTCTGCAGGATGGAAAAATCTTTTTCGAAAGCTATGATATCGTGTTTAAAGTTGTTTTCGAGCGACTGTTTGCTTATTTTGATGAGAAGCCGGAGCTGCTTGAATCCGACAGTGTACGCCAACGAGTGGAAACCTTACGTCGCAAGTATGGGACTACTCCCTCGGCATTGATGCAACGATGTCTTGAACGGGATGACATTTATTCGGTGATTCTACATGGCGACTACAACCGCAACAATGTCCTCTTCCGCTATGATGGTGACACGCCCGAGGATGTAATGCTTATCGATTTTCAGGAGAATCGTTACGGTTCACCAGCTCTTGATTTGTCGTTCTTCATGTACATGAACATGCGTCCAGAGGATTGGGCGAAAGGTGGCTGGAGTGATTTGCTAACCGTGTACCATCAGGAGCTGATTCGGTGTATTTGTGACATTGTGAAACTACAGCCAGATGATCCGATCTTACAACCGTACAGGTAATACTGTAGGAAATGGACTGTGAACCGAAAAATGATTTTAATTTCAATCTTATTCTTGTCTTTTGACAGTTTTGATGCGATGCAGCAGCATTTAAAGAAGCATTTTATTTATGGAGCAATCATAGCGATTAAATTTCTACCCTACATGCTGGCTAATGAGCAGGAGACAGCAGAAATTCTACACCATTTCCATACGGATGTCACGGCGGACGCGTTTCGTCAGATTTATCTTATTGCTGGAGGCGAGATAGTAAATGAAAGAATCTCCAGGGTGATGGTGCATGCAGCTCAGCAAGGATATCTGGATATGTTGATGTGATCAAAGTATCGTAAGTGTTGTAAACAAGCGGTGTTTACACCGACCGCTGCTGTCATTGTCGGAATTTAATTCGTATTTACGAAGTTGTCGGAAGAAAGCTTCGCGGTCGGGATAACTGAGTTCCGCGGTGAGTGAAGGACCAGGACGAGAAATAGGTCGATAAAAGGGCTGAACAACGCGTGAGCGGCATTAGTACCGCTAGAAAACCAGAAAATAAATCAAACTAATTTTTTGGTTCGCTCCACTAAAATAGCGTTCCTAACTAATTATAAACCTTTTTTATCTGTGTTTTCTACAGTAAGAGTAAAGATCGATTATCCAAACCAAACCAATTATCAGGAGCTTTCTTTAAAACTTCCTCATATCCTACAGAGCGAAACCATTTTTTTACAATGAAATAAAATCATTCTATCGCATGGTAAAACAAGAAAAATAACTCCCCAAATTCCATTACACTGCAACATGAATTATTACGAAATAATGGACAATTTGTTTGCAGCTCATGATACACTCATCATAAGTGTATGTGCCGTCGCACGAAAGAAAGAAGCTCAAATTGATAAATTTGCTTCCGTGTCGAATCGGATTTGGTAGACGCATACCTTTCCACTTTTTCTCACCAGCACCTGCACACAAAAAAAAACACTCGTTCTTGAAATTCTTAGTGCAATTTGTTTGCCCCACCCGCCGACCAGCTCTGAATCCGTTTCCCTTTACTTTTTTGTCAGCTTAAGCGTGTCTTATCACACACTTGTTCCGCAAAACCGGAACCGGAAACATCCGTGTGTGAGTTTTTTGGTTCAAAGTGGCATAACACAAGTATTGGGTACGGTTGGTGCTGCATCGCTGTGTTAGGATAGAATTCGGAGTGTACTTTGTGGCATAAGAAATGGCTGCTATAACCACGTTTATCTCCTTACTTTTGCGAACCGTGCAAAGAGACCATTTGTCTGGATGAAACACCGCTTGCTAGCACAAAATCTTTAAGAAGCAACCGCCGAAACAAGTTGAAATAGGTCCGGGATGTGGTGCGTGACATTGTTGCGTGTTGGGAAAAAATTAGGAAACTCATGAAGGAGGATTTCTGGATTAATTTTAGTGAAATAGCTGAACGAATAGAGCTTAAGTTTTTGTCCATCGATGGAAGCAATCAATGAAAGATCAACACTTTGTTTTTACTACTGTATATTTTAATTGAGCCTTAGTTTTGAATTAAACTATTGCTGGGCTTTAAATATTTATTCAGCTTATTAAAAAATGTTAAAACGACCGAGGAATGTCCCATGTCCACAACGTAAAGCATATGCACCTAAACGTATGCAACAATACTTTTATAGCCTACAGCTATCCAAAAGCACAATCAAGAAAATCAGCCTCAAAAGATGCCTAACCTCAAAAGAATATTTTATAGAAGAAATATGTAATGTAAGAATGGATTAATCATCTCGATTGAATGTTTTTTTATCGCAAAACATCTAAAACAATCTTTGTGTTTTGTTATGATTTACAGTCCATTTTTAAACTCTTTTTTCGTGCTTTAAATTACCACAAAACAAATGTGCACTATAAAACAATTATAAAGTCACTTCCACCAAACATCCACTGCATTGGAACATTGGACTTTTTTTCTCCCCAAAAATCCCCAAAAATCCAAACCAGAGACAGAAGATAGAAAAGCTGCATTTGTGCACCACCAAGAGAACATCCCACCCCATCCTATGGCTCCATCCGATTCACAACTAAAGCCAAACCGGAGAATGAAAGAGTGATAATTTGTCACAATCAAACTACCAGAGAACCACGAACTGGTCCAGAGAGTCAGCTGAAACGAATATCGCGCAAATAACGTGCAAAAGCGATTATTTATGCACATTGAAAGCCCTTTTTTCGCTTGGTGTGTTTGATTTTCCTTGCTCCTAGAGCAACCACGGCCACTTTAGCCGTTCGCTGTGCCCCCCCCCCCCGTTTCAAAACGTGATCATAAATGTCGCGAAAACGGTGCCAGTGAATGCAATTGCAGTGTTGCTTTAACACTGAACAATCGCTTGTCCGCTCTAGCACGCAAACGAAACGCAATTTGGGCGAATGAATTACACGCCAGTGATGTTATCCACCGCACCACCCGAAGGATAATATGAATTGGGCTCCACATAATAGCATCCGCAACGTTGTCTCGCTCGAAATTTGCTTCCCGTACGGCCATCGTCGATCCGGTCCAAAATCTCGAATGACTTTAACTGAATTAAAATCACCCTGTGCCTGTGGGATGGGGTACGATCTTTAACTTCTTTTTTTTGTTACGGTTTTTATTGCGTTTCATGCACCACCGTTTCAAGTGGCGGTTCACCGAAAAAGCTCTTCATAATCGACCAAATGGTGAGTGCCACAAAAGTGTGGTTTGCGTGTTTTTTGCTTCCATTTTCTTCTCGCTTTTTCATTTCATTTCTGGTCCGGTCGTGTCAATTGTTTCACACTGTTGGATGGACAAATTTTCAGTGTTTCGTATGGAATGACAGCGCTTACGTGTGCACCAGATGTTACTGCGGAAAGCGGAAAATTCAACGTTATTGCGTTATTATTATTGAAACTTTGAAACATGTGATCATTAGTAAATGAAGTTTAATAATTGCATGAGATGGTGATTCAAAAATTTATTCTTTAATTTTTCCAATATACTAAAACAGTGACCAGGCACTAATAGACCGCCTGCAATTGAAATTAACGTTTTTTTAATTAGTTAAATTAAATTAACTAACCAACCTACAAAATCAAGTCAAGTCTGCGAATGAGCACGTAGGTACCACACTGTTTAATAATAAGTTTTCACTACGAAGGAACCATCTGGATGGGATGTGAACCATGGACCTGCTGACCGTCGCCGTTGTTGTCTTACCATCAGGCCACCATCTTCAGAGTTTTTTTTTGGGTAATCCTTCGAGTATCTTTATTTGTGTTCTCTTGCATATCTCAGAAACAGTACCATTTACAATATTCAACACAGCATTTAAGGTTTCAGCAAAATGCCATAATTTTATTCTACAAAATTCCATGATTCTTCAAACTATATTTTGATTGAACGAACAATACTTCATCAGGAAGCATAATTAATTATTCTTAAAGATGAACTGCTCTGCCTTTTCTAGCTTTACTTGACTAAATTATATTTTACCCGTAGCTTGATAGTTGGTAATGCGATTATTTGATGACTTCAATCTCTTCCACAAGCTGAAATGATGATGTTTCCAATCAATCATCGTTTCTCAGTCACATTCATAGAAGTATTATCGATGATTTTGTGATTTTTCTAATGCAAACATTCTTCCGATACGAATTTCCTCATGTTCAAAATTTATCCCGAAACCTGATTATCTATAATTGTCACCAGCTATGCAGCCTTATGTTTCATTTTTGCAGGTTTTTTTTTTAATTGCTCAAATAAATAAAACTTAATTCGCTTGAATCCCTTACCGCCAACTTGCAGAGAAATTTCAACCCACTAGATAATATATTGATTAGAAAAGAAGCTTGAACAATGAAATTCCATTTGCACTCGCTCTACATTGATTTCATGTTTTACCGCAGCATGCCTGCGCCAACACCAATCGCCCGAACGAAATGGATTTTCGCGGTTCAATCATAATAATTGTGGCCAACGCTACCCATTTGCTAGTGACGTGCGACAGACTGCGAATAATTACGATGATACTCGCAGCATGGTGGTACAGCTGGTTTGAAGCAAAAAATGACTCCGCTTAATGCCGACAGCTTGCCGCGGGTTAAAGATAAAGGAAAGACACATCCACCCAAAAAAAAACGAACTCAATTTCTCCGTCACCGAACGTACCTAAGGCGAGAAGGACCGCACGCCCCGTTCTGGTTAAAAATTATCCTTTCTCTTCCAACTTCGCGGTCGATTGAGTGGTTGAACTAATATTGTGTTAGATCGATTCCAATAACTCCTCCCGGCGATTCGGTCTCGCCGAATACGGATGAAGAGCGGGGGGGATGGGGGGGGAATCGACGAAAGGAATCAATCAAGCTAATCGGTTTAAAATATTTTACCCTCCGGGTCGGAATCGCCAACGATTGATAGCGAGCTGTGGCTTTTAACGGAAGGTTTATTAACGCAGCAAACAGAAAAAGGGACGACTGGTCGGTGCCGGGTGAAACGGGGCTCAAAGATCAACAATTAACATTGAAATTGATTATGGAAATCTTTCTCAAACAACACTCAAACATTGAAACGGAACATAATGGAAGCTTTTGTTTGATGAGCTTGGTTCTTTGTAGAAGCAAGAAGCTGCGCTTGTAGTAGCGGTATAAGTTGATAGTTAGTTAAATTTGGGAATAAATTTTTACGTGAAACGCTTGCTTGTTTGGAAAACTTTTGTTATTAATTTATATCGCCACATGCATTTATATCCTTCATGCGAAGGAAATTGACTATTTCCTTTCTTCTTTCCAGTATCGGTCTGAACCGGATTACGGATGAATGTGTGTTAAGTAAAATATTTGAACATTACTCAAGTCAAAGCTACTCTAGATTATGTTCGGAGTGCTCTTTACCTTGAATCAACTCACATAAAATAAGACTAAGTTACTACTACACAAGTGTCGTTCCACACCGTAAACTAACCTAGAAACTGTGCAGAAGAAATTATTGTCTTTTCTTCGTATTTCTTCAAGGACTGATCCCGTTTTTTTGAAACTAGAAATTGTGAAGATTGCTTTCGTAAAGCGTTCCTTAATCGAGCAGGCGAATAGAGAAGGTGACGCGTCACCATTGAAAAGGGTTTCCCTTACAGCCAAAAGGTCACTGAAAAGTGTTTGATAGCTCTGTTACCGTGCAGAAGTCCGAACAAATTCGCTTTAGGTAATAAAATGTACTGAAAGGCTTTCCGTTGGAATAGAAAGTGTAAATTTTTAATCACTTCATTAGCGTAAAGTGAGCCATCTTCGAATGTGTAGTAAAGAAGTGCGAAACAAGCAGTGAAATCCACCGAGTGAACCGTTTGGAATGATATATAAATTACCAGAACAAAATTTGTAATTTCTTAGAAAACTCGTGGTGAATGTTAAACAATCTACACGTTTTATTTTCCATTTCCATATTGCTTTGCTGAGCGTTCTTTGACCATGTTCTTACTTTCATGAATATTCCTTTTTTAATTTTGCAATAGTTTTGGCACCTTTTTGCTTGTTTGTATTATAATACATTCCAAAAGGATATTGTAGTGTAGATCCAAAAAATCCCTTTAGGATCACCTCAAAACAAAATTAGCTTAAATCCTCAAAATAACTTATTTGACATCCTTCCCGTGGGCTCATGGCAGAATGTTTAATAAAACGAACTTACGTTTGTCAACCGAAAAACCTCAAATCAATAGCCAAAATGGACAACCATAATACTGGTTAATAATACTGGTGTTTAGGTCGTGAGGCGACAACGGCGTCGATCTTCACACGGCAGGACCTTTTTGGAGCACTCCCCCGTAGCGAGGACTGACTATTCAAACTACATGGTATCGAGTCATTTCATATCTAGTTAGCCATTCTCTGGCCGACGTGGCCTAGTAGATCGTAAAGCCGAGCCACATTCCGATATCTCAATTTAGAAAGCTTTTCCCAAACGTAAGAGCATGAAAATTTTAACACCTGCTCTTATTTGTTTATCCCTTCCCAAGCCTTTTTTTTCCTCTGTCCTAGGAAGATCGTTGGAAACTCTTTATAAAAACACTGGCAACCTCTAAAGCTTGCTATATTGCAACATTATTATTCACATTAGAAACTGAAACACAATCAACGATTGCATAAAACTTGTAGCTCATTTTCATTAGTGTTTGTCCACCCGGCAACAAAACTGACGACATGAGCAATGCAGCGGACGTGTTGATTTGATAATTTCCTGTAACCTGTTACTTTCGAACAAAATGAGCATTTCTGGCTCACTCTTCGCTTCGGCTCCACAGCACCACCATGTTCACCTTCCGCATCTGCTACCATAATCGTGCTAATTTGCATACGAGAAAGGCGACCGAACGACAAATTGCAAAAGTTAAACCATCCACTCGGTTGCGTTTTTTTTTCTTTCTCTCTCTCTCTCTCAGACACACACACACACACTTTTTCACTCTATGCTCAAGCACTCCCACACTCGCCGTCATTCGCATTCATTTCGAATGCGATAAATTCAAAGCGTATTCATTCGAGTGTGCGGTTCACTTTTGCCTCCGACGCCAGAGCGCACGAGGCAGAATGGCAAGGTGCCGGCGGCTTATATGTCGGCAACTGGGCTGGTGGTTCATTGGGTGGAAAATTTCCCTTAATTACCTACCCGCAATTGCATCCGGGCTACGATTCTGCCGGGTGATTTTTCTTTACGTATTTTTCCTCCCCATTGAAAGAAAAACTTTTTCTTTTTTTTTTTGCTGCCTTCATGCACCTTTACCCAACTGGTCCCGTCCCCTCACCTTCCGGGGTTTCCTCGAAATTGATGGTTGGATTTCCACACAAAAGCCCCACTGTGTTTGCAAACAAAACAAATTAAGCCAGCGCAACACATATGGCGCCAATTTCATTTCGTGCCACGTGCAGCGGTTACAGCGAGAGGGGAGGAAAAATTTCGCTCCCATCCCATCCCCAAACCCGACCAGCGATCAATCGTTTCTTCCCTTTTTGCTGGTGAAGTGGCTTACGGCGAGGGAATCAAATGCAGGCGAAATTACACTGCCCGGATACCTAATGAGTGGCTTTTTTGCCTTGTCCAAGTTTGTGCAATGAGTAGGGAATGGTTTCCGTGTTTTTTTTTGCCTTTCCATTTCCTCGCGTGTGTGTGTGTGTGTGTGTGTGTGTGTGTGTGTGTGTGTGTTTGTAGCCACTGCAAAAAGCGGTCTGAGCCGCGTGAATGGAATACAACCCATCTACACTGCTCAATGTCATTTGCAGAGACGTGTTTCTAAAGCGGCAACGCTGTGAGAAAGAAAACTGCAAACGTGCAACGTACAAAACAGCACAAAAAGACGTCCATACGAAATCCTGTGCGTAAAAATATGGCGGCACCCCATTCATCCCTAAGTTACATTAACTCATGCTAGTCATAATTATCCGTCGCTGAAATACCACAAAACCCTAGAATGGTCCTAGACGCACGAATGGCTGCCTAGAACCGAGCGGTGAAGAGGGGGATAGAAAATTTGGGAAAATACTAAACTCACACCACCGACAGGCCGTCCATTCCGATTAGTTTCAGCGTTTGAGATTTACATGTCGGGTATTTAGTTGGAAATTTTATTTGTGGCAGTTCTGTATCCTTTTAAACGAAGGGGCACTGATTCAATTGAATAAAAAGGATTGTATTTCGAATTACAGCTTCGGCTAATTCTTTCAAACTAAATTTTGAGTAATACAGAAACATTCTTTTCGCCAAAATGCATGCAATACGCAGTGCAAACTAGTGCTTTCAAACAAATATTGCATTCATTTAGGCGCTTTACATTCAAAACAAAAGTTCGCTTACCAAACCAGCTAAGAAACCGATGCTTTTAATCATTTCAATTCGATTTCACTTCTACTGCTAACTAAGAGTAGGCTTTCGACCATCAGTAGACATACCGTGACAAAAAGACCAGCAACCAAAACGCATACTCGATCTGGCAGCAAATTCATCCCAACAGTAAGGTTTCCCAGCGGCAGCTACAAAACCATTTACCATCACGCTTCACCCAGATCGCACGCTTGTTTATGCTGCAAAATAAACACACCATACATCATCGTAATGTGGAAAATCATTCAACACTCCTTCCGGAAGGACGATAGACCCTTGTTGAATCGTGTAGTCACCATTCCAGTGGCGTTTGGAAGCACACACAAAAAAAGCGTCCAAAGTACTCCTCTTTCCTACAGGATCCGAAATAGGATCGAAAGCACGGCTGATAAAGCACGCTGCCAAATGGAAACAAGCCATGAGAAACACATTCGAGTGCTGTCTGAATGGATCTAAATGGTAGGTAACATCGGCAAATGGAGACGCATTTCCGGTCTAGCCAGCTGAATGCTACGCGGGACTATATTTGCACTACGAAATGTATCAATAAAACCGGGAAAATGGAATTCTATTGCCGGGTGCCATTTGGTGTGCGGGTCGCACAGTCCAGCGAACAGGCATGGGTTTCGTTTTCACTAAATTAATAACGCACTTTCCTACAAAACACACGCACACAAGGGAAAAGAGATGGAATTGCGCAGGACTAAATCAAAGCATCGACACGCGTGGTTGTTTCATGCGATCCTTAAATTGCCGTGAAAGCCACTCTCAAACCAGACCCAGCATACCAAAAAACCATGTCGAGGCCATGATTTACAGACCCATAAAGCGATATATTTCTTGCTACTTTTATGAAGTTTATTATGTTGATATGATGAGCTTTTTATGACACTTTCTATCACCCTAGCACGGTGCACACGGTGAGTGTCTTTGCCCCAGGTGACGATACTGCTGCCGGCCGTCACCGTGGGCTCACACGACGCTTGCACCATGCTTCGCTCAATGGTGAGGATAAACCTCAGCAGCAACTCTACCTCGCCAACCCAAAGACAGAAGAAAAAGGGGTTAAAGCCTTACCCTTTCCAGTTTGAGCTTTTCGCTAGTGGGTGGCCAGCCAAGAAAATAGATCAAGCTCTGGCCCCTTTTACACCCAGGAGACTGGCGCTCTTTAACCCATAAACAGTGTCACCTCACCCGCTGGGAACGCAACGTTTTGTTAAAAGCGACAGCGCCGTCGGTTTGGTGCTGCTCGTAAAATTGGGTAACCATAAAAATCGTTCGTCGAGTTTCGATTTTCCTGTACCGGTGCATCGGCGGGAATGGGACGGGAAAAATGGCTTTCACAAGCACCGACCATTCGTGCTGAATTCTTTCCACTGCAGAAGACTCCGCCACGCCAGTAGACGGTAGAGTGGGGTAGATTTTATGCCTTTTTTTCGATTCCTGTCATTTCGTCAATAAAGTTACTTCATGCATGATCACACAAATATGCACTAGGTCAGTGGTTGGCAAAGCACCGGTTTGATTGATTCCAATTAACAAATATTCAACCAGTAGTTTCAAGTAAGCATGTGAAGAGGAACTCCAATTGTATACATTTAGGCGTTTTAACGATCAAGTTTAAACTTGCCTTTTGCAACAATTACAACTTTTCTTGTATTCCCAACACATGCTAAATTTATCACTTAAAATGTAAATTCTTTGCCATACCCTGCATTATTTCTTCTATTACACGGAAAGCTACACTTGCAGTAAGAACAAAACATCGTGTGACGACGTTCGTCTGCCGACACGCGAGCAAACCGCGACTACCTTTTCCTTCGAGTGGTATGCTTGGACGCCCTCGCCTACTTTAAGGCTGCATAGTGCTCTCGTACACAACGCCGTGTACTAAACTTCCCTCCATGGCCACTACATGATGGCTCTTTCTAACCAGCGCACAGCCTTCCTTTGCCAAACAAAACCAAGACACCGGAAGGCTGCATCTAGGAGTGGAGAATGGTATTCATGTTTTATTTTCTTCCGTTTTCTCTTTACCTCTTGTGCATGTGTGTGTATGTGTATGTTTGTATGTGTTATTGGGATGAATGACAAACTGGCCTTCTTTATGGAATCATATTTTATTCACCAGCTCTTCGCTCGCGTCTCGGCAGCGCTCCGCGACGGCCGGTGCGGTATTTGGGTGCTTTGCTGGAAACATTGAAAGCATGGAAACATAACTTTGCATCGTTAAATTGATGAAACTTTATTAGGCTCGTACAGGGTACGGCTGCAAGACGGCTGGAAGGACGTGTAGTAGCTTTCGCTCCATATTCTGCCCGTACCTACCAACCGTATGTACAAATGATCGAGAAAGAAGAGAACATTTTCGGTTTCTACTGTTTGCTACTTTTTTCCTGTGTTTGTTTGCTAGGGTACGGTGGCAGGCTCAAGCACATCACATCCCTCGGTTCGATGTGGTGTGCAATAAAGCAACTACACACCCCTAATGGAGCCATGTGCAACGTTTCGACAACCCAGTGCAAGCTGTCACTCAACGGTATGGCGTGTGCACGCTGAAGTAAGCCGTAGAAACGTACCTTTTTTTTCTAGCTCTGTGTGTGTGTGTTTGTGTGTCCGTTGTGCGGAAAACCAAGCAGACAGGCCAGCCAGGTATGTTTGCTAGCCCAATAATGTCAACAACCGTGCTCCGGACGTGTACGGCCACTCATAAAAGTATTTATAAGATGAGATTCTTATCGTTTTGCTGGTAATGTTGGGAGCTCCGAGCACCGGTCGTAGGTCACACGGAGGAGTCTCTTTACGAAAGTATTTCGAAAATGTTTCCAAACATAGTGCGCCACGTAGTATGGCGTCCTGCTCGACCTGTTCGTTTCACAAAGAAAAGTTTAAAGTTTATGATGAAAATCATCAACTATTTTGAAAATTTTCGTCCGCGTAAGTGTGCCGATATACCAAAAGCACCATTTTGCGCTATGATGGTGCAGCTCGTAATGTTTCGTACTTCACATAAAAGTTATATGCATGATAAAGTATGGAGCATAAATCGTAAAAGCTACCTATGATAGGCATCCTAGAAGCGTACATTTCCTGTATTACTTTTGTGTGTGTATAATTCACTCTAAATGGAAAATACAGGTTTCCTACAGCTTTTTTGTTAAAATAATCTATTAATTATTGAGAGTTTTTGGTATTTAAAAATTAATTTCCATTAATATTTTCCATGCAATGATAAGAAAAAATTCAACTGATTTCGTTCCCGACAGGTCCGCTTAAGCTCGTTTAATGTATTTCTCAAAATTACGCTTTTATTACGATGTAAATATACCACAATTGCAGTCTTCTCTTCCACCTTTCCATACCACACACACACAAACGGGTATCATCATCCAAGCAATCACTTTGATGATTCAAACCTACTCTTCCAGCGAAAACGTCAAACTTCAAACGGATAAACAGATTTATCAAAAGCATAACGTTTGATAAAACTTTTGGCCCTTCGCCATTGGGGTTTTTCTCAACAACAAAAAATTTCCCACCCACAGCATGCCAAAAGCGTGAACAAATGCCACAAACAAAGCCCCAAAAACACACCGATCGGCTGTGTGCCAACGTTGTATGTAGGTAATTTTGGTCATTTTTCCGCTCAACCCGGTGTGAAAGATGGCGCCCGGTAGCGGGACGGCGTGCAATTTTAATAAAACTTGCAAACTACCAAAGGCCTAACAGACGCAGCAGACCGTAATTAATTTACCGACAGCAAACCGGGCTACCAGGCCGCACAATAAGCCCACCGGACATGGATGGGGGGGCTGTGTGTTCCTGGTCCGGCACTGCAAAGGATGGAGGGAAAGTTTTGTGCGCTGCGTCTTTGTGCAACTGTGGCCAAACACCAAGAAAGTTGGAACGCGGCGAAGAATAGCTACGCTACCCGGGGGAAGAAAGTTTCTTGCCACCATTCAACGCTACCTTGCCGGCATATAAACTATAAAAGCAAAGTCCGCTTAACGGTGGGCATCGTATGGTATGGAAATTATGCCATGGCAGATCGGTGGAGAACTGGACAGTGGTGCAGATTCTGTTTCAGGCTACACGCTAATGGTCACTTTCCAATACGCCTACCCAAAACACCGTATAATCCGCGGATATTTTCTTTTTAATTTATGGATGCTTTTGTTTGCTTGTGCAGGTATCGGCCAAGGTTACCCAACAAGTTGTCGGAAAGTTTGAAAGTTTGAAAAAGGATTTTGAAAGTTCCTATGAAGTATCTAAAATTGCATCTCAACAGCTATATTTTACCGCTTTTTTCTAAAATTAAGGAGTAGTTTTAACAAGCTAAATTTATTTATCAATTGAATAATTTATGAAAATAAATAAAGCTTAGTAATGCATGGGTCGCTAACGGGTCAAAACACCTTTTTTCAAACACTTGACTCATTTTGTACAAATTTTGTAATGCATATTGCCTATATGTAGGCAAAATTTTGGCAAATATTATGAAATCTTCTGCATGCTTGTTTGATCATCCCACAAAACCAATCGAACAAACTTTAATTTATCCGACAAAGACTTACCTGCAAACCTAACTTTGGTCGAAACGATTTCACTTCCGCCCGGAACCGGTACCGGAGATTATGCGCTTTTTCCCAATGACTGCCGTTATTTTGCGGCAGGACCGAATTGCGTCCAGCACAACTAAAGCTGTAAACAAATTTAGATAGCGACTAATGCAATTTTAACCCGGATTAAATTAGCGCTCGTCAGCGAATTGGGAAAGGAAGTCAGCGCTGCCTAAGGAAAGGAAAGCGATATCGAATTGTTTTCCTTTCCTAGTTTAGTAGTTCTCTTTACTATTTTTTTTCTCCTCTCTTTTGGTTTGCAAACATTCATTAAGAAATGTCCAATATAAATTGTTCCTTCACATAAAATCCCGCCCCAAAACAAACTAATCCTCGACACGGTTGCCCGACAAGCGTTTCGCTCATCCGTGTTCGGTCCTAAATACACCGAGCCAATAATGCAATAGTGTGAAAACCGACACTTTTTTATTTACAACCCAGCAAGGCTGGTAACAACAACACACATACACAAACACAAAAAAAGTCAACAATGGACTACCTGTTGAAGAATTGAGACCGAAAAGTGGAGGGAAAAAGAAACATCCATGCAGGAAAATCCTATCAATTCTAGTGGTACTGCAGGCAATCCTGGGATTCCAGGGATTTGCGTTACGGGATTTTGAAAATTAATTGAACCGTACAATTTAAACTAACCACTCATCCATGGTTCTGTGCCTTTGCTACGGATTTTTTTTCCATACCTATTACCATATCAATGTCCCCGATGACGCAACGCAAGGTTGAAATAGTGAGAACGGGCAGTTTTCGCAAGACCAGCTAGGCTATTGCAGCTTCATTTCATTAGCTCACTCACTGAACCATGTGGATGCGTTACCACACCTATATGGGTAATATGTCGACGGTAATATGGTTTCGATAAAGTTTGGTTTGGATGCTGGAAAGTGGACGCCCAGATCCTAATTATTGCCCGAAGGCTTAGCTTTGGTGCGATATTTTTATCGCCAGTTTTATGCTTAATTATATCATTGAGTCTGTTCGTCATTGAGCTCGAACCGGAACGTGATTGATCGGATAATATATCTATGTATTATAGGATTAGGAGAATTAGGCGAATTAAAATTGATCACGGTAAGTTTTTAATGAGATTAATCTGAAATAATTTTTTTTTGACTCAAAAACTATTAAATTTTAAAAAATTAAGTTACACATGACAAAATGGCTAAATGCTAGCAATGCAATTGCATTCAATAAAGCCGGCATAGGCGATAAGTTCTTGTTACTTAGAAACTTCGAAGGACGCCGCATTTAATTATTTTTTTAAGAAGCACTGCATCCTCGCTTAAAGAATCTCATTACTTCTCTTGAATGCTACATAAAACTGTCGTAGACAAAACGCATCTCGTACTCCAATCACTACTGAAATCTTGAAGAAGATTAGTGAATTCTTGAAGAAGTCTAGTGAAGTGAGTCTAGAGAAGTCCAAAAAATTCTCCAGTGAATTGAGCATGTCAGCAAAGTAATCCTGGAAAAGGTAAACTACGAACGCCGACTGTCGAATGGCTTACTGAACTTGCTGAAACTACATAGTTAAATAGTCAGTCCTTACCATGGGATTTAAACCTTGGATACTGCCTGCCGTAGGAAGATAGGCGGCGATGCTGCGGTACCATCATTACACTTTTTATTTTATTCTAAACATACAAAATTCCATTCTACAATACAAATATAAATACATTCTACAATACAAGTGAATAAATACTTTTATTCACTTCATCAAAGCTGTCGAGCACCTCTTCACAAATTGAGTCGTTTTCTTGTCCAAACTAAATCGCACTAATCACACCACGTAATTGCGTGATCCGACGCAGGAACTTCAAAGAAAACCTTAATTTGCATAAACTATTCACCGACCCCATACCATACCCTGGGCCACACAGTCGTCTTTCGATTGATCAGCGTAATTCGCGAACCGCCGGCCATCCGTCATACCTTTAATTTCTTACAAGCAATCATGAGTGCCCCGCGGGATGCGACCTCCGAAAATTGGCGAAACATATTAGTCCCCCCACACCCATCCGTATCAACTTCTCCCCGTGCAATCCGTTCCTACCGAAGGTTAACCAGGAGGGTAGCAAAAAAGTAGGCGTGCCGATTAAATTTGCAAATTCTGGCATCGAATGGGCGTGGATCGGGTCCGGTTGACGAAATCGATGTGTCGAATCGCATCATGATTGAATCAAACGCCGGTTGATCACCCTCCAGCTAGAATTATTGCATCTCCGGTGCTAGGTTCTGCCCGAGAAGCTGGCGAAAAATGCTGGCGGGTGAGTCAAGGCGCACAACCGCTTCCGGTGTTTGATTAGTGCGACATCGTACGCAACACACGACGTACGCAGACATTGCGTTTCTGGTGAGCTGGTGTTGGTGGTGGTTTTTTGTTGTTCGTCTGTCCTGTCGCCTTCTGGTGTCGTTTGGTTTTGGTTTTTCTGCCAGCTTGGTGATAGTGTCTGGCCGTGAGGTGACGGACCGATGGTTACAGGGCGAAGAAAAAGGGAAACGATAACGGAAGTTGATTTTGCTCGCTTTGGTAGGCTCCGGAACGGAGGGAAGATACGCCCGATTGGAAGATGTTAGTGCCGAGCGGAGTTTACAACGTTTGCAGTTTACAAATCAACGCTGAATTGGCGCCATTACGGGCGAGAATTTCTGGCTGATTGGAATCAACGCGAATGGCGTTAGATGATGGATGATTGTACAGGACTTTTTTCCCCATCTGCTAGTGTATGAATTTATGGCAAAACCTTCATGTTGCATTTTTTCCTGGAGAAATGGCACGATAAAGAAGATTTATTATGTTTGACAAGTTTTGCTCTAATCATGATGGTGGATATGCGTTGCATTGTCATGTTCCATGGTGGAAAAAAAACGTTACAGACTGTGTCCCTCGACATACATCCAATACACCAATATGTGTGTAAAATCGTGTTCAACTCCTCGAATGATAAAATTTTATTCGTAAAGTTTTGTCAAAAAATTTCTCGGAAAATTTTTTAAAATATTTGTTCCAATAATAATTGCATCTAAAAACAATACTCTACAATTTGAAATGCATGTTAATTTTATTTAACAGGAGATCCCAAAATGTATGCAATACAGCTATGTAAAACCACATGTTGCAACTGAAATTGTCCTCTTTTAGACGAGCAATTCCTCCGCTACAGTCCTCCATCAACGGCTGCATTCGATCTCCGACAGGTTTGACTCCACTTGATCCAGTCAACGAGCTCTCTGTGCTTCTCTACGCCTCATGCCGAACGGGTCGCTGACGAGCACCTTCTTGGTGTGGCATGAGTATAGCTTCCTCATCAAGTGCCCCAGCCAACGTATCCTTCCGGCTTTGACTACCTTCAGGATATCAACACCGCCAGACAGCTCAACTAGCTCTTGGATTCCTTCTCCACACGCTCCACTCGTACCCGTAGAGGACTACCGGACGTATCAAGGTGCAGTAAATCGTACATTTCGTGTGTTGTTGGAGTCTTCTGGATCGCAGGAGTTTGTGGAGCCCGTCGTAGGCACGATTCCCCTGAACAATGCGCCTTCAGATTTCGCTGCTTACGTTGTTGTCCGAAGTTACGATCGTACAAAGGTAGCAGAACTCATCTACCGCCTTGAGATCCTGCTTCCGAGTCGGGCTCTATCACGGTCAGAGCCTCCGGCGTGCAGGTATTTTGTCTTCGTCGCATTGATTCTCAATCCAATTCTATTGGCCTCGCGTTTCAATCGGGTGTACGCCTCGCACACCACCGCAGTGGTCCGTCCGATGATGTCGATGTCATCCGCGAAGCCAAGGAATTAGAGAGATCGGGTGAAAAACGTGCCCCGGATGTCGAAGGCCGCCCTTCGCATAACACTCTCCAGAGCGGTGTTGAACAACAAACAGGAGACAATACAAGTAATATAAATTGAACCAAAAAATACAAGTAATATAAATTCATCGTATTTTCCTTGCAAACCGTGATGTAAATAAACCAATGTATTGGTTATTCCTACTCCAACTAAAGTAACCACAGCAAAGCAAAGCAAAAACCACAAACGTACACTCGACACTCTCCGGAAATCGATTGGAAATGGGGTGCTGCTAACCATTTCACGTTTGATTCGTTGATAAGACCCCTGCTCTATAACACGCACGCATCCATTCAACTTATCACAACGCATCCTCTTTCTTTCCCAATTCTTCATACACATTCGACGAGCCATTTTGTTATCATCGGTGTACGATGCTTACCGGAAGCAGTATACTTGCTGGCAGATCTACCTTCGCGGCGCAATCCACAGTCAACCCCGTCATTCAGACGCATGTAGATTTTGAGCTGGAAATTCAATTTCGAAACTCACCACAAACCATAAACTTGTAGCAAAATCGTTCCATTCCCTTGGCAGCCACAAGTCAACCCCTCGACGGTTATGTAGGATGGTTCCAATCGAAACGAGCTGTAAACAATCGTACGGCAGGAAATTAGGTAAAACACACTTGAAACGTGCCATCTTAAAAGGAAAATGGCCGAGCTGTTTAAAATGGTTGCAAGAACTGTACCCAACCCTGTCACCGGCGGGGCGAAAAAAAAGCACCGAAAGTTGCATTGTCGTAGTCGTGCACGAAGATGTTTTTGATCAGCACACGGCATCAAATCGAGTTGCTCGCTGTTTCATTACCTCACGCCATTTTTCCACTCTCTAACCTCCAACGCCACCATCCTTTCCACCTACCTACCACCAACCGAACAAGTGAAACAATGCTCCCGCCAAAGAGTGAACCCCATTAGCGCTAGCTTTTCTTTGTTAGCGAGATTCACTATCTATTGTTTATGGGTTGGGTAGGGCGATAAGCGGACGGACTTAAATTGAAACCGTCACCAACCGTCCAGGCATCCGAAAAGGCGCGCTCGACAGTGCACCATTTCACCGTGATAAATGGTCACCGTGGGATGAGTAAGTGCCAGCGGGCGGATCGTGAAACGAGGTGAGTGGTTGGGTTTAAATGATTATGCTGTCATTGTTCACCTTAGCTTCGATTATTCAGCACCGATGAATAGTGTGCCGCGATGATGAGCGTGGTGTTTGAATGGGAGTTTGCAGGGGTTTTTTTTTTTTTGCTTTATAAACCTTTGTTTTACCGTCCCCGAGCCCATTGTGGCGGAGATTAGTATGCCGGGACATAATCCGACCAAGCACACCCATTTCGAGGTGTTGATCGAAACAATCTTCTTAGTGGATTGCAATTTGTGGTCCGTTTTAATCAATCGATTATTTCTGTGTGATTTGCCTCCGTTTGATACTGTGAATTGGGATTATTTTTAACCATTCTTGTAAATTATTATCTGCCTTAAATGGAACGTTTCAATGGACTTCCTTCGCAGAAGAAAGCATAAGGCTGTAATTTAATAAAACTATATAAAGCATGCTCAAAGGTACGGCAAAGCATTACGCACAAATCCGGTACAAATAAATTCTAGATGAAAGGCACATTTCTTGGACGCTCATTCATGCAAATAACACTTCTTCGGGGGGATGAGAGGCCTGCCTGGAATCCCTACTTGGAAGACAAAATCTGTACTTTTGATTACAAATCTTTACGCATGCCTCCAACTGCCCACCCAAATACTTGTACTCCATAAACCATAATACGTCTTAAGTTATGCAATATGCACTAAAAAAAATGCTTTTCTTCATCATGGGAGTATTTTTACCTACAGAGACGAAGAAAAAAGAGCATTAGAACCGTATGTAAGAAAAATTCTCTTTAATAGTCTTTTACTTTACTGCTCTGAGCACACGATCAGTACCGTTAAGATTCGTTTAACAAGTTTTACGCACACAAATACACCAATATATTCGTTAATTTGGTCGTATCGATGACCGAATACTTAGTTATTTATCTACTGTTAGAGGTGTGGCAAAGTAAGCGTAAACGTCAACATATTTTTTTAGTATAGAATTTGACGATTTTGTGTTAGAATTCAGCTCAAAACGCTGTCATTAGACGACAAAGTAAACAAATTGAGTTTTCCAGACGTATTTTTAAAGTCAATTTAAATCGAATCGAAAAAACGCTACAAGATCTGACACGAGAGGAACGCAAATGCATCCAAAAGATCAAGAAAAACCCTTGCGATCCTGTCGCAGCAAACCCTTAGAATGGTCGAAAATCGGTGTTTGGACTATTCTCGATATTAAAGTAAATAACAGCCGTAAACAACAAACAAACGTAACACGCTGCTTTGGCTTGAAACGAACTTCAGCCTTTCCAATCTTTTTATTCTTCTTGGCTTTACTATTCAATAGACCACGCCGGAAAAATTGCTTAACTTACTAGACTTTGCCATGAACTTGGAGAGTCAAATCCTCAATACGAGATACTGGTCCGGATGGGATTAGAAATCTGGTCCTGCTATATGGAATCCGGCGCTACTGTCGCCTGTACTACCGGACCTCCCCTTCTTCATATCTTCTTTCAACCTTTGTTTCTAAATGGTTCTTTAAAGCTGGTGAATGGAATTGTAGTAGAACGCAAAAGGTTACGGGTGTTAAGGAACGCCTAGTGTCGCAAAACAAAAATTAAATTGTTCATTTATTCGTTTTTTCCACTTAAAAAAGATCAAAGTCCTACGCACTTGGCTCTTTTATATACTTGCCCTTCTCAGTTTTCTCTTACTTTTTTCTTATGACTTTCTCTCTCATCGACGATTCCTCCGACGCGTATTCCGACATTCTGTGCAGTGACAGTGGCTGTCGGCGTAAACAAGATTTGTTTAGAAAAGAATGGCAAATGTAAATTTCGAAAATGATTAATGATTTGCGACAGCGGCTGGGTGTAGGCTAATCAGGCTGATTGATCAGGTGAAGGCGAAAACGGCGCCGATCTTCAAACGACAGGACAGGTGAATCATATCCCATTCGGACTGTCCTCCTGAAATAAAGACTGACTATCCAACTACGTGTTACCGGGGAGTCTAGTAAGCTATTTCGATGACCGGCTTTACCTTAGAAGGTCGTCAAGCAATACATACAATAAGTCTGTAAGCTGTTAGATGTGCTATAAAAACGCTTACCATAATCTGAAAAACTTGTCCAAACAAAAACACACCAATTTTTCTTCAAATCCCAAACAAATGCAAATGCATACAACTAAGCGCCGTATAATCTACCAGATCTAAGATGAAGCACAAGAGCTTTCTGTTTGTTTTCCTTCGGCAAAAGCAAGCTCAAAAACAATTGCATTTCCATCCCTCTGGATCGGTACAGTACAGCACCAAAATATCCTTCTCGCAACCAGAGCAAAAATAATTCATTGCCATCTTTTTCATTTATTTACGATCCCCTCCATCCTGGCTTCAACCGCTTCCAATTTACTCTTGGATGTTGGCCAAGCCCTACGTTCCAAAGTTTTGGGCACATATTTCGAACGAATTTTACATCTATTTCACCTAAACTTCCTCGTACAATACACCCCCAGGCTGCCACTGACTGTCCCCTGCCGATGCCGGGAAAGGTTCGGCTTTCGACTCGATTTCTGCCGATACATCGAATATGCAAATTAGCTGCCGCCTGATTATTGATGAGATTTGCAAACTTTTTTCGACTCACCTTTTGCCCCCTGGTTTGCCTCCGGGAGCGCTTGAACAGGGAACTGAGCTGGCTTACAACGCGATAAAGTTCACTCGAAACTTGCAAAACTGCACACAGCGGAAAAGCGAAAGAATGAGACGGATCATCACGGATGGCCGGAAGTTGTATGTGAAAAGTTAATGTGCAAGTAAAATTATGCAAACTTTAAATGCCACGTGCTTCGCAACCCATTCCCTGTATGGCGCCCTCTCAGCAGCAAACTCAAACTGGAACAGCCGTAAGAAGAAACTTAAAAAAATACATTAAGAAAACGATGCTAAAGTGATGAATGCTTCGAGGTTGGATGACTTTTCTCCACGCCATCTTACACTGCTCGATCATCAATCGAGCACATTTTTGGTAAGCTATCGATTTTTCACCTTATCCAAACCATGATTAACTAAGCTTGTGCCGCAAAGGAAACGAAAAAATCGATCGCTTCATTTATCAGACAGCTCGCTCGCACACGGGAAATACATCTTCAGCAATCAGAAGCACCGACCATGTCCGAACCCCGTTCAAATTGAACCATCGAATGACAAACTTTTGACCCGAAAAATTATAAGATCGATCGAAATTTGTTGGAACACTTTTTCGCCGCACGCCACCGAACCGAACGCTTAGCGAAATTATGCCAACAAATTTGCCCAACCAACCAACGAGCAAACGCCAAATGGAAGCTTCAATTTCTGACCGGAAGTTTTGCACCGCAGCACGGAGCACGGTGGGTGGTGAAGATGCTGCAAGAAAGTCTCCTTCGCATTGCTTTTGCTAGCGTTTGCCAGAAAACTTTCGAGCCTTTGGTGGAAATGGAAATTTGGGCTAGCGCATTCACGATGGTTGGTTGGTGTTCATTTTCTTCGGCCGTATTTTTAGTTTCCGCAATCGGAAATGGTAACCGGCAATGTATTTTTCAATTTCTGTTTGTTTTCGTTTCTTTTTTCATTTGTTCCTTTTTTTCGGTACCACTTTTTTCCCAATTGCTTCTCAACCTCTCCTTTCCCGCTTGGAACGAAAAAATGTCCTAGCTCACCATCAGCAAATCATCGAAATTCAATTCTGCGCACGGGCACAGCAGTTTATGTTTCTTCATTGTGGTTGTGTTTTTTTTCGCTCCCCTTCTTCTTTCTGCTAGTGCTCTTCTGGTACTGCTGTCACGATAAAAATTTGGCGACATAGCGATGGGGTGAAAAAAAACTCAACCCCGAGCCATGCTGTAATTCAATTGTCTCGTGATTTTCAACGATTGGTGCAATTGCAAAAATTTGTCCGCAATGTGCGGCCGGAAATGAACGGAGCGTTTTACTGTGGCTAGATAAAGGTAACTTCAGTCCATGCTGAACAGCATAATTGGATATTGAAGGTGAAATCAGATTTCGACCCAATGAATAAGAGAAAAAAAACTATAAAACTTCTTTTTTACGAAAACACCTTTTTTAAATAGTTTGCTTGCAAATTTTACTTACAATACTTATGTGGACACTGTTGTGGACAAATGTTTTAAAAACTAAATAATTTCTCGCAAAAATTCTCTTCTTTTGATTTCGGCTTTTGAAATCCAACGATGAGGTGCGTTCACGATATCCCAAATAAAACCACAACATCGAGAGGTCTTGGCTTGTCGGTTAAAGATTCAAGAAGGTATTTTTCTTCTTTTTAGCTTAAAAACCGTCAGGTCAAGCCGGCCATCGAATGGCTTAGTAGACTTCCCGATACCCCGTAGTTGAATAGTCAGTCCTCACTACGTGTGGACGGTCCGGATGGGTTTTGAACCCCGGTTCTGCCGTATGAAAACCGGCTGTTTCGCCACCGTTTTCGCCTATACCACCTCGGTTTTCTAGCAGGTCTGCCCTAGAATATTATGTGTACAGTATTGCTTATTTTCTGTGTAGTCAAACTACATGCTATTTATTCAAATCTTTCGAAATAGCTACCCTGTGTCTTGATCCAGATCAGAACCATCGATAACACCCATGATCCGGCACCTGGAGCAAGCACTGGCAATCATTGACCTGGGAAGGTCCGCAAAACGGATTCAATTTCCTTCACTAGTTCCACCTTGGTGTTGCTGGCGAATCAATTAAGAGAATCACAAATTCGGCACTGTGCGGCATTCATCTGAAGCATATAAAGCCTACCATTAACTATCCGAGTGATCTAATGCTTGCACTACCGTTTCGAGCATTTTTTGAAGCCATCGGAGACCTGATATTTGGTCGATGAAGAACTACGACACGCGATACGAATTCAAACACCTTTCCCGTCTGAAGAAATTTGGTTTCCGATACCACTGGAAAGTCTGAAATGCAGTAAGCAATTTACTGGTTGCTCTAGATTCTTCTTTCCAAAAAAATCCAGATTCCCCAAACAAAAAATTTAAAATGTTAAACCTTGCAGTGTACACACTGTTAACTTTCAAATTACCTATCGCTTTTAAAGTTAATCCCGATCTTTAAGTAGAAGCGTAGCTGTAAGATTTGGCTTGAGCACCCTGTAGATAATAGCATTGCTTCCAATATTGCATACTTTTGGGAGAGTCAGAAATAAATTATTATAAATCCTTCTACTTTTTTAAATAAATTTGCTTGTAGCCGTAACAAGGAATTAAAACAATGTCATGAAACCTTCTTTCAACCTTCCAATTAGCTATACCAAACATAATCTATCATCTTACCGCAGAAAACAATTTCGCGTGTTAAATCATGTACACAACTGGAAGAACAACTTCTCTCCTTCTTTACATTCCTAAACCCGCTAAAGAGACGGATCGTTTCAAATTCATTTCATAGTAATCAAGCTTAATATTTTATCCATCAACCTTTTTCTGTTGCAATCTGTACCGAATAACACTATAGCGCGAGCATCGGCACGTTCCTTCATAGTTTATATCAAGCGGTTTGGCCCGCTCAATCACGATCACTCCAAGTGCTCCGTGTTTTAGTTTATCGCTTTAATCCCCTTTCATCATTCATCCGTCCCTTTTTTTTTTTCGACACCAAGACCATAAAGTTTCAGCCAACAGCACACAGACAGCCACACCAAAACGAACCAAATAAAAAAGGACACAAACACAACTGAACTAAGCCAACGCGTTCCGTCCTGTGTTCGCTCTATCACCTTTCGTTTTGCTGCCGGGGCGTTAAATATTCAAAGGATCGTAAAACCTGTACCACCGACACCGGTGGCCAAAGCTCGCGGGACAATGTACGGTGGTGCACGGTGGAACACTTCGCTTTAAATATTCTGTCACCCAAAACCACTCAAATCCCACTGCAGCAATCGATCGTGAAAGCACCCGGAGTGAAGATTGCCTCGTTCATGCAATCACGGACCCTTAGATTCTCTCTCTCTCTCTCTCTCTTTCTTTCTCACTCGCGGCAGTTCGAACTCATCTTTTCGTCGCACCATCGTCGTCGTCAGCATCATCATAGTCATCATCTTCATCAACGTCATTGTCGTCGTCGTGATCTCAAAAGCTTCACTGTCGGAAAGAGGCTTAGCCGAGGCGTTCCTTCGATCTACCGAGCATCCGAAAAGGCCTCCAAATGATGAGCATAATGAAATATTTAGCAGACAATTTTCTTCTTTCGCCTGCGCGCTGCAGCACAAGGAAAATATTAAATTAAAATACACACGCATCGCATCGGAAATTGTCATCAATAATTTATGTCAAACTCGCTCCTCGATGTGCGGCTCCCCGTACACAGTGAGTTTCCCCACGAGAAAAGGTGAATCTATCTTTCAATTCGTACCGCTGCCACAACCGAACGGAGCCGGATGAGATGAGTTTGATTGTGTGTCTGTCGGCGTGGCTGTGGAGGGAGGTTTGGGTACATCCTTAGCAGGATACAATGACAAGCGATCCATGCCGTGCAAGGTACGGATGTGGGAAACAAACTCTATCTACTATAGGATGTGCAAATTTCGCAACATGCAGCAGCGAACCGATCCGCAGATCACAACCGGCACCCTCCGAGGGTTGTACATTGCACAAGCACAAGACGCCGCCATTCACCACCGGAATGTGAATCCTGTCCTGTATGTGCATCGAACGAATCGTCGAATCAATATTAAATTGCCACTTTATGCTTGCAACCGAAGCTCCGAGACGAACCAGCGAAGGAGCGGAAATATTATAAGTACGTTGGTTGGTACAATCGCGGACGAAGCAATCCCCCTAGGGGGCCCAGGAAGAACCACACGCTAGCATAACAATTCCTCGTTATTCGGATTTCAAACTCCTCGCACATTTTCCCGATACGCCCGATACACCACACGACTGTCTCGATCACGAGTAGGATTAATGAAAACAACAGCATCACTGTGAACATCGCTGCTGCCGCTGCTAACCGTGCTCACCGATAAGGATACCAATTTCCGTCCGCTTGCACACAGCAAACTGCTCCGGCTGTGCACGAAAGTGGGCGGTAAAATTGCAAAAGAATAAACATAACAATAATAAGCGCCCTCGTTTGGTAAAGAACGAAGGAACACATACAATCCAAATTATAATAACCGAGAGCTGCAAAAGCAAAACAGGATCAATCCGCTTGCCAAGATGCAGCAATGTCTCGTGCAAACTGGAGCGATTGTCGTACTCCTCTCCACTCGACTTGAGATTTGTTTATTTGTTCGGTGCTTTCTGGAAAATGCACACCGGCTCAAGCAACAATCTGTCATTCTGTTTTGACTGTACCTCAAAGCTGTTATTTTTTCGCTAAATCAACAGTTGCAATCAATGAACACGAAACGAATGCAATTTCGCGAATTTTTTGCTCCCATAACAATAATCACCTCTTGTGTGTGTGTGTGAGTGTGTGTGTGTGTGTGTGTGTGTTGATTGTTCATTTTCTTACATTCAAAGCAATAAAAATAACAATCTCTGTTGGTTTTCGATTCATTGTGTATAATCCTCGAAAGATTAGTTTTGCATTTTTAATCACGATTAGAATTAAATTATTAAATCCATTTCATGAAATAATTCATATGTCAACCTCATAGTAAACCGATACTACTTTAAACTTTCATGTCATGTCATGTCAAACGAAAAATTCCAATTTCTAAAATGTTATTCACACAAGGTTGTGCTATTAGTCCTCCAGAGTTTATTCAATATTGATTTCAAATCCATTCTCAGAATCTTAATTACGTTAGTCTTACAATACGACAATGAATATTTCCGGTAATTTGTGTTCCCGGTAATCCGGTACACAAAACCGAGTGCATTCCAAGTAAACCATTTAATGACTGGTATGACCTATAATGATTAAACCCCATTGTCCTTATTGATACACGTGTAATACAGGGGTTTACTGGTTAGTTTCAAATGTCAACTGCATTTCAATTTTTGTTACGAACTTTTTCAACATGTCATTAATATTTTTTGCTTCTAGATAATTTTCTATTTTACCTACTATATTGCAACTCTTATTGCACTCTATTTCAGTGTTTCGCAAGCCACATAAAAGACTGTAGCAAATGAATTTTCAACAAACAAACAAACATGTTGGTGGGCAAGTCATATGTTCAAACGTCAGTTTTGATTCATTTTCCATGTTCTACTCGGTGTCAAGAAATCATTTTAAGGACGAATGGATAGTGTATTTATCGAGCGATTTTGACCTCACTGATAATGTAATGTGCATTAAAATTTACGTAGCAAATAGCTGCACCAAAACTATTCTAGAAGGGGATTTCCCGAGTCAATAGTTTCATTGTGAAATATTTTCACATGTTTAAATTTATGACCTCTATGTCGCTGTCGGAATCCTGAAAAGTATAAACATCCTTACTCGATTTGACCATGTTTCGAAAATAAATGACAAAAAGAAAATTATCTCAACGTCAAAATTGCACAGCGGATGGTGAAAACGTTCTCTAAAGCATTGTAAAATCCAGTTGACAAGTTAAAAATAGCCTGTAATCCCTGTTATTTTGTTAGGACTGCATGAAATAAAAATTTAAAAAACATTAAATGCATCTTCGACAAGATGGACAGTATATTATTAACCTTCATAAAACAAACTATTTATAAACGATCTTAATATAAATGAAACCCAGTATAGCTATCAAACATGAAATCGATGAACCAATAAAATGGTACCTAAATTGACGATATTTTGGAACTTCCTTAATATGACAGTCCAATTTTAGCCATCCATCACGTGATGTTGAATCATCAAGTCGCTGGGTGTCTCGCACCAAGTACAGAACCGTACTTTGCGAAATGTCATTTTTTTCTTGCATGGTTTCTATTTCTAATACCTAGGCTTCCTAGGCTGTGCCGTGCTTGCCACTCGACATAATTACATTAGCTTGTGGTCGGCTTCCCGGAACGTTATTCATACCTATCGCAAACGGAATGCTGCTGCCTCATCTTTACTGCCAAATATCTCAATTGCATTTCATTGCGAGATCGTTGATTTCTTTATCCACTCATGCACACGCTGTGCGTTTATTGTTGTTTTTTTGTTCTGCTTTATTGTGCCATACCTTTTCAAACATCGCATAACAACACCCGAGGAAGATTCTTTTGTTTTATTATCTCCTACCCACCACACCCCCCCCCCCCCCCTCCCAAGCAGCCGGTACCATTCTTTTGTACCTTTTCATCAACAGGTTCACCGTCAGCCACCAGGCACCAGGCGGCTCCATCAGTTCGTGTGTGTGCAGAAGAAAAGACCTCTCATCTTATGGTCGTACCGCTTGTCTGATGCTTGCGAGCAGAGTGGTGTGCGAGCAACGGCAACACAATATACAGTACACCTCGTTCGCTTGATTGAAGGCAGCATGAATGCGATACACCAAAAAAAAAAACACCCAGCCAACCACCCAACACGACAATGGTACGGCTCATCAACGTCTTACGCTTGCCGGATGGGGTTCCCTCGTACCTGTACGCCCGACTCTTCCCAGTACGCATTGTATTATTGCGATGATATTGTCAGCGTGCGGCAGGTTCATAAATAATAGAACGTAAAATGAAATGAAATCGACGCCCGGTCGAGAAACGATATGTTTCTCAGCGGAACGGTCGCCCGCTCGCACAGGGAAAACAGACGCGATTGAACAACCCGGTATCCTCCATCTCCGTGGAACCGGAGTGGTGATGGTGGAACTGGGGTGGTATTGTCAACATTTGTTCTACCCATAGATTCCCACTCATCCGTTACGGAGTGCTTTGCGTTGAGGAAGACAGCGCGCCGTAAAGAAGACGAGGAACAAAAAAAGCTGATTCTCCCCGAAACCGAACCGAAAGTCATCCCGAGAAGGAAAGCGATCCAAGCGATAAGTCGCCCTGCGATAACCATCTGGTGCAGACTTATCCTGGAGTGGCAGTCGGCAAAGCATAAAAAGGGGCTGGCGGGAGGAACACATTTTGCCTGACGGAATCAAATCGTGCCAGTACCGTTCCCTTCATCCCAGTTGATTTTGATCCTTTTTTTTTTTTTTATTTTGCCTTTCGATCGTCGTTCACGGGAAATCTGCCGGTAGCATGGAGGAGGTGAATTTTCAATGCTACACGTGTTTTTCGGTATTTTGCGTGCTTCTAACACATTTTCTTCTTTCTAGCGTGTTGATGTGTTCATTTCTTTTTCTTACACACCCATGCACACAGTCCGTATTTTGGTGTTTCACGTGGATAACCAGGCGTCTCCATCCGGGCGTCGATTTCCGCGTGGTGCGACAAGGTAAAGGTAAAGAAACGTTCGTCCAGGCTACTGGGTGGAAAAATAAGGGACACCCTTAAATAAAACATACCCTCTCACCCCGCTTACCCCCCCCCCCCCCTTCTTCCTCATCTCCTCTTGTACAGTGACATGGTTCGTCTCTTTATTTCATCATAGTTCGAGGAAAAACGCTACCATGCCATGGTAGTTTTGCTTTTCTGTTACGTTTTTATTTCGTGCAAAGATGCACGGCAACGTTTCGCTTCTTCGGCTTACAACAAACCGCAAAACGCAATTTTGTACAAGTGAAAGCGAAGCACGAAGCAATGAGCAATATTACCGTCCGTGCTCAAACCGGAAGCTGTCTCCCTTTTTTTTCTTTTTTTTTTTTTTGGTGCTGTTCCATTTCCAGTGAACACTTGCCTTGCTGCAACTCTCCCTCCCCGTTTTCCTTGGTATCAATTTACTAAGAATAATATAAATAGTGTGCAAAGAAACACACGAAACAACAAGTTGAAAGCGAGCAGAAATAACGAAGGTGAATAATTCAGTTCCATTTTCTTTTCGGTGCCATTTGGCGTTCGGCTGGCTGGCCGATGGTGGACGGTTGTCGAAGCAAAAACCTTCGTAAGAACAAAACAAAAGCTCCTCCAAGAGGACTCGATGGCAATTGTAAGAAAATTGATAATTTAAACTAGTCTTCTTGGTTGTGTCAAGAGCCCTATATCAAGAGCAATATCACTTCAAACAGAAATATCTGCAGAATACAAGCATTTGCTTGTCTATAAGTCTATAAAGGCCTACACAAACAGTGATCAAAACTATCGATTATCCCACCCATCGATGCTTATAGATACAGGCTAATAATATCTCATTCAAAATTAGGTGTACCACCTGCACATACCTATTGGAATGAAAATAAACTCTTGCATAAATGGATTTCGTTCACGATACGTGTTCTTCATTATCATCTTCAAACAAAAACCTCTCGCAAACTTCAGGCATCCGATAGATTCCTTTCAATTACGTATCTTCGAAACAAAAAAAGAAAACCAAAAGCCACCAACAGAAACAGCTAACGATACCCAAAATAGCACTAGACAGTCATTCTCACTCACTCATCCCGAATTCAATTTCAAAGCCCACCCGAGAGCGCCTATTTATGCTTCACCGTCAACACCGCAAAGGAGACTGGAATTTGGCTCATTTCATGGTCTGTTTTTTTCTTTACATCCCACCACTCGTTTACGTTTTTACCAGGCGTTTCACATGGCAGACGGTAAACGGCCTGCCCGTGTGCGTCTACCCTGCTAATAAATTGCTAAATAACTTCAGCGATCGCTTCACCACCGAGCTCAGCTGCAACCCACGCGTTGCCATCCGCCGGTTAGAACCGGTGCGTCACGAAATTGATATCATCCACTGCAGATGGGATGAGAAAAAAAAAACGTGGCGTAAAATTGAGCACAACCCCTGAAGGAATGTGTGCTCGAAGCCCGAAACTGAGAAGAATTTAAAGTGAGGAAGAAAAAAAAAATGGAACACTCTCACAACAATAATCCCTGGCGCAACAGTGGATGCGAATGCTAAGGACCCGACCAAAGTTATCCACTTCTTCGCGGGGCCAGACGTTCGCGGGCTGCCAGAAGGAGAGCGCATGCTGAGTGTGCGACACGAGCGGGAAGGACACCACGGCTGCGTTAGCATCGTGACACTCTAAAGGTACCACACTTCAAAGTGATTTAATTTAACGAGAAACCGCTCGAGCTCTTGGAGGAAAAGGGCGCATAATAAAGCACGCGGCGCCCACCAGTGCCTTTGGGTGCGCGTGTTTTCCGCTTCCTGCTATTCACCGCCAGATGTCGCACCGCAGACGACTTTTTCGGCTAAACAAAGGGCAGCGGAAAAGCAAAAGAAAACGCACAACCTTCTCCGTTTTGTCGTGCACACCGGAAACTATAGCAAAGAGGCCCCCGCGTACCACTTCCCCAAACACAATCCTTCCGCGCGTTCGTTGACAGACCGAGACCGATGGACACCTTTCGAATTCGGGCCCCTTTTTTCAAGGGCGCACCGGGGAAGATATTGTCGCGTCTTCTTCATTATGCAAATTTATTCACCCTCGTGCCAGTGATCGGCCGAAAACCCGAGGGCACGGGTGTTACACGTCGGCGACGTTTGGTGATCCGTGGAAAAGTGTTTGTTTCTGGTATGCCTATTATTACAATAAGCCTTCCTTCGGTGGTGCGCCGACCTGGTACACTGCTATCGCTCGCTTCTTCCTGTCCCGCGCGTTCCTGTGCCGTGTGACGAGCAATCATTTATGGCGTTTTCTCTCTCATTTCCTCTCTCTCTTCATCGCTCTTTTTCTTCCTCTTATTGATCATATTCTGCCATCAACGGCATAGTTTGCACCGTTTCCGTCATCGGAGTTCGAGAAAGGGGCCTTCACTCTGACCTCGAAGGGCCGCTTAATGTGCCACAATTTGCACAATAATGGTCCTGGCATCCGGCGACGGGCTTGGACAGGAATTCTCAAGCACCGGGTGCCAGTAGGTTCACTGATTGGTGTAAAAATGACAGTTGAAATATTTTTCAATTTGCTCACTATGGTTTAATGTGACATAAAGTAGAAAATTTTATCTTTTTCTTCACATGAATATATGTTTTAAAAATACAAGTAGAATATATCATTATAATAATTTGGCTCTAAAAATATTTATTGATGATATGACGGGAAGAATTTTAAATTTATGGCAGCTAAAATTTTAAGCTAAAAAACAAATAAAAAATATTATTTTTATGATTTTCTTCAAATTTTAACAAACAAAAAGTGATAAATTACGTTCCAAACCAATTCAACTACTATTCAAGATGTAAGTAGAAAAAGTTTAAAGGAAATATCACAGCTTCTGCAGTTCTTTACATAACTTTAACAAACACTTGTTTTTTTGAGGATGTTGTGAAAATTTTATTTTATTTTATTTGAGTATGATGGCTCTAATGTATTTAAAACCTGTTTTTCTATACTATACAAAGTATTCAAAACCCACACAGAACTATATTTCTTACAAAAATACAAATTCAAAAACATAAAAATAGTACACAGACACTTGTGAAAAGCAAGTGCAATCATTTAAATAAGTTCACCATGGCCAGCACCGCGTGGTAAAAGTTGTGGAATCTTCAATTTAAAGCTTTTAAATTATTTGCAACCTTTTTGAAGTGAAATTACTATCCCATTTCTCCCTCTTCCTCTCTATCTCTCCCCCTCCGAACCCCCCCCCCCCCCCCCATCACCCCTTTCCGACGGGAAGTTGATGTTGTTTGACTTGTATTTGTTCGTCATTTCCTTCCACTTTCAAGTGGAACCACCGAAAAGAAAATGGAATGCTATCATGAACGAAATGATCAAACCAACACCAAGCGCGCGCGTCATAATCTGTGAGCGTAATGAAAAATTTACTTACACTTCCAAGCCCTTTGCCGGATGGAATCTTGTTTATCCGCCATATCCTACTAAGTAATGCCGCTTCAACCGTACCGGTACACCACCCTACCCGTGCGGCACCCGGTGCACCATGTCATTATTTCTGCCTGCGCGTAGATGCGCGTCCATTAAAATATAATGAGACAAATGGAATGGTGCTGTGCAGTGGATTTCTCGCTTGCTTCACGCTGCAACACAATTCCTAGTGTACGCAGCGTAGCGTTTGATCCTGCGGATGGACAGATTCACTCGCCGTAAAAGACATCGTTGCGCTTCGCCCTTTACAAGCCACAGAAACGCAAGAACGCAGGGTGAGGGTTTTTTGAATTCACCCAGTGGACACGGTTGTTAATGCAGCAGATTTGGTTTTCTTCGCCTTCCGGCCTCCAGAAGCCTGGGCCAGATCTTCTACCACACCGGTTGCTTCTTCATGGTGTCTTTTGCGCTTCCCTTGATGGTGCTTCATTTATTTTAACTTCTTAAGGTTCGTGTGTTCTTTTGACGGGGTTCCTTCTGCTATCATTCGAACCCATCGTGAGTATACGCTGGTACGAAAACTTTCCACACCAAAGCACCCGAAACTCGAAGAGCCGTTGATGAAAAGGGTGGTGTGAAAATCTTGACCAAAAGAAATTGTTTGCATCCGGTGGTGCATTCAGTGTGCAGTGTGCAGTGAGTGTGTGTGTGTGTGTGTGTGTGTGTGTGTGTCTGCGAGCGCTTTACCAACCAACAAAGTGCACCGCACTGCAGTGTGAGTTTGCGGTGATTTGAATTAGATGAGTGGCCCCTGACGGAACCATTATCCTACACCATGCCTCTGCAAAGGCTCTACTCCTGTGGAAGGATGTTCCCCGGATGTGAAGTGCATCCACTTTGACCAGCCCATTATGAGCTAATTCTTGTCCTCTTGTACCTTACACTGTGTAAGGTGGGAAGCGATGTTTAGCTCCTTCTATTGGTAACGTATCATCGACCGATGTATGTGTGTGTGTGTGTGTGTGTGTGTGTGTGTGTGTGTGTGTGCGAGCGTTTGTGCACAAACGATGTTACCCTACCAACACTTTACACTGGGAAGATTGTCCTCAACGTGGCTGTAACCCCACTGAAAAGTGTTAATGCGGATGCGGAAGTAGCACATTTAAAATTCATAGTGTCGCAAAAATTGACACCATTTTAGTGGGTTGTTTAGTTTGGGTTGGTTGGTGGGGATCAGTAACAACACAAACACTTTTTCCCTAAGATTGTGGGACGCTCTTACGTACAGTGTGAAACATAAGATAAAAACCAACACAAAAATTTATTTATTTTTAACAGCGGTTAACCTTCGATGGACTGCGATCAGTGCAGGCATAGCTGGAACAATGTACAGAAGGGAATGAAAAAATTGTTAAAGGAGGTAGTGGAAATACTGAGGAAAAAGATGGAAATCAAACAGGTGAGAAGCATTGTTAAACGCCTGAAAACATTAATATAGAGGATCGATAAGCGTTTGGCCATTGCACCTTTGATGGAGCGCTCATAGGAATTTTAAATAAAAGTTGAGACGCGTCCATATCATTACGGAGCAAAACCACTTATAGATGCTTCAGAGAAAGACGCCAGTCTTTCCTCCAGGAACATTAAACTGGCTAACGATTTCCTTCGACGATTTCCCTAACGAACCTTACAATTCTAACCACGTGATTATTTTTATAAGAAAAAATCAACAAAATAATCAAAATAAATAATTTACATTTGTTATTAAAAACCAATCATAATTTTATAATTACAGCATCCACTGTACGTCTTAACCAAGAGCGCAACTATAATTCCACACTAGCGGGCAGTTGGGCGCCACCCAGAAACGTCATCCATGCTCAAGGAAATCGTCCGGAAGTAGGCAGCATACAGGCAACCATCCGTCAAACCATGCCTGTATTAATGATCCCCCCCCCCCCCCATCTCACCTCCCCACCTCCTTCTTTCCCATTCCACACTCATCCCTTCCATCGCCATCCTTCACTGCTTCACAATCTTCCGGGGGGAAAACCTGCACCAACAAGTGGTATTTACATTAATTGTTGGATAATTAATTTGCATTTAATAGCAGACGTGGGACACTTTCCTTCCCAGTTTGGCAGCACGCGAACGGAGGTGTCGCTAAGATGTGGCACCATGTTTCAGCAGCGTTAGCAAGATCCCGGCGGGGCTCGAGCCCTACCGGTACCCGCCATGATTGATGAAGACACTCCACCTCGGGAAAGGACTTCACACCCGGAAGCCCCTTAAGGATCGCTGCCAAGTAGAAAGCATGGAGGCACGTTCAAGTGGGCACTTGGCGTGTGTGCGTGTGTGTGCTTGTGTATAGTGTGTTTACCAGAGAAGTAGGCTCCTTACAGTGTGACGCTTAAGAAAGACAGCACACGCTAGCAGTACGGTTGGTCGAAAGCTTCACTCCAACCGAAGCATGGTAATTCACTGTGTCCTTGGAAGCGACTGCTTCCTTCCAGCCTCATCGCACCCGTTTTTTGCTGAATGCTGATTCGCTGAATACAAACGCTCCACAAACGTATGTGGACACGAACAGGCAACACGGGAGCGACGGGGACCGCCTTCAATGGTATTGTCCACCGTGGAACGTCTGTACAAGCTGTTTACCCTTTTCGCACGTTATTTGCTCCTTTTGCGCGCCCTGCTCTTTGTTCTCCGTTCCTCGGTGCAAACGTTTGATGAGTGAAGCTTCCCGTTTTGTACAGCTTTTCTGGGTTCCGGCTTTTGGCGACACAATTGTGCCGTGCTCGTTGTTGTGTGCTATTCCTTCCAATGAACCTGCACACGAACTAAACTATACTCACGTTACTTTTGATTGCAGTAAAAGTGGGTTTCTTTTTTATGCTTTGTGCAGAGACACACACTACTGTCTTGTAATTGCTTATTTTTGTAAGTACATACAAACTCGTCAGTTCTCTGTGTTTATCGTTTGAAGTGATCCATCGAATTTAAGGGCAAGCCCTTTCATACTGTTGTTTGTTGTTCATTTGTTTAACCGGTACTAGGTTTCACTAATTACTGTTAATTGCTAATCAATAAATAATCAAATATGAACTGCAGCCTACTCACGCAACGACGCCCAAAAATATGCAATGTGGCTGTTAAAATTATCTTTACGGATTTTACGGTGCAAAGCATTACTTTTATTCTCTTTTCCGTCAATCGCCATCTGCGCGGTAGAGCAAGAAGATGCTTTTAATAGCTTAACAAATGTCTACCATAAAAAAACGTGAACTTTGAAACATGAAGCTACCCCGTTTGCTGTTAATCGATTCACGAAAAACGCATTTATTGAGCTATTGAACTACCACATGTAGGAAAACATGTAATTAAACACAATAAACGCTGTAAAGCAAATGTTTGTTTTTCGTCGTTTAATCGCAGGTATGCAACAATTATTGCAAAGCTTGATAGCAACAGCAAAATATCCATCAATTCGATAGCAAAACCACAAAAGGAAAACAACAGCTTTACACTTTCGATCGGTGAATAAATCTTTCGCTTTATTCCCGGCACAGTGCAACTGCTTTTTTAATGCTCACCGAGACGTACCGAATTGAAACCATTCATTATTGATTATTATCGGATTGTTGCGTTGTTTGTTTGCTTTTTTATTCCTCTTTTTTTCAATGTTAATATTGGCATTCCTATCCAATTCCCGTGCGTTTATTGTTGTTTTTTTCTTCGTATTTTCACGCGCTTACACTGCGACATAATCTCTCTTGCACGGGCACAGCAAATGGTTCGGTGATTCGTTTGCCGTAGAGGAGGTATGATACGGTGGCTACTTTCAGTTGATGCATACAGGAGTAAAGATTTAAAAATAAAATAAAACACATATAAACAAAGCTTAATGCTTCATCATCACTCACAATGCAGCACGTTTGAGTAGTCGTGAAGGTTTTTTTTAGAGCTTAAATATTTTATTTAAATGAATCAATGCTTTGTAAAAAAAATGTCACTACTTGCATTACAAATTTCTTATCAATTATTAAAAATATTTACATGAAATTTGTGTAACGCGAAAAGCAGAAACAACATGAATAACTATACCGTAAGTACCATGTTCCTGATAAGTAATTCACAAATTTGCAATAAATTTATTTTGAGAGTAATTCTCAACTAACATTCATTCGAAGAATGGTCCAACCAGCTCAGGCATTCATCGATTTTTATTTTTTTAATTTATGTATAATTTCCATTCAACCAAAATTTTTCCTATAAATTATAATCAATGGTTCAACCAAGCCATTAATAACCCACCGGATAGTCAATTTCTAGGCCAAATCAATATTTGCTCATTTTTAAATAACAAACTGTTGACGTCTGTAAGTATGCAATGTTTTGTGTTCTACCATGAAGATTAATTATTTTTAACATTTCTGTTGCACATCAATGCAGCAGTAATCGTTTCCACTACGTCTCCTTCGACATACGCTTCAGTTCAATCATTCAGCAGTGCAACACACAATAAGCAAAAAACACTTTACAAAACAAACCTGCTTTAAAATGCAGCCGCACAAATGCAAGTCACTGTTCAAAGGCATTCAAAAAGAGCATACTGCAACGACACAGCAGCAGCAGCACAGCTTTGGTAGACAAAATATGTTGACGATTTTCGTGCGAGCCACGTCGCGTATTCTACGCCACTTGCTCCCTGCTTCGTCTGGTGGTACTTGTCGTTTTCCTTTTTTTTATATTGAAAGTGGAAAGTATGGGAAGGAACAGTTGTTTATTATTTTATCTCATTCAGCACGCGACTGTCCCGGACCCATAACCGACACCATCGCAAATGTGCATCCACGAATGCACCGCGAATGGATCCCATTATCGCACACACACACATACACTTTTACACAATAAATAAATGGCAATGTGTAAATTGCTCATTTAATTAATTCTTCGGTCGGCAGCCCGTTTGGTTCGCGTCTGGCTGGCACTTCCGCCAGATGGCAATGCGGGCACATTATGCGCGTAATCGAGCAGATTTTTACCCCAAAGCAGACAGGCTTGGGCACACCTTTTCACGGCACCTGCCATACGATGGTTGAAAACGATGCAGAATTATTGTCCACTCGAACTACCCGTTCCAGCTGCCTGCTAGGGGGGATGTTGTCCACAGCCAATAGATTAGAGCATCAGGCTATTGGTTGGTCAGCATTTTAAAAGGCAACACTCTCTCTCTCGAGCGAGAGTTGCTCATTATGCTGTGCTTCCGTTCGGTAGTGGCGAAAAACGCGTTCGTCTAATTGTTGTATAGCCATTTGCGGCAAATTGCCACCATTGACTCTTAACGCTAGACGAAGCAATTAATGCACAATCGATGCTCCCCGGTTTCCTGCAGATTTGGGTGAGATAAAAATGATCGTTTTTTTTTTTATTCGGCACCCAACTGTGATGAAAGCTTCCGTCTACGATGCAGATCCCGAGGTAACGATACGTTGCACGAAGCCTTTTTGCCAATCAAATAGATGTGTTCGGCATTCAGCGTCCGACTGTGCCAGCATAGCAAATATTGGCCCATGTCGGCGATATTGAACTAGGCTCGATTGGAGATTCGCGCTTATGGTGCGCCCCCCCGAGGTCAATGGCAACTGAATCAATAGTGAGCGTTATTCAATCTAACGCTTGAATCGATGAGATGGGATAAAGCGGAAGCATATATTTAGCCGGTGCAAACATTGCAGCTGCTGAAACGCAATGAATTTGCTGTGCCCAATGGGTATGGTGTGTATTTAAATGGTTAGTTTTCGGTTGCATCAAGTTCAATTAAGTTCTCTTTACAGTACTTTTTCTATCACAAATCGTGAGACATGAACTTACGCAGCATTGCAAATTGCATACAAATAGGCGCCACGATTTTAACAGGCTTTTCGACTGCTTTTGTTAAAAATAAATTAGTTATACCCACTTTCTGAATGGCTGAGAATCAACGGAAGATGTTAAACCAGAAGCGTTAAATGCAAAAAAAAGCTTTCAAGAAAAGAGAAGATTGTAATAATGATGTCAAATAGTAGTTTTTACTACAATTTCTACCTTATTTCCGTAGGTTTTTACTTATGCAGCAATTATGTTTTCAATTTTACCAAGAAAACCATTCACTGCCTTTCTCTTACGAGTGCAATCACTATCACACGACAAATTCCTACATTTTCCAAATCTCCTAACAGCACCATCGCGCAACAGGCAGCCGACCTGTTGTGCTTAAAAATGAATCATCCAAAGCAATGGCTCGGAGCCATTACAAAGTGCTCGTCCCTTCCCTAATAATGTCATTGTAATTTCAAACGAATCATCACCGTTCTACCCATTTGGCCACCCGAAACCTACGTAAACCGTTTTCACCGTTTTTAGTGGAGTGCGTTCTATCGTATTCGCCTCGCGATCTAATCCAGTGACATGAACCCATGCGCTCGTACGTTTAATTATAGCTTCAGGCACCAAAATTACTTCCTACATTATTCTGCTTACGATTGGCCAGGAATGGGGAGACGATACGGTGCATCGTAGTGCGCCGGGGAAGAACGCATGTGGAACGGCATGGAGGGGATTCTGAATCCCCTCGATAGAACAGGCAAAGCTGCTTCGCTGGAGTCATTCAGACGGCGGGCAATTGTGCCTGTCCCAGGGGATACGTAAATGACTGCTAATAGCTCGGGAAGGATACGTGAACCATGGTCGCGCGCACAATGGTCGTGATCCAAGGGTCTGCTGGGACAGCTGGGTTCACATTGGCACGAATTCTGGCCCCCGGAGATAATGAACCGCGGCTCTCCAACATCCACCAAGTGGAACGCAAGCACGAGCCAATTCGAATCGAAAGGGGCTTGTCCATCCGATGTTGATTAGTTGCACGAAATATTCTCGCACTAATTGATACTTACGCGGGCACTGAGCGGTACCGTGAGTGGGCGGAACAGAACACTTCTTATCCCGCTTCGGATGAAGGGTGGATTACGCGCGTAAGTTATAGCCATGGGTTTCGTCCCGCCGCGGTAAACCCCCCATCTCGCTCAGGCACACCTTGGGCCAGGGGTGATAAAAACGCTGACCCTCGCTAGCACCGCGGTCTGCATTCATTGCTGGCTTTGGAAGTTAATTTTCGTTCCGATCAAGGTGCCGGTGGCCAAGACCCGGAGGTTGAGTTTTGTACAGCTAATAGCGACGAAAGGGAGTCGCATGCTGTCTTACGGGGGTTTTAAAATACAAATTCATTTACGCTGCTCGGCCGAGGGGAGCGAGTAATGCTTTATACTGGGTGACTGAGTTCATAAATTTTCTATTTTGACAGGTCAAGCGATTTCCCTAAATGGACTGTTATTAAAGCTGCAAGTGGTTTCGAACGTGCGCTGGTTCAAATAAATCTTTCCAGCAAACTTAACCACCACCCCCATTTCCTTTCGTTACAAATGGGCAATCGTGTGCCGTTTAAGGACTTTGACTTTCTTAATTTCATTTAGCAGTTGGTGTTTAAGGAACGTTTAATTTTAATTTGTTCTTAGATTGAAATGAGCAGCAATGATCAACCCGCTTATGCATAGAACTTCTTTGTTTAAAGTCTATTTCTCGTTGTAGAACATGTTTTCAAATATGCAAAAATTACTTAAACATCACGTTGCAACGTGTGTAAAGTTGTTATTAAATAAAATATTTGTGTGTAGTTTCTTTATCATATATTTGATGATTTCATATCGAATGCGTTTCATTTACATCTCAAAACTACGCAAATATAAAGCGACCTTAAGCTATTGCTTCCTAGATGGCGCTGCTACACCGGCGAAACTCACAACCCTGCGCAAAAAGTTGTATGCCATTGATATCACTATAGGTAATGCTGCGGAGAACAACATTTCTATTGATAAGTATTTCATTCACGAATAAATGATTCAAATTCACGAATAATATAGTAACAGATGATTTTCCCTCTTTAAGTTAAAAAGCATCATGGAAAAGTCAATAGAATCAAGAGTTGTGTAAACAATTCTATGTGCACAATATTGTGCAGTCTCTTCCTACTGTACTAGGCAGATAATAATTCTAACAGACAATCATTCTGAAATTGAGATTCATTTCCATGAAAGAATTTTACAAATCAAGTATGCCTTTCTAAGAAAACAATGGCAAAATTGACTGTCAGCAATTCAAAACACTGTGACCTTAGGATAAAAAAATCGCATCGAAGTTATTCAAAGCATTTCTAAACTCAGTACAAGAGCAAGTAAATAAATTTCTCTATCATTTTGATTCCATTTGTGATATTCAAGATTCTTTTACCATCTTGTTTAACAAATAACAAATAAGAACCATTCAAAACAAAATTACTAAATGCAAAGGAATGCACGAAACACGGAAATACGAAATGCTAAGGAATGCATACACACGTGTGACCCAGATCCTTAGAGTGGCATGAAAACATAGTTTTATATTGTTAACCTCTATTTTGATACCTGTTGATATTTGCCCTCTTTCAACAAATTCCTTCCAAAACAAACCCTGCAACAGGTTCCTGTTGCTGCACCCATTATTCAACTAACCACCTGTTGCACATCCGGCACGTGTTTTCCCGCCCGTCGGTTGCCGTTGGAGATGATTGCTTCGGCAACTAACAGTTTGTTGTATTTTCGTTTACCGGTAGTAAACAATTTGAGCCATTTTTCATTCGTAGCAGGCTGCAGCGTTTGGTTGCGATCGTTTTACACAAGTGCTTTTTAGAAAGATTTTACTTAAAGACGATTTGTGCTTAACTTTAGCAAAGCCATGAGACGCACTAAGAAACCTAAGCCCAAACTTAAGCGCCACATCGAGGATGTTCCATTTTACAAATTTAGCCATGGAAAGGATGAGCTTCCCCTAGATCCTGCACGCACTTTCATAGAGGAACAAATCGGTAAGCTAAAAGCAACAAAGGCAAGTGTTTATTAAGCTATTTAAACTTATTGTACACTTTTTAGGGAAAATACACTCCACCAAATCGAGTTGCTTCACCAGGGACTACAGTCTTCATCGTACTCCGCGCGGTGATGGTACGCTGGACCCCGAACTACTGCCATCTGAATGTGCCACAACGATTCCTCGACTAGCCACCAGCCCTCGTCCCTCTACATCGAAGATTTATTGTCGCGCTGCACCGGCCGGTACCGTTCGCGGCCCGCTGGCAGCGAAAGATGCCACCGATCGTATGATCGAGGTGTATAAGCGATTTCGGTTGAAAATTTTTCACGACTTAGCACTGACCAAACCGGTGCTCAGGGGCAACGAGTTTTTCCGTCGCTATGGACGAAGTGACGAAGATGGTCGACGGAAGTTGCCCTCGCTATGGAGAAAGAAGCGCCCACAAAAGTTTCAGTTTGACGAGTTCGCATATCGTACGCCGGAGGAAAACGAGGAAGCGTTGCGGCGCATTCAGAAGCATCTGGATAAAATGATTGCAAAGAGTATACGGGAGGCGGAAAAGCGACGCGCTGAAAAGGAAGAGCAAGAGCGAAGGCCACAGTTTGTACGTTGACTTGTAGCTGGAGTTTAGTTTTTGGTGTGTACTTACTCTTTCCATTGCTTTTCCCACAGTGCACTTCTAAAAGCAAGAATGTTTACCAGGTGAAGGTGAAAAAGAAACGACTTACTAACGAGCAGTACATCAAGAAACTTAAGCAATCGGAAAGCATGTAAGTGATTTATTTATGCACACTTTTCTATACCTTCTTTGTTGATCTTTTCGTGTTCTACTAGGAAATTGAAATATCTCCAAGCCTTACTGCCCGTCCATCCGGATGATCAAAAGCATAAAATATTACTACGATACGAGCAAAACTTCCGTCATGCAATGTACTTCTTCGACGACGCAATGAAGCAGCGTACACTGAACGTTCTAGATCAGCTAGATGTGCGCAAGATCGACCACTATCCTTCACATTTGATCAAAAAGATTCTTCCCCGAGTAGATCAACGACTTAACTATCTCAAACAGGCGTACAAGTTCATACTCGAGGAGGAACAGCTTTGGCCTAACGTATATCCCGAGGTGATACTGATGGACTACCTCTTCGATACCGATCACGGTGTGTCCCGCGATCAAGCCGTTTTCTTCATCATACTACTTATGGACCTACAGGAAGACTATCGGTACTACGTAAAGCGTGCCTTTTTGCGGTACATTCTACGCTCGGAAGCGGAAAGATCTCGCCTCCAGCTTGCCATTGAACCACCCGAGTTTCCCATCGCCACTATGGTCGCTCCGGTTCCGTGGAAGTGTTCCATACAAATTGCGAAGAACCGACTCGAAGAGGTACTCATGATTAATCACCCTGTGCTGCAAGCGATCAACATGCTATGGCACAAGCTGTACAGTAATTTATTGGTGGTTGATTCGGTGAAATTTTACAGCACCGATATCCCAATGCATGCGGATAAAATTACTGAGATGATACACAACAGCTGTCGAATAACGAGAGATGTAAGAGACAACTATTCTCTGCCCGAAACTGCAGCAATCTCATACATTATTACGTCTCATTCTCTTCCAGATATTAATCAACGACTGGATGCCACGAGTAGCAGATCTGGTAGATGTGATGCGAAAATACTGGAAAGATTTGGTACCACGCAACTCCAGCCACGGTGGACGGGGTACTATCTTTTTCAACTGCATCCACGCACTCACCTCGTACCATCTGCAAGAACTCATCAAGAAGAGTCTGGATCATTTGGTCGAGGCGTTAGAAGTGTACCGCGAAGGTGATGTTGTTGGAGAGGAGCCAAAGGTGAAGAAGAAACCCTTCATGACACTTACCGTCTCGGTGGTTGGGCAACACCACACGGATATCGAGAAAACGACGGAGAAAAGTGATCTTTCACTGTATCAGGTGGATGATGATGATCCTGACATACTAGCCTCGGAGTCGGACGACTTCGTGCTGACCAACAGCGACGAAAGAAGAACGTCCTTCATTGTGGAGAGCAGTGGCAAGATTATCATCTATCCCTACATGGAGGAACTGCCCGACCTGTTCAAAAGTTACTTCGTCAAGATACTGAAAGTGGGCTACAAGATCCCAAGGCTCGAGTACTATCTCACACAGGATGAAAAGCAGCTCGGTTATCTCCACTTCATACGCACCGATAACGACGACATGCAGAAGTTGTACGAGCGTGTGAAGAGGATTGTCATTGCCAACCAGACCGGTCCGACGGTGTACTTGTATCCGATGTACGAGTACTATTTCCCCGTTTTGGCTAACAAAATGAAGTTGATAACGGAGGGTATTTTCTCACAACTGGAACTTCCACCACTGGATATTTTCAAAGAGCTCGTTCAAAAATTTACCGACCTTTTGAATGGCATTTACTACCTGCGTGACTTTATACCGCTCAATCTGTTCATGCTCGATAACAGCAGATTGAACAAGGTACTGGAAAAGCTTGTGAATGATCTCAAGAACTTTGTCATCAACTATTTCATCACGCTCAATCAGGTGGACAATAGAAGGTGAGTGGCAGCGAGTAGTAATCCGTTAGGTTAAGCTAGAATCTTTTTCATATATTTATAGAATTTGTGATGAGTTCGAGGATATGTCACTGCACGCTGGTGAGAGACCCAAAGAAACGCCCGAAGTCGTCGCGCTGCAAAACTATCTTACCCAATGCCGAGAGGAGCGCATGTACCAATTGACGAGCGAAATTAAGCAGGTCGCTCAGCGAGTCATCTTCCTGCTGACTCATGCAATTCTTGATCGTATGTAACACGTTTCCTTAAATCTTACTCTATTTTTTTTTTAAACAACCATTTTGCTTCGTCTTCGTCAGAGGAAGATATAAATCTCAACTCCCGTCTGTTCCTGTGGCCGAAAGAGCTGGAAAAAGTGCTCGATCTGAGCGGTGCCCGATTATCAGTGGTCCGTGAAAATCTTGAAACGTCCTTGCGCGAGCGTCGTGTCAAATTCGAACAGTACCTGATGACGGAAAAGAAAAAAATGGATCACTTTCGTACGAGAGAAATACGAGAAATGCTCTCACTGGACGATCTGCGTGATAAAGTGGATACGGTGGATGGGTTAATGAAGATTTTAGAAGTAATCGTCTAGATGCTCTTTTTGCCAATCCAACACCTAAACTGTTAATCTTATTTTTTAGGACTGTAGCAGAGAAGCGAAAGAAATCAACACGAACGAAAATTTATTGCAGATCGATCTTTCCTTCTTCCCGTCGCTCAATGAGATGATCGAAAAGATGGGACCAGTTGAGAAGCTGTGGCATACAGCATACAAGTTTGACACCTGCCACGAGGTGTGGTACTTTGGTCCGTTCAAAGATCTCGACGCGGACATTATTCGGAACGCGGTGGAGGAGATGTATCAAGCAATCTCGGTGCTGCTGAAGGAGCTCACCGGCAGCCCACAGGCAAAGCGTGTAGCCGAGCAGATACGCATGAAGGTGGAAAAGTTTAAGGTGTACCTCCCAATACTGGAGTCTGTCTGTCGCCAGGGGCTGTGCGATCGACATTGGAAGCAGATCTCGGAAGAACTGGGCCAAGAAGTGAACCCTGCCGTGCACAATTCGCTCAGCCAGATGGTGGAGATCGATATCGTCAAAATACAGGAGCGTCTCGAAGAGATCTCTAACGCGGCTGGCAAAGAGTACGAGCTGAACATTCAGCTCGTCAACATGCAGGAAGAGTGGACCGACGTGTTGTTCGTTTGCGTACCGTACCGGGACAGCGACATGTACATTCTATCCTCCGTCGACGAGATACAAACCTTGCTGGACGATCACATTCTGAAGGCACAGGCGATGCGAGGATCACCGTATATCGCTGCACTCGGCACTAAAGCGAACAACTGGGAGGACAAGCTCATTTCCATGCAGGACATTATCGATACCTGGCTGCAGGTGCAGGCGACCTGGATGTATCTCGAGCCAATTTTCAGCTCCGAGGACATCCTCCGTCAGATGCCAACCGAGGGCCGTCACTTTAAGGCTGTCGATCGTGTATTCCGCAAGATCATGAAACACACCACGGCCGATGCGCATGTCATCCAGGCGACAGACTATCCAGAGCTGCTGATCACCCTCCGGAAGGCGTACACCGATCTGGAGGAGATCCAGAAGGGTCTCAATATGTATCTGGAGAAGAAACGGCTCTTCTTTGCCCGCTTCTTTTTCCTCTCGAACGACGAGCTGCTGGAAATTTTGTCCGAAACAAAGGATCCACTACGTGTGCAGCCACATCTGAAGAAGTGCTTCGAAGGCATCCATTCGCTGCAATTTGATCAACAGATGGAAATTGTTTCCATCATTTCTGCTGAGCAGGAAGTGATTCCATGCGTACGCAAGGTCAACCCTAACCTTGCAAACGTAAGTATGGGAGTTGATTGGAGTGGTCGCGGTTTTAATTTTCATGTGTGGGTTCCTTTTTCAACAGGGTTTGGTTGAAAAATGGCTGAAGGAGGTCGAGACAGTAATGCTGGAAAGCGTCAAGGAACAGATATGGCAATCGTACGAACGCTACCCGAACGATCCACGAAAGGTGTGGGTATTGAACTGGCCAGGTCAGGCCGTTCAAGTCGTTTCGTGCCTGAAATGGACTGAAGAGGCCGAAGAAGCTATACAACAAGGACAGCTTCCTCAATTTGCAAAAACTTGCAGCAATCAGATAGCAGAATTGGTGGATCTTGTACGAGGAAATCTCACCACTGGAGCAACGATCACAATCGAGGCTCTTATCGTCGTCGACGTACATGCACGGGACATTGTCAATTTGCTTGTGGAGAAGCAGATAACCGATGTTGGTGATTTCAACTGGTTCTCTCAGCTTCGATACTACTGGCGTATAGACGACGATGACAAGCAAAGTTATGTCGGTGTTAGTATGGTCACCACGGACCTAAAATATGGAATGGAGTATCTTGGTAACACGGGACGTCTCGTTACAACACCACTCACCGATCGATGCTTCCGCACGCTTATGGGTGCATTTAAGCTGAACCTGGGCGGCGCTCCGGAAGGGCCGGCTGGTACCGGCAAGACAGAAACCTGTAAAGATCTTGCCAAAGCAGTCGCAAAGAAATGCGTCGTATTCAACTGCTCCGATGGGTTGGATTACAAAGCGTTGGGTAAATTCTTCAAGGGTCTCGCTCAGTCCGGCTCGTGGGCGTGCTTCGATGAGTTCAACCGGATCGAGCTAGAGGTACTCTCAGTCGTAGCTCAACAGATTCTCACCATACAGCATGCCATCGCACAGAAGATTGCCAAATTTACATTCGAAGATACGCACCTGAAGCTAGATCCTACGTGCAATATCTTCATCACGATGAATCCTGGCTATGCAGGACGTACAGAGCTGCCAGATAATCTGAAGGTACTGTTTCGTACGGTAGCCATGATGGTACCCGATTATGCCATGATCGGTGAGATCACACTCTACTCAAATGGGTTTGATAACGCACGTGTGCTGGCGCAGAAAATCGTACACACGTACAAACTCTGCTCGGAACAGCTGTCCTCGCAGTTTCACTACGACTACGGAATGCGTGCTGTCAAATCCGTCCTAATGGCAGCTGGTTCACTGCGGCGTACTCAGCCACACTTGGCCGAGGATCAAATCGTTTTACGTGCTATTATTGATGTGAATCTACCAAAATTTCTGCAACAGGATATACCCCTGTTCGAAGGCATCTACAAAGATCTTTTCCCAGGCGTTAATCTTCCTCCGGTATGTACTTTCGTCTGTCATACTTTTAACTCTTTTTTCATGAGAAACATTTATCCTTTGCAGCCTGCTCGAGATGACATTGTACGCATATTGTTGGTGAAGTTAGTTAAAAGGAAGCTACAGCCTACAGCCTGGTACATTGATAAGATCATGCAGATTTACGAAATGATGCTTGTGCGCCACGGGTTAATGATCGTTGGCGACTCGATGGGAGGTAAAACGACCGCCTATCAAGTGTTGGCCGAAACGCTACGCGAGCTCCGTCTCGAGAAGGGACCAAAGTGTGAAGAGCAAGGTGTACAGTACCGAATCATAAATCCAAAGTCCATTTCTATGGGTCAATTATACGGTAGCTTTGATCCAGCATCACATGAATGGTCAGACGGGGTCCTGGCAAACACGTTCCGAGAAATGGTAAACACAACGAGCCCAGAGCGACAATGGATTTTGTTTGATGGGCCGGTTGATGCGGTATGGATCGAGAATCTAAACACAGTGCTCGATGACAACAAGAAGCTCTGTTTAATGTCAGGTGAAATTATTCAGATGACGAAACTCATGAACCTCGTGTTCGAACCAGTTGACCTGGAGCAAGCTTCTCCTGCAACCGTTTCCAGGTAGCTCCAGTAGACTTGTTTGTTGGCAATTATTTGTGCATAGTTGTAGTTGACACATTTCTGGGTTCAATTCTAGATGTGGAATGATCTACATGGAACCACATCAGCTGGGCTGGATTGCTCTACACAAGTCATTTCTGCTAGTGCTAGAAGAGAAAGGAGTATCGGAAATTAGCATCGGTGTCTTTGAGCAGCTGGTGGAGTGGTTGATACCGCCAGCACTGAAAATTCTCAAAATAGTCAAAACTGTCCTGCCAATATCCGAGATGCAATGCTATTCGGTACCAAAAAATTTCCTATTGTTTCATACAAACAATCCAATAACATGTCTACTAATGCTATTCTCTCATTATTCTAGATGTTCTCCAAGTTCTTCTACATATTTTGCACACGCATACCAAATTACACACAAATACAGTTCCAGCAAACGTTCCTCTTCTGTTACGCCTGGGGCTACTTCTCCTCTGTGACGAACGAGGGACGCAAAATGATAGATCCATTGCTGAGGAAGATACTGTACGGCGCTAATGAAGATCATCCAAAGCCGAAGCACTTCTCCCTTAACCGTGGCCAGATGTATCCGGAAAAGATGAACTTCATGGACTACCGTTACGACGAGCACGAAAATTGGTGGCCTTGGCAAACTACCGAAGAACTCGTACTCCCTGAATCGTGCATCGTGTCCGAACTGATGATTCCTACTAAAGAAACTGGCTACATTCTGTACTGGACGAATTTATGCGTTCGCAATGGTATTCCGATTCTACTCGCCGGTCCAACCGGAACGGGCAAAAGTGCTACCATTTCCAACTACATTCGAGAACTGCCCAAAACCAAATTTATCTCCAATATTATTAACTGTTCGGCGCGGAGCACTGCCGCCCAGGTGCAGGACACGATCATGAGCAAGTTGGATCGTCGACGAAAGGGCGTGTATGGACCACCGGTCGGGAAGGAGTGTGTCAACTTCATCGATGATCTTGCTATGCCGGCCCGTGACGATTATGGTTCACAACCACCGTTGGAACTAGTGCGTACCTGGCTGGATCATCGCATATGGTCCGATCTGCGCGATACATCCAAAATCGAATTGATCGATTTACTGCTCATCGCTGCTATGGGACCGATCGGAGGCAGTAACTACATCCCGCAGCGGCTCTATCGCCACATGTTCGTTATGTCGATCGATTCCTTCGAAGATACCACTCTGATGCGTATCTTCTCCTCCATCGGCGATTGGCACTTTGCGAAAGGTTTCCCGGAGCCTGTCGCACGGCTCAGCAAGCTACTCAGCCAAGCATCAATTGCGGTGTACCGTGGAGCGATTGAAAGCTTTCTACCGACGCCTGCTAAGTCCCACTATCTCTTTTCTCTGCGGGACGTATCCCGCGTATATCAAGGGATTGTTCTGCTACCCTCAAAAAAGCTTCCCGATCCGGAGAAGCTTGTGCGGCTCTGGGTACACGAAACTTATCGCGTGTTTTGCGATCGATTAGTAGAAGATGACGATAAGCTGAAGCTACTACGTCTAGTCGATGATGCATGCGTTACACATCTACGCTTGAAGCTGGAGCAAGCCTTTGGCGATCGCCTCGAACAGGGCCAGAAGGTATCAGATAAACATATACGGGATCTGCTTTTCGGTAACTACATGGAACCTGCCGCTGTAACTCGTATCTACGACGAGGTAGATAACTGGGAGCAGCTCGAAAAGAACATCAACTTCTACCTGTCCGAGTACAACGAACGCTCAAAATCGCCCATGAATTTAGTCCTGTTCCGGTTCGCTATCGAACACATTTCCCGCGTGTCGCGAGTACTTCAGATGCCTCGTGGACATCTGCTGATGGTTGGTCTCGGTGGCTCTGGACGACGCAGTGCCGTCAAGCTGGCATCCAGCATGAGCGATTCGCTCGTATTTCAGGTGGAAGTAACGCGCAGCTACACACTCAACGAGTGGCGCGAGGATATGAAAAAACTGCTCATGTATGCGGGCTGCGAAGGGAAGCGAACCGTGTTCCTATTTAACGACTCCCAGGCAAAGGAGGAAGCTTTCGTGGAGGACATCAATTCCCTCCTCAACACTGCCGATCTGCCCAATCTTTTCCAGGCCGAGGAGAAGGCGGTGATCCTCGAACAAATGCAAATTATCGTCCAGGCCACGAACAAGCCAATCGATCTGACAGCACTTTCACTTTACAGCTTCTTCGTAGAACGTGTCCGCGAGAATCTGCACATAGCTCTTGCGTTCTCGCCGATTGGGGACTCCTTCAAGAAGAGGCTTCGCATCTATCCCTCCCTCATCAACTGCTGCACAATCGATTGGTTTACGGCTTGGCCCGATGATGCACTGCAGAAGGTGGCCGAATTTTTCATTCGCTCGATGGATCTCGTCAGCAGTCAGGAGCGATTGTCCATGTCACGCGAGTCGTCGAGTGTCGAGGTGGTAGAGCCAACGGACGAAAAGGATCCAAAGGCACGCAAGCTAACCGAGTTGGAGGTTAAGCTTATTAATTGTGTTTTGGTCTTCAATGAAAGTGTCGTCGATAATTCGAGTCGTTTCTTCAATGAGCTGGGTCGTCGTAACTACGTCACCCCTACTTCTTACCTGGAAATGTTGCGATCATTCAAAGACTTGTACCACAAAAAGTACTCGGAAACCATTACACAACGCGATCGTTATACAACCGGTTTGGAAAAGCTTGATTTTGCCGCCGGGCAGGTATCGGTCATGCAGAACCAGCTACAAGATCTGCAACCGATGCTAAAGCAAACGTCCGATGAAACGGAGAAAATTATGGTCAATATCGAGCGCGAAACGGCAGAAGCTGAAAAGAAGAAGGAAATCGTTGGTGCGGATGAAACGGCAGCGAACGAGGCCGCCGCATCGGCACAAGCGATTAAGGACGATTGTGAAAGCGATCTGCAGGAAGCAGTTCCCGCCCTTGAGGCTGCTCTTGCTGCCCTTGATACGCTCAAACCGGCAGATATTACTGTAGTGAAGTCTATGAAAAATCCACCGTCTGGTGTGAAGCTCGTACTGGAAGCAGTTTGCGTTATTCGCGGTATCAAACCAGATAGGAAACCTGATCCAAGTGAGTATCGATAGTGATGGTGTTGGTGGTACGTTTCGTTTAACGCAACTATGTCTTTCATTCCAGATGGTCATTTAGTGGAAGACTACTGGGGACCTTCGCAAAAGATGCTGGGAGACCTCAAATTTCTGGATAGTTTGAAGACCTTCGATAAAGACAACATCCCCATACCTGTTATGAAGAAAATCCGAGAAGTGTAAGTTTTATTGTCTGTAATTGCAGTTCAGTAGCGTTTCAATCTTCCACTCTATTGCTCCACAGGTACATTGCTGATCGTGAGTTTGTGCCGGAGAAAATTAAAAGCATTTCAATGGCCTGTGAAGGTCTCTGCCGATGGGTGCGTGCTATGGAAATCTACGACCGTGTCGCCAAAATCGTGGCACCGAAAAAGATTGCTCTAGCAGAGGCAGAAGCCGAGCTGGCAATGCAGATGGAAAAGCTCAACTCGAAGCGTGCCGAGCTGCAGGAAATTCTCGACAAGCTACAAAAACTGAACGATTTCTTTGCCGAAAAGTCTCGCGAAAAGAAACGGCTCGAAGACGAGATCGATAGTTGCGAAAAGAAGCTAATCCGAGCGGAGCAGTTGATCGGTGGTCTTGGCGGTGAAAAGCGGCGATGGTCCGAGTGTGCATTCAATCTACACCAATCGCTTAGTAACGTGGTGGGAGATGTTTTGTTGGCCGCTGGTTGTGTAGCCTACCTTGGATGCTTCACCACCGAGTTCCGTTCTACAATCGTGCAGGCATGGAATGCTGAGGCGGTCACACGGCGTATACCGTGCACGGAGAATTTCTCCTTGATCACGACGCTCGGTAATCCGTTGCAAATTCGTAGCTGGTCAAACTGGGGTCTACCGACGGATAACTTTTCCGTAGAGAATGGAATTATTTTGAAGCATGCACGCCGCTGGCCACTCATGATTGATCCGGAGGGACAGGCGAATAAATGGGTGAAAAACATGGAGAAAGCGAACAATCTCCGGATCATCCAGCAAATGGAAGCCAACTATATGCGCATCGTGGAGAACGCAATTATCAATGGGTATCCTGTGCTGCTGGAGAATGTGGGCGAGAACATTGATTCCGGTTTTAACTCCATACTCGAGAAGAACATTATCTATCAGAAAGGATCGTACAATATTAAGTTTGGTGATGGTATGATTGAGTACAATGACAACTTCCGGTTCTACATCACAACCAACCTGCGTAATCCACACTACCTGCCCGAAACAGCCGTCATGGTGACGTTGATGAACTTTATGATCACGGAACAGGGTTTGCGATCGCAGCTGCTTGGTACGGTTATTGTACAGGAGCGTCCAGATTTGCAGGAGAAAAAGGAGTCTCTCATCATAGAGTCTGCGCAAAACCAGGAAGCACTGTACAACGCTGAGGCTAAGATTCTGCAGGTACTGTCAACTGCCGAAGGAAACATTTTGGACGATGAAAATGCAATTGACATTCTCACCTCGAGCAAACAACTTTCGGAGGAGATTCAAGCGAAACAGATAGTTGCCGTGGCGACTGAGGCAGAAATTGATGCTGCCAGGCAACAGTACATCCCGGTAGCACGTCATTCGGCTGTAATCTTCTTCTGTACGGCCGAACTGGCAAACATCGATCCCATGTATCAGTTTAACTTAACCTGGTTCCTGAACATCTTCGTACAGGCCATCCTTAACTCTCCCAAATCGGACGATTTGGAACAGCGCTTAAAACATCTCACTCATTACTTTACTATGGCCATTTACAACAACGTATGTCGCTCGTTGTTTGAGAAGGATAAACTTATGTTTTCGTTTGTGCTGTGCCTGGGAATTATGCGCGGTCGAGGAGATATTAAAGATGAGGAGCTATCGTTCCTGCTGACAGGTGGGCTAGCCTTGGATAACCCATATCCAAACCCCGCTCCCGATTGGCTAACGGATAAGTGTTGGTCCGAAATAGTGCGTGCCGGATCGCTTCCCTCGCTCAAGGACCTACCCCAATCGTTTATGGGCAGCATTGAACACTGGAAAGCTTACAACGATCTAAACGATCCCGATGCACAACCACTTCCGGAACCGTTCGATAAGCATGAAAACATTGTCAAGCTGATCATACTGAAGTGTCTCCGGCCGGATAAAGTAGTGCCTGGGTTGCAGCGTTTCATCATACAAAGTATTGGCAAAACGTACGTCGAACCCCCGCAGTTCAATTTGGAAACCTCGTACCGAGATAGTTCTCCCAGAATTCCGCTCATATTTATGCTATCACCTGGTTCGGATCCGATGGATAACATCTTTACATTCGCAAACGCCCACTACATGAGTGACGATTGTCGGGTGATCTCGCTTGGACAAGGCCAGGGTCCGAAGGCTACCAGAACTATTCTGGATGCGATCAAACTAGGCTATTGGGTTATCCTTCAGAACTGTCACGTGGCGGAGTCGTACATGGACGAGTTGGAGAAAATCTGTATGGATTCGAGTCTGTACGAATCGGTACATCCGAAGTATCGTTTGTGGTGTACATCATATCCTAGCCGTCGTTTTCCTGTGTCCATCTTGCAGAATAGTGTGAAAATGACGAACGAAGCACCGAAAGGTGTGAAAAACAATATGACACGCATCTTCACCACGGAACCACTTTCTAACAATTCGTTCTATTCGGATGCATTCGATGGAGATCTCGGCAAGGTATGGCTGCGTGGTGTGTTTTCGCTGGTGTTCTTCCATGCGGTTGTACAGGAACGTTGCAAGTTCGGTCCATTGGGTTGGAACATCCCGTATGAGTTCAATGAGTCGGATCTTAAGTAAGGAACAGCATTGTGCTTGCTATTGAAGTCCATTGATTTACTAACCATTATTGTTGTTTTTTTCAGAATTTCACTGATGCAGTTGAAGATGTTTCTCAATCAATACCACAAGATCCCGTTTGAGGGGCATATTTATCTTACGGGCGAATGTAACTACGGTGGCCGCGTGACTGACGATAAGGATCGACGATTGCTGATGGCTCTTTTGAATCGGATCTACAATCAAAACACCATTGACATCGATAACTACCAGCTGACCGAGTCGGGCCGTTACAAAGTGCCGGAGCTGCCAACTGGCAAAGAGTCACTTGCCTACATCTCCACCTTACCCATGATCGCTCATCCCGAGGTGTTTGGATTGCATGAAAATGCAGACATCACGCGTAACATTGATGAAACATCGTCGGTATGTATGAACTACTGATAAAACCCGTGAACAATGACAATTTCTTCATTTCTCATCATTCATATTGTTTCAGCTTCTTGATCGAGTACTGCTCACTCAAACACATCTCTTCGCTGGTACAGCTTCATCCGATACGGAACAAAAAGAGGACCCCGTCTTGCTGCTTTGTACCGAAATTGCAAAAAAGCTGCCCAACCTCTACGATGTAGATGCCGTCGCCGAGCTGTACCCAATCGAGTACGAAAACTCCATGAATACCGTACTGCGGCAGGAGCTAACACGCTTCAACCGTTTGCTGGAGTACATCCGGCTCAGTCTGGTCGATGTGCAGCGAGCGATTAAGGGTCAGATTAGTATGATACCCGAGCTGGAAAATATCTATCGAGCGATGAAAATTTCGCGTGTACCGAAGGCTTGGCTATCGAAGAGTTATCCTTCGCTCAAACCACTCGGTAGCTATGTGAACGATTTTGTCCAACGGTTAGCATTCTTCCAGCGTTGGATCGACGAAGGGGAACCGAATGTGTACTGGATGAGTGGGTTCTACTTTACGCAGTCTTTCCTTACCGGTATTATGCAGAATCATTCGCGCAAATTCAAACTGCGTATCGACGAACTGGTTATGGATTTTGATATGACCAGTTTTGAATCGGATGAAGCCGTTAAAGATTCGTCGGAAGTGGCTACATTTGTAAAGGTATATGGCTCAGTAGTTTGTGTTAAATATAAATATTTTTACTAGATATATTGAACAAGACATACTTTAAGTAACATCTTAACGACCTAAACTACTCCATTTAACTCGCTGCATAATACAAGGACAAACGACGCTTCAACGTAGACTACGTAATGTTCGACGTAAGTAAATTGACTTGTCAAGATAGTTCCAAACTCTAAATATGGCATATTCCCTACATAAAACCCTGGCTAACTTCATTCGCCATACCTTCTTCACAGGGTCTGTACTTGGAAGGTGCTCGCTGGAACCGGGAAAGCATGCGGCTGGACGAGCCACTGTCACGCATTCTCTACGACACGCTGCCCATCATCTCGATGTCTCCAGTACTGAAAACGGAAAAGAGTGGCCAAGAGCGCCTGTGCTATGACTGTCCCATCTACAAGACTAGTGAGCGACGAGGTGTTCTATCTACCACCGGGCACTCAACAAACTTCGTTATGTTTCTCGAGCTGGACACTGTTATGCCTCAGGAGCACTGGGTTCTTCGAGGAACCGCATGTCTCTGTCAACTGGATGACTGAGTGTGACGAAACCAATGCTAACTTTCACCAACGTTTATCTTTCTTTAGCAGTTTTCGTGTGGCCACATTATTCAACAACTTAACCTAAAAATAAATCTGTAGTCGTTTGATCGAGCTTGTTTGCCTCACTATCTCTTATCTTATCACAACCGCCGTTACAAAGGGAAGGGTACTACATCCGTTAAACGGCGTAACAGGTACCTAATGAGAACGTACACCGTACACACGAATGGGTTTGGTAGGATCGTTATCTTATCTTCTGTAACGCTATCCCCTTGCGTTTACCAATCGCGCACTGATTATAGACATCGTCAGGGTGTTCCCGCTCGGTTGAAACAGGTCTTATTGTGCTCCAACGCTTCAACGGGTATCGAATCCATTCAACAAACCTCAAACCAAAACAGTTTGTGCTGCGGCAAGGTTTCAATTGTAAAAAGTGTACAAGAAGTTATTTGTGTAGATAAAGAGAAGTTCTAAACACAGTTTGTGAAGAAAAATGCATCTCATAAAGAACAAAGCAGTGTACTTCACGCTCATGCTCGGTAATTATACAATGCGTAATGGGCACAGGGTGGTTTCAAGTTGTCTTGTACGTGTGATTCATCGGTAGAATATTTCCTGGAACGAAGCATTACTTCACCTTGTTGTGCAAAGATTGTGTGAGCTTGTGTTGCGATATCTGAAAAGTACGGTACAGTTTTTAGACTTTGCAGTTAAAAAACAAGCCTTTTTGTTTAATGTGCTGTAATCCAGTTGCATTCCAACTACGCTCTTCGAGTTAAGACTGGGTCAACGCAAGCCTCAATCAGATATATCTCCAAAACTGTTTCGCATAGAGGTTATCGAAGAGGCGGTATCTTTCGCAGTATGGCCTCCACTCGTAATGGCTATAAAAATGGCGAAAACAATTATTTTTTATCGAACCACCAACGTAACCTGAAGCAGTAAGAGTTAGGCTGTGAAATAGAATTAACATTTCCATCACGTCCTTAGGTTCATAAAAAGAGCCATAAAGTAATGCAGAGATACAGTTCCTTGCTAGCCTTGTTTGCTTAACGTAATAATTTCTCTATCTTATTGACAATCTTTCTTCCTCTCCATCTATTACAGTTGTCTTGAGCATGTGTTTGGATGAAACGGAAGCACGCCGTAAGATTCTTCGTGGACGCCGTACCATCAACCGAACATTCAAACGTGAGTCACAGCACACACACACACACACACACACACACACACACACACACACACACACACACACACACACACACACACACATTCTCACTAGTGCATAGTTCAAGTTTAATCATCCATTTCAATTACAGGTGGACCGTTAATTCCAGCATGGGCCATCATTACGATAGTCGCCATCGTGAATCTACTTATCGGCGGCATAGCTTATCTAATATTCCGTAAGGTCGTTCTAAATGCACCGATCGAGAACGTTACCTCGTACACGCCGGCAATGCAGGACGAGTACAGCTCCTGAACTGGATGGATAGCTGTTCTGTAAAAAAAATCCAAATACTTCCCGTAATTTAATGACTCCTTCCATTTACAAATCCCGCACCACCATGGCGCCTGACTCTGTGTGTTTGTGTCCCAGTGGACGGTATCAATTGAATCCTTCCGATAGAATGTAAGCGCCTACCCCGAGTTGTCATTAACCTCTGTACCAAGGAATCACAATTCAATAAACATCCAGATCAGTTTCACCAAACTACCGTAGCCGTTTTCTTCGCTTTACCAACATAGTTTGCAGCACACAGCACATTCTGCATGTTACCAGTTACCGTAACTTCTCATCTATAATTAAGAAACCAGTATTACCATGTCGATTCCAGTTTCTAGAGATACGTTTGACATTGCGTGATCGAAGGTGTTACGATTTAGTATTTCTTTTCCCTTATTGACATAAGACGTGCCCACAACAAAACACATTGCCCTGGCACATTTCGATGGCTGGATCGAAAATCGAACCGTTTCCATATTTGATTAAGGGAACCGTTTCAAGTTCCATCAATGGAGCTGCAGGAAAAATCAATCTATCCTTCGAACGTCGTCATCTTCCGATCCGAACATCCACTCCAAATTAAATCCACTCTACAGGCACCACCTTCAAGCTTCACAACTCGAAGACCCAAAACGGTTTGCAAACGAAAATCGTTTCTATTCGGTGGTGAAGCCGGTGAAGTGTTTCATAAATTTTCAAGAGCAACACACCGGGCTTTGCCGATTCCCCTGGACGGTTACGCTAATCCATGGTCACGGTCACAAGTAGAATCTGGCCAACAGGAGGGGAAGGTAAAGCTAACGATTTGTATAAATTTACATAATTCATTTACCCCCTTTTCCTAATTTAAATGTTCACTTTCAATCATCGCCGAATAGGATCCCTCCAATGCGTTAGGTGCCAAAGCCGAGATGAGGGTAGAACAACTATACTGCAGGATGAAGCAGTCGGTGCAAAATGTTTGTGGTTGAATTTGAACCACTTCAGATATTTTTCAGACCAACGTTCAGCATCGTATGATTGACATGCACAGTGGCTGAGAAATACAACAATTTAAATTCAATTTCAAATTCATTTTTTGACAATAAATACCTCACCAAATATTTACTACTTTCACTAAGAAAGTATTGTTTTCCCACACCAAAAAAATCCATCTCGATTGTCTTGTTTGTCCATCTATTCAGCGCCATAATCCCACAGTGCTGACCATCATTATCATCAACCGTGCTTTAGTAACCCCATTCCCGGTGTGACTTCCATCCGTCAGCAAACCAAAATCCTAACCATCATCCATCCAGCGCTTCTACCACCGAAATCAGTTCCATTTGAACAGTTCGCGGATAAAAATGTGCCACGGCTAACGCTCCGTGGGGTTTTGTCGCCAGCCATTCACAAGTCTTTGTCAAGTTTGCATCAAACGGTTTCTAAGTGACTTCACTTCCACACCATGCATACACCGGGATCGTCTACGTCCGGTTACGCACTGCTGCTAATCGTCCAGGTCGTGTTTATAATCGTGTTTGGATTCTGTACCGATTATGCTAAAGAATTGCTGCCCGTTAAAAATGAAACGCTTCGAACCGCGTCGTCCGAACCTACGGAGTCTAATCTACGCAAATATCCCCGTAATAATAACCACCGCTCAAGTGTTACTTATGTTCAGTATGGTTGTCTTTACGCGTTGTGCTTTTCCTCTCCCACGGTTATCAACTTTCAGATTTTCAAGACATACACGTGATGATCTTTGCCGGCTTTGCCTTTCTGATGACGTTCCTGAAGCGGTATGGTTTTAGTGCCTCGGGACTAAATCTGCTGGTGGCGTCCCTCGTCGTGCAGTGGGCTATCATAATGCGCGGCTGTTACGAAATGGAGGATGGCATCATACCGATCTCGTTGCAGAATCTTATCGGTGCGGACATAGCCGCTGCGGCGGTACTGATCAGTATGGGTGCCTTGCTGGGACGCACGACTCCAATCCAGCTGCTTGTAATGGGCATTTTGGAGATCGCGATCTTCGCCGGCAATGAGTATCTGCAGATAGAGCTCGTTAAGGCGGCCGATGTTGGTGGTTCAATAACGGTGCACGCTTTTGGTGCTTACTTTGGGCTGGCGGTTAGCTTTATGTTGCGTCCGAAGAAGGAGCAGGCAAAGGCGGGCCCACTGGAAGGTTCGTCGTACAATTCGGACATCAGTGCCATGATCGGTACGATCTTTTTGTGGATCTTCTGGCCTAGCTTTAACTCGGCACTGGTGGATGGAGCTGATCAGGAGCGTGCCATTATCAATACGTATCTTTCGCTTGCCGGTGCTACGGTGACTACATTCGTACTGTCGGCACTGGTATCGCACGACCACAAGCTGGACATGGTGCATGTGCAAAACTCTACCTTGGCTGGCGGTGTTGCCGTTGGTTCGATCTGCAACCTGCTGATCCACCCATTCGGTGCACTGATCGTCGGTGTTATTGCCGGGGTCATTTCGGTGCTCGGTTATCGGTACCTTACGGTAAGTACTATGCTATCTAATTTGGTTCTCATGTGATGTTTGCTCGCTGCTATCTAACCAACGATCGCTCACTCTCGCAGCTTGTAAGAAAACAGAAAATGTTAATTAGATACTTACCATATCGTTGTTATGGTAGCAGGCTGTTTTATCAGCAACACTGGTCAGACCATTAGTTAACAGCTGGTACCATGCTGCTAACGAATTTTTCTTCCGTTCGGTTTTTCTATTAGCAACTGTTTATAGTTTAAAATATTGTCACCTCGATAGACTGTTTTCGGAACATTTTAACACCGTCATGATAAAAAAAGACATCTCAAAGTGCTCCATTTAGCACTCGGTAACGATTAGATCAATCAACAAACATGGCTATATCGTGATACAAATTACGGTCTCCGGGTGCTGTAATTTCATTAGCAGATAGGCTTCGGGGATTCGGGAAAGGAAAACAAATTCTATTTTTATAGCTTTCACGCAGTAAACAAAGGACTTCAAGATCATCTGCTTTTGGAATAGCCGGTCAGCTGAATACCTTTAAATTACCCGGTGGACTCTTGTTCTTAAAATTCTCTCAATTCCTTCCCAAATTTAATTAAAGCTGCACTGGATGTACCAGATGATCTTAAACGCTCTTTCATTGAATACTTTTCCAGCCTGCCATACTGTCCAACCTCCGCATAGCTGACACGTGCGGAGTTCACAACCTGCACGGAATGCCCGCAGTACTTTCAGCCATTTTCTCCGCCATTTATGCCACGTTTGCCAGCGCCGATACATACGGCAGCTCATTGGCTACGATTTTCCCTGCCATGCAGAATCCCAACACCACCCACCACACATCGGAAATGGAACCACTCGAATACGTCATTGGAGTAAGTCGATCCCAGCACGAACCATAGGAAGCAGCATTTAATGTTTTTAATATTCCCCATTCCCACACTGCCAGGGTTACGGTCGTTCCGGAGCGAAACAGGGAGCATTCCAGCTGATGGCGATTGGTTTGACGATGGCAATTGCCATCGCTGGTGGTTTGCTAACGGGTAAGTAAGGATCAGAATCGTACTACATATGCTTTTAATATAGCCAATACAATACCTTTCGATGGAATGCGCCCCTGGATAGGAGTCATCGTTCGAATGCACACGTTCGGAGGCTTCCTACCGGCATCGGAACAGTGCAACGATGAATGTTGGTGGTTACTGCAACCGAGCGATAGTACAAAGCATTTGCAAACCGTGCCCGGCACTAACCCGTTCATGAGATTAAAAGCGAACGTTCTCTTTAGTCGGGCCCTGAAAAGGTGGTTACAAATTCAACATTGGTTTCTAAAATGTTTGTCACTATCTGCACTGTTGCACCGTTTTCTTGTTGGTGGAAATGTTTTTGATTTTTATTGTACATAGTTCATTAATGGCTTTTTTGTTTAATACATTAATTTATTTTTGGCTTTTTTCACATTTAGGATTGATACTCAAGTCACCCTCAGTTCGTCAGTTGGAAGAACATGAGTTGCACAAAGATGATGCATTTTGGGAAACGCCTGCGGAGGATACGAAAAATAGCACAGACACAAACGAAGCGACACATCAGTAAGCAAGGATTACACAAGACAAATAATCGTCAGCTGGCAGTATTGATGCATTTGATTCTTCAAATAAATCGAATTACAACAAGTCTCACCTATGCTTCGAAATCTTCAATTAATTACGTGTAAAAGCAACGTTTAAAAATACAAATATGTGTTACAGACAACAATAAAACATAGATAAATACATAAACGCATGCTATGGGACAAAATTAGACGCATAAAAGAAGGCATGATCGGTGAAATATACTACGAAAATCCCAGATTCAAAAACAGGTGAAAAGTCACGGCTAGCAATGTTCGGGTTCGAAACGATCTGGCTGAGATGTAAAAGTGATTTGCTCAGAAGAGCTTTGGGGAGTCAATGTGGCCCTCGATTTGCTCTTCTCAGGAAGGCAGACCAAGCAGCAAGTAGCCTCCGATTCCAGCAAAGGAGTGCAAAACGCGTGAGAGCATGGTCTCTGAACCTGAATTCGTTTTGTGTTAGCTCACCACACGATGTTGGCACAATCCAGCAGCTAACAAACCAAGTATAGAGTACCCTGAGACACATGAAGCGACTTGAAGTTCGCAAGCCATATTGATGGCCAGACGTGGCCGAGTTGATCCTTAAAGGAAAGCATCGTGTCAAACAAAACGCCTGTGATGAGAGATTTTTGCATCATCCTCATATAAGAGATGATATTCTCCTGGGATAACCAAGAACTTCGCTTATAGTTCTGGACGTGCAAGGGCCCATCTTTACCAAGAAGTGTCGTTCTTACAGGTAGGATCTAAACCACAGCATCCAGCAAGTTCGAGCGTGTTAAGTTTCGCGAGCAGGATAGAGTTAGATATACTATCAAATGCCACCTTGTGCGGTAGTTGACTGTCTCATTTTTACACCCCTTTTTGTGGGTGAGAGCCATGAGGCTTTGCCTTTATGTATTAGGAAGTATACCAGATACTGCCAGTGTTGTCCGGCAAAAAAGCCTAAAAATATGCAATTAGAATTATAAACTAATATTTCACGAATAGAGAACGAATAGAGCAACGTCTCTATTTTATTTCATACCTAACATCGTACATATGCATGACATAATTAAACATTTCTGAAAAGAAAACCAACAATTATTTACGGCAAAAAAGTAACAACATTACAAAACACACAATAAACAATCAAATTTCTCCATGATCTTCCCGCCTCTCAACATATCACTTTGGGAGCTATAATTGATTTGTAGGTACAATTGTTTTGAGGCGCATTTTGCTCGTGTCAGCTCATTTAAATCCCATTTACTCCTACCAGCACCGTGATCACATTCCGGATCGCTAATTGAGCCGCGAAATCGAAACGGTTGAAATTTTACATGCTTCAGCACAGAAGCACATGGCCATACTCATTCGCATGTCTACAAACCCACGTACCACCCTTCTCACCGCCAGAAATCTCACCCCGCGTGATCGTGCTAGATGGTTTGCAAATTTTCTTACACGCTCTGCTACACACGCACCGCACAAACACACGCCGGCGGTCACGCTAAGCTGCCATTTTATCACGCGATCATGACTCTGAGCGCCGGCTTTATACTCTCCATTTCTTTAATAAGCGTGAAATGTATCACCTGGCTCCGAGGGCTTTGCGTAAAACGGTAGCCCTCACGTTTGTTTCAACAAGTTAGAGGACCAATATGTGCGTCCCCATGTGTGTGTGTGCATGTGTGTGTGTGTGTGTGTGTGTGTGTGTGTGTGTGTTTGTTTTGACATAAGTTTAAAGCTCATCAAAACACACACATTAAACTGCGAAGGAAGGAAAATACAGCAACGAACATTAGACTGGGGCATGGAATAAATTATAAGCACCAGAATAGTGGCATTAGTCTCCCGGCCAGGCTGTTGTATTCCCAGCAATCCAATTAACGATGTCATGCCGCCCTAGGTGTGTGTGTCTATGTCCCAATCACACTGATGTCACTAGCTTCAGACAGCCATGAATTCATACAGCCAGTCTTGCTCTTAGCGAAACGGACCCGGCCCAAAATCTAAACTACTATCCGATTAGCGTTACGAACGTTGGACGTGGTTAGCGATATTATGTCACGTTCGCTTACAACCTCTCACAATTTTTCGCAAACGACACGCGTCCACGTCCGTTGAAATCTCAGCAATGCTTTCTAATTCAATGAAAACTGACCCACATTCGAAGGCTAACGAACTTTCAATCCTTCGTTGGGCATTTTAAAATGCTCAACTATTTATTTGCCAAACGAAACAGTTCGCGTCTACTCGTGCTCGCTAATTGATCTCAATCTCGATGTAATGTCGGTCATCTTGGACAGCAACCAACAGGTTACCTTTACAGAACCAACATACAGAACGACACAGCAAACCAACCCAAAGAGACCCAAAGTCCGGACAATAGGGGAGAGTCACACACGTCCAGACTTCCGCAAATGAGCACGCAAAGTATAATGAACGAAGCCCCACACACGACACTCGGACCAGGGGTCCCAAGGTAGCTACAGTAAACTTTTGTGAAATAACACCGTAACGGGAAAGGTAGAATAGTATGGGACGGGTGGCTCATTTTCACGCGCAACGCATGGCAGGAGTTTCGCGTGTTTGTTCGGTTCGTAACAATTCCCAGAACGGTGAGTGTCGTTTCATCGGGTCCTGACATCGTGACCAACAATGCACCGCGGTCATCCGTGTAACGCAAGATGCGAAGGAAGTATCGGAATGGTAAAAACTTTAGTGTATTTCTAGCTGTATACTTAAGGTTAGTTTGATTAAATTGAGATTGCATACTTTTAGGCCATCTACAAAAAAAACCCCGCAAGGTATGCAATGTACGGTACTGTACAGCGCTGCAAAACATGATTATTTACGATATTTTTTCACAATTTTGAAACACTTTTTTAAATGGCAAACGACTTGAGAAGGGACCCCATTTTTTGGCACAATGTGTATTCGATGTGGGCAAAAATTGTTGGAAAAACTTATTATCCAGTGGTGTTTAAAATAACTACTAGACAGCGATAAGCACATGAAAAGTTAATCAAAACTAACATGTGAACCATTGACTTGCGCTCCATACTATTCAATCCACACCGAGGCAAAGTGTTCCATATGTTACGGGCATCATATCTTCAAATTTTAGCTATATTTTCTTCTAATTAATTGAACCATTTACTACAATGAAAATCCATGCATACTTGTCATATCTGCTGCGCTTTGCATACTTTTAGGCGTTCTTCCTTTTACCGGAGTCTTTTACCCACGACAGTTTTTGCAATTCAAACATTACTGATTCTTTAATCAAGAGCTGCATACAACAATTCCCCTGCCGCGATGCAAGTATCGCCTCAGTAAATGCGAAAACTCACCACCAGCTAGCAGAAATATCACGAAAAAGATGGATTTATTGATAAGCCCTATTTTTCGTCTTCTTTTATTGCTGTGCCACGGCTCAGTGTGCTGCTCTACCCGTATCATTTCGAAGACAAAATAACGAAAACGAAAATTTAACGCAACAAGGCGGTGAAAGACATAAAAAAACTGTACAAAAAGAACCATACGACACTCTCGCAGCGCAGACACCCGAACGCACCCGCGGGGCAGTAATTAGAACCTGCCAACCACTACCGAGCCAAACCATCGCTACCATCATCATTTCGTTAGCGGTCCTCATCGAAGCAGGCCGCGTTTTTAGTGTGTTAGCTGCTAGTGAAGGTTTGAGTTTTCCCTAATCGCTTGCACTCTCGCTCGTGCTCTCTCTCTCTCCACTTGTCTCTCTTGGTTACCGCACTAGAAATTAAAGAAAGCCGGTTGATTGGTGCTAGGGAACCCAATTGTGTGCGGACGGTTTTCCACCGGCGGCCCGGGTGAACCATTTTCCACGGATATCGTGTGGTGCAGCTGGGTTGCGTGTGCGTTTTACGGATCCGATCTTTCCGGTCGAGAGCGGTCGGTTTGTTGTGTCGAACGTACCGGTAGCTGGTGGCCGTTTTCGATGCGATCGAAGGGAAAATCGATCCGGGCGCGTCCATCAGGTGAAACCTAATCAACGGTGATAGTTTCCAGTGTGTGTGTGCGCTTGTAAGTTTTTTTTTTTGTTCCAACAGGTAACGAAAAACGAAAACGATCGAGGAAAGTGAAACGAATAGGGAGAAAAGTAAAAGCCTCCTATGTTTGTGTGTATTTTTTTCTCAGTCGTGGTTGTCTCTGCGTTACGTCGGTTACGTGAATTTTCACAGTTCCATTTTTTGCTCTAAACGGCCAGCCATTTGTTTCTCTTTTTTGTTGTGCCAATAAGGAATGAGTTCGATTCGCAAAGTGTTTATTAAATTTGTGTCCCGAGCATCGCTATTCCCCTGGGTGGGGTGCGCGAACACACATCGCGCGAGCACGCCATTTGTGAGAGCATAAGAGCACAGTGGGTGCACCGTAGTAGGCCAGTGGTTAAAAATAACAGCGCGCACCAGACGCAACCACAACCCGCGTATTTTGTGTTGGCTGTGTGTAGAGTGAAGTGGGAGAACTGTTGAGATGATGACTACAGCGCAATGATCTCACCTGTCTCTGCTCCACGCACCACGCATACGTCCGGTAGCGAATGGTGGCGTCTACTCACCTCCAGCCTGTGTGTGTGTGGGGTTGGAAAGAAGTGTGTAAAGAACGGCATTGAAGACGGCATCGCAATAATGGAACGTTCAATTCGGTGCGTATCTTTCTACCTCATCGAGCGTGAACCACTGCACTAAACCTCAAAAAGGCTGTCCCAACCATGGCGTACCGTACTTGTACGTCGGTTAGTGTTCGGTAGTGTTGATTGGTGGTTTTTTTTCGCAACTTTTTGTGGTAAAAATCGTAACAAGTGAAGTAACTTGGCCAGTGGGTAAGCAAACCCACACGAGGAAGTAGATATGAGTGCGCTGATTGCAACAGTGACATGTGTTTATTATTGGCTTAAGCATCCGCAAGGTGTGTTATCATCACCAACACCTGCGTGTGTCGGTGCTGGGCTAGAGTGCATCCATCAGTGAACTACCTCAAACCAGCCACCCTCCCCGTACCCACACAGGTGGTTTTAGATTCCATTTCCCAAAAACCCAACAAGAAAACTTCTGGTGTGTATTTCATCAAGTGCAACCCCTCCGGCCCACCACATTCCAAACAGCCATCCACCGGCCACATATCCGCTTGGTAATTCTAAACCTTAAGCTGGATAAGAAGCTTCCTTTCTAAAAGCGCCTTTTTGCGTAATACTTCTTTAACTTTTGCACACACACACAAAACCGAAAACAATACTCGCGAACAACGTTCGCGTAGTGCACAATAACGGTTCGACCCCAATGCCTCTGCGCCCACAGAGGAGCCAAAACGTGGAGGTCACGGAGTGAAATCGCGAAAATTTGTGTTCAGACCTCTCCAGCTCAACTACTTCACGGACAAAGCCTACCTCGCGTGGAAATCTCACAAGCCTCCCCCAAAGATTGTGCGTCATTGCACGCGCCGCTGCCATCACCGTGCTCTGCCAGTGTTCCGTAAAAGAATGCACTAATCCTAACGCTGAAGGAAACACGACAAAGGAAAATGCTTTAAGACGTTTCGTTGTTCGTTATTGTTCTCTTGATTTAAGGAGTTGTATCCCAATGCTTGCGGTGACAGTGTAATTTTATACATACCATACTATTCACAGGGCATCATAATAGTGCAACTGTCAACTGTTAATGTGCGACTCAGTGTAAGCAAGTGTAAGTGTTGGTGTGGAGGCGAATGCAGTGATCTAACAGTGGAGTTTAAAGGGTGGACAATTGTACCGCCCATACGATCAACTAGCTGCAACAGAAAGTCATGCTTCCGGTCAACGAGTTGCTACACAAACACTGATCACATCTGGGCCCGGTCTTAAACTTGACCATCAGACATCGTTAAATGGATACGGTATGTATTAGCGAATTGCTTTAGCACACAGGGTGATCTGTGTAGTGATATATATTTTTGAATTAAAATATTTCATATTTACTCTTGATAAGCACGAAGCTGAAAAAAGTTTTTGATAAAACATTGTTTTGGGAATTTGTTTGTATAAGATTAATATTCTGGATATTATTTTTAAATACTTAGTATGAACTTTCCTTTCCTACTTATTGTTTAATAAGTTAATTAACTTATTGAATAAAGTTTTAAAAGGCAGCTACAGTGACTGCGAGATGATGAGATCGGTTCCTTACTTTTCAACTGAAATTATTTTTATGGTAAAACAATTCTGACGATGTTAATGTGTGGCTTTTACACATACAATAGAATGTGCATTTCAAAATTTTTTTTACTGAAATCAATACTAAGTAACGTCATGGGAAAGTCAAATCCTAACCATTCATTTTTAATGATGAACAACAAAAGAGTTAATAACAAACAAACGTATTCATTACAAATTTACTATATGTTAATATGTTATATTAATTTTTTTAGTTTACGTGTTACGGCTCTGGGCCATATAAGCTGATTTTGTACAAAATTTTCATGTCATTTCCTACTTGTTTTTTAACCTTATCCTAGTCTTGCTTGGTTGATGATGTGTAATACCATCAGCGCGTTCAGGGGCGTTCGGGATAATTTTGACAGTCACCTACGGAGAAAGAAAAAAAAATTTATGGCAAAATTAATCATCGGGAATTTTTTTTTTTTGTTTTAGAAATAGTAGCTTACCATGTATTTTATTCATTTTATTCAAAATATCCGCCGCCCTCGGCTTCTATTACGGCCTCCACCCGTCTCCGGAACGGGGAACAAGCCCTGAAGACAGTTTTGGCAGGGTAGGGCCACGAAAACGGACTTGATTTTCGCCATCAGCTCCGCCTTGGTGTTGCTGGAGGTTCTGTTGGTGTCCCGTTCCACCGCGCTCCACACGAAATAATCCATTGGATTAAGATCCGGGGAGCTGGGAGGCCACACATTCGGCGCGGTGAAGTCGTTGAAATTGGCCGCCAACCACTTTATCGTTTTGGAGGCTGTATGCGGAATCCTGCTGGAACACGTACGGTCTGCCGTTGGCCACTCTCGTGATCCGAGGCTTTACGACGGTGTCCAGCATGGAAATGTACCGCGTTCCGCGTTCAGCCTCAGCCCCTGCTCGAAAAAGTGGGGCGGCATCACGTCCACTTCCGATGACACGCAGGAAAACGCCTGTGGCACATCCGCCGGGCAGTAAGCCAACCACCGGTTGTTCTGGGTGTTAACCTTCTGGTCCTGGCAGAAGTTTTTCTCATCAGAGAAAAACCACAGCGTGCCAGGCTCCACGGGATGCTTTAGCAAGTTGAGCAGCTTCTTGGCGTTCCCCAACCGACGCTCGCGGCCCTTCTCTGTCTACAACTGACCTCTTCGGCGCTTGTAAGAGAAGTACCGGAGGTCGTCATTCAAGGCCATTTTCATCGTGGATGGTGCCACCTCCATCTCACGTGCCAACGGCCGAATTCCGATCCCCGGATTTTCCATCACGCGCGCCTGGAGGTCAGCCAGGAAAGCGTCGGTCCGCACGTCATCCCGCCGCTGAGAATGTGGTTTTCGTGCTGCCACCGCTTCGTCGTCATCGCTGTTTTCTCCCAGCTCACTCCGGATCGCCTTCACCGTGTTCAGCGAACACTGCACGCACTGCATGATGTCGCGGTTGTCGCGTCCGGCGCTGATCATCATGATGCATGTAATCCGCTTCCATAATGTACTCTTTTTTGGCATTTTTTTTATCACGGGATGTTTTCGCTGCTTGTTTCGTACACTTTTAGCTGTCGAATGATGTATTGCTTGTTTTCCTATGCCAACTCCATCACGAGTTATAAACAAAAATGTAACTGTCAAAATTATCCCGAACGCCTATTAGAAATAAAACATCGTTTGACAATTTTATGAGTAACTATAAAGTTGTAGTATGACGCTTATGTTTTGATCAGTTTGCTATGAACGTTCTAAAGCTTGAATTGACTGATCGCAGTAGTGTTTAAAATTTCACATAAAAGAATTCAGCCATTTTTTAGACCAAAAACATTGATACTTTTTTCCAAGATTGCTCATTGAAGGAAACAGTAGCGACACAAACTAGTTGAACTCATAACTCCATAACTGTGCACTTTCGACACAGAAGGCTAGTAAATATTACATCACAATTTTTTTTTAAATATACGTCGCACTAAAACCGATGGTCCCCACCCCACCGATGGCAAAGATTGAAAACGGAAATTAGAACCACAAATTGAGCCAACCTGCAACCACGATCACCCTACTATTGCCTACTGTTAATAATTCAATTTTCCATCCACGCTCTCCGTTGTTCATACCAGTGTCCACGCACTGCGGGCTAGTTCAGTGTGCCACTATATACGATGCGTTAACACCCATCTCATACACGTGTGTAACGTATACACCACCAAGTTAGGTGATAATGTGTGCTGGTTGGTTTGGGCTGTGTTTCCTAATCGATCCCACCGACATAGCGTTGGGTGATGTGGGCAATTAGTTAGTGGCATGGTTCGTTAGTTATAGTTCCTCTATCTGCACCACGAAAGCAACACAGCGGCCAATCAATGCTTTCAAGCTGTTCACCATTTCGAATCAATGTGTTATTGTGAATGAGTCATGCTTTATAACACCATGCATAATGCATGATCTTCCGACAGAGGATGTTCACCCTGTTCATTTAAGGTTCACTTAGCAGAGTAGAATTGTTAATCAGAAGCACAAGTTCAAGTTTGATTCGTTTTATTAGCTTATATATTTCAAGTAATTTTTAACGGATGTTTTCAATTCAAATGAATTTAAAATTTTAGTTTAACTCCCATCCGACCTTTCTTCAACGGTTTACTGATAAGACAGTTTCAATCATTCTGTTGTGATAACACTACGCCTCTCACGCAAAGCTGTTAATTGCTGTAGATTAGCTCTATCCACGAGCAATCGCTTCATAACAGCTGTTTAAAGAAATAGAAACATTAGATTTTTTTACTAACTGTCAAAATGCTTTTCTTTACGTACAAACACTTTTTTCAATAATCTTCATCGGCAAACACAAAGCATAGAACGCTTAAAACGTTCATCTCTGTTCGTCGTTTGAGTTGGCTTTCCCACTTTTACGCTGTTTTTGATTGCCCATACCATTGAATTTGCCATTTTTTTCGTGACCTTTTTTCTTTCCATTTCCAGGGCTATTGCGGGAAGGTTTGCTTTGTTGACGATCCTCCTCGCTACTGGTGATGGGTTGCTTGGGTGGTAATGCAGGTTCTTCTAGTCGATTGACCATAGGGATACTTTTTGGAATGTTTGGGGGAACTGTTAAGCTTAGAGTATCCATCATATAAGGCGTTTTTTTAGCAGCTTTCAACTGCTCTATTGGTTTAATTGTTACGGCAACGTTGGAATTCTTTGGAGAATCCAAACTGTATGCAACCGCTTTAGAGTTGCTGGTAGATTTAATGCCTATGTATCGCTTATTGCGAATATTAACTATCTCTTCGGAGCTTTCATTTGGTTGCTCCTCTTGCCAGATCTTCATTTTAAAGTAAGGAGCCGCAAGAACAACCGATGTTGCTAATAACTGAAACACAACGACCCGTAGAATGCCCATTCTAATTGGCTGTAACTCGAACTTCACACAATATACTGTAGCTATTTTGTACAAATTGAACATTTATATGTAATCTTTGTTAACTTCACCGATTGCAATATAATAGCATTTCAATTAAATAGTAAATCACCTACATGCGAACATAAACGTAATGCAACAATAATTGCTTCAAGCCGTGTGCCAGTAGTATAAAAGTCAGACATCGTATCGAATCCCTAGCACTTGCAACCCATCATTTGGAGTTTCAGCTTCTTTTGCCCAGCTACCAACCATTATCTAACCCAAACCTACAACAATGAAGGCCACTCTCTTCTTCCTCGTCGTCGTCCTGTGCGTCGTAGCGATCTCGGCCCGTGACAGCGAGAATCAGGGCAAGGGACAAGGCAAGGGCAAAGGCAAGGAGAGTGCGGCGGTCGAAGCTGGCCAGAAAGTAGGCGTTGGTAAGGGTAATGGCAAGGGCCAGGAGAAGGGAAACGCCGCTGAACGTGCTGAAGCTGGCCGTGCACATGCCCAGAACGGAGGAAAGGGCAAGGAGAATGGAAAGGGCAAGGAGAATGGAAAGGGCAAGGAGAACGGAAAGGGCAAGGGCAAGAACTGAACAGACGATGGAACTGCTGAACTGAAATTATGATAATAAAGTAACACGAAATACATCGAAATAATATTGGCATTTTATTTGAAATGGCAGAAGTATTTGTAGAGATGAATGAGGCTCAGACATTCAATTGAGTTAGGATCATATTTGAGGATGCTCAATTGGTTTCAATGTCAACTGAACGGTTTGAATAAGCAGATAACATATCCGACGACTACACTTTCAAAGATATTAATTGTGGACATTCTTAGTCCTGACGATTAGCCAGACGATGATGATCTGTTATGACTTGCCAGAACTATTTTTGCTCAATAGACTAAATTATAATAAACAGATGAGACAGATGAGTCCTTCTTATGGGAATAGAGTCCTGATGACATATCCTGTCGTGAGAAACAAATAAAACTCTTTAGAATCTATGATGCCTCATTGTCCAAGAGTCAAAGTATATAAATAAGAAGTTGTCTTTATCACTTGTCATAGGGGCCCAGAGTTGACGCACCCATTGTACTGCTGCCAATGGCTTTCAAACATTTTTCTCTGCTTCACGGTCCACTATTGTACATTGTTGAGTAGCGTGCGGATTATAACCTTGTTTAAAAAACTTTTGATACTTTATTCGCAACTAATTCGCTGTTCGAACAGATTACTAAAAAGGCGACAAAAAATCACTAAAATTTCGTTTTGTCTTTCTCACTTTTGCTTTTATATTGACCTTGTCACATTCCTCCTAGCGGATCCCTTATTCTTTGTTTCAAACAAAAAACCTTTTTCTGACCGGCTTGTTTACTTCACCGGTTTGAAATTGTTAACGTACTGATAATTCACGCGACTAATTAAATCAAGGCGCTAACCGCTGAGCGATGTATTAGCTAAGTCGGTCGTCACACCGAAGAAGCGGGTATCGAATCTCATTCATACCGTGTCCACGTAAGCAGGGTTTGGGTAAAATGGATAGAATCAAGTCAACGCAAAACCAAAAAAGATAGGCCTCGACCACTCGAGGTAGTAAAGTCAATGAAGAAGAAGATACTGCAATTTAGATTGCATTTGCTAGATTGACTTTTAATGATTTGTAGCTTGTTTCGTCGCTTTTATCAGACATGTCGTCCACTATATAACACGTTGAACAAGCATCAAAGAAACATAGCGCATCGTGCCACTATTGCCACACCAACATCAAACCCAAGCCTACAACAATGAAGGCTACTCTCTTCTTCCTGGTCGTCGTCCTGTGCGTCGTAGCGATCTCGGCCCGTGACAGCGAGAATCAGGGCAAGGGACAAGGCAAGGGCAAAGGCAAGGAGAGTGCGGCGGTCGAAGCTGGCCAGAAAGTAGGCGTTGGTAAGGGTAATGGCAAGGGACAGGAGAAGGGAAACGCCGCTGAACGTGCTGAAGCTGGCCGCGCACATGCCCAGAACGGAGGAAAGGGCAAGGAGAATGGAAAGGGCAAGGAGAACGGAAAGGGCAAGGGCAAGAACTGAACAGGTGATGGAACCGCTGAACTGAAATTATGATAATAAAGTAACACGAAATCATCGAAATAATATTGGCTTTTATTTGATTGCGATGAAGGTTGAATATGTGTGATAATGTTAGAAGTTCATTTGATGGCATTTGATGGATTATCATACGGATAATCATCAGGAAAAGATCGTGATATCAGGCAAAAGGATGTTTGAGTTCGTTGTGGTAACTGAAAGATCTCTGACCAACCTGAGGATTTAAAGTATCTAATGTGATCCACATGAAACAAAATGGGCACACAATCATCATATGCCTTGGAGAAAATATACATATTCGTTATAAAGATACTTAAAAAAAATTAAATTTTGTCTCGATTAAATAATATGAATAAAAAAAACGATTCTTTCAATTGTATCTTTTTGAAGTTTTTAAAAAGTAGACTTAACCGTCTACTACGTCACAAGGTGATTCGTTCGACTTAGTTTTCCTATCAAATGAAAAAGTCCGTTGTGAAAAGAATCTGAAGAAAGAATCGAACTATAACATGATTATGTACATAAAATATACATCAAGTAACGAAAGCAGCTGTCAGAAATAGAAACGTTTTAAAATCAGCCTAAAGTTATCGATCTATGGGACATTGCCATTATGAGCTACGTGTGGTAACTTAATTATAGTATGTGGTTACCTGAATATATAAAAATAGGTTATTTATTTATAATTAATTATGACGGTCCAGTGCCGTATTGTTATATAAAAATAGGTTGACTAGTAAATTATTTACGATCAGCATATTTCTGTTTAAACGATCTTTTAATCTCCTCAAAGATGATAATCCCTACAAAAATGTCCTGAATAATTCGGATTTCTTATTCTCAATGCCAAATGAACTAATTTTCTAATTTTTACTAATTATCACCCAATTATAGGTTTAGATGATACTTACTGATCATTTCATCATTGAATTAGGTCATTACATAATTTATTCAAATGCACCCAAGAATGAATTTATTTCCTATCAGATTAATCGACATTTAACGATTTGTCACTCGAGTCAACGTCGCCATCACACTTGTGTCCTACTATAAAAGCGACTGTCCAAGCATCAAAGCATTACACCACATCGAGCTACTCCAGCTAAACCGTCCAACCTTACCTACAACAATGAAGGCTACTCTTTTCTTCCTGATCGTCGTCCTGTGCGCAGTCGCGTTGGCTGCTCCAGGATCTGAGCAGAAGAGAGAAGGAAAGGGCAAGGGCGAAGGAAAGGGTAAGGGCAAGGGCAACCGTCAAGAGGTGGCGGAGTCGGGCTCCCAGGAAAACGGACAGGATGGCAGCTCGGAAGAAGATCGTGGTGGAAAGGGAGCCAAGGGAGGAAAGGCCGGCAAGGGTGGAAAGGGAGGAAAGGGAGACATGGAAAGTGAGATGCGCAGCTCTAGGCGTCCAATGGAAAGCCCTGCAGGAAAGGGAAAGAGCGAGCAGCAGAAGGGTCGTGACAATGGCCCCAAGCCTAAGGAACATGGCAAGGGCAAGAAGAACTAAGCTGATGATCGACCTGAACGTTGACGAAGAATAAAGTAAAAATTGGAAAACAAAAACTATTCATCCGATTGCTCATTTTGAAGTCCACTTTCAATAAGATTATTGCATTGTCAATCTACGTTTGCAGACTATTTCACGTTCTAAGTCACCGTCAGTTCTATTGCTATACCTAAGTTTAAAGTTATTCTTCGTTTTTTTTGTTGGTTTATAGCGATCTTCTACGGTCACACTGGTCGTGAAATGGTTTACTAGATTTATTCGCACTACTGAGGAGCGTAAAGATGAGCCCCGAATCGCCTCCTCCACCGGATTGTCCCTACATACCCACAATTTGCGATCATACAAAATTTAATTATTCGTAATTTCAGACCGCTCCTTCTTCAGAAGGGACTCAATACCATAGGACTCCTCTTGGCTTAATGGCCTTCTAAGGACATATGTAATGTATGCCTCTAAAATATGTATGCCTCTTATGTAATAGCTTGCACTAGACTCATGGAAACCTCGTAGTTGGATAGTCAGTAATCTATAAAAGAGAATTAATGGCATTTGACTCTGCTGTTACAGTGTGAAGACCAATGCCGCTATCACCTCAACCAATAAACCACTCCTTTCAACTGTATATTTAACTACAGGACATAAATAAGACTTGCCCCTTAAAGAAGGTGCTCGTCAGCGACCCGTTCGGCACGAGGCGTTAAGGAGCACAGCGAGCTCGTTGGCTGGATCAAGTGGAGTCAAATCTGTCTGAGATCGGATGCAGCCGTGAAAGGAGGCTTGCAGCCCTAAACCGAATTTCGTGAAAACTGATTGGCGACCTGGCCTTGTCGATGCGACGTGCTCAATTCTGAGCAGGCCAAGAAGTAGAAGAAGAAGAAGACATAAATAACACATAGAGGCTGCTTTTTTACGTTTGTTCGGAAAATCCTTAAGCCAAGAAGAAAATGAGAAGGAGAGAAAAGGAAAGATAAAGTGAAAGAGAGTATGATAATGAGCGAAAAATTGAGTAAAAGTTGTGTCTACTAATAATTTTGAGATGTTTATCTCCTACTTTTTCCACTTGGTTTGGGACATGCCAGCCATTTAATGAAATATCCATGACATGATCGCAAAGTTCCAAATGCCTATAGCAAATCTCCCTTAATTGAAATGGAGATTCGATTATTGTCGCTCAAGATTTTCCTCCATACATTTGAAAAATTTCACTGAGTGATTCAAAAGTTTCTTTATATGAATAGAAACCCTATATAGATACCACGCAGCTGGTTAGTCGGATCTCACGACGGGGAAATGGTCCAGGTGGGACTTGAACCCCAGTCCTGTCGTGCTCATCTTCTATTATAACAATCACTTACCATTAGAATCCATTCCATCGAATACAGCACGACATGATCCTCGTTCATTATTCTCAACGACAACTAAAGTAATTTTCTCATCTTTACTAATTACCACTTAATTTTATGTGTTGATGATAGTTAATGACCATTTCATCATTGAATTAGGTCATTACATAAATTATTCAAATGCACTTAAGAATAAATTTATTTTCCATCCCATTCATCGACATTTAACGATTTGTCACTCGAGCCAACTTCGCCATCACACTTGTGTCCTACTATAAAAGCGACTGTCCAAGCATCAAAGCATTACACCACATCGAGCTACTCCAGCTAAACCGTCCAACCTTACCTACAACAATGAAGGCTACTCTTTTCTTCCTGATCGTCGTCCTGTGCGCAGTCGCGTTGGCTGCTCCAGGATCTGAGCAGAAGAGAGAAGGAAAGGGCAAGGGCGAAGGAAAGGGTAAGGGCAAGGGCAACCGTCAAGAGGTGGCGGAGTCGGGCTCCCAGGAAAACGGACAGGATGGCAGCTCGGAAGAAGATCGTGGTGGAAAGGGAGCCAAGGGAGGAAAGGCCGGCAAGGGTGGAAAGGGAGGAAAGGGAGACATGGAAAGTGAGATGCGCAGCTCCAGGCGTCCAATGGAAAGCCCTGCAGGAAAGGGAAAGGGTGAGCAGCAGAAGGGTCGTGATAATGGTCCCAAGCCTAAGGAACATGGCAAGGGCAAGAAGAACTAAGCTGATGATTGACCTAAATTTTGACGAGCAATAAAGAATAATTTGGAAAAAAAATATCGACTCGATTTTCTAGTGATGCGATGCAGTATCGAATCCAGAATCTCGAAGGTTCTAAGTGGAGTAGAAGAATATGGCCCATATCACATTGCATCTGCTGACCGCGGGGAGAGATTCTTTGTAGTTTTGGAAAAAATGCTACCTTGAGAGAATTAATCGCAACTATCGGGATTTGGCCTGGGAACGAATTTTTTTTTTTGTGGAACGTGTTTGCCGGTGTACTAAGAGTAAATTCTCTTCCACCTCAGTACTTTTTTTCGCGGATTTCTGCCTCCGAATTCCGGTTCGATTCGGGAGCGATGCGGCTTTCGCTTTAGGATTCGATCCGGTTAGGCATCGAATCCCGGATTCAAGTTCCCATCACTTGTTCTTTGAGATCTGGGCACCTTACACCACCTTTAAGATCTGGGAGATCTGGGCTCCCCCACCGTGACCGCAAAATCCATGTACCACGCGTATTCGTAAACCCAAATATATGGTAGGTAAAGGCACCTCCAGCTCTTACTTTCATTTTAGACCCCTTTTTACCAATAGGTCAATAGCTATCACTAGAGTTATGTAATTACTGATTGAACTTAGATTTCTAGATTAGAAGACCGACGACCATGACTTTAGCAGGTCGTTAAGCCAAGAGGAGCCCTATGGTAGTGAGTCCTTGCTTAGGAGGTACGGTCTGAAATTAAGAATAATTGAATTTTGCATGATCGCAAACTGTGAGCATGTGGGGACAATCCAGTGGAGGAGGCGATTCGGGGCTCATCTTCACGCTCCTCAGTAGTGCAAACTATCTATTCAACTGATTGATACCAAAAATTTTAGTAAACCATTTCACGACCAGTGTGACCGTAGAAGATCGCTATAAACCAACAAAAAAACGAAGAATAACTTTAAACTTAGGTATAGCAATAGAACTGACGGTGACTTAGAACGTGAAATAGTCTGCAAACGTAGATTGACAATGCAATAATCTTATTGAAAGTGGACTTCAAAATAAGCAATCGAATGAATAGTTTTTGTTTTCCAATTTTTACTTTATTCTTCGTCAACGTTCAGATCGATCATCAGCTTAGTTCTTCTTGCCCTTGCCATGTTCCTTAGGCTTGGGGCCATTGTCACGACCCTTCTGCTGCTCGCTCTTTCCCTTTCCTGCAGGGCTTTCCATTGGACGCCTGGAGTTGCGCATCTCACTTTCCATGTCTCCCTTTCCTCCCTTTCCACCCTTGCCGGTCTTTCCTCCCTTGGCTCCCTTTCCACCACGATCTTCTTCCGAGCTGCCATCCTGTCCGTTTTCCTGGGAGGCCGACTCCGCCACCTCTTGACGGTTGCCCTTGCCCTTACCCTTTCCTTCGCCCTTGCCCTTTCCTTCTCTCTTCTGCTCAGATCCTGGAGCAGCCAACGCGACTGCGCACAGGACGACGATCAGGAAGAAAAGAGTAGCCTTCATTGTTGTAGGTAAGGTTGGACGGTTTAGCTGGAGTAGCTCGATGTGGTGTAATGCTTTGATGCTTGGACAGCCGCTTTTATAGTAGGACACAAGTGTGATGGCGAAGTTGGCTCGAGTGACAAATCGTTAAATGTCGATTAATCTGATAGGAAATAAATTCATTCTTGGGTGCATTTGAATAAATTATGTAATGACCTAATTAAATGATGAAATGATAACTAACTGTCATCAACACATAAAATTAGGTGGTAATTAGTAAAGATGAGAAAATTACTTTAGTCGTTGAGATTAATGAATGAGGATCATGTCGTGCTGTCTTCAACACGAGCTAGCTTCTTATGCTAAATGATTGTTGTAACATCCACCGGGACCGGGGTTCAAATTTCTTTGAGACCTTTCCTCTTTTTGAGAACTGACTATCCAATAACGTAGTATCTATAAAAGGTTTCGTTCGATAAAAAGGAAATTTTGAATCATTTAGTGGAATTTTTGAAACGGATCGTAGAATATTCCAAGCATATTGTTGGACTTTCAAATCAGTCTGAGCTAGAGGTTTGCAACACAACTGTGGAACTTTTGATGGACATAGTGGAATTTCTACTGAGCATTTAGGTTTATCTGATCGTAAACCAACAAAATGGAAAAAGTCATCCAATAGTTGGTTTGCATCAACCCGCTGCATCATTCTTATTTTAATGTTTGAGTTTCTATGCCCCAATTAATTGTAAAATTTATTTCAATTAATGCTTCTTTAAAGCAAGGAATAAGGAGGAAAAGCCTTATCAATATGATTATAGAATTTGTTCAACACAAGCGGTGTGAACAATACGGCACTGGACCGACATAATAAATTATAAATAAATAAAATAATGCTTCTTTAAACCAGAGCTGTTGCCGAAATTTGTTAGCCGCGATGAAAATTTGTCCTCCGTGTTTTTGAAATATTCCATTGTATGATTACAAAGAGTCACAACAAGCTTGCGATTTTTAACTATACATTTGAACTATTCTCTTAAGTAATTCTAAAATTCCAATACGTAGATCAAACACTAAAAGTCTCATTAGCCATTATACAGCCGTTATGGTCACGAAGGCTATTATAAGCCAAGAAAAAAAGGTATAAAACTTAGTTATTGCATTAGAAGCAATGTCCTCTTAGGATATGAAATCAATTCTCGCGAATGCATGCACACCGCATAAAAGTGAGGCTGAATAATTCAGTTTTGAATTGACTGAGAACGTGAGAATAGTCTTGAAACGTAGATTGACCATGCCATAATCTTATTGAAAGTGGACTTCAAAATGAGCAATCGAATGAATAGTTTTTGTTTTCCAATTTTTACTTTATTCTTCGTCAAAATTTAGGTCAATCATCAGCTTAGTTCTTCTTGCCCTTGCCATGTTCCTTAGGCTTGGGACCATTATCACGACCCTTCTGCTGCTCACCCTTTCCCTTTCCTGCAGGGCTTTCCATTGGACGCCTAGAGCTGCGCATCTCACTTTCCATGTCTCCCTTTCCTCCCTTTCCACCCTTGCCGGCCTTTCCTCCCTTGGCTCCCTTTCCACCACGATCTTCTTCTGAGCTGCCATCCTGTCCGTTTTCCTGGGAGCCCGACTCCGCCACCTCTTGACGGTTGCCCTTGCCCTTACCCTTTCCTTCGCCCTTGCCCTTTCCTTCTCTCTTCTGCTCAGATCCTGGAGCAGCCAACGCGACTGCGCACAGGACGACGATCAGGAAGAAAAGAGTAGCCTTCATTGTTGTAGGTAAGGTTGGACGGTTTAGCTGGAGTAGCTCGATGTGGTGTAATGCTTTGATGCTTGGACAGTCGCTTTTATAGTAGGACACAAGTGTGATGGCGAAGTTGGCTCGAGTGACAAATCGTTAAATGTCGATTAATCGAATTTGAAGTAAATTTATTCTTGGGTGCATTTGAATAAATTATAAAATGACCTAATTCAATGATGAAATGATCAGTAAGTATCATCTAAACCTAAAATTGGGTGATAATTAGTAAAAATTAGAAAATTAGTTCAGTTGGCATTGAGAATAAGAAATCCGAATTATTCAGGACATTTTTGTAGGGATTATCATCGTTGAGGAGATTAAAAGATCGTTTAAACAGAAATATGCTGATCGTAAATAATTTACTAGTCAACCTATTTTTATATAACAATACGGCACTGGACCGTCATAATTAATTATAAATAAATAACCTATTTTTATATATTCAGGTAACCACATACTATAATTAAGTTACCACACGTAGCTCATAATGGCAATGTCCCATAGATCGATAACTTTAGGCTGATTTTAAAACGTTTCTATTTCTGACAGCTGCTTTCGTTACTTGATGTATATTTTATGTATATAATCATGTTATAGTTCGATTCTTTCTTCAGATTCTTTTCACGACGGGCTTATTCATTTTATAGGAAAACTAAGTCGAATGAATCACCTTGTGACGTAGTAGACCCTTAAGTAGAAATTTCAAAATCACCCAGGGAATCGGCAGTACGGATTCCCTGGGAAGCTGGTACGGCAGCTAAGGGTCACTATGGACGGGGTGCAGTGCAAGGTGAGAGTTTCGTGCATGCTGTCGGAATCGTTCGAATCTCACCGTCGTCTGAGGCAAGGGGATGAACTCTCCTGTCTACTGTTCAATATAGCATTGGAAGGTGTCATACGAAGCGCGGGCTAGACAACGATATCCGTGGCACGATTCTCTACCGGTCTCTCCAATTCCTTGGCTTCGTAGATGACATCGACATCATCGGACGGTTAACTGCGGCGGTGTGCGAGGCGTACACCCGATTGAAACGCGAGGCCAATAGAATTGGATTGAGAATCAATGCGACGAAGACAAAATACCTGCACGCCGGAGGCTCTGACCGTAATACAGCCCAACTCGGAAGCAGAGTATCAGTCGACGGTGACGATCTCGAGGTGGTAGAGGAGTTCTACTACCTTGGTACGATCGTAACTTCGGACAACAACGTAAGCAGCGAAATCCGAAGGCGCATTGATCAGGGGAATCGTGCCTACTAAGGACTCCACAAACTCCTGCGATCCAGAATACTCCAACAACACACAAAGTGAACGATTTACCGCACCTTGATACGTCCGGTAGTCCTCTACGGATACGAGTCTTGGACTATGCTGACGGAGGACGCCAATACTCTCGCCATTTTCGACGCGACGTTTGGCGGTGCTGATATCCTGGCGGAAAATCGTCAAAGCCGGAAGGATACGTTGACTGGGTTTTGCAGCCCTAGACCTAGTTTCCTGGAAACGTATTGGTGACTTGGCCATTTCTGTGCTCAACCATAAGTAGGTCAAGAATAAGAAGAAGAAGAAGAAGAATAATAATAAGAAGAAGAATTACGAAATATCATGTGATAAACCGATGGAAATTCCATCCTTTTATCGATTTATGGTTCTAATCGATGGAAGTTCCATGCTGGAACTTCTAACATTATCACACATATTCAACCTTCATCGCAATCAAATAAAGTCAATATTATTTCGATGTATTTCGTGTTACTTTATTATCATAATTTCAGTTCAGCAGTTCCATCGTCTGTTCAGTTCTTGCCCTTGCCCTTTCCGTTCTCCTTGCCCTTTCCATTCTCCTTGCCCTTTCCTCCGTTCTGGGCATGTGCGCGGCCAGCTTCAGCACGTTCAGCGGCGTTTCCCTTCTCCTGGCCCTTGCCATTACCCTTACCAACGCCTACTTTCTGGCCAGCTTCGACCGCCGCACTCTCCTTGCCTTTGCCCTTGCCTTGTCCCTTGTCCTGATTCTCGCTGTCACGGGCCGAAATCGCTACGACGCACAGGACGACGACCAGGAAGAAGAGAGTAGCCTTCATTGTTGTAGGCTTGGGTTTGATGTTGGTGTGGCAATAGTGGCTCGATGCGCTATGTTTCTTTGATGCTTGTTCAACGTGTTATATAGTGGACGACATGTCTGATAAAAGCGACGAAACAAGCTACAAATCATTAAAAGTCAATCTAGCAAATACAATCTAAATTGCAGTATCTTATTCTTCATTGACTTTACTACCTCGAGTGGTCGAGGCCTATCTTTTTTGGTTTTGCGTTGACTTGATTCTATCCATTTTACCCAAACCCTGCTTACGTGGACACGGTATGAATGAGATTCGATACCCGGTTCTTCGGTGTGACGACCGACTTAGCTAATACATCGCTCATCGGTTAGCGCCTTAATTGAATTAGTCACGTGAATTATCAGTACGTTAACAATTTTAAACCGGTGAAGTTAACGAGCTGGTCAGAAAAAGGTTTTTTGTTTGAAACGGAGAATAAGGGATCCGCTAGGAGGAATGCGACAAGGTCAATATAAAAGCAAAAGTGAGAAAGACAAAACGAAATTTTAATGTTTTTTTGTCGTCTTTTTAGTAATCTGTTCGAACAGCGAATTAGTTGCGAATAAAGTATCAAAAGTTGTTTAAACAAGGTTATAATCCGCACGCAACTCAACAATGTACAATAGTGGACCGTGAAGCAGAGAAAAATGTTTGAAAGCCATTGGCAGCAGTACAATGGGTGCGTCAAGTCTGGGCCCCTATGACAAGTGATAAAGACAACTTCTTACTTATATACTTTGACTCTTGGACAACGAGGCATCATAGATTCTAAAGAGTTTTATTTGTTTCTCACGACAGGATATGTCATCAGGACTCTATTCCCATAAGAAGGACTCATCTGTCTCATCTGTTTATTATAATTTAGTCTATTGAGCAAAAATAGTTCTGGCAAGTCATAACAGATCATCATCGTCTGGCTAATCGTCAGGACTAAGAATGTCCACGATTAATATCTTTGAAAGTGTAGTCGTCGGATATGTTATCTGCTTATTTCAAACCGTTCAGTTGACATTGAAACCAATTGAGCATCCTCAAATACGATCCTAACTCAATTGAATGTCTGATTCTCATTCATCTCTCCAAATACTCCTGCCAATTCAAATAAAATGCCAATATTATTTCGATATATTTCGTGTTACTTTATTATCATAATTTCAGTTCAGCAGTTCCATCATCTGTTCAGTTCTTGCCCTTGCCCTTTCCGTTCTCCTTGCCCTTTCCATTCTCCTTGCCCTTTCCTCCGTTCTGGGCATGTGCACGGCCAGCTTCAGCACGTTCAGCGGCGTTTCCCTTCTCCTGTCCCTTGCCATTACCCTTACCAACGCCTACTTTCTGGCCAGCTTCGACCGCCGCACTCTCCTTGCCTTTGCCCTTGCCTTGTCCCTTGCCCTGATTCTCGCTGTCACGGGCCGAGATCGCTACGACGCACAGGACGACGACGAGGAAGAAGAGAGTGGCCTTCATTGTTGTAGGTTTGGGTTGGTTGTTTTACGTTAAGGGTAGATAAAACAGTTGATGCGAACACGCTAACTTGCAATATGATGTAGATGCAGTACCCTCACCACGCTTTTATATCCAATCTAAACCACCAAATGACTATTAAAAAGACATTAGTTTTGGTGGATCATGTATGTGATTATGCATACTTAATGCCATTGTTGACCTAGAACTATAAATATTCTTTTGCCTGAACGTTAACACATGCTTTTAGTTATCGTCTTATTTGAACACGATTTTCTTACTTCTCTTACTTCTCCATAGATGAACAAAACGGAAAATTGCCTTCCAAAGCTAGAATTCACACTCTCGGTGGACGAAGAACATGCTCTCACACTGTACGAGGAGCTCGAGCAGACGGACATCAATCCGACCAATCTCAACGTAAACTGTTGCTGTGGTCTGCTACGCACCTCACCCTTCCACCAGCCAAAGTCTTCCTCAAGCCCTACCGGACGCCTTCAGGTGGATCCGTTGCGACGCGAAGACGGTGCACAAAATAGACATCACGAGCATCATCATCACCATTCGGAAGATACGGACCATGACTTTCATATCTCTACCGGTTCCTGCGAGGAGTACGAATGTGATAACACGCACTCCGATCGATGGCGCCAAAATGTAACACGCCGCAACGAACGGTACCGATCGTTTGGGTTGCTCGAGTCCAGTATTCTTAACAGCTTTCAGCTGCAAAACTTTCGCCGCAAGACGCCCAGTGTTTTCGACTCGTCGAGCTCATCGGGACAGACGAGCTGTAGCTCTACTGCATCGAGCATGATTGAGGACATTTCGGACAAGATCGACGAAATTGGCAAGCTCGACAGCAACATTCATTCGCTCATGTACAAATCGGTTGAGCTGCATAATGACATACTGGTAGGTTCCTGCTTAATGATTGAGCCTTAAGCAAACTAGGTATTTTATCGTTTAGTACAAAGTTATTTTAATTAAAAACATTTATTTGGTATCTTGCTCGTCACCAGTCTTTGGAAGCAACCACCAACCGCTTAATAGCCGATGCGAAGAAACTCTCAGACGACCTGGACGATGTACGATTCCTGGACGAGCTGATCGCCATCCTTAACGGGGACATTGGTCCAGTGATACACCGCGAATGGCCGTACAAAATCGACACAGACGCCCCAATAGAGGAAGGCACACCGGTCACCTAACCCACGGACCCAGGGACCAATCTCTGTGTCCGTCGTGCTGGAAGCCCTCCCATCCAGTCACCAGCACGCTCCATGAGCCGGTCCCATTATGCCGTTATTACACCGATGGATCCGCGTGACCGGAGGTGCCTTTGTTGTGCCGCGGCCATCGGGAAAAAGTATAGCAAATAGCCTACCAACACTTCAAGTAGATTTCTAAATCGATATAGCACAGCACACATTTCCTTCGGACAGCGCTGTTCCGACAGGAAACCAATGTCCACCCTCGGGTGGAAAGCTTATGCGTCGAACAAGCGTCGTCCTCGGTCTCGTTTACCGCGGTAATTGGCTTACAGGCGGGGACGGTCAGCCACGGCTGTCGTGTGCCGTCCAATATTCGATTTAATGCTTCCGGCAATGCAGCGATTTTGCTTGCCGTCTTTGACGTCTTTGACAGTTTGGCAAACGTCTTAGCCAGCATAATTGTAGGTAGGAATGTAGGAGCAATGTGAGTGTAATTTCAAAAATAGATCAAACAGAGCTAACCACGTCCACTGGGAGGTCGATTATCGTCGTATCATCTGCTTGCGAAGCGTGTTTCAAACCACGCTAACGAGCGTCATTATCGTAGATTAGAAAATTATACCTAAGTCAAACTGTTCTGCATACGTAGCTTGTACAATAAATGGCCCAATTGTGATACATATTAAACACGAGTGTTTTCTTCCTACTTTTTCTTTTGCAATGAACTAAGCACGTGTGAATAATTTCAATGTTAATTTACTTCCAAGGTCGCTGGTGTAATATTGTTACTCAAATTGAGAATTTAATTTAATTTTTGGATTTCCTTCTATGTCCTAGAAATTATGATAGCAAAATGATGTCCATCTCCTTGATGTCTTATTTCTTTAAAGTGATTCTTTATGTAATAACTTTATTCTTCGTCTACACTTTATTTTATCATATATTATTTATTATTTATGTTCCGTTAGGCTACACAAAAGTTGTCTTACGATTTAAATTGGGATAGGACATGAGGCGGCCGGTCATCACGGCCAGCACCAAAGCAGGATGGAGGCAATGAAGGAGGATTAGGCCAAGAAGCGACAATTTTCAAGTGATCTTCAATGGATCATTATTAGACGGGTTGGTGGTCGATAGTGGCTTCGGTTTTCACACGTCAGAACCGGAAGTTAAATCCCATCTGGACCGTTCTTACTGTCCGATATGGCATAAAGTAAGTTGGCCTAAAAGCGAAATTGGTTTATGAAGATGATTTCCAGCACGCGGAAGATAATACAACTACAACGTTTGATATCGCCTGAAATTGTGGCATTAGTCAGTTTACGGATGAATACATCGGTTTGGCGTTCCCAGCTACATAACGACCGCCCAGGGGCGCCAATTCGAGTCGAATCCCATCAGCTGGGATTAAATCATCGGTTCCTCAAGTCATCAGTCCTTTGCCACAGTCCTTTGGCCGATGATTTTACTTGGGCTGCGGACAGTATACAGGACAGACATTATGACATTAAGATGTCCGAGTTTTCCTGAATTTATTGCTCAACTACGAAGAGCTATGCATGAACTACGTCCCCAAGAAAACGTAGCGTCTTCGTTCTTCAAGACCTGCACACTTGCAGAAATAATAGAGTCGTTATCACCTTCATACTTCAAGCTGAATATTAACTGTGCAACGCGGATGAAACCATCATACTGACTGCAAAAGCATCAAACTACAAGTGACCTTTTCTACAAACTTTCCTATAATTTCTCCGACTAGAGTCACCGGCACAGACCGATGAGTTGCATGTGGCATCCTGTAAGGTTTAAAGGGACACTCGAACCTGCTTCGAAGCTACTACTATCAAGCTCTTCATACGGGGCTCTTTTCCAAATTTTATTTTACAAGCCAGCTGTCCTAAGGGCCCTTGGCGGCCGCCTTCTTCACCCACCGTAAGATCCGCCACGCACTACGTACCTGAGTTGTCCGGATTACATACTTTCAGGCGATAACTTCCGTGCAGTTATGGAACTACAATTAGCTTTATGATTTAACAACCCTGTCTGCTATGTAAAAATGTTGAATATAAACAATATTTTAGCCTTAAAAAACCTCTTTGATAGGAAATTAAAATAATAATTTAATTGAATCCAATTCACAAACACTACATGAACACTGTCCGCAAGCCTCGGATACAGTTTGAACTTTAAATCAAACCAATTCGTCTCTTTTTTCTTTGTAGCATCAAGGGCCTTCAATGCTGGGTCAGGGGGTTGAGATTGTTGCGAAATCAATTTGTCACCCGAAAATCGAAAATGCAAAGAAGCACCCCCATAGGCACATATTTCGCGTGCGGTAATAACTTTTGTCATTGACTTCCTTTATTTTATGCAACATCGAACAAACGTGACCGTACGGGTGTATGCGCCTTCACGCTGGTAAAGCATAATCACGCCATTGAACTTGCCCACATCACCCCGCCCTAATGCATACATTCACTCGCACATACATACACAAAGCAAACAAGGAACGTCCGGGTGTTTTGATCCCAGTACCGTGCCGGTCCGTACGGTGCGGTGGTTGCCCTTTCCGCCCTATGTCGACCGATTGCACCAAAAGCTTTTCGCATATGAATTTATGCACAATACGAGCGAGAAGTGACATCGCAATTGGAGACAATCCAGTCCTGAGGTCCTTTACCGGAGTTTTGTTTGTTACCTTTTTACCGTCCCACTCTCGAGTTCAAACCGGAACTAGTTACCGTTTAGAAATGCAAATAAACTCCCACTCACTACGCCACCGCCCTTCGAACATTCCATCGCGTCCAAATCAAGAGCAACAAAGTGAGCAATTGTGGCAAGCTCCACCACTAGGTTGGGGGAAAGTTTTGCAACATTTTATTAACTTCACAGGCCCTGCCCAGTTCCGCCCACTTAAAGGGGGGTGAAAAAACTTAATTACTCAAGTCCAGAGGGGTTGAAAAGGTTGAGTTCTAGCATTCCGATTCACAATCATCACTCAACTCAATCCCTGGGGGAAAAACGGGAAGGATAAGTGGAAGAAGCAAACAAAAACCTCCCCCGAAACACTTCGTTTTTTTTTCCGTTCCATTATAGCGATTTAGCGTTCGTTAACCTGGTGATATGGTTTGTTTTTTGCACTCACTTCCGGCACTGCCAAAGGTTGCATTCCGTTGGGGTAGTGTGGGGAATGCAAATGGTGCAAACTATGTTCGCTGCAGCCCATTGACTGTTACGTTTTGTTCGCGTACTGACCCGGGGGGGGGGGGGGGGGGGGGGAGCGGGGTTGCTCGATTTATTTCCATCCTTGATGTGTACCTTAGCAAGGGAAGGACTTAATAGTGGAAAAAAAACTCTAAATTCAATGCACTTCGCCCGCTGAGCAAATGGGGGCGACTGTAGGTAAAAATGATAAAATTCATGTTCTAATTATAAAATGACATTTTTCTTACATAAATTATGCACTAGGGTATTTTTTTCATTTTGCGCTACAATACAAAGGATAAAAATGCAAATAATGGCGTTAAAAAGCCGATAGCTGCAGACAAAAATCTGTCACCTACTGTGCTACGAAAATAGCTCCAATCGCAACACAGCGGAAGGCGGTAATGTTAGTCAAGCAGTTCCCTTTCCGATTGCTTCACTCCACTTCCTCGTGCTAATGAGGAAGAAAATGGCAAAAATGTAGGCCGAATTTGCCCTGCCCTGCAAAAGCCTCTGTACAACCTTCCCGTGCAATTGTGGGAATCGAGAACGATTCGAACGGCTACCGGGAAACAAAAGAACCGGAGAAGGCGAGGAGAGTTGCAACAAAACTTTGCAGATTTTTCCGAACCAATTTTCACTTTTCCTTCTCACTTCGCTTCCACGCTTCGTGGCAGCAACCTTTTGGCACTTGGAAGTAACACTTTTCGCCGGAAATTCCAGAGACATCCCCGGGGGAGGGGGGGGAAAGAGAGCTATTGTAGGATCTGTTGAGAAATGGGCAGCGTAAGTGAAACCTGAAACCGGTACCAAGAAAAGTTTCCCGATTGTGCTTTGCCCAGTGGCGGAATGTGAGAAACTATTCAGACGACCGGAAGTACCGTACGGTAGCAGTCATCAAACCCCCCATTTTGGCTAGTTTCGTGACGTGCCGTTTTAGCACAAACACACACACACACACACATACCCACGTACGTCACAGGCAACACGTCATGGAAAATAGTTGGGCTTTTCCCGCTCATGTACGCGTGTGCGTAGACGTGATCGGAAAAGGGACACGGAACTGACTACAATTGGTACGTAATCTATAGACGCGACTGCTAATCAGAGCAGAGGTTGTTTAGATAGAGTATTGCCAAATTACCACCCCACACACACACATACACACTATGATTGTCTTTCATTGTCGGCCTCGGACAGATTTTTTTTTTTTCTACGAGGGTCTTTTGAATTGGAAATGATACGACCTTATGATCCGGCCAAAGCGAATTACTTACACGAATAACCATTTTCCGATTGAGAACCGCTTTCTACAAATACACGCATACCGGAGGAGGATTCGTTTGTCGTGGTAGAGGTTGAACCATTTCGGGACACCCGAAGGATGGGCCAAATCGGCTGACATCAACACGTGAAGCGACTACATCAACCGTGGGTATAATAGCAAGCGCAGCAACATACCGATCCACCCGGCGAAACAATCTATTCTGGTCATATATTTTGGATTAAATGGCCAGATATAGATTTCTTCTTTATAGTGCACTGGATAGTTTAGAATCCTGTTAAGATGAGCGGGCCAAAGGTTCAGTTAGTATCGTCTAGTGTTTTGCCTCTCGAAGAGTCATGACTAACGACGGAATTTAATTGTGTGCTGCTCCACCAAGTCCTGATCATCTGAAGAACTAGACCATCAATCAAGTCTACCAAGAAATCAAATCCAAGATAGTCCTTTCCACTTCCGGACGCTTGAAGTATGCCGATGGCAGCGATATTTTTCTCCCAATCTCTGATCTCGGCAGCTGTTTATTTGTACCAATCATACTTTGACACCTTCCTGTCTAGTTAAGTGGTGCCCATGTCCTTTCTCAATATGGCTGTATTCCTACGGTTCAAAGTGCTTGAAAGCGCATAACTTGCTTCGATTGTTTGGCTTCACAATGATCGTGCCCAAGCCAGTTTATATTGGAGAACTGTTTGTCTGTTTTCAACAGCCTGTAATCACTTCTTCAACTTCCATTTTTTTCAATTCCATTTTGACCAATTCCGTCTGCTGGCCAACCTGAATGCGTTTCAGACATGGTCCAGACGAATGACCTCGTGTTTAGTGTCGAAAAGTGTGTCATCATAAAATTCGCGAGGAAGCGCTGTCCCTTAGTCTTCAAATATGCCATAAACGGTTCTATTCTTGATACTAAGTTGGGCTTCTGTGACCAGTCAGAGCAATTGAATGTCCCAACCTCTGTACACTGTACTGTTCGTTGTTATATGGAGGCCATCGGCTGCTCGCTCCATGTCGCGCCTAGAATCCATTCAGCGCAAATTCACCTGAGATGCGTTGCGTTCCTTAAGTGTCCCGCTAGATTACGTCGATCGATGTGCGCTATTAGGCGTTGAGCCACTGGACCAGTGCACTTGAAACACACGCACACCATTTGTCCCAGGACTTCCCGATACTGCTTGCCATCCTGCGACACGTTAACCAACTATGGCGCCCCAAGAAGATATTTTCGAGCTCTGCTTTTATAGTATCTGTCTGATCTTTATCTTCGACATTCTAACTAGCCTAAAAAGACAAGGAATTAATTTTAAAGGAAGAAAGATTTGAATTTGTTTGACAATAACACGATTATAACGCTTTTCACTTACTATCACCCGCTTCGAACGGTAAGACCCCAAAATGCTTTACCTATGCTACGCGGCAACCACACAAACAACCCTCGCCGTACATACGCCAGCAATGCCTTAACAACATTCAGCACAATCACTAGGCTTTTGTTTATATCTAACCTCAATACAGCATAGCGCATAGATAGCAGCACTACCATCGTGTCCTGGTGGTGTGTGCGGCCAGCCCAGTCTGCCAGCCACAAGCCCGGTATAAAGGGGTGCGAGCGAGAACCCTATACACCCTCCTGCAACGCTCGGTGGCCGATTTTCAATCATAAACAACATAAACCCCATGGATGGGTCTCGCGCCATTCAGCACGCCCTCTCCCTCTCGCCCAACCCTCATACACACAAACACAACTTCGTCCTTTCTTTCGCACACAGAAGCATCAAATTTAAGTCATATTGTGAACGCGGTACCACCACGGGAAAGAAATTACATGCTCCGAAAGCAGTCGAAAGGATCACGTTGCCGTGCTCGGATGTATTCGGGCGCGCGGTGCGCTTCATTCGGTACCGGGGAACAGTTTCTTTTACGTTCGCGGGAACGATCCTGGAGCAAGAAAGCTTAGCAATTTGCTAGCCCTACCAAGGGAATTACGATTACGAAGTCAATGGGAAAACAGGCACGGTTTATACGTTAAATAAATTGCAAATTGCAGCCAGGTGTCTTGTGTCCGCAGGATAATAAAAATGTGCAGCAAACAGTGCGGATGGTCCGTTCGTAAACGGACCTTTTACTTTCCTTCCCACGTACACACACCGACACGCACGCGTGCGGTTTGACGAGTACAAGAGGGCAGAAAAGAGCCAGAAGTGCTGGTAGGGGTGTGAGGGGGGAGTTGGTGAAGGAGGTGGAAGAACAACAACAACAACAACAACAAGATATCCAAAGACCCGTGAACGGTGTGTGCGCCGCGCCAAGTTTTGTGTTCGGTCGGTCGGGAAAATCGGTCACGAAAGTTTTTCGGCATTCAATTGATTTTCACTATTATCCTTCGAAGAACTGGGGATGGGTGGGTGAATGGGGAGATGTGGGGACACGGAAGGGCATGGGTGGTATGGAAAGGATGACAGACAGAGCAGAAAGAATCACCGTCGTCGTCGTCGTCGTCGTCGTCCTCTGTCGCTGTGTGTAGGGGTGCAGGGCAAAGGTTTATAAGGTGAAAGAGAGACACTGGCGCGAAAAGGACTCCTCCCGAAGGGGTGAAGTCATCATAAACAACTTTATGAAGCGTATGAATTACAAAACGTGACTACTGCATCACAACTACACCGACACGCCAAGGAAGCCGCAGGGGCAGACGGGCAGCAAGCAAAACCAAGAGGATTCAAGTGTCGTAGAGTGTTTTGGGCGCAGGGAGCTGAATATCGGCACCAGGGCAAGGACTTTTATCCTTCGTTCGGCAACATACAAATTCACCAGCGCCGTGTTGATTGTGTCGCGCGAAGATTTAACCTCAACGGTTAAAGCACTTTGAGTTCCTTTTTTTGTTATAAGAGTTATTGGAAGTTCCGATTGGGGGGATTCCACCGGAAAATGATGACAATATTCCGGCTAGTTACCGGACGTATGTGTGACGTGTGTTCGGTACGGCAGACAGCATCGAAACGGAGGCCAACGAACGGCACTCCGAGGTGAGCAGGTTGTCAGACCGTCAGTTGTAAGTCGGTCAGTTTGAAAGCCGAAAACCCCCGCTCGCCAGCAAGGTTAGCAACGGCCATAGATAAGCAGGTCACACCAGTTTGCAGGTCACCAATGAGTACGCCTAAAATACGGGGCAAATCCGCCATACACGATGCCATCATCGGCCCTGGTACGTCCAGTGTGGCAACCGTTGGCGGTGGCGTTGGAGGTGCTGCACAACACAACGCACTGCTCAAGATCGAATCCGTCGTGCCAAAGCTCACGACCCGTGGGGCAAATGGTCCGCTCGCCTCCGGACACTCCACACGCTTGCGTACCTTTCATCGGTCCCACAGCACACTGAGTTCATCGTACCTGCGGAAGGTAACTGCGGCCGCGGCAGCCGATTACAATCGACAGCAACGCATCCATCCGGGTCCCGGTCGACCCGAGCCTATCAACGAACGGGGCAACTATGGACCCTCACCACCACCACCACCACCACCACAACCTCCGCCACCCAATGCTGCTCCACCCTTGTCGCAAGCACTGCTCGACACTACCGGCCAGCAGCTACTTGCCGGATACGCTGAAACACCTCCCCTGGACAGTGCATTGATCGTACAAAATGGCGTCCCGAGCATACGACGAACGCCGAAAGATCGCGAAAAGCATCCGGACCGGGTCAATCTCGATCGGAAAGGGCTCAGCTCGATACCGCTCATCGAGGATGAACCAAACCTGCGGCTACTCTCGCTACAGCACAACCTGATCAATTCGTTCCATATCCCACCGGAAGCAGATCCGAACAACAATCTGCACCATCATCACCAACAGTCAATTGCCGGTGGACACTGTGTGATTAATGGTGGTGAGCTGAAACCCGCACACTATCCTGCCAACAATCCACCAACACCGACCAAACCATCGCCAAGTGGCACACCGACGAATGGACCCGTGGTGTCCGCCGTTCCTACCGCCACTGCTTACGGCACAACCAAACCCTCCGCCAAACAGTTTCTGCGTCAGAAATCGACCTCCCGTGGGCAGTTACTGATGGGAACTAATCTAACTACGCTAGGACCAGCGGGAGTACCCGGAACCGGAGGTGGCCCCGTTGCAGGAAGCTTTATCCAAAGCAAGATCACGATCGGTAGCAAACAGTCGGGCTCACAGGCTACCTCGGCACAACCACCGCAATGTTCCAACGGTCCAATGACTGGCGTGTCACCCCATCTCCAAAAACCTCCTCCCCATGCGCCTTCTTCCACGGGACCAATCGCTATTACGGCTCAGCAGAAAAGTTTGCTCAAAAAGTCTAACAGCTTCATCGGTGGTCCTAGCATGTTCCTAACCGGTGGTCCGAACGGTCAATCGACAGCGGCCGGTGGCGGTTCCACGAACGGGATGCTAAAAATGCGAGCTGGAAAGTTACTGCTCGTACCATCGTTCAGCATTGACAACCTGAGCAATATAAGCGAACTTCCTGCCGGAGGTTCGGCAAGCGAACAGGATTACTTCATCAACGGTCACTCGAGTAGTAATGGAAGTGCGGGAAATAGTGGTAAAACAACCCCGACCAACAATGGCCAGCTAACACCGTCGACCGAGTGTGCAGTGCCCGCGAATTGTAACGTCCTCGTCACACGCTACAACCTTAGCAATCTAGTTTTTCTCGATCTGTACGATAATCAGATCGAAAAGATCTCCTGTTTGGATGGGTTGAAGAGTTTAACGGTGCTGCTGCTAGGGAAAAATCGTATCACCGACATTGGGGGACTCGTCTCGCTCAAGAGCACACTGCGCGTGCTCGATCTGCATGGCAACAAGATCAGCAACATTACGGGCAAGATCAATCAGCTGCAGGAGCTGAAGTCACTCAACCTTGCCGGTAATGCGTTGCGCCAGATACAGGTGCACGATTTTGCCGGCCTGTTTAGCCTGAAGGAGCTGAACCTGAAGCGGAACCGTATCAAGAAAATTTTCGGCTTTGACGATCTGCACAATCTCGAGCGCCTCTGGCTGTGCCACAACGATCTACAGTGCGTTGAGGATATGTCGGCGATCGCGAAAGCGATCAACCTGAAGGAGGTAACGATCGAAAACAATCCCGTCTCGCTGGCGGGGGATTGTGTGTCGTTTCTGGTAAGCTATTTGCCGGGTTTGGTGTCACTCAGCCAGATGCAGATTACCGAGCAGGTGCGCCGTGCTGCATCGGCGTGGCGCAAAAACAAGGAACTTTCCGACAGTAAATATTCGAACCTTTCGTCGGACGTGTGTCAAAGTATGCGGCGGGAGGAAATTATCTCGAATGCAAGGACCAACTGGGAGCTGCTAAGATCGCAACAGTCGACCGTTATTGCACGCGGTGGCCAACGACTCACTGCCAATGGGACGATGGCGAAAGATGCCGACCTGCTGTTGGATGCTGCGGGTAGCAGTAGTACACTGCTGACGGAGCATACTGGTACGGCAGCTGCTGGAGTTGGGGACAAATTGACACGGAAAGGTAATGCAGGGAATGGGACGTCACAGGGCATTAACAATGGTGGAAGTCGTCCGCTCAGGGGAGCGAATGGGAAGAGAGCAGCGGGTCGTAAGCCGTTGGTGAGATCTTCCTCGCAGGATAACTCTAGTTCGCAAGTGTCCGAGCAGGGTGGTGAAGAGTACTTCCGGTTGCCACCGATACTGGCTCCGTTTCTGGAACAATCCACTCCGAAACCTGGTGATGGGGAGGGTTCAGTTACGTCCGGTGTCGGTACACACGCGGATTCGAGTGTTTCCAGTGGTTTTAGTTCGGATAACGACGAACAGCTCAATCTCGAGAAGGAAATGGATAAACAGACCACCTTAGTAGCGTGCAGTGCGAACTCTACACCGGAGAAAGAGTCCGACACTGATCCGATGCATGTAGTTTCGGTAGTACCAGAAGTGATAGAAGATTCAGCAGATAAGAAAATTCCTGAACCTTCGGTTGATCTTCCCGTACGGGAGGAAAGTACTTCACGGGGTGAGGAACTGAAGTTGCCATTGGTGACGGATGACCAACCGCCCGATTCGTGTCACGCACCGGATGAAGCCAATCTCGACAAGCTGTCCACCCTATCGACGGTGTCTACAAAAAGTGGTTCCGAGTCGGTTATAACGACCGCTTCCTCGAATTCTGACTCGACCGGATCTACCACGGATTCTGGCACGAGTAGTTCAGCTGGAGGTGGTGGTGGTGTTGGTGGAGGAGGAAGTAGTAGTAGCGGTAGTGGAACAGGTGGTGGAAGTCATACCAGTGGAGGTCATACCACCTCCATAACCACCGAACGGACACGAACCCACAAAACGAAGCTTACCACCCCTATCAAACGGTACGGCACGGGGACACTCTCTCGGACGCAAACCGCACGCAACACAGCTCTTCCCTCGACGACCACCACCAGCACCTCGTCAACCAGTCTTGCCAATTCGTCCAACTTGGCAAACAGCTCCAATGGTGGAACGCTTTCCACTACCAACGGTGGTGCAACAGCAGCATACGCCGGTATCCCGAGCAGCAATTATGGGCCACCGACCATCAGCACCGGCGGCACCGGCAAGTCGGGCAAATCGGGTGAACGCGAACGGGAACAGGGTGGTGACTATCTGATCGAAATCTGTGGCCGCTACCTGAACGTGTACGGGCTCGGTGCGCTCCGGTTCATCGACAAGCAGTGGAACATGCAGAAGGCGTGCGACGTCCATACGGTCAAGTTTAGCTACATCAACTTTAACAGCATCACCGCGATATTGTGCCGAATAAAGGTCCGATTCGTAAATGCGGAAAATTTTATCTTTCGCGAAACGAACATTACCTGCCTCGGGCAGATAAATGCACTCGCCGAAAGTCAGGGTATCGCGTCACTGACGATCGACCCGGAAGGTAACCCGCTGGCGGCTCGACCCTGGCGCAGTTACGCGATCTATCGGCTGTCGCACTGGGGCTTGAAGCAGGTGAACGGGACCGAGGTAACGCCCGAGGAGGTACAGACGGCCGAAGCCACGTACGCCGGTCTGTCCGATCTGGTGCTGTGGTCCCTCCCGGAAGGGCTTCTGCAGCCGTTGCTGCAGCGGTTGCGGCTCGAGGAGACGGCACACGCCTCCAAGATGACGGCCAAGGAGTGGCTGATGCAGGCCGACCCCTCGCTCAAGAACATCGTCGGCAAGGAGGCCCTACAGTGGAAGAAGCACAGCACCACCCAGGACGATACGGTGATGCGGGCCAAGGGTAAAGCGTATTTCGCCAAGATGCTGGAAAACACGTGCAACGCGGTGGAGAAGCTGCAGCGGCTCGAAACGATGTGGCCGGTACTCTTGCTGGAGATGATCCGGAACACGCTCATCGACTACTCGCAGATCGATGTGTACGTGAAGGGAATGTTGGTGGAGCTGCTCAAGTAGCACGTGTTCACGACCGCACAAGTGTTCACCGTCCGGACGAGGAAGGACCATCGAATGGCGGATACCGGATGCGGCCCTCGTCACGCATTCGTAACATAATTTTTTCTATTCGACTAAGTTGTTTTATCTTTTATATCTGGTTTTGGTTTTGCATATTCGAAAAAAGGAAGGGCCTAAACGTTGACCCAGATTTTCTAGCAAATTGATACAGCAGTTTCATGTGCAATAGTAGCATAGTAAGAGCATTGTATCCCAACGCCAACGAACGTAACGCAACATTTATTAACCGTACTGTCTACGACCAAAAAAGTACATTGTTCTACGGCTACCTACCCGGGTTGACCGTACATTTTGTATGAAAGTTTTCATTTTTCAGGATTGTAAAGCTAATATCTTTAGATTTGCTCGTCGTATTTGCATGAAATTTTCAAGAAAGTTGAAGCTATTTGTTGTCTAACGAATTACATTACAATTTTTCGAGAATTTTATTATTTCTTTTTTTATTTATTTTTCGCTACAAAAGCTCTCAAAAACTCCTTACATCCGACCAGTAGATGAAAAATAGACGTTTTGCAATCCGAAAAGAAATTCTTATTCACATACAAAACGGATGGCCTACCCGTGTGGGTGGTTGTAGATGTCAAGGGTATTGCTCGAAAAAAGTTTAAAAAATATTTAAAATCATTTTTTTTTTTTTTGGAAAAAAGTTGAAAAATGAATTGGTCTAGACATTCTACAAATTTCAAGCGTGTACGATTTCCCTATCAAAAGATTTTAAGGAACTAAAGAGTAAAACTTACCCAGGAAAGGGATTAATTGGGGTTGGACAAGTCTTTCTTGTGTAAAATGCAAAATAAAGCACAATAACAAATGCGTATTCGTATGCGTGTGGGCGTGTATTACCTTTCCTTATCACAAGCATCTCATTTTTACAGGTGAAGCACCTGTAGAGATTTTTTCTTTTTCGCTTTCTTATCTTTCTTCTCCTTTTTGCTGTTGGCCTTCGTTTGGGCATCATCACCCTCTTCGACTACTGCCCGATCGAGATCTACATTGAGCATGGCTTCGCAGCTAGGATACAGCACAAAATCGCTCGTCCGGAGTGGTCGCTTTCCGATCATCTTCACTATCGGTTCCTGACGCAGTGCCAAATCAAGCGATTCCTGGTGCGTGAGCTGATTGAAGCGTTTGGCAGGGATTTTCAGTATGCAACATTCGGCACCGTTTATCTTTTAAAAAACGAAAGAGGAAGGAAAATGAGCATATACAAGAAAGGAAAGAAAATATACTACGAAAACCCATACCTTGAAGGTAAGATCAAGCGGGAAATCTTCGTCTATCTCTGGCCACCGTTGCTCGAAAACCGTACCGTTCCATTGTACCACACGATTCGGTGCCGTTACAAGCTGCTCCCAAAGTTCCGCAGCGAAATGTGGTGCCATTGGGGCGAGCATAATTATCTGTGCCGCAAGTGCTCGTTCGTACTGCTGCCCGTAGGTAACCACATCCGGTGGTACGCGCCGAATAGCGTTCGTTAGTCCTTGCATCTTGGAAATGCCTACACTTAGCTGATGTGAGTAGCGGTAATTGAAGGTAGCACCGGAGATAAAATAATTTCTCGCGTCCCACAGCTTGTGCTCGTGCTCTTTGAACACTTCCGTTGCCGGAGCATCGGCTGTCGCCGTATCCCTTTTGCTTCGAAGTTCACGGAAATCGTGCAACGTCATCCAGAGTCGTTTCTGCCAGTTTAAAATACCCGGAAAAGCTACAATGAAAGAAAAGCTAGTATAGAATGCTTCTTTAAGTCTTGCAAAGGAAGAGATGGAGAAAAAGAGCAAAAATGTGGAACTGATTCCGAACGATTCCACAAAATATCTGAACCAGGACCAGCAGTTAGGTACAACCACTCTTTGTGGAACCGTTCGGAACTGTTTAAACTGTCCGGAATCGTCCGGAACCATCGGAAGCTTGTCCACTTACTTGCTTCGGACCAGTTCCGATGGGAAGTAGGTGCTACATCTGCCAGCAGGATCAACCGCAACGTGTCGCACCCATGCTCCTTTAGCACCTCCAGCGGATCAACACCGTTTAGCTTTGATTTGGACATTTTTTCCCACAGCATTGTGACCGGTTCGCCCGTCGCTCGTTCGATCGCTTTGCTGTGCTTCTCATCCACCACCTCAACATCCGCAGCGGGAATGTACTTGCCACTGCTAACGACACGATACGAGCGACCCATTACCATACCCTGGACGAGCAGTCGCTTAAATGGTTCCGGAGTAGGAAGCAAGCCCTTACTATACAGATAGTGTGCGACAAAGCGGGCATAGTAAAGATGTAGCACCGCGTGTTCCTTACCACCGACGTAAAGGTCCACCGGCATCAAGCGATGGGCAAGGGAAGTATCAAACATCGTGCTCTTGTTGTGGGCATCGATGAAGCGCAAAAAGTACCACGAACTGTCGACAAACGTGTCCATGGTGTCGGATTCCCGGCGGCAGTCGGTACGATGACAGGACGGACAAGACACGCTTAACCATTGCTCGTTCTGTGCCAAAGGAACTCCAACGGAATCTGTCGGTAAGCGTATGGGAAGATCTTGCTCCGGTACCGGAACCGAACCACAACTAGGACAGTGAATGATCGGTATAGGAGTTCCCCAAAACCGTTGCCTTGAAATGAGCCAATCGCGTAACTTGGAACTCACCGGATGACCACCGATTCCTTTGCTGAGAGCTTGTTGGAGTATTTCCTCACCGCATCCTTTGCTTTCTTCGTTCGTTGATTTTGCTACCGAAGTTTTAGGCAAACCTGCCTTAATGGCTAGCGTACGAGTTTGCTCGCTATCAACTGCTAGATAAGTATCACATCCCTCCGGATAAGGAACCTGTTCCGTTACAATCACCGGAAGTTCTTCTTTCGTAAAAGGATTCTTTACGGTGACTTGTTCCAGTATATATTCGTTGCTCTTTGCGCTATTCAAGATATTATCGGGATGAACGGCTACGAAAAGGGCCTTCTTGAGCTCTTCCGGATTACGAGTCCACACGGAAACGCTCTTCACCGCAGCATTTCCTGCTATAGGCAACTCGAACGAATATCCTTCACACTCGCCGATCCAGTGACGCTGCAGCTTTGTGATGTCCTTCCAATCTTCCAGCCCAGGATCATTTAAACCCTCTAGCAATGGTTTGGCATAAGCTGTCGTTCGGATGAACCACTGTCGCAGTACTTTTTTCTCCACCTTTGCTCCGGAACGCCAAGAGCATCCGTTGCCATCAACCTGTTCATCAGCCAGCACCGTTTCATCGACCGGATCCCAATTTACCAGTGCTTCACGTTGATACGCCAGCCCATCCTTGAACAGCATCAAAAACAATTGCTGTGTCCAGCGGTAATACTCTGGTTCACAGGTTGCAAACTCCCGCTCCCAATCGAAGCTGAATGCAAGCATTTCGAGCTGTTTGCGCATTTCGCCTATGTTCCGGTGGGTCCACTTGTCGGCCGGTATGCGTCGCTGTATGGCAGCATTTTCCGCCGGTAATCCGAACGCATCCCAACCCATCGGATGCAGCACGTTAGCACCGTTAAGACGGTAAAACCGGGCCATTGCGTCACTGATTGTGTATACGCGGACGTGACCCATGTGCAGATTGCCGGAAGGGTAAGGAAACATTGCCAGCACATAGCGCTTCGGTTTGCCCGTGTCGGACGAGTCAAACCGATAATCACCTAGCTTGGCGTGCCATTTCTGTTCCACCTCGTGCTTCATACCGGCTGTTAACTCGCGGCATGTCTGCAAAGCACAAGATGTTGTTAAAGCACTGAAAAAGACTCGTTTCCTAAACACACGCTTACCGTCAACTCTCCAACGTTGGAGCAAAACTGTCTTTGCCCTTTTAGCCATCGCCCTAAGCACAATATGCGAGGAAAACGCATATTTTTCGAACCACACTGAAAACCACAACAAACTTTCCACTCGCGATGACATAACTCATCGCAAACGTCAAACTACGCTGCGTGCTTCGTCGATTATTTGCAAAGCGGCGAATGAGAGAATCACAACAAAACGACCAATAACCACGTGCGAACCGGCATCAGCTGTTCAGTTTGATCGATTGTTATGGTAAACAATGTGCTGCATCTCGCTCTATCATCGAGACAGCACGTACAACAAATCAACAAACGCTACAAGGAAAATATTTCTTGTGCTAGGGAAAACAATCCATTTTTGCGCATATTTGCTTTTCGCAATACATATTTTGATTTGAAATTACAAAAGCGCTGAACTTGAAATAGTGATTGCAGCAAGGCAAAATCATGCGCTTTAACATAAAATTTAATCAAATATTTGAAGACTTTTGAAATAAACTCATTTTTTTGCTAAAAACTTTTCGATCGCAGACTTTTATGGCAAACTTGTTGCAATACAACAAAATGTGGAAACAATAGAAGGAAAAAAATAATTGAAAACATGATCTGATAAAATAAAATAGGATTCTTCCCTAGCAGTATATCCGATTTCTTCATTTTTCTCAATTTTCCCGACAACAACAATTGTCAAATTACGCGTTTACTATGCCAGCTTCATTGGTTCACATTTCAAAACAATCGTTCAGCACATTTTTATGATTGAAAACATCGTTTTGTAGCATTGGCATGACAAACAAGACTGTGATGATACTCTGCATATTTTGTCATATAAATTTTTGTGTAATTTGCTTCATTTCATCTGATGTTACCTACCAAAATGAAGACCGCTAACAATCTCTTCCGATTTCAACTCTTCACCAAGGTCATGTGAACCAATGAGCCTGTCACGCAAGCCGCAACCCCAAGGTCGCCATCTTTTTTTCACTTTGATCCCATTTTTGCGACGTGTGGACGTGTCTGCACGATCGGAAAACTTTTAAATTTTTGTGTGAGAAAAGTGTTATTAGAAAGCAAACTTTGTGTGTGTGTGACGTTCTAGCAAAAGTTTTTTTTTTTCACGGCTACAGCGAATAAGTCGATACCACCGCGATGGGTGATTCGCTCGAGGCAACATTGCCTAGCATGGGCAGCGAGCAGCCACCATCGGTGGAGGCGGAGACCGTAGCCATTATCGATTTCGATAATTTTTCCAACTATCTCCGCAAGGCGATTACGGTGCTGCTGCCGGAGGATGATGTGAAATCGTTCGGTCCGCTTAACGCTGCCCTGGAGGACAGCGTTAATCAGGACTGCATACGAAAGTTCATCTCGGACCCGCAAACGCAATCGCTGTATATCCAGCGCAACTGTTTCAAAGGTAGGATAGGAATGTGGGCGGATGGATGCACACAGGTGTGGAATGTGCACATCACGTCATCAAATCTTTGCTTCCATACGTAGTCAGGCTCAGGGGCGTGTCATGCGAGTTGGAGAGAAAGGTGATGGATGAAAGTTAGTTTGATGGCGGTGACTCATTGCATAGATTGCATTTTTTTTCATTTATTTATGGAGGCTTTGAGGGTGCCTCTCTACTGTGTACAAAAAGTGGTGAATAGTAATACAAAAGTATTGAAATTAAGGCTGGTAAAATGCAAAAACTATTACTTAAATTTATCTGAATTGTTATTGTTGCGTAGAAATCTAATACGGCGGTTCAGATGCAGTTTGTCGGGTGATTGTCGGATAGTCGATTATCGATGAAGTCGGTGTTGGCAGGTGGCTCGGTGTATCGTTTATCCATGGCAATTGATGTTGATGTGGGGGGTGGATGTTAACGCCACCGAAACTATAGAAACCAGACGTTCCTCGGTTGGACGAACGGTCAGAATTCCCCAGCGGGTGGAAGTTTGATGGCGGTGACTCATTGCATAGATTGTCCTTTAGTACAATTCAGGTCATTGATTTTGTGTTGTTTTCGTTCTTCCCAACCATCTACAGACGATGAGAATGAGCCACCGACCGAGGGTGAGGAAGAAAAGGACTCCATTACGTACTACTTCGGCAATGATGTCCACTTCACCAATCAGCGTATGGCATCGTTGGTGTGCATCAAGCGGGGCGGACTGATCGAAGCGGACAAGTCGATTCACTCGCAAGTTCGGCTGATCAACTTCTCCGAGGGCTCGCCGTACGAGACGCTGCATGCGTACATCAGCAAAACGCTGGCACCGTACTTCAAAAGCTACGTGAAGGAATCGGGCCGTGCGGATCGCGATGGCGACAAGATGGCACCGTCGGTCGAGAAGAAGCTGGCCGAGCTGGAGATGGGACTGTTGCATCTGCAGCAAAACATCGACATACCGGAGGTGACGCTCAACATCAACAGTACGGTCGCGCAGGTCGTGAAGAAGTGTGCGGACGAGCAGCGCAAGGCCAAGATTACCGATTTTGGTGATAAGGTGCAAGATTCCACCTTTCTGAACACGCTGCAGAACGGAGTGAACCGGTGGATCAAGGAGATCCAGAAGGTGACGAAGCTCGATCGTGACCCATCTTCCGGTACCGCTTTGCAGGAGATTTCGTTCTGGTTGAATCTGGAGCGAGCATTGCACCGTATTCAGGAAAAGCGTGAATCACCGGAAGTTGCTCTGACGCTAAACATTCTCAAGCATGGCAAGCGATTCCACGCGACCGTTTCGTTCGATACGGATACCGGCCTGAAGCAGACGCTCGCAATGGTTGCCGACTATAATCCGCTGATGAAGGACTTTCCGATCAACGATCTGCTTTCGGCTACCGAGCTCGATAAGATCCGGCAGGCGGTTCATTCGATCTTTAACCATCTGCGAAAGATCCGTAATACGAAGTACCCGATCCAGCGCTGCCTACGCTTGATCGAGGCGATCTCGCGCGATCTTAGTCAGCAGTTGTTGAAGGTGCTCGGTACGCGTCGTCTGATGCACATTCCGTTCGATGAGTTCGAGCGTGTAATGAACCAGTGCTTCGAGGTGTTTAGCTGCTGGGACGACGAGTACGACAAGCTGCTCGGTACGCTGCGCGAAATCGTCAAGCGTAAGCGGGACGAACACATCAAGATGGTGTGGCGCATCTCACCGGCGCACAAGATCCTGCAGCAGCGCATGGAGCATATGCGCAAGTTCCGCCGGCAGCACGAACAGCTGCGTACGGTGATTGTGCGTGTGTTGCGTCCTGCCCGTCAACCATCGTCCGCCCTGTCTGGGGCCGGTGATGGTGGAGTTGGTGGTGAGGGCAAGCAACCGTACAGTCTCGATACGGCCGACGCGAATGCGATCGAGGAGGTGAATCTGGCGTATGAGAACGTGAAGGAGATCGAGTGTTTGGACATCTCGAAGGAGGGTTCGGAAGCGTGGGATGCGGCGATCAAGCGGTACGAAGAGCGCATCGATCGGGTGGAGGCACGCATTACGGCCCATCTGCGCGATCAGCTCGGTACGGCGAAGAATGCGAACGAAATGTTCCGGATCTTTTCGCGCTTTAATGCGCTGTTTGTGCGGCCTCACATTCGCGGCGCCATTCGCGAGTACCAGACGCAGCTGATACAGCGCGTAAAGGACGACATTGAGGCGTTGCATGAGAAGTTTAAGGTGAGCTTGACAGACCAAAGAAACGACGAGTGAAACATCGTTGAACCTTTCGATACGATCTATCCGACTGGGGAAAATCCGATTCGATTAATCGGACTCCGGGAAAATGAGGATTTTCCCATCACTAGATCTTACGTATAAGCCCCAAAGTTTTCATCCTTTTTTACACAAATCTCGTTTCTGCGGGAGGTCAAGGAATGCTTTGAGTCAACATCACGGAGTTACCCAAAATCCCCCTCTTTTTTCCTTTTAACCCCTCAGGTGCAATATCCGCAAAGCAAGAGCTGTCGATTGTCGGTGGTGCGTGATTTGCCGCCCGTAGCCGGATCGATTATCTGGGCGCGCCAAATCGATAACCAGCTGACGATGTATCTGAAGCGCGTGGAGGACGTGCTTGGTCGTGGCTGGGAATCGCACATCGATGGCCAAAAGCTAAAGGCCGACGGGGATAGCTTCCGGGCGAAGCTCTCCACCGCCGAAGTGTTTCAGGACTGGGCACGAAAGGTGCAGGAACGCAACACGGGCATAACCGGACGCATCTTCTCGATCGAAGCCACCCGCTCCCGAACGGGACGTGGCAATACTTTGCGTTTGCGTGTGAATTTCCTACCGGAGATTATCACCCTCTACAAGGAGGTGCGTAATCTGAAGAGTTTGGGCTTCCGGGTGCCGCTGGCGATCGTGAACAAGGCGCATCAGGCCAATCAGCTGTATCCGTTCGCAATTTCGCTGATCGAAAGCATCCGTACGTACGAGCGGACACTTGAGAAGGTAAGTGTGGTGTCTCCCTGTTCGACAACCATTTTATCATTTCTTCCTATACTAAATCTTCAAACCATCACCAAACTTCCGTCGACGATCGCCATACACAGCAACCGCCACCAGCGAATTGGCGTTATGGTGTCCATTTTCACGATATTTCTACATATATATGTACTTTTTTTAAAACCCATGTTTGGCCAAAGTCTAAATTTTCTTCTCATACATTGTGATGAAGTGTTGTGCTTTTCCTCACCACTAAACGGAAACAAATTCATACACAAACAAACACACACCGTATCTCGAACCGTTTGTCAATCACAGTAAGAATCTCGTATCCTTAATTTGTTCTTCCATGCAGCTAAACAATAGGACATTAGCACAAAATTCAGTATTTAAGGTAGCGAACCGCTAAAAAACAGTTTTCCTAGCCTATTATTCGCCTTTTTTGGAGGCTTTTTCTTGCTTTTTTTCGTTTTCTTGTTTCAAGCTACCTTCTCTGCTACTGTCGCCGACTTTACTTGTTCCGTTGCTCGCAAATGCTCTATCTCGTATCGAACGTATTTGAATGGTTGTCGTTTTTCTGTTATTGCTTTCTTTTTTCGCTTTAATAAAATGAAATGCTGCTACGCTGTGTGTCTGAACTGAAAGCGTCTAGCGTCGGGGCGTTTTCTATCCCTAGCTAATATAAATATAAACGAAATGGTTTTAAGTTTCTGGGTACGAAATGAATATTCATTACACCGTACAGAGATGTAAATGTAAACGACAGGTAATAAATTTGGACAAGCGTTGAATGCCGTCTGGTCGTCCATAATTACTAGCTCCGTATTCGTTTGTAATGAAAAGTAATGCTTCTTAAATCTACTAAACGATTTTAGACGGATTAAGTACTGTATATGGAGCAAATTTGGCCTATTTTTTTAAAGTATCTCACATAATCTCCATCCCTCTTTTGCTTAAAAACTTAAAGATAATAAACATACATATTTGTCTTTAATTTTCTAAACAATTTCGCTACCCAATATTAGCCCCAAGGTAGAAAACACCTAAGTGACACTATTTCATTTTAGAGCACAGTGTATTTGTGTTCGTCTCTTTGCTTTCATCGTAAATAGCGTTTATTTCTTCTTGTTACTTTCATTTGTTCTAATTAAAGCGAATATTTTGATAGAATGTTTTGCTGCTATTTTAGATTCGTTGTTTTGCTTGAGTTCAAGCTTAAAAATGACGACATTTTTCAATTAAAAGTTTACTTCCAAACGATCGGAATACATATCATTGTCAAAATTTACCCTACTTCCCTGCAGCTATTTTTGTACTAGATGTGTTGTGTTTGCAGTTTAATTTACTTTGCTTTTTATGTTCTACAGTAATGCATTCTTGTTGCACGAAAGGACTACATCCAATTTATGTTTTACATTACTATATTAAAAATGTTTGATAAAAATAAAGAAAAACATTTGCGCTTTGAAGCGCAGTTGTGTAAGCTGTTCTTCATGTTCTAATATTTCTTTAATATTTTCCCTGCCCAACGTAGATTGAAGATCGGGCCAGTATCATCCCGCTGGTGGCTGGACTGCGCAAGGAGGTTTTGTCACTCATCTCCGAAGGCATTGCGCTCGTTTGGGAGAGCTACAAGCTGGATCCGTACGTGCAGCGTCTGTCGGAGAATGTGGTCTCGTTCCAGGAGAAGGTAGAAGATCTGTTGGTAGTGGAGGAGCAACTAGACGTGGATGTACGCTCACTCGAAACGTGCCCGTACAGTGCGGCTACTTTTGCGGACATTTTGTCCAAGATTCAGCATGCGGTCGACGATTTGTCCCTGAAGCAGTACTCGAATCTGCACGTTTGGGTTGCACGGCTGGACGAAGAGGTGGAAAAGAAGTTGGCAATGCGTTTGCAGGCCGGTATACAGGCGTGGACCGATGCGCTTACCGGCAATAAGAAAGAGCTGGATCTTTCGATGGACACGGACGCACCAACACAGCCCACCATTCGTCCCGGTGGTGATCCACAGATTCAGCGGGCGATTCATGAGATTCGCATCACCAACCAGCAGATGTATCTGTATCCTTCGATCGAGGAAGCTCGGTTCCAGATCATGCAGCAACTGTTTGCCTGGGAAGCGATTGTAACGTCTCAAACGAGGCTGCAAAGTTCGCGGTACCAGGTCGGACTCGACAAACCTGTCTCGCAGACGTACCGCAACCTGCTGACGAAGCTGCCAAACAAACCGGACCCACTGGAGGGTGCGTATGCTGCGATCGAGAATCAGATCGGTGATGTGCGTAGCTACGTCGATGAGTGGTTGCGCTACCAGAGTCTGTGGGATCTGCAGGCCGATATGTTGTACGGACGACTCGGAGAAGATATCAATCTGTGGATCAAGTGTTTGAACGACATCAAGAAGTCGCGTACCACGTTCGATACATCGGACACTAGGCGCGCTTACGGTCCGATTGTGATCGATTATGCGAAGGTACAGGCGAAGGTAACGCTCAAGTACGACTCCTGGCACAAGGAAGCGCTCAGCAAGTTCGGCCAACTTTTGGGCAACGAGATGAGCACGTTCCACACGAAGGTATCGAAGAGTCGCAGCGATCTGGAGCAACAGAGCATCGAAGCTGCCAGCACATCGGACGCCGTATGCTTCATTACGTACGTCCAGTCGCTCAAGAAGGAAATGCTCGTGTGGGACAAGCAGGTGGAGGTGTATCGCGAGGCACAGCGTATCCTCGAGCGACAGCGCTTCCAGTTTCCGAACAACTGGCTGCACGTGGACAATATAGAGGGCGAATGGTCGGCTTTCAATGAGATCATGAAGCGCAAGGATTCCGCGATCCAGACGCAAGTCGCCAGCCTGCAGGCAAAGATTGTGGCCGAAGATAAGGCGGTTGAGACGCGCACGGTTGACTTCTTGAACGATTGGGAGAAGAACAAACCGACCGGCGGGCGAACCCGTCCCGACGATGCGTTGCAGCAGCTTCACATCTTCGAGACCAAGTTCTCGCGGCTGAAGGAAGAGCGTGATAACGTTGCTAAGGCGAAGGAAGCGCTCGAATTGCAGGAATCGGCCATCCCGAACAACAGCACCGAGCGTATGTCGGTAGTGCTGGAGGAATTGCAGGATCTGCGCGGCGTATGGAGCGAACTGTCGAAGGTGTGGGCCCAGATTGATGAGACGCGTGAAAAGCCGTGGTTGTCGGTACAACCCCGTAAGCTGCGCCAATCGCTGGAAGCAATGATGAATCAGCTGAAGGAGTTGCCCGCACGACTTCGCATGTACGAAAGCTACGAGTACGTGAAGAAGCTTCTGCAGAGCTACATAAAGGTGAACATGATGATTGTGGAGCTGAAATCTGACGCCTTAAAGGAGCGTCACTGGAAGCAGCTCACCAAGCAGCTGCGCGTCAGCTGGGTACTGTCCGATCTAACGCTCGGTCAGGTGTGGGACGTCAATTTGCTGAAGAACGAATCGATCGTCAAGGACATCATACTGGTGGCGCAGGGTGAAATGGCACTGGAAGAGTTCTTGAAGCAGGTGCGCGAAAGCTGGCAAAACTACGAGCTGGATCTGATCAACTATCAGAACAAGTGTCGCATTATCCGCGGCTGGGACGATCTGTTCAACAAGGTGAAGGAACACATTAACTCGGTCGCTGCGATGAAACTTTCTCCGTACTACAAGGTGTTCGAGGAAGAAGCACTAACCTGGGAGGAGAAGCTGAATCGCATCAACTCCCTGTTCGATGTGTGGATCGATGTGCAGCGTCGCTGGGTTTATCTGGAGGGTATTTTCTCCGGTAGTGCCGACATTAAAACGCTACTCCCCGTGGAGACATCACGCTTCCAGAGCATTAGCTCGGAGTTTTTGGGTCTGATGAAGAAGGTTGCCAAATCACCGAAAGTGATGGACGTGCTGAATATACCGGCCGTGCAGCGTTCGCTCGAGCGTCTGGCCGATTTGTTGGGCAAAATCCAGAAAGCTCTCGGCGAATATCTCGAGCGTGAGCGTACATCCTTCCCGCGATTCTACTTCGTGGGTGACGAAGATCTGCTGGAGATTATTGGCAACAGCAAGAATGTGGCCCGGCTGCAGAAACACTTTAAGAAAATGTTTGCTGGCGTTGCTTCCATTCTTCTCAACGAGGATAATACCGTAATTTTGGGTATTGCGTCGCGTGAAGGTGAGGAAGTTCGCTTCATTAAGCCCGTCTCAACGGTCGAACATCCGAAGATCAACGAGTGGTTGTCGCTGGTGGAGAAGGAGATGCGTTTCACGCTTGCCTCCTATCTGGCTCAAGCGGTACAAGACATCAAGCAGTTCAAGGATATGATCGACACGCAAAAGTACATGGAATGGTGCGACAAGTATCAGGCCCAGATAGTTGTCCTTGCGGCACAGATCCTCTGGTCGGAGGATGTCGAAAATGCGCTCCAACAAACATCAGAAGGTGGTGGTAATGGTGGTAACGGAAAGGACAAAACACCACTGCATCGTGTCCTGACAACGGTCGAAGCAACATTGAACGTGTTAGCCGATTCGGTACTGCAGGAACAGCCTCCATTGCGACGCAAAAAGCTCGAACATCTGATCAACGAGTTTGTGCACAAGCGTACCGTCACTCGACGCCTCATCGCGCACGGCGTTAACAATCCGAAATCGTTCCACTGGCTGTGCGAGATGCGCTTCTACTTCGATCCGCGCCAAACGGAGGTCCTACAACAGCTGACGATCCATATGGCGAACGCCCGCTTCTACTACGGCTTCGAGTATCTGGGCGTGCAGGATCGGCTCGTGCAGACGCCGCTCACCGATCGCTGCTACCTGACGATGACCCAGGCCCTGGAGGCGCGGCTCGGCGGATCACCGTTCGGGCCGGCCGGTACCGGCAAGACGGAATCGGTAAAGGCGCTCGGTAATCAGCTGGGCCGCTTCGTGCTCGTCTTCAACTGTGACGAAACGTTCGACTTCCAGGCGATGGGCCGCATCTTCGTCGGCCTGTGTCAGGTAGGCGCATGGGGCTGCTTCGATGAGTTCAACCGGCTCGAGGAGCGCATGCTGTCGGCCGTCTCTCAACAGATCCAAACGATCCAGGAAGCGCTCAAATCGCAACAGGACGCAAACCGGGACGCACAAAGCATTACGGTCGAGCTGGTCGGTAAGCAGGTGCGCGTATCAACCGATATGGCCATCTTCATCACGATGAATCCTGGATATGCGGGCCGTTCGAATTTGCCGGATAATTTGAAAAAGTTGTTCCGTTCGCTGGCCATGACCACACCGGATCGGCAGCTCATTGCGGAGGTGATGCTTTTCAGCCAGGGTTTCCGTACGGCGGAGAAACTCGCCTGCAAGATTGTACCGTTCTTCAAGCTGTGCGACGAACAACTGTCCAACCAATCGCACTACGATTTTGGACTGCGTGCACTTAAATCGGTACTGGTGTCGGCAGGCAATGTGAAGCGCGATCGGATTATGAAGATCAAGGATACGAAGAAGCAGCAGGGCGAAGAAAACATCGACGAAGCGTCGATTGCGGAAAATCTGCCCGAGCAGGAGATTTTAATACAATCGGTGTGCGAAACGATGGTGCCGAAGCTGGTGGCGGAAGACATTCCGCTACTGTTTTCGCTGTTGAGCGATGTGTTCCCGAATGTGGGCTATACTCGGGCCGAAATGAAGGGTTTGAAGGACGAAATTCGCAAGGTGTGCTCGGAGGAGTATCTGGTATGCGGCGAAGGTGATGAGCAAGGTGGCGCCTGGATGGAGAAGGTAAGATAAGACATTTATGATTTTTTTATTTTTTATTCGCTATATTATGAAGATATTTGAAAAGAGGTTAGGGAAGCTCTTTCGTTCTAAATTATTAGGAATTATTAGGAAAAGATAAAAACTTAACAAAGCCCATCCTTAACTTCATTCGGTCTAATACATATATTAACTCAAAATGAAATTAGAGACACAAAGTTTACCAACCCATTGAACAAGCATTAGAATAGCTTTAACCATGCAGAATTCAAGATGCACAACGTTTTCCGACATTTCATCAGTAAGTTTAGCTATACTGTTTCAAATGATAAAACAACTTGCAATTGGTTTAGAATCAGAAGCCCCTTTTCACAAAACCTGCCAACTAAGGCACTACTAATATTCTAATGCCTATAGTATTCTAATGCCCGTTCTATGGACTATTAAACCCTGTAATAATACAGAGTTTACATAAAATAAGCGTCGACAAAGTTAAAACAACGAACAAGCTGTGTTTCAATCATGTGGACGCTTGTATTTTGACCGTATAATCCTGCAAAATGAATATTATTTCATTGCCATTCAGTACACATTTGAGCAGTTACTTTTTATTCATGATTTACGGGATCTATTTACATTCTGGCCGATAACATCAAACGATCGTGAAAGCAAAAATCGCATCCCATTTTCATCAGTATAATTTAGTATGCTCCCACTAATAATATACATATTGTTCGCCATTACGACGGAAAACTCCCATACGACTTTTTACTAACTTTGCCTTTTCTTTCTTACCTAATCCGACGCTTTATTTACAAAACGCATAAACGCAAACCAAACCAAAAAAAAAAAAACAAAACAAATCTATGCCAAAAACAAATTCATCCTACCGAAAACCCGACAAAACAATAAAAAAGGGATTTGGCGAAACGTGGGTTGACAAAGTGAGTGCAATTAATCGTAAGCCCTAAGTAAAATACCAGCTTGTTGATTGAGTTTATTGCGATTTTATATCTTCCGTTCCGCTTTTTATGTTCCCGTTGTTGATTGAGTTGTTCATTTTATTTTAAATTTGAATTGTTTCTTCAACATATCCTTCTAATCATTTTTACACAGTGGATTTGGTTGTAGTGATTGACGAAAAGACGATTCCGGAGCGCGCCAAAAATTTCCGGGATCGATTCTGGGTGCTAAGTCGGTTCCGAGAATCGCTATTTCTTCTAGAATCGGATTCCAAGATTGATTTAGAACTAATTTTAGATTTTTTTCTAAACTCGGTTCCGGAATTTTTTCCGGTTCCAGAAACGATTTTGAACACCAGGAACCAGATAGTTTCGACTCCGAATGCCCATCACTTATTGGTTGCATAAATATTAGAAGCAAAATTGTTATTGAACTAAATTTCACATTTCGGGGGTAGTTTCATCCATTCATATTGTGCCACCGTGTAAAAATGACGATCGATAATTGTATGTGTGTAACTTTGTGTGTATGTACGTGCGTGTGTGGTACGTGTGCGTAGCTTGAGCTTGAGGCTACTCTTTGCATTTTCCTAGTACATCACATGTGCTTGGCGAGAAAATGACACGCTGTAGCAGGAACGATTTCTATTCCCTAATCGTTTCCATCCATCTTTCCCGGTTTGCAGGTCTTACAATTGTATCAAATTTCGAACCTAAACCACGGTCTGATGATGGTCGGTCCATCCGGATCAGGTAAATCGTCCGCCTGGAAGGTGCTGCTGAAAGCGCTGGAACGCTTCGAAGGTACGGAAGGTGTAGCGCACGTGATCGATCCGAAAGCCATCTCCAAGGAAGCTCTGTACGGTGTGCTTGATCCAAATACGCGCGAATGGACCGACGGTTTGTTTACGCACATTTTGCGCAAAATCATCGACAATGTGCGGGGCGAGATTAACAAGCGCCAGTGGATCATCTTCGATGGTGACGTCGATCCGGAATGGGTGGAAAATCTTAACTCCGTGCTGGACGACAACAAGCTGCTAACGCTACCGAACGGTGAACGTCTGTCGCTACCCCCGAACGTGCGCATTATGTTCGAGGTGCAGGACCTGAAGTACGCCACGCTGGCTACCGTATCGCGTTGCGGTATGGTTTGGTTCTCGGAGGACGTTTTGTCGACGGAGATGATTTTCGAAAACTACATGTCACGCTTGCGCCACATCCCGCTGGAAGATGGCGAGGAGGAAAGCTTCAGTGGACAAACAAAGAGCACCGAAAAGGAGGACGAAGTGACACCGGCACTGCAAACGCAGCGTGAAATCGCTGCACTGTTTCAGCCGTACTTCAGCTCGGATGGGTTGGTGGTGCGTTGTCTGGAGTATGCGATGGGTCAGGAGCACATTATGGACTTTACGCGGCTGCGCGCTCTAAGTTCACTGTTTTCGATGTTGAATCAGGGCGCAAGGAACGTGCTGACGTTCAACCAGCAACATCCTGATTTCCCTGTTCCACCGGAACAGCTGGAACAGTACATTCCGAAGCTGCTTATCTACTCGATGCTTTGGTCGTTTGCCGGTGATTCTAAGCTAAAGGTTCGGTCCGACTTAGGCGACTTCCTGCGGAGTATTACTACGGTGACGTTGCCTGCACAGGGTGGCAATCCGATCATCGATTACGAGGTGAATATCCAGGGCGATTGGGTACCGTGGTCGAACAAGGTACCAGTGATCGAGATAGAAACGCACAAGGTGGCAGCGCCGGATGTGGTAGTGCCCACACTTGATACGGTGCGTCACGAATCGCTGTTGTACACGTGGTTGGCTGAACATAAACCACTGGTTCTGTGCGGTCCACCCGGTTCCGGTAAAACCATGACACTATTCTCGGCCCTGCGTGCCCTGCCCGACATGGAGGTGGTTGGATTGAACTTCTCGTCCGCCACCACCCCAGAACTGTTGCTGAAAACGTTCGATCACTACTGCGAGTATCGCAAAACACCGAACGGAGTGGTACTCGCCCCGGTACAGCTCGGCAAGTGGTTGGTGCTGTTCTGCGATGAAATCAATCTGCCCGATATGGATTCGTACGGTACGCAGCGTGTCATCTCCTTCCTGCGGCAGCTCGTGGAACATAAGGGCTTTTACCGTGCGGCCGACCAATCGTGGGTATCGCTGGAACGTATCCAGTTCGTTGGTGCTTGTAATCCACCGACCGATCCGGGTCGTAAGCCATTGAGCCATCGGTTCCTGCGCCATGTGCCGATCATCTATGTGGATTATCCGGGAGAAACTTCGCTGAAGCAAATTTACGGCACGTTCAGTCGTGCGATGTTGCGCTTGATGCCGAATCTGCGAGGATACGCCGAACCGCTTACGAATGCAATGGTCGAGTTTTATCTCGCGTCACAGGATCGGTTCACGCAAGACATGCAACCACACTACGTGTACTCACCGCGTGAAATGACACGCTGGGTGCGTGGTATTTGTGAAGCTATTCGGCCATTGGATAATTTGCCCGTCGAAGGTCTGGTGCGGCTGTGGGCGCATGAAGCATTGCGTCTGTTCCAGGATCGTTTGGTGGAAGAGTCGGAACGTCGCTGGACGAACGAAAACATCGATCTGGTGGCAACGAAACACTTCCCGAGCGTGGACCGAGATAAAGCTCTGGCACGTCCGATCCTGTACAGTAACTGGCTGTCGAAGGACTACATGCCGGTTAATCGGGATGAGCTGCGGGACTACGTCAAGGCACGTCTGAAGGTGTTCTACGAGGAGGAACTCGATGTACCGCTCGTCCTGTTCGATGAGGTGTTGGAGCACGTGTTGCGTATCGATCGTATTTTCCGCCAACCTCAAGGACATCTGCTGCTGATTGGTGTGTCGGGTGCGGGCAAGACAACACTGTCCCGCTTTGTAGCGTGGATGAATGGACTGTCCATCTTCCAGATAAAGGTACACAACAAGTACACGAGCGAGGACTTTGATGAAGATCTTCGGTGTGTGTTGCGTCGGGCTGGTTGTAAGGATGAAAAGATTGCCTTCATTCTGGACGAATCGAACGTGTTGGATTCGGGCTTCCTCGAGCGTATGAACACGCTGCTGGCGAACGGCGAAGTGCCCGGATTGTTCGAAGGCGACGAGTACACGACGCTCATGACACAGTGCAAGGAGGGTGCTCAGCGCGAAGGATTAATGCTTGACTCGAGCGACGAACTGTACAAGTGGTTCACGCAGCAGGTTATGCGAAATCTGCACGTGGTGTTCACCATGAATCCATCGACCGATGGTTTAAAGGATCGAGCAGCAACATCGCCCGCCCTGTTCAATCGTTGCGTTCTGAACTGGTTCGGTGATTGGTCCGATTCGGCCCTATTCCAGGTGGGCAAAGAGTTTACCATTCGTGTCGATCTGGAGAAACCGACCTGGTCTGCACCGGACTTTTTCCCGGCCGTTTGCCCGCTGGTATCCAACACACCGTCACATCGGGATGCGGTCATCAACAGCTGTGTGTACGTACATCAAACGCTGCACAAAGCGAACGCTCGTCTAGCAAAACGTGGCAGTCGGACAATGGCTATAACGCCACGCCACTATCTGGACTTTATCCATCACTTTGTGAAGCTCTACTCGGAGAAGCGCAGCGATCTGGAGGAACAACAGCTGCATTTGAACGTCGGTCTGAACAAAATCGCGGAAACGGTAGAACAGGTAAGTGTCGGCACAGGGCATGGGGGGGGGGGGATGAGAATGAGAGAGAAGAATTCCTACAAATCTTTTGGAATTCGAATCGAATTAATTTTGAGTTAAGGGCCGCCTTTTGACTTGTTATAACGACTCCCAAAATAGTTGTTAAAACAATTGAATCACAGTAGAGATTGAGTAAAAGCGAATTAATACCATTAAAACTGTTGGAATGGAAAATAACTTTAACACGCGAAATTTCAATTTTTTGCAGGTTGAGGAAATGCAAAAATCATTGGCCGTTAAGTCACAAGAACTTCAGGCAAAGAATGAAGCGGCCAACGCGAAACTGAAGCAAATGTTCAAGGATCAGCAGGAAGCCGAAATCAAGAAGGTCCAGTCGCAAGAAATTCAGCAACAGCTGGACGAGCAGACGGTCAAGATCGAGGAAAAGCGAAAGGACGTTGTGGCAGATTTGGCACAGGTCGAACCTGCCGTTATCGACGCACAAGCCGGTAAGTTTGTGGTGACTTTCGGGCAGAGAATGTCCTCCTTTTTCTTTCTTTCTTTCTTAGGTCAAATCATCAGCCTCTCAGTATCGAAATGTTCGCGAATGGACATTTGAAGCGGCAAAGTGCTAATTAATTAACGTTGTTTTATGTTTTGTTACCTTGCCATGATTTTCGCACGTTCACTTAAAGCCGTTGGTAACATTAAGAAGAAGCAGCTGGCGGAAGTACGTACGATGGCGAATCCGCCCCTACCGGTCAAGATGGCGCTCGAGTCAGTGTGTCTGCTGCTCGGCGAGGATGATCGGGGCGGCGATTGGAAGGCAATACGTGCGATCATGGTGAAGGATAGCTTCATCGCATCGATTGTCAAGCTGGACACATCGCACATTACGTAATTATCTCCGAATTGGAATCGGTCGCCAAGCAACCGCACCCTCGACGTTTGGCCTCCTCCTCTTGCCATACGTCGATGCGTGTGCGCGTGTGTAACGGAAAAGCGAAAGCGCAAAAAAGCAATCCATTTGCAATATACTGCATTTTATATATTATCTGCCTTAAGTACTCATCAAATAACCGTTTAGGCGGCTTTTCGTGACTAAATTCGCCAAGCGCAACGAAAAACTGGCAAACAAAATTAGGAAAGAGATTGGCAAAGGTATCAAGTTTGGAATGTATTTGTTTGTCGGAATTTCGCTGCGCTCTCACACAAGCTCTCTGTATTTGTGTTGTGAACCATTTTTAACAGCTTGTCCTTCACCAGCTTTTTCACAACATGGTTGAACGTTTGCCGCATGCATCGGATCGGTTATCGAACGCGCGTGGATGGAATTCGTCCAGTGCATCATAGCGTGTTTGCGGTCGATTCTTACGCGCAAACGTTCTTCTCAGATGTGATTTATTTATCGTTCGCACTGTGCTACATAATACGTTCTCTAAACCTAGATAAGTTGCATATTATGTTACTGTATGCCGCTAAACGACACTACGGGGGTTTGCAGGGTAATGTGTTTAATATGCCGGAATCTACATGTTCGGTTGCCAAATAACAAACATTGTTCGAGTGGTTGATTGTGCTCCAGGGATTAAAGAGCAAAACTTGTTCTTTTATATTTTTAAATTTCAGCAAGAAAATATTGATTCTTTTTCTAAACCTTTTGGGACAATTTTTCAAATAATGTTCATTAAATGTTCTTTATCTTTCTCTCTTTTTCTCTCTCCGTTCTTAACATGTTATGCGTTCTTCTGAATAATAATCTCCACACGTGGGTCGTACCTACTCGGCACGTGTTTTCCCTACGTATAACGTATCTGATACATGCTAACACACCGTGTTTCGTAATTAAAAAAAAAACAAACACTAATTTCTTCAAATAATTACGATCGGCCCCCTCCGATCGTTTGAATATCCAAACCCCCACCCTTTTCCCTACGCCGCCGCTATAACGGTCCTACCTTCACATGCAGCGGTAAAATCGATCAAGAAACAGCATCTCGTCGAGGTACGTTCGATGGCGAATCCACCGGCCGTGGTAAAGTTGGCGCTCGAATCGATCTGTCTGCTGCTAGGCGAGAACGCATCGGACTGGAAATCCATTCGTGCCGTTATAATGCGGGAAAACTTTATCAACTTGATTGTGTCAAATTTCAGTACCGAAGACATAACGTAAGCATGAAACACTCTGAAACACTTTTTATGTGGCTCTTCCATTCACCCCCAACCCCTATATTGGCTCCCCGTTTTTTTTTTGGTTTATTTTATTTGTTGTTGTTTTTTTTCTTTTTAAATCATGTTTCCTTTCCGTTGTTTTTTCCCCTTTTGTATTTAGTTTGGTTTTACACACTCTTCTTTGTTTTCCACCTGAATACTTACATAGTTTTTTCTTTGTTTTATTGGTTTTTGAAAATGTGTGAGCTTTTTTCCACGATTAAAAGTCTTCTTTTGGAGCAATTGGGTGTCAATTCTGTTGACGCACTGTCACTCTTTTACCAGTAGAAATAGTAGTTACCTTTCACGTCCAAAGAGTTGCACTTTCCGTAGTAGTCGTAGTGGATGTAGAGACTGGATTTATTTAGCCTCCGACACCTTTTCCCCTATTCCGTTCAATCCGGTATTCCATTCAACGGTCCCGCTGCCAAAAACAAAGCGCTGACTGGCGTGTGACTGTAAAAAAAATGGCGCATGCATTAAAGTATGGACGGTTTTATTTAGTTAAAAGTCCCTCAAAAAACGTTCCTTCAATGGAACGATCCAAGCTAGGTTCAAATCGCCCAATTTTCAAAGCTTGTACTCCTGTATGCTGAAGTAAAACGTGTTCAAATCTGGAAGCTCTTAAATAATCGATTTTAATTGAGCTGAGACAGTTTCCGTCTAATCTGAATGTTTGACAAACCTTTCAATTATTAGAAAACTAGACTGACTACTCCTGCATAGGCAGACATTGCAACGCTTTTCATTTTTTGTTGAAGTATGTTCAAAGAATTAGAAATTTTAGAATTGATTTAGTATTCAATTTTTATCTTCATAAAACAAATGTAAATAGGTTCATTGTTTAATGCATACGTTATTAGAAAACCCAGTTTTAAGTTTGTTATTCAAATTCGTTCTCATTACACCTCCATAAAACACGGCGATCGTAGAGTTTTGCCGTCCGTTTGGTGTTATTAAGAGATACCATTTCTTTTCGTTTCATTCCGACAGCAACTACTTTAAGTGAGTTTTATCTTTTCGTGAGATGCATACTTACGCCTGTAAATAGGCTGCATGATTAACAGCAAATATTGCTTTTATTTTCTTACATAAAAAACACAGTTGGCTGACCGGCATAACACAACACACTCTAACACGTTAATCCTTAATCTCGACAATGATCTCGTCCGAATGAATGTTCCTTCTGGTTGTGGGTTTCCTCCTCCGGACGAGATCATGCTCTCGCATGTAGTATAATGCTTCAAAAAAATTAATGTTAACCTAACCCGCATGCATAAACGGCTTAAATCACGCTTCCCGTTGCGCTTTTCGCTTTCCAAAAGTATCATCCTGATACGATTTTTTGTCTCTTCTTTCCGGCATTTTCCCCAACCAAAAAAACAGCGATGAGGTGCGTGAAAAGATGAAGTCCAAGTATCTGAGCAACCCGGACTACAACTTCGAGAAGGTGAACCGTGCCTCGATGGCATGCGGTCCCATGGTGAAGTGGGCGATCGCTCAGGTCGAGTACGCCGACATGCTGAAGCGCGTCGAGCCGCTACGCGACGAGCTAAGCTCGCTGGAAAGACAGGCCGAGACGAACATTAAGCACGGCAAAGAGGTAAAGGAATTGATCGCTCAGCTCGAGCAAAGCATTGCCGCGTACAAAGAAGAGTACGCACAGCTCATCTCGCAAGCGCAAGCCATCAAAACCGATCTGGAGAACGTGCAGGCCAAGGTGGATCGTTCGATTGCGCTGCTGAAGAGTTTGGTGATCGAGCGGGAACGCTGGGAGGCGACGAGTGAAACGTTCCGCTCGCAGATGTCCACGATCGTTGGTGATGTGTTGCTGTCGGCTGCGTTTATCGCGTACGGTGGTTACTTTGATCAGCATTATCGAAGCAATCTCTTCTCGACCTGGTGCCAGCATCTGCAGGCGGCAAGCATTCAGTTCCGGGCGGACATTGCCCGTACGGAGTATCTGTCGAATCCGGACGAAAGGTTGCGCTGGCAGGCAAACGCACTGCCGACGGACGATCTGTGCACGGAGAATGCGATCATGTTGAAGCGCTTCAATCGTTATCCGCTGATCATCGATCCGTCTGGTCAGGCTACGGAGTTCATTATGAACGAGTTCAAGGATAAGAAGATCACCAAGACGAGCTTTTTGGATGATTCGTTCCGCAAGAATTTGGAATCGGCCCTCCGGTTCGGTAATCCACTGCTTGTGCAGGACGTTGAGAATTACGATCCGATTCTTAATCCGGTGCTGAATCGTGAATTGCGTCGTACTGGAGGTCGCGTGCTGATCACGCTCGGCGATCAGGACATTGATCTGTCACCGTCGTTCGTTATCTTCCTGTCGACGCGTGATCCAACGGTCGAGTTCCCACCGGATATCTGTTCGCGTGTAACGTTCGTTAACTTCACCGTGACCCGCAGCTCTCTACAGTCGCAGTGTCTTAACCAGGTGCTTAAGGCCGAACGACCCGACATTGACGAGAAGCGTTCGGATCTGCTGAAGCTGCAGGGTGAGTTCCATCTGCGATTGCGTCAGCTGGAGAAGAGTCTGTTGCAGGCGTTGAATGACGCTAAGGGTAAGATTCTGGATGACGATTCGGTTATCACTACGCTGGAAACGCTCAAGAAGGAAGCGGCTGATATTGGACAGAAGGTGGAAGAGACAGATAAGGTTATCGGTGAGATTGAGACAGTTTCGCAGCAATATCTGTCCCTCTCGCAGGCTTGCTCGAACATCTACTTCACGATGGATAGCCTGAACCAGGTGCACTTCCTGTACCAGTACTCGCTGAAGATGTTCCTGGACATATTCAGCACGGTGCTCCACAACAATCCAAAGCTCGAAGGCAAATCGGACCATACTGCCCGGCTGCTGATCATCACGTCCGATCTGTATCGGGTTTGTTACGATCGGGTAGCACGTGGTATGCTGCACGCGGATCGTCTCACCTTTGCTATCTTGCTTTGCCGCATTCATCTTAAAGGAACATCGGAACCGAATCTCGACCAAGAGTTCAATTTCTTCCTACGCAACAAGGAAGGTTTGGTAGCGTCTGCTAGCCATGTGGACGGAGTCAGTGCGGAACAGCTCGAGTCTGTCACACGCCTCGCCACTCGATTGCCCATCTTCCGCAAGTTGCTGGATAAAATCAAATCTATGCCCGAGCTGACGGCCTGGTTGCAACAAGGCTCTCCGGAGCAGAACGTACCAGTGTTGTGGGATGAATCGAAGGCCCTGTCGTCGATTTCGGCAACCATGCATCAACTGCTGCTGATACAAGCATTCCGACCAGATCGTGTTATTGCCGCTGCCCATCTGTTTGTTTCTACCGTGCTCGGGGAAGACTTTATGCCACAGGCCGAGAAGGAACTGGACTTTGCGACCTGCGTTGAGCAGGAGCTGAACAGCAACACACCGGCACTGCTATGTTCCGTTACCGGATATGATGCTTCGTCTCGCGTTGACGATCTTGCTGCGGAGCTCAATAAACAAATATCGAGCATCGCGATCGGTTCGGCGGAGGGTTTCAACCAAGCCGAACGGGCCATCAATATGGCGTGCAAGTCGGGCCGTTGGGTTCTGCTGAAGAACGTCCATCTGGCACCGCAGTGGTTGGTGCAGCTGGAGAAGAAGCTACACTCACTGCAACCGCACTCCGGCTTCCGGCTGTTCCTCACGATGGAGATCAACCCGAAGGTGCCGGTAAATCTGCTCCGCGCTGGCCGTATCTTCGTGTACGAACCTCCGCCAGGTATTCGGGCTAATCTGTTGCGCACGTTCTCGACTGTGCCTGCCGCACGCATGATGAAGCAACCGAGCGAACGTGCCCGCCTGTACTTCCTGCTGTCGTGGTTCCACGCCATCGTCCAGGAGCGACTCCGCTACGTGCCGCTTGGTTGGGCGAAGAAGTACGAATTTAACGAGTCGGATCTACGCGTCGCTTGCGACACACTCGACACCTGGATCGACGCCACTGCAATGGGCCGTACAAATCTCCCCCCGGAGAAGGTTCCGTGGGATGCCCTGGTAACGCTTCTTTCGCAGAGCATCTACGGTGGTAAGATCGACAACGATTTCGATCAGCGTTTGTTGGTTTCCTTCCTGTCGAAGCTATTTACGGCCCACAGTTTTGAGGCTGAGTTTGCACTCGTCGCCAACGTGGACGGTGTGGCCGGTGGACCTAACGGGCAGCGTCACATCACCATGCCGGATGGCACACGGCGCGATCATTTCCTCAAGTGGATCGAAGCGTTGGCCGATCGTCAGACGCCTTCTTGGCTCGGACTGCCGAACAATGCCGAGAAGGTGCTGCTGACTACGCGCGGTACGGATCTGATCAGCAAGCTGCTCAAGATGCAACAGCTAGAGGACGATGATGAGCTGGCGTACAGTAACGACGAGAGTCTCGATACGATGCAAACGCGCCAAGAAGATGGACGCCCGTCGTGGATGAAGACACTGCATAATAGTGCACTGACCTGGTTGGAGCTTTTGCCCAAGAGTCTGGCTACGCTGAAACGCACTGTCGAAAACATCAAGGATCCGCTCTATCGTTACTTCGAGCGGGAAGTTTCCAGTGGTGCGAAACTGCTGCAAACTGTCGTCAGCGATCTGCAGGATGTGGTGTTGATCTGTCAGGGTGAGAAGAAGCAAACCAACTACCATCGGACAATGTTGAGCGAGTTGGTGCGTGGTATTCTACCGGCGGGATGGCGTCGTTACACCGTCCCCGCTGGCTGTACGGTCATCCAATGGATAACGGACTTCAGTCAGCGTGTCCAGCAGCTACAGAAGGTGTCCACGTTGGTATCGCAGGCTGGCGCTAAGGAACTGCAAAGCTTCCCCGTCTGGTTGGGCGGACTGTTCAATCCGGAAGCGTACATTACGGCCACGCGACAGTGTGTCGCACAGGCAAACAGCTGGTCGCTGGAAGAGTTGACACTGACCGTTACAATCACGGAAGGTGGTGCTTCGGATAGTTTCGATAATCTGAAGGATAGTAGCTTCGGTGTATCCGGTCTTAAGCTGCAGGGTGCCCAATGCAAGAACAATCAGCTTCTGCTCACGTCCGCCATTATGACGGAATTGCCATTGACGCTGCTGAAATGGACACGCATCGATTCGGAGACAGCACGCGCCACAAAGCTAACGCTTCCGGTTTATCTGAACTCAACGCGGGTGGAGCTGTTGTTTACGGTCGATATGACCGTTGCACCGGGTCAGGATCCGCACAGTTTCTACGAGCGAGGTGTTGCTGTGCTAGCATCGACTGCATTAAACTAAAACTTTGGAAGGACACACTTCGCAGACGTGTGTGGGGCAAAGGTTATTGGGAATCATGCTATATTTATCTTCATTTATTACACATTTCTGAATATTCAAGTGCTTAAAAAGGCGCAAGTAGTGCATATGTTTATTATTGTAATATTGTAGTGCTCTCGTTCGAAGAACACAAATACCGGGCACGCTTAATCAATTCACTTATACTCAAATATATTTCACAAGCAAATTTGAAAAGTTTTACTGTGCTCTCTTAACCCCATTGTCAATGACCGCCTACCTAGGTAAGTTATACACTTTATTTCCTTTATTAATTTTGCAAGGAATAGATAGAATAGATTTTCACCTTTTCGTACAAAAAGAAAGTTTTTAAATCGATTTAAAAAAATACTTTTTCGATTTCTCAAGCAAATACGACGAGTAGATCAAAAGATAAAAGCTTTACAATCCGAAAAATCAAAAACAACTTGTATTTTTTGTTAGAACAGAGTAGTTTGAGGCGTGAAAAGATACGTGTAGTTAATACAAGGTTCTGATTTATTCTGATTTTATGAGCTTACTATGTTAATCATATAAACTCTTTTGGCTTCGTTGAATACTAGATGCTTCTATATCCAACACTCCTCCTCAACGAAGACATCTTCATCCTTTAACACCGATTGCCGTTCGATGTCGTTCCAACTTGATTCGTTCAAGTGGCTTCGTCATAATGTCCGCTTCCATTTGATCCGTTGATAAGTAACGTAGCTCGATGATTCCTTTCTGGCGCAAATCTTTAGTGAAGGCATGTTTGGTATCAATATGTTTGGTACGACTATCAATACGATCTGATTCTACCATTTTGATACAAGACTGGTTGTCTTCCCACACGACGATTGGATTCGTTTCTTCTTCACCAAGATCATCACCTAACAGTCGTTTGATCCACATTAGTTCTTGACAACAGACGGACAATGACACGAACTCAGCTTCTGTTGACGAAAGCGAAACACACGTTTGTTTTCTGGTTCCCCAACTTATGAGTCCTCCGCAATATTTGATCAGGAACCCGGAATTCGACTTCCTATCATCTTCATTACCGGCCCAATCAGCATCAGCGAAACCTTCGAGTTTTCCATTACCATCGCCTAAGTGTAAACGCAGATCCTTAGTTCCCGACAGATAACGTAGGACACGTTTTGCTTCAGTCCAATCTCGATTAGTCGGATTGGATACCTTCCTGCACAGTAATGACGTACTGATACAAATATCGGGTCGTGTATTCACCGCAACATACAGCAAACTCCCCACTAACGATCGATACGATTCATTCGTTTCCAGTAATTTCTCCTCCTTTTGCTTTATATACGCGGGATCGATGGGTATCTTCGATGGTTTTGAATTTTCATGACCAAACCGAGCAATGACTTTCTCGATGTAATTCTTCTGGTCAAGCGTATAATGTCCTTTGACTTTTTCAACATGTATGCCCAGGAACTGCCGTATATCACCAAGCTTTGACACCTTGAATTCCTTTTCAAGTGTAGATTGTATGCTGTTGTATTCATCCTCCGAATCACAAAATATGAGCATATCATCCACGTAGATAAGAATAAAGCAACGCTTACCATTCTTGTTTCTTATATACAGGCACGAGTCTGCTTTCCCGGATTGAAAACCCATGTTTCTAAATGTATGATCAATCCGTTTGTTCCATACACGTGCTGACTGTTTCAGACCATATATGCTCCGCTTGAGCCGACACACCAGATTTTCTCCCGACTGAAATCCTGGAGGCTGCTTCATATAAACTTCATCAGATAAGTAGCCATACAGATAAGCGCATTTGATGTCCAAGTGCTTTACCACCAAATTCTTCTTAGCAGCTATCGACAGCAAGGTACGAAGAGTGGTTTGTTTCGCTACTGGGGCAAAGACTTCATCATAATCCGTGCCGAACTGTTGAGAAAATCCTTGCGCGACCAATCTCGCCTTATAGCGTACTACCTCGCCGTTCTCATTTTCTTTCATCTTGTATGTCCACTTACATCCGACAACTTTCTTTCCTGCTGGCAACGGTACTAGCTCCCAGGTCTGATTTTCGATCAAAGAGGCTATCTCTTCCTCCATAGCAGATATCCAAGCCGTTTTATCGACACTCTGCATCGCCTCCAAGTAGCTTCTTGGTTCGCAAGTGTCTTGTTTCGTAACACCGGTTACTTCTGGATACCGCTTCGCTGGTACTCCTTTCGTTATTCGATTTGACCTTCTTGGTACACATTCGATGTCTTCACATTCGTTAGAATCATTTGCAGGGACATGATCTTCATTTTCTTCAATGATATCACTAGTGGCCGTATCAAACGTTTCATCTTCGCTATCACTTTCTTGATGAAACAATTCAGATTTCTTAGTAGCTGTCTGAAACTCTATTTCCACATTATGATCGGCTTTACTAGTACGTTCGTTTGTTAAACGCTTAGTGTTCTCATCAAACCGAACGTCTCTACTAACAATTATCTTTCGAGTATCTTCGTCAAGCAATCTATATGCCTTGTGCTCCGACGAATAACCTACGAAAGTGAGCCGTTTTGCAGTAGCTGAAAGCTTCCCTCGCTTTTCCTTTGGGATATGTACCCACGCACTGCAACCAAAAACCTTCAAATGTTTGACGTCAGGCTTTACTCCGTACCACAACTCGAATGGTGAAACTGCAACTGATGTTGTAGGCAAGATGTTCTGCAAGTAAACTGCTGTGTTCAACGCTTCAGCCCAATAACATTGCTGCATGTTTGAGTCGGCAAGCATGCATCGAACCATCTCCAAAAGATATCGATTCTTTCGCTCTGCCACTCCATTCTGCTGAGGACTGTATCCTGCCGTAAACTGCGCTTGAATGTCTTGTCGTTTGTAGAATTCCCTTAACTTTTTCCCGCGATATTCTCCTCCTTGATCCGAACGAATTATCTTCGGATTGCGCCCGAACATATTCCTCGCCATTGCCACGTACTCCCCGATCTTAAGAGCTACTTCCGACTTCTGCCTAAGCAAATACAGAACGCAGTACCTTGAGTGATCGTCGATTACCGTCATGAAATAACGATAACCGGTAACGGAAGCTGTCTCCAATGGTCCACAAACGTCGGTATGAACGAGATCCATCGTCGCCTTCGTGGATGATATCGATTGTTTCGGGAATGGAATTCTTACACTCTTGTTCTTCAAACAACAATCACAAGGTTCCTCAATGCCGCACTTATTCATATTACATCCAGTCACTAGCTTCTCTTTGTTCATTCGATTTATAGCTCTCATGTCACGATGCCCGAACCTTTTATGCCATATGTGCTCGCATTCCTGATTGTGGTTACTTCTAGCTGCCAACACGATCTTGTCCGGCTGCTCCAAAACGTACAATCCATTGACAGAATGTGCACACGCCACTGTCGCTTTACCGTACATAATTCGACATCCAACATGATCGTCGAACTCCACTCTTGCACCTTTATTAGTTATCTGCGACACCGACAGCAAATTCATGGTTAAACTTGGCGTACACAACACATCGCTCAACTTGACCTCCCTCGATACTCCGTTTTCGTCACACAACGTAATATTCACGGTACCTATTCCGTCAACTTGAGCTCGTTTTCCATCGGCCAATTTCACCCATTTCACATCGCTGCTTCGCAATTCACTAAAATATTTCCGGTCTGCGACGATATGGCTAGATGCCCCAGAATCTACAACCCATAACTTTGAATCGCTGTATCTTTCACTTACCCCGGCAAACGCAAAAGTAACTGTATCGTCCTTCTTTCGATGTATCTTGCCACGTCTGCTGCTGCTTTCCGGAGCACGAGTCAATTCCGGACAATCCAGCTTCTTGTGACCCGTCTTGTTGCACTGGTAACACATCAGAGGTTTCTGCTGCCTCTCCCGACGTTTTCCAGCACCAACTTTCAACACCGAATCTATTGACGCTCCACGATGCTTTTCGATCTCATCGATCAGCTTCCTTTTCACCAACTCCATCGTAAGATCCTCATCAGATCGAGTCTCTAATGCGGTGGTAAAAGTGTCGAACGAACTTGGTAGGCTTCGCAAAATCATCGCGACTTTGAGATTTTCAGCAAGTTCTTGTCCGGCATTTTGGAGCTGCTCGTACAGTTCTTCCATCTCGAATAAGTGCTCGACCATGTCATCGCCTTCCGAAAAACGTTTATCGCAAACCCTTTTCAGCAATGACACCTTCGATGTAAGTGTCGTTTTCCTATGATGGTTCTGCAACGATAACCACGCCTCGCGTGCTGTCTTCGACGAACGAATCAATCCGTGTTGGTTATCTTCAATGAGTAGGCCTATTGTCGCTCTGGCCCTGGCTACACCGGCGTCCCAAACATCTTGCGACACTGCTTCCGGCTTCACTCCTGGTTCCACGTAGCACCAAAGATCCTCACGGACCAACAGCAATTCCACTTTGAAGCGCCAGCTGTTGTAATTACTGTTGTTCAGTTTCACCATACTAAATCGGCCATCCATTCTGGAACAACGATTTTACGAACGTAACGAGACAAATATTCACTTTTCTTCTGAAAAATGCCCTGGGCCCATAACCTGTTAGAACAGAGTAGTTTGAGGCGTGAAAAGATACGTGTAGTTAATACAAGGTTCTGATTTATTCTGATTTTATGAGCTTACTATGTTAATCATATAAACTCTTTTGGCTTCGTTGAATACTAGATGCTTCTATATCCAACATTTTTGTGGTCGAAACACTACGGTCAACGTTTTAACATTGGTAAGGAAACGAATTCATCTTTTTGAGAAGTATTTCTTGTAAAATAAGATATTTTTACACGTTCAATTGAATTTAACGGTTTCCTGTTTGAAATGCTGTCAAACTAGTTTGACGTCACTTGCGCAGTTTGAAAATGGGTCAACCATTTGTTTTGATGCATTTGTGACGAATGCAGCGCAAAAACAAAGACGTCTCCCGTGGACTCTCAAAAACAAAGCAACCGCTGCCTTATCTCGCACTGTAGCTGTAGTGATCGCTGGTGGTAACGCATTTATTTTTAAGCAGGAGGCAATACCGATTGCCATTCCGTGATTCAGGGCTAAAGTTACCACACAAAGTGCGGGAATAGTGAACTGTTGTTTGTCACTGCCATTTACGCAGTATTACGTAAAGAAGAGTAATGAGGCTCGCAGGAGGCTTTGAGCCCCGAACGGGGCTGCTGGTGTTGCTGCTCATAGCAACCGTGTGCAATGGGCAAGTATTTTACTACCAACCGGAACAGGTCCATCTTTCCTTCGGTGAAACGCCACTCGAAATCGTCGTCACCTGGAGCACCATGACGGCCACGAACGAGTCGATCGTCGAGTACGGCATTGGGGGTTTAATTTTGAGCGCTACCGGAACGGAGGAAAAATTCGTCGACGGTGGCGCAGGCAAACACACGCAGTACATTCATCGTGTAGTATTGCGTGATCTGCAGCCTTCGTCCCGGTACGAGTATCACTGCGGCAGTCAGTGGGGCTGGTCGCCAGAGTTTTACTTCCACACGACGCCAGAAGGTTCGGACTGGTCACCATCGTTCGCCATATTCGGTGACATGGGCAATGAGAACGCTCAATCGATGGCACGGCTGCAGGAAGACACCCAACGCCACATGTACGATGCGATTCTGCACGTTGGCGATTTTGCGTACGACATGAACTCGAACAATGCGCTCGTTGGAGATCAGTTCATGAATCAGATTCAGTCAATTGCCGCGTACACGCCGTACATGGTGTGTGCGGGCAATCATGAGGAGAAATAGTAAGTACATTCCGCTCCGTTTCTTCTTTTATCGTTCCGATTCTAATCATTAAATTGTTCTTTCCTTGGCAGCAATTTCTCCAATTACAGGGCCCGATTTAGCATGCCCGGCGGGACGGAAAATATGATGTACAGCTTCAACCTCGGTCCGGTGCACTTTATCGGCTTCTCGACCGAAGTGTACTACTTCATGAACTACGGCATCAAGACGCTTGTGAATCAGTACGAATGGTTGCGTCGCGATCTGGAGGAAGCGAACCGACCGGAGAACCGCAAACAGCGCCCCTGGATCATCACGTACGGTCACCGACCGATGTACTGTAGCAACGATAACGATAACGATTGCACGCATAGCGAAACGCTCGTGCGTGTTGGTCTCCCGTTCATGCACTGGTTCGGGCTGGAAGATCTCTTTTACGAGCATGGCGTCGATGTGGAAATTTGGGCCCACGAGCATTCGTATGAGCGACTGTTTCCGATCTACGACTACAAGGTAAATGGAGTTCCTCCCGCACTGCCAGCTGTCGCTGTACGTGCAATGAGGGCCTTATCGTTCTATCGTGCCAGTGCGGACAGTCCTGGTTGACCCGATAAAGCGCGCGCTGGTGGTAAAAAATGGTTCTGATTATTTCCCATAACTAACGAATACTTCCCATATGTATGTATGTCCAGGTATACAACGGTTCGTATGAGGAACCGTACCGGAACCCCCGTGCTCCTGTTCATCTCGTGACCGGTTCGGCCGGTTGCAAGGAAGGCCGTGAACCGTTCATCCGCAAAATCCCGGCATGGAGTGCCATTCACAGCCGCGACTACGGTTACACACGCATGAAGGCAATCAATGGTTCGCATCTGTACTTTGAGCAGATTTCCGTCGACAAAGAGGGTGCTGTGATTGATTCCTTTACCATCATCAAGGATGAACATTTGCCCTACAAACAGCTGCTGGAGCGTGATGAACAGGAACGGTTGCAGAAAGTTGCGAGCTCAAAGTAGGCCACGATAGCAAACGTACGCACACGTTTGTCAACTTTTCTTTTGCGGGATGTATTTTTTTTTATTGCCAAACGATTATTATCAAACTATGGCAGAAATTTGGGCAATTGGTTCACGTTAAGCATCTTATGCTGTAAGTTACCTAAACATGTATTTTGAAAGCTAAATTTGCTTCAAACAGAAGCAGAATAGTTTGTATCTTTGTGCTTTGAGAGCTTATTTGAACTGGTTGGGATATTTTAAGACTACTAAGTGGCTCACTTGCCCCACATTCCGTAAAATGTAAAAAAAAACTTCTTGTAATGTTTCAATCAATTTATTTAGTGGATCGGAAGTAATACTTGAAACCACGCAATAAACACACCGGACAGGAATGTACATTACTCGTATTTGCATTGTGTTGTGTGAGATTTATCCGGCAGTGTTTTGTGCAATCGGGTATCACAGATCGGTTGTATTCGGGGGCGCAGAGTTGGTGATGGCGAATGGAAGGTAAAATAATCACTCTTTTCATCCTACTTATCCTACAAACTATTGCACTACTACAATACTAATATACGAGCGAATGTGTTTCGCTGTTTGTGGGTAAGTGTTTTGTTAAAAAAAAGCATAATGGCATTTTTTTTACTAAGTCGTGTGCACGGTTAAGGACGGACGCGTGTTAAAAATGTTTCATCAATGGCAAAATGGTGTGGGGAATTTCGTTGCTTTCGTTGGCACATACTGAGGAGGTTTGGTAACACGATTCCCAGCACTCTACTTCAACTTCATCTGACTAATCATGGCCGTACCGTGATCGGGATTTATCTGCTGCTTGTACTCGGCGACGCACGTCGCAGTAAGCGATTTGCCCGGTGGTCGCTGATAGCATGCATTGTCGTAGCATCGTTCTAGCTCTTGGATAAACTCCATTATTAGCTTCTCGTTGCCACCGTTTGGTCCGACGTAGTAATCACACTGGTACGCGTACCGTTTCATATCCCTAATGCAGCAGTCCAGGAACTCGGAGTTTGAACTGTACCATCGGTTTAGAGCGGTAAGCGGTATTTGCAACCGTTGTGCCAATACACCCGTAATAAATGTATCATCAATCCAGAAGAAGCTACTTCCCGCCTGTGACTCAGCTATCAAGGCTCGGGCCGTCTTTTGATTCGTAAAGTACAACCAGCCGGACAGATATGGTGGGTATATATCAGCCGCGAACTCGTCACGCGACACATACCATTTGTTTGCCTGCAGTCGGATTACTTTCTTGCTGCGAAATACGTAACCCGCCAGTAGGTGAGTATTATGGTGCCGCTCGTCACCCTGATTCAGATCGGACAGATAGTTCTGGATGTAGAACGGATCGAACACGATATCGTCGTCCATCTTGAGTAGGTATTTAGCACCGCCACAATGCTGTGTTGCCCACTGTAAGCTCATCAGATGCTTGTAGGTGAGATTCCGGTACGCTTCGACGAAATTACCCTGGATTAGATCACCGTGGAGCCGTTGTTCAGCTTCGATGGAAACCTGTCGGATGAAGCGTTCCGTCGGTGGTATAACGCCCAGGGAGAATATTCGCAACAGTCCCATCGAGAGGAGTTTCTGCTGCGATATGGCTTGTCTATGTGCGGAACGGATCTCATCGTGCCCCACGTAGGATGTTACTAGTATAACACCTGCAAGAGCATGGAGGGAAGATAGAACCATCCATAAAAAGCACAATACGTCAAGGTACAATTCCTACTTACCCAATAACTCTGAAAAACTATTATTCTCCTTACAGATGTCGTTGGGAATTACATACTCGAATCCGGTCAGATTTGCCAACCGGAAAGGATCTACCGCTCTTTCCCGCTCGCTGCTCGCTACCGCCTGTTGTTCCGCGCTCGATGACCTTCCACTTTCGCCTGGCAGCAGAAACAGATAGTTCCCTTCACTATCGGTACGAAACGAGTAGCGATAAACTCCATAAAGCACACCAAACGCAACTACGGTGGCGAGAAACCGTTGAAACTTCCTCATCGCGTTTGGCAGCAACAAGTGGACAGCACACTAGTGGCACGCAGGCTGGAATCCATAAACATCTGCCCCACGAGTAAACACAGAAAACACTCCTAACAACTGCGCGTTTTACTTGGTAGTGTGGTATTGGCGGAAGCGTGTAAATTACATGAGATTACATTAAAATGGTGTTTGTTTTTTTTTTTTTGCTATTTTACATTCTTTTTTCGATGGCACTTTTGCAGTTGTGTGTGGTAACTGATTTGGCTTTTGGAATGTGTAAACAAAACAAACCTAAAGCACGGTTCACACACGTCAGCAGGGGAAGAACTGTCAAAGTGATTGTTTATATTTGCCTCCTGTCATAAATTAACAACACACAGGGGTGCTCAGCTGTTTGATGAAAAAGTCTCTTTTAAATTGGAAATGCAAGGAAATAGTTAGATAAACAACTACGAGAACTGTTTTACTACAACGAAATTGCATCATTTTATATAATTTTGCACCCTTTTCTCGTTCTATAAGCAATATTATGTGTGTGTGTGTGCTGCATGACACTTCCTCTAGCGAACCGGTGACAGCCCCTGCAAGCATGCGAAGAGTTGAAAATCTTCAATGCACGTCGCTGTGCATGTTGGAAAAATTGTAATTTTCACGTGTTATTTAAGCAATTTTGTGTGATTTTTCAAGTGTGTGGCGTGCCGGAAGATAAAAAGCATCAAGTGAAAATACTCGCACCGTGTGAGGAGAAAGAGCTGTGTAGGAAAGTAGCTCTGAAAACCGGCATAAAACACACCGCATACAGTAAACCAGCATTCAGAGCAGCGAGTACGACGGTGATTTGTGTGGTATTCCGGTGCTGTTTGCCGGTAATTTACGTGTTGTTTACGTACCTAGCTTGTCAGGATGATGGGCATGTTTGAGTAGGTTTTCGAATAGTCCAAATACCACGCAGGGCCGGGAGTGTGATCCCGTAGACGTGTGGGCAATTTCCTGGCCGAACATCGGAAAGATTCATTTATTCGGTGTTGTTGATCGAAAAATTACGATATTGTCAAGTGTGTTACTCGAAGACAGGACCGTAAGGAATTTATGCTACCGTCACGGGAAAGTCGTGCAAAAAAACTCTTCCGTACGTACACACGGTTCATCTAGATCGTGGTCGTGTTCTGCATCGATGAGAAAGCGAGACAATCTACGGCGCACGACCCATTTTTCGAATCTATTTTAGTACGGCCGACCGTCGCAGCGATATTGCTACAGCTTCGGATTTACTGAGATCTCGTCAAAGGCACTCCCAGACCGATCCCTCATTGCCCTGAACGTGAACGTCGTGCGTAAGTGATAAATATCTCCCGCCCTGAAACAGTGCCGAGGAAAGCGGTGAAACTTTCAAAAATACATAAATCACCGTGACAAGCAATATAAACGACGAAAGAACCACCGGCTAGCTGGCACGTGACAGCCACCTTTTGATCGAAACAACCGAAAGAAAAAAAACGGCACCATGAGCAAACCACTGTCCAAAGGCAAGGCCAAAGAACTTAATGGTCTCGTCGAGGAGCTTATGCAGCATGGTTTCCGGGAGGCAATCACTACCGAACAGTTGCTGACCCAGCACCGGAACATGGCCACCGTGTTGGACCGTATCCGGCGCGTGGAACCAAAGCTGCGCACGACAAACGGTCGGCCGAGGATGGAAAATGTGGATCACTTCACTCGGTGGGCAATCGAACAGGGTGGCTGCACGGTGGAAAATGTACGCGTCGCCGAACATACCGAGTACGGTGGGCTGGGCCTAGAGTCCACTGGACACATCCCAGCCGGCGAAAGTATCGTAACCGTGCCGAGGAAATTATTTTTCTACGTCACCAACGAACCACGGTACCGGAAGCTGCTCGAGCTAATGCCGGGTGCAATGATGAGCGAACAGGGTAACATTATGCTTGCGCTCGCCCTCATTATGGAGCGATTCCGGGCGAAAAGCTTCTGGAAACCGTACCTGGATCTGTTGCCCGAACGCTACACAACACCACTCTACTACACGACGGACGATATGGGCGAGCTGGTCAATACGGAAGCATTTTTGCCGGCATTGAAGCTGTGCAAGCACATTGCACGGCAGTACGGATTCATACGGAAATTCGTGCAGGACAAGGTTGATGATCTGCGGGACTGCTTCACGTACGACGCATTCCGGTGAGTAGAAGATGCAGCCTTTAGAAAACACTTATTTTTTGTTTTTATGATTTATTGTGAATTAACGACCACTGTTCGGATTCTGTTCCGAATCCGCTAACTAAACGCTATTGTTCGCTTTGTTTTTTGCTTTTTGGCGGATTAGATCGAAACCGTACACGCTACAACTCACCTACAGTTAAAGTTACATTAGCTTTAAATTTATAAATTACAACTATCGGCCCAGAAGCCGTTAATCTTCTTGTTGACTCCTTCGAACGTAATATTGCACATTGGGGTTTGTCTATCTTACAAGATTTTTTATCTCTCCCTCTTTATCCTTCTCTCTAACTTCCTTTACAAGTACTTTTTATGTTAATACGTAAAGAATGATTTTTGTTCTTGCTACTTCTCGTCTACACAAGTCTCGCTTTTTGTCACGTTTAACGAGCTTCTCTAGCAGTCACCACCGATTTCTTGGTCCTTGCAAGTCAAATCTAAATCAACCAACAAAACCCCCCCCCCAAGGGGATACTGGATTTCTTCTTGTTCTGGTGATTGGATTCAAACTTCCGATCCGGTGCGTTGGGCGATGGCAGTTCGTTAGTGTTCGTTTTCTAGCACCGAGTGCATCCAAGTTTTGTTCAATCCGCAAGCCAAGGAATTGTCTCTTCCTAGCAGGACTATTCCTTTCGAAGTTGTTCTCGCTCATATTTGATGTTTGTAACTGGAAGCTATAATCATCGTTGTCACGCCGTTACCATTTAACACACTGTCTTCCGGCCGCTCATCATCCCTGGCTGACGTTCCAATCGAATTCGATCCGGATCGGGGCTATACTTTTGGGAAGAGATCTAACTGCATTTACATGTGAGCCGTTCCCGCTCGTTCGGTTGGATAGGATCAATCTGGAAGATAAGAAAAAGCAGTACGTTAGCGAAAGGTTTCGAATAAGTTTTTTGACCAACACCGTCCCCCCATGCGCGCCACCATCCACCACATTCTTGGTGCGATGGGGTTTTGTAATTAAATTGCATCCTTTCGCACAAAACTTTCGTACAAAATTAGCACCATAATCCGAATCTTGCTGTGGTTATGGATAAAGTTTGTTTAAACTTTGGCTAGCGAGTTGGGAATGCACGTCCGATGCGGACCGGGTTGCCCTCCTCGGTTGGACATAGTTCAATGCATCGGTGGTGTTAGTACAATACGAAATTATGTTTTGAAAGGAACTTTATGTGGGAATTAAAATTAAAGCTCCATATTCCTACCACTTCCCTTTTAAACTTCAAGAATATTCCTCATACGTCATTGTTTTCAGAACAACTTACCTAATAATTAGATAAAAAAGACGTGTAATCACAACCGTCGAATGGATTCGAAACACTCCATGCGCTTTTATCCATCGTTTACTGGAACGGTTTTCGATCCCAAAGATAATCCTGCACCTCGACTGAATTCGGATCCATCATGGCGGCTCGCTGTCTTCCTGTCGCGGTCGTTGACGTTCCCGTTGCACCATTTCCCGACGTTCCACTTCCCGTTGTTCCGGCCAATGCTCGATGTGTGGTAAACACAACCTGTTCACCCAAACTGCTCGAGCGTCCAGATACCGATGGTGAACAGCTCTTGCGGGCCGTCGTTTCCTGATCACTTCCATGAAGAATGGGCAACCGACCCTTGGCCATGTTGAAGTTTTCGGTGTAGTTAAGCTTTTGGCGACGTCGTTGCCGTAACCGGCAGGCCACAAATATGGCTATAAAGATCACGAGCGAAACACCAACGATCGCGGAACTGGCAACGATGGCCGATCGTACACCGACCGGCATCGAGGTACTTTCGATCGTTACCGATGCGCTGCGGTGATGTTGAAACCCGTGACCGGAGAGTTCCAGATCGAGGAGATCACCCACCACGTTCGGGTCGTCGGCCTGGTGGTCATAGTTTTCGCTGTTGCTGCCGTACGCATGTTCGGTACCGGCGGACATTCTCGAAGGCACGAGCAGCCTATCCTTCGATCCGCCCTTCACTAAAAAATGCGTCTCACCACGATGATTTGCGGACGCTGATGGGCGCCTTGGGCGATGCCGGTCCTGCAGGGCACGTGCCTCCTTGTACGCCTCATCCGACGGCCGGATGTTGATGATGGAGGTGAAGTAGCTGAAACCTTGCGAGTCGAGCTTTATGTCGTCGGGCCGGATACTGCGTAGGTTGCCAATGTTGAAGCGTGGAAAGTGCTCGAACGCTGTCACAATATCGATCTTGTCATCGATCGGTTTTACTTTACCGTTAGCAATTTCCGCTAGATGTAGCTGGCTGGAACCGCGACGTCGATGCTCTAGCAGCTGCTCTAGTGTCATGTTACGCTGGGACAGCACCTTAGCCAGGCGCGATCCAATCCGGCGATCCTCCATCAGTTCGAGGAGTTCTCGTCGATCGTCAGCGCTAGCAATTGGGGAGAGATCATTGAACAATGATGGATTGCTTTCGGTAACGTCACGATATAAATCCTCCAAGCTGTCGGTAAACGAACGCTGGGTGTGTTCGCTTATTCGTCCAATTAAATCGGCCACCGCTGCCTGTTCCGAGTCGCGCTCTTCCTGTGTCGCTGGTACCGCCGAATCCGCAAACGAGGTAAACTTTTCGATAATGTTCAAACCTGGCTCGTCACTTTCATCCAAATCATCGTTCAACCGTTGCTGGCGACCCTGCTTGCCACTGCTGCTGCTGCTACTGCTGCTGGACGTGGGGATGGATCCCTCACCGGTACTATCATCACCCAGCTCAACATCGGACAGATTAAAGCGATCCTTTTCTGTGCCAGCCTTGGTCGGCGGTAATGATGTCGGTGGCACTGTGGAGGAAGATGATGTTTCTGCAGGTAACGTCGGTGGGACAACGTTCGTTAGCTTCGGTTTGATGGCGATTCTGGGCTTAAGTTTCGGAACGCGAAGCAGATGCTGGTGTAGATGACGGTCGGGCGATAACTCCACCATTGCTTCCGCTTCCGGCAGGATGGAGGTAGCTTCGGCTGAACTAAGTTTAAGTCCTATGAGCCGTTTAGCCGACGGTGGTTCGGTCGTCGTGCCAACCAGCGTTGTCGTCAGCGTTAGCGGAGCAGAACTATCACTCTCCGCACCGGTTGAGCTAAACCCGGAGGGTAATGTCGTACCGTAACCGTACCTTCCGGAGTGGACGTGCTTTGTGCCGGTGGTTTGAAACTTTTGACGCTGTCCGACCAGTGCGGCAGACGGTGTCCACTTTTCCCTCGTGGTCGATGTCATCAGCAGTAGCGAAGAAGGGTTCGTTGGAACAATCGTTGGACTGCCGGTGGTTGTGGTCGCGATACCTTGCCGCACCTGTGCTGCCTGACCCGGTTCGGTCCGGATGTGTGTGTTGCTTAGGTCGGGCCGTATCCGAGAGGCGACACCCTTTATCGGGCGGACACGTTGCTCTTCCTTGTGCACGGGAAGTATCGGGTTGAGGGCGAGCTGTTTGATTTCGACCGTCGGAAAAATGCTTCCCACACCACCGTGGACAATATCGTCACCGACCGCATTGTTCGATTCATCCTCCAGTGCGCTCGGTAGAGGACCGCCATTAAAGCCGGACGTCGTTAGCAAGTCGTTAGCCGGTAGCATTGTGGTCGTGGCCGATGTCGTTACGCTGGTGATATCTCCGGAAGCCTCTGGACGCACGGTACTGCTGTCATCGTGCACCCGAAACCGTACGCTCGAAAGCGTTGGCGAAAGGGTCGTGGACAGTTCGTCTCCCATCGTTGCCATGGTGGTTGCCTCGAGCGGGCTCTGCGTGAGGGCGGCCAGTGCCATCTGCTTGCCCTTGATAAGATCCTGCAGAGAAATGTTACGCTGCTGCAATATCTCACTAAGGCTAAGCCCATCGGATTGTTTTAGCAACGCCTTTAGATCGGTGGCCGATGTCGGAACCTTTCCCGCTTCACTCGAACCACCGTCGCCGGATGCGTACGGTTCCTCGACGGTTCGGCGTGCCTGTGAGTATGGCTTCCGGTACGCTTTGCCATTGGTCGGTGACTGTTCCGTTGGGCGCCCGCCGGCAATTCGTCGAGACCTATTCGGATCAATAGGTGACAAATTTCCGGCCGTTGCTGCCGCACTGGACTGTCCACCTGGAAGCCTTCTTACCGTTGCTGGCGGTTGGTCTACGTTTATCGCATCCGTGTAAGGATTGTGCATCCAATGGTTTCCATTCGCTCGAAGCGCCTGCCTACCGGGGGTGAGCTTTTGGGCCGTTTCCTCCCAGCGAGAGGCCGCAGCACCAGCGTACGGTAGACGCTTTCGATCGGACACTTGGCCCGCAGTTGCGGTTGAGGGGGAGAAACCGTTCGATTCGGTGTCATTATCCTCCGGTATGGCCGATGGCCAGTAGTCATCCTGCAGCGGTCGACGCTTACGCTTTCTGCCCAACCGGCGCCGCCGTCTTCCATCTGTACCGGGGGCAGCTGGCAAAGACGGGGACGGGTTGTGCTCTGACAGTGGCTGCAGTGATGCATCGGTGTGGCCCGGTTGCAATGCTGCAGCAGTCGGATCTTCCGACAGCAGTGTCGTTAGCGAGAGTGCCTAGCGGAAATAAGCAAAAAAAAATTGGCAAATAATTTTATGTTCAATTCTAGTTATAATTATTACGTTTTTGTAATGAAAAGGCATTCTGTTAGCACGCGTATATAAACTTTCTACCCGCTTAAAGTATGCAATTACTATTTTTAGTTCAAAATTTTGTCGATTTACTAATTTACACTTGATCCAATGACGTAGAAATATGTCAATTAGCTGACATGTAATCACTTTTCCTACTAAATCATCTAATCAAATAGCAGCATGATTTTGTTTCCTGGAGTTATTATTTCGGCAACACATTCCTGTTCCACCTTGCCACGATTAGTACAGAGAATTGATGTGTTTATGAAACACACCGAACAACCCTTGACGAATCCCGAACCGGTACCTTTGTGGCCCACAAATGGATTGCTCCTGTTTTCGCCGCTTTCGATTTGTTTTTAGCTGGAAAACCAAAACTTTCCTTTAATAGTTTTCGATTCCGAAGAAACATTCCACTCCCAACATGTAAACTCTATTTCATTTCAAACCACTTCCGGGATAGCTACTTGTGTTTTGTCGACCAGTAAATCAACATTTAGTATTTTTGTGTTTTTGCACGGAATTTTTACATCCATGTTGGTGCACTTATAATGTTCGAAAAACATAGAAAAGCAATTAGAACCGGGTGGCAATGTTCTTATACCTGGAGTTTTCCAAAAAAAAAATGGCATAGAAGTATGGCAAAAATAGCGGTCAGCCAACGAACCAGGTCAACCTTTCATCTAAAATTAAGTCTATTTTTTGAACGAATTTCCATACGAGCTAATCCCACCTTCGAAGGCGTCCAAAACTGGGGTTCGATCCTTGTGCTGCACTGCCTTTTGCCACTCCACCTGTACAAATATCCTTTCGAACTAGGATTGTTCTGTGTTGTTGTTTACTTAAATGCCTTACGGGACCTGTTTTCGGACGCTATTTATGGCATCAGGCAGTTCTATTTAATCTCCCAGTATTCCGTTTGTCCAGTGCCCAGTGACGCTAGGTGAGCGGGTGGTAATAAATGGTGTCGTTTTAAAATGAAAAACAAATGTCACAACTTTTGCAACTGATTTCCGTACCCATGTTTCCCATCGCTCAGCTTCCCTCCCCCGATGGTCCTGTTAATCTCGGATGCGAGCGAACAAACATCGACAGAAAGTGCACACATTTCTCATCCCCAACACACGATATTAAATTGTTCCTGGCTCATGTGTGTGTATGTGTGTGTGTGTTCTAGTAGACGAGTTCTAGCCTAGCCAAAGCGATAGAATGCTACCATCGTCCAGCAAAATGGAGCAACTTTGAGTTATTAAATTCAAATCCACCAGCATCCCGATTTCGATAGGAAAAAACCAACTCCCCAGAAAATGGTGTTTCCATCCGTCCCGGTGGGACCTGTTCGGTCTCGGAAGGTAACAGCTGTGTTTGCGCATTTTCATTAGACGAATACCAAATCCTTTCTTTTATGTGTGTGTGTGTGTCTAGATGTGTGGCAAGGATCGTCGAAGCTCGCTCGACGTCTCATAAATCGGACAACCCTCATAAAATGCAGTCATGCGTTTTGGCAATTCACCCCCGAACCTGCAGACAGCTCGGGAGGGGGAGAGTGGCACGCACAACCCGTGTACTGATCTTGTCAGATTTGCATTACTTCTGCTTGTCCGAAGCAATGTTCTTCCACGCACAAAACGTACAGGTTTCGAATGAAAAGGACAGTTTTTCATTCAATTCTTAGCTGGGAAATAGCTAGCCAAAGGTTTAGTGGCAATTTTTCCCCATCACCACCACCATCATCATCAGCAGCATCATTCTCATCATCGTCGTCAAATGTGTCATCGTGGCTTTTTGTGGATGGATGGACGTCCTTTGGGTCGTCCGAAATTGCAAGCCAAAGCCAAATGGAGTTGGGAAACAGAGGAGGAATATTTTTGTACCACCAAGTAAATACAGCCTTTACAGGCATTCTTGGCCCTTATTTCGAAGGATAGCGCGCAATCGGAACGGTGGACACGGCGTGAAAGAGATAATGCTTGACGTTTTTCTTTCCATTTGACTTGAACGCTGCCACCCAACGCCCATCCAGCGGAACGAGCTCTTGCAGTGAATATGCTGATCGGCTGCCTGGACTGGACCGAAGCAACCCTGGTGTATTGGTTGCCTTTCATGGAATGTTGCCCTTTTATGTTATAAACCTTTTCTTAAGGATCTGTTGTTTTCACATTTTTTGCTTCTATTTGTGTGTCTTGTTTGGACCTTCACAGAAATAGATTTACATGTGATGGTCTACCGAAGAAGGGCCCGTATTTGATACGGACAGCCGTGAGAATGAATAGGAAGTTCTATGAAACTTTTTAGAAAATATTTATATTTCATATTTGTTTTTACTTAACCTTATTGAGAACTCAACCAAAAGAGTAGTTGAAATTGTAAAAGAAAAAACTCATTTCAGCTTTAGCGCTTAAAACTAAGCATTAATTTGAAGGATGTTTCCAACTTAACGCTTTGCAAATGTAGCGCTAATAGCTGTCCACCGATTTCCGATTCTACCTCCAATGTAGAATACCTGCACCAGACATTTCATAAGTTTTCCCGAGCAAATGTAAATCCAAAAGGTAACCCGGTGTTGCATCGCTAGCAGTAGAAGGTAAATTTGTTTCATACTTGCATTCCAAGAAATTTCTACACACCACATACTTCAATGTAGAGCTCAATTTATGCGTCAGCAACGCCGATACCGAAGGAAGAGTTGATTTAACTCTGTAGCTTACGTACTTTCCCGTTCGATAGGCACAACTGCCAGCTTCGTGTTGCAACCTGTGTACTCTTCTACACACCACAATTGGCATTGCTTGGAAGCTAAATCGGATATAAATTGCCTAGCAAATAGCCTCCAGCACTGGTCCGGTTTTGTTCGCCACACGAAGCGAAAAACGATACTCCTGTTGCATACATCGTTTCGGCTTTGTGTGCTTTCATCCGGCATCTTGGGGAAGCTTTCCTGGCTAGAGAAAATATACTTTATGGTAGCAAGTTGCAGTGAGGTGGTAAGTCACACCACAACAATATGGCAAATCTCTTCACGGTTCAGTGAGAAAAGCTGCACCAACATTGCCGCCTTTTGCTGCGAAACGATCGATATGATCCAAGTCCCTTGACTGTCAAGTGGTGCAGGGTGTTTTAATTTAAAGGAATTTGCACAAATATAGGTTTAAGTTGTTTGCATTGAATCCATAACTGAGTGCCCTCAGGCGTGTTTGGCTGATGTGGACCAAACAATTGATTGAAATAATTTCGGAAAAATCTCGCGGAATCCATACACTCTTGGAAAGACGGCCGTTAGCCTAATTGACAGTCAACTTGACAATCGCTCTTCTTGGGGAAATACATTTCACATGAATTGTATTAATTATTTGCAATAAACACGAAATGAATTACGATTATTTTTCTCGCCCTTCTCTCATTACCACAGCTGGGCCGTTTCGACGGTTATGACCCGACAGAACAAAGTGCCGGTAAATTTGGCAGAATTCGACGGTATGGACTATACTCTCGCACTGATTCCTTTCTGGGACATGGCAAATCACGCCTATCCCGATGTCAAGGAGCAAGAAGACCGATGCGTTGCAGAAACATGCTACAACGCAACCCACGAGCAGTTAGAGTGTACACTAACGCGCGAAGTATCCGCCACCGCTCCAGTTCCCATCTTTATCGTGTACGGCAAAAGGACGGATGCGGAATTTCTCGTTCACAATGGGTACGTACGATCGGTGCGACTGTCGTGCACAAAGCATTTCCACTACTGAAACGTTCTGTTTTGCTTATTACAGATTTGTCTGCCCACGAAATCCTTACACGAGTGCACAACGCCGTTTTACCCTAGTGCCAGCAATTTCCCTGTACAAGAACCGTTTACACCTAATGGAATTGCTCGGCATGCCAACGACGGGTGTGTTTGCGTTCGGTTCAGCGACCGGTAGCCGTCTGCCGGATCCGATCTCACCGGAGCTTATATCGTTGGCACGTGTTTCGTCCATGACCGAAAAGGAGCTGGAACACTACACCGCACTGGATGCAGCGGAAAGGCAACAGTTGTGCTCGTATCATTCGGTTCTACCGGTCGAATTGTGCGAACGGACTGATCGATGGTTGGATAAGGTGATGCAGATCACGCTGCTACGCTACCGTACCACGATTGAGGAAGATGAAGAGCTGCTGAAAGCGAACCGTCAGATGCATCATATCCGCCGATTGCTGATCGAGTATCGGCTCGAGGAGAAGCGAACGCTACGCAGCTGGGTAACGTCAAGCAAGTAACGTCAAGCAAGTAGACACACGGTGGGCAGGTGATTTTTTTTACCACAAACAAAATGATGAACTTTTCTTGAACGAAATTGGAAACAACCTTTAGAAATGTTTGTTTAATTGCGAATCGTTTTACGACAGGTTTTCCAATCAGTGCGGAAATGATCCATACATTTAACAATTAATAACACCAAAAAGTCCATGGCAACGATAGAAGATGGAGAATGTAAGATAATTGAGGATTTGTTTAATTTTTTCAAATTATACCTTTTTTTCCCCTTAACATCGATCAAGGTCCAAGCTTTTGGACATAATATAGTATTATTTTTCGCTAAAAAAAATGCTAAAAAAATTCTACCAAATTCTACGTAATAGAAATCATTTCCTTTTGCAATATTTTATTAAAAACATCAAAATAGCTTACGCATTTTCTTTTGGTGCACATTAGTAGCACATATTTACTAGCCGCTTTGGAGTGTTTTTGCACAAAATGTATTCTTATTGTTTTGCACCTTTTGTATACGCTTACGATCCTTTTTTTCATGCCGTTTGAAGTTTTCTTTCTCCCCCGGAGGCAGAGAAGCGCTAATAACAATCGTGTAACGAATGTAACAATTAGATTGTTACATTAAATGCAACTGTCCTTTATGCAAAATGTTATTAGCAATTTTGTTATTTCAATTGAAAGAAACCGTCCTAGCTCAACGTCTGATGAAGACAGGAAACAATAAGTAAGCTTCATATCACCACAGTCAGATTTAAACTGCTTTATTACAATCAATCGGATTAAAATTAATTTCAGCATTGTTTTATTTACTTTTTTGCCAAACCACACTCTCAGTATTTCGGATCTTTTTTTTTAACTTTCTGCGCATTACAAATCGATCACAATGAAGCAAACCAGCTCTCCCAATGGAATGGATGGGAAAATAAGTAACAACTAATTAAATAATCGTGATGCCCCTACAGCGTACATTAATTTAATTAATTCGATAGCTGTGTCCTGTGCTGCGGGTGGAGAAGTGAGTTTAAAAATGTTATTTGTAAACCTTTTGTTATGGTTGCTGCACGTTGTGGCACATTTTTGTTTTCATTTGTGCACTATTTGCCGAATATCCAATGCCAGAGTAAAATTAAGTCATGCATTAAGCATTCAAACAGTTTCGAAAAATTTCACCATTCTTTGCTGACCAAAGTGACTGAAATTAGCATCAAATTTCTCTGCTAATATTAGCTGTTATAAGCAAGTCTTTATCTGACTGAACAAATTATAAACGGTTAATTAAAAAAACTTAAAGAACGTCGTCCCAGGTCAATTATCCAAGGAAAATGCGGGTGGGAAAACATTGCGATTGTAACAAAGAAGATATGTAAAAAAACTTCTGTCTCACATTATTTAATATTTTTCCATACTTTTCAAACATTTATAACGACAAACGTCACTATATTCGCACCATTCTATTCATTTTCCAATAAGTAAAATCTCCAATACGTACTACAACGTTCATCCGCATAAAATTTCGGGCCTTTTACCTTTTACGGGCATGGGGCTGGCCTGATGCAACATAATCTAACCTATCTCCCACTTATCACCCCTTTTCAATGTATATTCATGAATGTACCAACGCCATCGGGTAGGATCGTTACAAAAAAAAAAAAGAAAACAAAACGCGAATCGATTTATTGTCGCTGATTTATGCAACGGCGCTCGGTTCAATTGGGTTGTCCGCACGTATCATGACACCGTACAAGATGCACAATACAGGTTTAGAGTTCGCGCAAGGTCGAAAATCCATCACCCCACAGTGATAACAACCACCGTGTTGCGGTTACCACCTCTTCCTGCGGTGGGCAGTATATCGTAATGCAGGTGTTGTGGGATGAAAAAAATGGCTCGCAAACGGTTTAGGCTAGGTCCCGATAGTGGGAAAGGAAATGCGGACAACCAAAAACCGGAAGAGACAATCGGCAATTGCATTTTGGTGGCAGCTAGCCACCGATCGACGGGGTAAATGGTGAGCAATGAAAATGGATTGAAATGCGGTGTGCCGTTTAACGGCAAGAGGATGAGCGTTATTCAAACATTTAGTTTGGGGAAGAACACTTTTGGAAGCAATTTAAATGCATGTTTGCTAGGTCTCTGTGCAGAGCAGTCGGTGAATATTGCAGATAATGAGTTTAATCTGTACGATATGTGTATATTGGACTTAATGGTTTATGTGGGAAGGTTTATAAATTGTATTTCACACCTGATATCAGGCCGATTTTTTTTCCCACTGAAGAAGAGCGATTTGTTGGTCATTTTAGCGTGGCTACCATTTATACAGCGTATAAACGTTTGCTGCAAATGACGCTTCCATATCACAAAAGAACTGACTTCTATAAGCCGAAATAGGATAGTAATTAAACCGTCACATGTCACCGCAGCCCTTTAGATGCAATGTTAATATTTTCGACTCCAATTACGGCTGTTATTGCCTTACCCACCGAGTCCCACACGGCAGAGTATCTGGTACAGTGATCGTCCGATTAGTCCGATGCTACAATAATAGCTGAGATGAATAAATAAATTGGAAAACGATGACTTGCCTCAACCGACGTATGCTGCGTCGATAATCATCGCCTACAAGCGCGCTCGAGGGCGATTTCAATACACCGCCGATGGTGCCAATAACCAAACAGTTTAATAACACATCCTCCCTTACGATTTGGAGCAACGCACCAACAGCTCCAAATCTATCCTAGAGAACCTATGACCTGCTGTGCTTAGTGGCGTTGCTGTTTTTGGACAGGCTGGCGCATGTTTGTCGTTGGTAGATTGGTGAAAATTAGATTTTGCGATACCGCGGGCGCTATAACTTAACGTTCGTTGGCGGAAGACGAAGCGCCGTCCCGTCAACAAGTGCACGGGGAAGAAGTGGTGCGCTGTGAAAGATGCGTTTAATTTAATGCTCTCGTAATCCAGACGAATGAAGTGATTTCTAACGGTGGCGTTTGAAACGATCCGGAGCTCGGATCAGGAAAGCGGGTATCAGAAAAATTGGATTAAAAGGAAAAGCTCGTTACAAGCGCTCATCCCTTTTTTCTGCCACCGGGCTTACAAGTTTATAGGGATGGGCAGGCAAATTTTTATCTCTCTCGTGGTATTTTTATTTACATTTTAGAACAGTTCTTTCGGTGAGTATGTGGTCTGTGGTTTATGTGTTGGCCTCCCTGTCATACATATTATATGTCTACCGGCATCAACGAGAGTTTTGAACGCAAAAATCTCGACTCTGTACTTTAGCTTTCCGTCCGCCGGGCTTGCAATAATCATCAAAATAAATGCTTTACAGGAAACGGCTGGTACACACATACACACACGTGCCATAGAGCCCTTTCTGGCAGTGGTTTTTGTAACCATTTTTGATACGTAGGTGAAAAATAGCGGCACAGACAAAAAACAAAAGGGTAACCGACTAAACAAACGCAACCTCGAGATGGGTTAATGGTTCATATATCGGGGCATCGTAATCACAACGCGCATTTTCACCTTTTTCACAGACCATTTTTTACCGCCACCGGATGGTGCTACTGACAAGCGAGTTATCAAAGTACTTGGCCGGTTCTCTGTGTACGTCACTCTCGTATGTGTGTTTCGCTCCGGTCTCGCGGTGCTTCACTCGTTCGGAAGTGGCGTAGATTACGTTTTTCACTCGTTAGAACACACAATTTGATTAACAGTTATTACTGTCTCCCTGGCAGCTGTGCAAACATGATGCGCGCACATGCCACGAGTGTGTTGTTGTGGCACACGAGCGAGTTTTTCGCGCGTCCTTCATGCACTTGGTCAGAAGCAAAGCGAAAAAAAAAAGCGGCGTTTCATTTTCCACCCCCCATCCTGCAGCAGCACACGGTGTTGCTAGTGGAACATCGATCTTCGACGGGTCGGGTGTTCCGTACACAGTGGCGTACGGAAAATTGGTTCAATCTGGGATTTTGGGGAAAACAATTTTCGGTGGTGTAATTGGATCGAAAATTGGTGACGGTGCTGGGATATTTTGAACACCAGGTTTTAGGGATTAATTTGACGCATATTGGTAACATAAACGGTACACCATAACGGACCACGTGGGAGGGAGAATAGACGGGTTAGAAATGTTATCGATACTAATCATCAACTCAGCTCAGTGTTATGAATTTTGCTGTACTTTTACACTTATCGTACAACATTTCACCTGCCTGAAATTTATATTTTCCTAATTTTACAATAAGTTTCCAATTTATGAGACCCATCTGAAGCGATTTTCATGGTAAATCGGACATAGTTACTGTACATTTGAAAGTTTATTAAAAAAAAGCCTTATGACAAAGAATAAATGGCACGAAAACAGGGAATACCTGTAATACTAACAGCCAAAATATGAAAAAAATCGAACTTTAACTGTAAAAACTGCAGGGAGTGGAAAAAATTAAAGTAAATGATTCAAAAGTATATTGACTTTAGTAAAGGATACCTTAAGCTACTGGGATTTTTGAAGGATTTTTAAGCCGATTAGATATGTCGAGATGAAACATCTCTCCTCGAAAAACCTGTCGCGACTGTCGAAGCTGGGACTGTATCGTACCTTTATAGTCCCAGTACTCACATACACCTCTGAGACATGGACCCTGTCCAAAACAGACGAAGCCCTCTTAGCCGCGTTCGAGAGGAAGATGCTCAGAAGGATCGTTGGCCCCGTATGTTGTGGAAGGACAATGTATGACGACCTCACCGTCGAGCAGCGAATTAAGCTCGCCAGACTACGATGGGCTGGCCATGTAATACGCATGGCACCGGACGACCCAGTTCAGAAAGTCCTTTTAGGCCGTCCAAACGGAAAGAAGAGGCGTGATAGGCCCAAATTGAGGTGGGAGGATGGCGTGGAATCATCCACCATCAAGGCCGGGATAACGGATTGGTGGACGACGGCGCGGGACCGTGAGCGGTTACGGAGACCGCAAAGCGGTTGTAGCGCCTGATAAGTAATTGAGCAAGATATGTCGAGAAAAATATATTCCGTTGGTGTGCGTAGAGTTGCATGGAGCAAATTGGTGCATGTGCCCAAAATAAATTGTTAAAGTGTGCGAAAACTTATTCCAAAATGTTTAAAATATATGTTTTATTATTATCCACAATTTATTACAGCATCACGCTTTGATACCCAGTACAAATGAAAAAAAACTACTCTTTTGGAAACTCGTTACAATTATTTCATTTTTAATTAATTCGGAAGGAATTTATGGTCGCAGCAGAGATTCGAATCGCAAAGAGCTTTCAAAACTCTATTATGATTCAAACCGGAGAGAGTTTGTAAAACTCTTGTGATTTGAATCACTGGCGACTATCCATTCCTTCCGAGTGGTTATAACGACTCCCAAAGGAATTTTAAAATCTCTTTGCGTTTCGAATCACAAAAGAGTTGTAAAAACTCTTTGTGAAGAGTTAATTCAATTCATTCATTAGAAAGATTTAAATCATTTACTCACACTTACCCAGTACACACAACACCAATATCTAGTCTACGTTTTAGTTAATTCTCAAAAAAAAACAAGCGTTCCTTTAAGAGTGTATAAATCATCGTACGATCTTGTATAGAAAACTGTATAAAAAAAATGAATTTTAATTCATTTTCATTTTTTTAATGCATAATTTTGTTAACTATGTTCAGTTTTCGGTTCCTTAGCTTGCCTCACACAAACACGATTACATCATAAACAGACTGGATCGAACTTTATCCAAACCAATTCTTCCTTTAACTAAAGTAATTACCATCTTTCCTATACTTTTAAGAAATTTAATAACTCACAAGACGAATTTAAATCTCTCTCAGAATGTAAAGTAGATTATTTAAAGAAAATCTATTACAAAACTACATTAAAGTTTGATATTAATTTTATAGTCTTGCTTAGAAGTGATTGCCCAAACGGTAATACAGTAACGTCCCATCGGCAAACGTACTGATCAACACTGTGTACATATGTTCGGTCCATCAACTCATCTGCCGCTGCAGTTATCCTGCCACTTTTGCACTAGTGCACTATCTATTGTTTTTGGTAGCTGGCAGTGCATGGCCACCATTTGTCTTTTATTTTGCACGTTTTATTGTCATTTGTTTGGCTGTCCGTTCATACCCTCCCCCTGGTCACGTTTGATTGAGCTGTTTTGTAGTTGCGCATCCTTGTTCCCTTTTGTCACATTGTTTTCACTATGTTGTAACTGTTGTCCATTTTTTTTTTCTCCCCTCGTTTTGGTTTGCTGTTGGTTCTATGTTCGTTTTATCGTACGTTTTTAACAATTTTCCAATTTTTTCTTTTTTTTTTTATTTGTTTAATGTCTTGAAAAGTACGACAACATATTGAGGGAATACCAGCGCGAAAAGAGTCGCTCACTGCACTGATAGGTTTTGCGGCAAATGCTGATTAATGTTGACACATTCGCGTGAGAAAATGGACCGATAAAACTATTCGACAGCATATTGCGGCTAACATTTCGTACATTATTGGCACACGCGGAACCGTTGCGTTGAGACGCGTTGAGTCGATGGCGGCCGGATGCTGATTGTGGTTTAATTTATGCGGCCTACAGGAGGAGGATTGGTTTGGAGTTTTGGGGGAGGAAAAATTGAATACATCAGCCGGTGTCAAACGCAATTATGACGAAAACGATACCGTGAATATCGTTTGCATGAAAACGCGCTCTATCGGCTGTCACATGTCAGGACGATTTTTGAAAAATGCTTCACATTCAATTAGAAAATAATGTGTTCAATCGTCCCGTGTCCGTGCGAAAGATTTATGTCAGTAGGTTATTGTGTGTGAAGATGATGCTTTTTACATGCCTGGGCGCAGACCAAACACTTCCATATTACAATGCGCATCAAGCGTTCAGCCTAATAAACAACGCACAAAACAACGCCTTTTGTTAACAACATCAAACGTGCTATCACGGCTGTTTGGTGAATATAAACAAATATTTTCTCCGAATCGAATACATCTTTTTCGCACAAAATCCGATAAAATACAACATCCATTGAATTGCATCCGCTTTCCCGATGCACCGATGCACCGAGCGAAAAACATCCATCGATCAGTGCCGTCCCGCACGATTCATCACACATTAGTGCGGCACGCGAATGCAACGAGATGGAAAGTAAGAAGCTTATCAATTCTGTTTAATCATTCGTTCGCCAGCCGCAGCCGCATCCGCATCCACCCGGCCCTTTTGGGTGGAAAACCTTACTATAGAGGAGACAGACACACACACGCATGCCCCCAAATAGGGTTGTCGGTGGAAAGTACTCCCCATTTCTCGGGTAAAGGACCACAGGCGGGAAAGTCACCCTCCTCGGGTGTGTGTGTGTGTGTGTGTGTGTGGATCGAAAAGGAGAGTTTTCTTTTTATTTCCATTTCCCTCATCTCCCCTCCCGAAGGGTCCCGACCTGGGGGAGGATGGCGGGCGGTATCTTCTTTTCATTCGCGTTAATTTTCATGTGGCGGGCACCCCTTTCGGGTGGTATGGAGGGAGATGGGAGGGGGGGGGGGGGATGCATTCCACTCGAACCGGTTCATTGAAGCGTAGGAAATCACGGCGAACACAAACGTGTGGGCCCCGAGTGGCATCTTCCTGCTCCGATATGCTCCCCCAGCCAACCCCCTGTTCGGGTGGAAGTAAAAGAGAAAATCTTTTCTTTTACCCCCCTCGTTTGTCGAACCGTCCCTTTTAGCGGTGGCTCGGTACGGTTGGGTGTATGGATTGTTTAGGATCGACCAGTCTTTTTTTTTCCGCCTCTCTTACCCTTCCCGTCACATTCTATGGCATCTCAAAGCCTCCAAGTTGTCTCCTCCCTTTCCCTCTCGGAACACGTTCCGCACTTGGTATGATGGTGCATTCGGGAAAGAAGCGTCATCCTCGCCAGCTGACAAACATACCGAGCGAGCAACAAGAGAGGATGCTGGAGAATTTGATGCATGATGCATGCGGGCGCATGTTGCATGCCAGACTGCATGCACGGCGCGTCACCATGCATGACTGGCTGCATGAAAGAAGAAACGTGCATTCATATACTATTGCGAACCTAGTGCTCGGAGTCCGGACAGAAAAACAACAGCTGCACAACATCCCCGGTGACGGAAAAAAGCAGAAGTGTGTGATCGATCGAAGAATGGCTGACGAGAAGTAGCTGCTGTACGTGGAAAGTGTGCAGTGTATAACTGGCCGTATCGCCGTCGTTAGCACGAAAGGACTAAAGGAACACTAGCGGGGTTTGTTGATCGATGAAGAGCACATGGCTGGAACATGGATGAGTAGCAAACAGCGCAAAAAAAAAAAACAAAAAATGGCGCACTACGCAACTATACACTAACGTGATCTAAGAGATGCCAATGATATTGAGTGTCGAACAGTGGTAAAAGGCAAACGATACCGAACGTTTCCAAAACGTATCAATCTTTCTAGGAAAGGTTGCTCGCTCGTGTTTCAGCACCGTCTCAGGGATGCTAGGCACATTCAGCCTAGGCCTCGAGTTTGTAGTGTGGTTCAAACGATGGATTAATATTGAAAGTACGGGAAGCGGTGTTTGTGTGAATCAGGAAGGAAGATTCGTCCGGGATAGCCGTCACCGTCGTGATCGCTGCCTATAGTGCATGCAGATTAATATTGCATCTTCGGAAGAATCTAACGAGAATTTTATTAGTTTTGTTGAAGAGCTCAATACTAAACCGTTTTTTGATGAGCAAAACTGTGTCATGTGTCAGAATGTTTGACACTGCAGCGTGTGCGAGTTCACCATACTCATTAGGGTGAAGTTGGTACTATTTTTCAATTCAATTGAATTCACTTAAAGCTACTTAACAACGAAAAAATGTTATTAACGTCGATCGCAATACTGCTCACTCTTTGCGATTATGTGGCCACAGTGAATAAAATTGAAGAAATAAATTAAATTATCAAGTGCAAAAGATCTTATGAATCTTTTTCTTATCTGCCAAAAGGTCCTTTTTTATCGAGGCACGATCCCGATTTTAAATCCCTATTCTCTCTCTCTTATCTTATGAGCACGGGTTGGTTGACATCCTTACGCTAAACTTTGCTATGAATTCTGACAGCGCCAACGCTGACAGCGTTGGTAGCGTCTAGCTGTCATTAGTAGTTAATTTAATAAGAACGATGAAGGACTACTAGGATTCGGTAATAAAGAGACGAAGCACCTGGGTTGCAAGCCGTGCAAGAAATGGATGGTTTATGAGACTAACGGAGGCTACAAGCAAGAAAAGGCTGGTCAGAGTCAAACAGCTATTGTCGGGCCACGCTGATAAGGAGTTTGTCTTTTCTCGTGGGAAACATTTTGTTTTGCAACAACCGCCCAATGCCTTGATTGGTCAGCTAAGTTCGCCAACCTTGTTCTTTAATCCCAAATAAACATTTTACGGTTCCTTAACCACACGGGTGAATATCATCCAAACGTAGTGTCGGAGCAATTTAACCGATTTCATCAATAACACTATGTTCCCTTGGATTAAAGATCGACGGATCTTAATCCCTTGAACTTCTACGTATGGTCGTAGATGTTGGCCAAGCAGAGCACACATCAAGTGAGCAATATGGATCAATTTAAGAAGGAATTTAAGAAGACATACCCAACATCAGGGTCGAAATGCCAATGGATCATGTGCGTGCCGCGTGAGATTCTTTTGTAAAATATCTCAAGCTCGTCATAAAGCATCAAACTCTTCTAGCTTGTTAGCAGTAACTGTTCAGAATATGTATACAATACTTCGAACTTATTGTACACCCTAAGAAGTGCTATGCTTTTACAAACGAAAACCCCTTATCTGGTTAGAAGCTGGTCACTACACGGTTGTGATCAGATCAGATATTACGGTTGTGAATATCTGATGTTCTGAATCTTCTCACATAAACTTGGCTAGAGTTTCTGGTTTTGTTTCCTGAAATTTCAATTTGATTTCCTCAGAAAAACATCACACCAGAATTGATTTTACCATCTCAATTACTAAACAAAACCACTATAATAATTACAAGAATTATTGTTCACTTCACTCGAAACAATTCATTACTCAAGATTTTTTATTTATACATTTCTTTCCCTCTCCACACACGCTTCACAACTTCATTCAGATGGTTCATGTTTATTGAAATAGCTTTCACATCAGTACAGCGAACATTTCGCGAACAATTACAATTATTCCCCCGAGCCGTACATGGTGGCGTTGCTGGTACCTGCCAGGTACCAAGGCACGGTAGGGCGATAAAAATAAAACCCAATTTCCCTCCCGCTTTGATCTCTAAGCTCCAAGGGCTTTAGCGAGCAGAGTGGGATCCTTTTTTAAAAGCAACAAGAAAAAAAACGATTTCAATTGAAAAATCATTGAAACAAACGGTGCTAAAAGGGGAGGGCTAAAAGACTAGGCATTCGAAAATGGAAATTTCGGCATTTCCTCTTCCTTGTGTTGTGTTCCATTTCCCGATGCTTTACAATGCTGCCAGACATTCCAAGCATCGCCTAAAGCCGACTACCTTCATCTCGTTCGGTAGCTGGATGTCCCTGAAGGCGCGTGGATAACAGAGACAAAAAAAAATGGCGCCCCAAATCTGTAAAATTTCCCTCGAGCAAAATTCTTTTCTGATCTCGCAGCGAAGCAAAGCTTCGAAACACATGCAATGCAAATGCGCTTTACCGGGCTTTGATACATATTCCAAATCACTGGCGTTCATTTGATCATCATCATCACTTCTGCTCTGCCCGGGACCGGGGCACACTCGGGCATCAGGGACGAGTCTCGCACGAGACTCCTCACGCAAGACCAGGAGCTGTAGGAGAATTCAACACAGAGCTCTAGAGCGCGAAGCCCTACACCACTACTCGCTCGTAGCAATTCCTTTCCGAAAACGGTGAAGAATGAAGATGCCTACCGTGTGTCGGATAGGGTGCCGGATGTGTGGCCGAGCAAGGGACCAGGTTTTTGGAGGCACCTTTTTGTGCGAAATTCCCCGGCCGACGATGGCGAAGGCGCTGCGCGGGTAAGATGCAGGAACGTTCAGCAAAAAAGGGAGCATATTAAAATATTCATATCAATATCGCTTTAGCTTATGCACGTGTCCCTTCTTCTTGGTCCCGGTTGGCACTTCCGTTAGTTTTGTGCTCTGGTGGCGTGGCGTTAGGATGCGAAACGAAGGAAATCAACACCACAGGACTCACTTTCTTTACCGTCCACGCGTACCAGGCAGCAAGTTGTACTAAATTTTCATCTTATCTCTGTAACCTTTCCCATCGTGCAGGAGGGCAAAAGGATGGGGCTTTCAAAAAGGGTCCTGTTGCGACGGTGAGTGTTCCCGTTTTTATTTATGTGAAAATTTGATACATGTTTTATAGACAGCGACTCTGTCTCAAGGTCTAGAAGATGTGATGAAGGATTGCTGCCGTTCGCTACTGCCTAGGGCACCGCATTCAATCCGTTCCAACTCTAACTTGTCTTGTCTTGTGTGGGTGAGGGTTGGCTAGTGAGGCTGAGAGCTGAAACTTTACACCCCCCCACGGGAAATAGAGTGGAAGAGATGGGAGCATATTTACTAAAGCTCCACCAGACACGATCGTTTGCCTGTTTGTTGATCAAATTATTGTATGCCACCATCCAAGAGGACGGGCGCCCAACTTTTCTTCGCCAGCCAGATAGAAGAACTACACTACACGAGAGCATTATTAATTTGTACCTATTTCGGATGACTAGTCCGGAATGGGAGATGTAATTAGATTCTTCGAGCTAAGTATGATTTTTGAGACTAACTTTTGAGAATGTAATCGGCAAACCACACACACAAAGGAGGGAACAGTACAGCTTGTCCAACACAAAAATTAGACATTGTTAAATATGCTATCGAACTAAGTCAAGCTTAACGAAATGTATCCCATTTTCCACGTACTTTTGTGCTTGCAATGTATAATGTGCTTATTTTATATCAGCATTTTTCCCGGTCGGTTGCAAATAAATAGACTGCATTATTAAAAATTCAACAGCTCATCCCCATGCTCGTCCAATTAAAACGCTGACCCAGGAGGATCCGATTTATTCTATCGCTTTCAGCTACTCCCTTGCAGGGATTGTTTTCCATCGATGACTCCCATGGGAATGGGGCTCTTTGGCCAAACCCCTTTACCCAACCTCATCTCGATTGGTCATATATTTTTCATACGGGTAACCGATCGATCCCCAACACATACACACACAGTTGACTCGACTGTCTTTCTTCGTGCATTAAATATCAACCCCAACCTTGGTAAGTTTCGTTCGCCACTTCCGCTGTTTGCTATCAGCAAAAATAAAAAACAGGTTACGTTAAAAAGTTCACCGTCATCCAGATTGGACGATAATCAACCCGCGGATAAGTGGGTTAGTTGGTTGGGATTCAGTTTCCCCGCTTTAATATCGTGTACCGAAAACTCGCTCGCTCGCAAAAGAAAAGAATCCCACTTCCGGGGTAAAGTAAACCCCAGCGCGTTTATTATTAGAATTATTAATAATATTGCTGTAATGAAGATCGTACTGCTTTCCTACCTGTGGCATCAATTGCTCTCCTTCTGCTGCTGCTGCTTCTTCACTGCTCGGTGTATCTGTCGACATTTTGTCTACAGCCACGTTGTGTCCTTCGGCCCCGATCATGATGGCTGTCAGTAGTAGCGCCATTACTGTCAACAGTGCACTAAACGTCATCGATCGGTTGCATTTTTGTCCTACCAGAGGGCACCGGAACAGCGTTGCCCGCTGTAACCGATCCAGCGGCACAGTTCGATGTGGAATCATGTTGATGTACTTTTTCCAAATTTCACTCACTCGCTGAAACTGTCACTTTAAAACCGTCACTAGTGCAAGGTTTTAGTATCACACACTCTAAACTTCTTCAGATAATTAACCCATCGAATATGGAGAAAATGCTAAAGAAAAGGGGTTTTTTTGTTGAAAACAGATCATTCACCATGAAGCATCAAAAAGAAACGCAACAAAATGGTAGTGTTCCCTCGCTAAAGCCCCCTCTTAACGAACGAGGAAGGATTAAATTAAGCAGCATAATACGAAAACGAAACACGCTAATCACACTCGATCACTTTTTCCCGCTCATCGATGCCTCCGTTCCTCCACTAGAAGTCACCATGGGACGGCACACTTCAACACGTCAAACTAGCCGACATGTTCGCCACGGACGATTGCCTCACGCTGCGATAAACAACCATTTGTTCCAGCATCAATCGAGTGGATGGATGCGTTTTCACTTGTTGATGCTCTCCAAATGTGCCGTCAAGCGATTGTGTTTGTCTGTTGTGTTCTGTGTTTTTTTTTTTTACTTTTCTTTCCTATTTTCTTATTTCTCCACTATTTTTGCACACGGCCACTTTCGTTCAGTTTCTTTTTCGATTTTCTGTTTTCACCCTCTAGACCGGGCGGACAGCTAATAACCATGATGGGGGATGCCCCCCCCTATCCATCACGGTTGACGCACCTGCCGAAAGGTGTCCAAGCCAATCCCCGAGCAGTGTATGTTCTTATGTTACGCGGAGAAAAGGGCGCAAGGAGGGTTTGTTTGGGGGTGCACCCACAGTGCAAACGATGCACTCCAATTATTCAAATAATTGGTATCCACGCGACACGCCGTAATCGTTCGGGGAAAATCGGATTTTAATTCCGTACGCGACAAATGTAGCCGATTTGGGTTTTGATATTTAAAGGGTATATTTAAGAGCACGAGGAAAGAAATAAATTCCGACGAAAAACGTACTTTTGAAAGCTTCGAACGAAATGCCGCGTCCCCTAATGGCGATTTTATGGCATCAAAGTAGCCATAAAAATTGTAAGTATATTTTTTTTAAATTGACAGTTACAGTGAAACCTTACAAAAGCTTTGGTAGTTGTATTGCTTCATTTATATCGCCATTTCCGACACCTCTACTACATGAGGTTTCAAAAGGTGTCAGGATGAAAATAAAATTACAGCTGCTGCCCTTAAGTCCACAATCACGGCACTCAAAAACAAGCAGCAAACCAAACAAACAAGCCATACACTGCGAAAAAAGTTTTTCGTTTGATGTTGAGTGGATTTTTTTTCGGTGCCTTTCAAATTTTGCATCTACTGGTGGAACTTTTTGACACGGTGCTGAAACTATACACCCCACGCGGACACTTGACTCTTTTCGGCCATAAGCAGAACAAAACGTACCCGGCAGTGGATCCAAAAAAAGAGGATTTAATTCGCCGGGAAGAAAATCTCAATTTGCCAAACATCAGCAGCAACCAAACACGACCCACATCCCAGCCATTTTAATGCGAAATGGACGACTGTTTTTTCAATTTTATCCCACTTGTTTGTGGTGTTTTTCTTTGCACTTTGCACTGCAAAAAAAAACTACTAATTCCACCACTAATTATGCATATAAAAACACAGTACACAAAAACACTAAATTTTTACGTCGTCCGGTGTGTTGACGACCCTTATCCGCGCCCTCGACAAAAGTCCGCGAGGTATTGCCGGGTGTGTTATGTTTTGTCGCCTACACTGGCTGTTCGGCGCGACGGGATGGCCTGTGATGTCTGGGAGCCAAACCTGCAATCGACCACTTTCTACGCCCGAGCGTAACAACAGACTGAAACTTTTGCGTCCATCCGGCCCACGGTCCAGCTGGTCGGCTTTTGGGTAGGTAGTCTTCGCGCGCGCTTGTATGCTCCCACTACCGCTTTTGGTGGATCGTTTTTTTTATATGAAGAGGGATGATTTCCATGGGAAAGCTTCATCCCCATAGGAGAGCGAGAGAAAGTGCACGAGATGGAAAGAAAACCCCTAACAAGAGAGAGAGGAACAGCGAAAGAGAGACAGATTGCCGGCTCGACCGTTGCCATGGTGGCTTGGGATGAACTTCCAAGCGATGAAGCGAAATGGTTTGGAATGAACTAATGAATTCACTCCAGCATCCGCCAGTAGTATTGAGGATGCTGCGAACCACTTCGGGATTTCACCTCGGCACGCCGATGCCGACTTTTGCCGGCTACCGAAATGAATCATAAGCATCCCTTCTGCTAAAGCCTGAGGCTGAAGAATCTACGTCCCTCTAGATTGTGAGCGTAAAAATAGGACGCTGCAAAAACAAAAATCCACCAACAGTATCCTTCTTCCCCTTCTGTATGTGGTGGTGATATTTAATTTTTACCTTTCGTTTTGCTCCAACATACCCCTCCGGTTTCAGTGCGTTAGTCATATCGTTGTCGAGACCATCATTAGCGACGTCAGCTGATTTTATGCTCAAAAACAGCTTAGCAAACCAATTTTTTCTCGTTTTATTGTATGAAACTCCACACGCAACTTCCGCAAGGATTTCATGACTACACAAAACTAGCTGTGTTCCTTTCGTTTAACAGCACGCCTTTCGAATTGTTTCCACCAAGCAATATAAAACAATATACCGGAAGGAGAAAAAAAATGCTTCAAATTAAAAAAGAAAAATGTAAGCAAAACATTCCACGAAACGCCCGCCCGCCGTCCAGCATGTTATTATTCCTGCTGTCCGGCGTACAGTACAAAACGCTCAATAACAAAACGGCAACTTTGCGGCTAGCGCTGTGTTGTTGTTGGCCAAAGTTATTCTTAAGCTGTTCCGTTCGAAACAAGATAAAACAGTGGCAAAACTTCCGAAACCGAACTTGACCCCCGAACCCCGAGACTTTCGGTCGGATTTCACCCAATATCCTCGGCGTCCCCATTTTCCCGGGAGTCGTTACGATTAATTTAAATCCACCGAGAGCCCGGCCCGGCAGTTCGGTTTCCTTTGCCGGCAAGTTTTGTTTCTAGGAGCTAAATTTGTACTTCTTCGCATTTGCGGAGCAGCGGAGGTTGATGGGTTAGTTGTTTTATTCGTTTTTTTTCCAGCAGACAAAACTTTTCCCAGAGCCAGGTTTTGTTAGTCAGCGCTGGAGATAGCGCCGTGGTTTCTATGCCAAATTTTATTTGACGTGTGGCTCAACGGCTCGCTGTTGGGCAAGAGGCATTGGAGATGGTATGACGAAAATAGAAAAAAAAATCTCGCCTAACACTTTGGGAGTTTGGGGGATCAAAACAGTTAAGTTTTGTGGCTTGAGTTGCTTATCAGGAAGCGTCGAGAGGCAGAGCTTTGTTGAGCTTGTCTGAACAGAGAGCTGTATTTTATCATTTTAAATTGTTTTTTCTTGCCTTAAATGATTCTTATGCGACAGAAAGCTACGATATGACACACCTTTTAAAACTGGATTAATTATTTACATCCAACAAACGTTAAACCTCATCGCAAAGCTATATTTAAACCAATTGCATCGGCTTCAGACGTAACGACTTATCGCGATGATCCATTGTACCTTCGGCTCATTATTCCATTGAAACGTGCATCCGCAAATTAAAAATCGAAAAGTTCAAACCGAAAACCTTAACCGCTTCACTGAATGGAAACCGAATTTAAAAAAGGTTCCCTTCAATTTTATTTGTACATTTTCTTATCGGACGCTATCGGTAGGCCACTGCGCTCCCTCAATATGGTTGAACTGATTCGTCGATGATTCGTCATTTAAAATAATTGCTTTCGACGAAATGTGCGCAAATAGATTGCCACAGAGATGCAAACAAAACGAGTGAAAACAACCAACAACAATAAAAAATTGTATATTAAAACACACAAACACACACACACACACACGCTTCACACCTTTGGGTAATGATTAATAAATGTGTCCGTGGATATTTATTTTAAATCCACCGCGCGTAGGAAATGAGTATTGCTGGGGAATAAAAAATCCGTGCCGAAATGTTTTAACCGTGTACTACCGGGGCCAGCAAGAATAAAGTCAACAAACTGCAGGCAGGCGAGAAAATCTACATAAAATCAACCATGCACACACACACCCACGCACCCAAGCAGTTGACAACGGTTGACGAGCGACAGAGTGTCGCGATAATTGGAACACTCGCAACAATAGGACACTAAATGCTTTTATGCGTGTGCAGGTGTGTGTGTTGTGAGGTGGTGAGGCCCATTTTCCATTTTCCGGGGTGTGCCATGTTACCTGCCACGGTTTGGGTAACGGATGGAAAATCAATCCTGCTGCTGCTGCTGCTGCTGCTGTTGTGTAGCGCGCTTCATTTGCAAACCTGTTTCGTTGAATGACTTTCAATCGGGAAATGGCATGGAATAACAATTGCCATGTTGCGCAACTGCCATGTACTCGCAACGAACGATCCGCCACACCGGACAGACAGACAGACACCTATTGTCGCAACTGTTCGAGCTGGACCTAACGGACGATTTATGGTAGTTTTGGGAAAATTTAGCCACACTCTCCGAAGGCTAATTTTCTATTAGCGAGTTACATGGAGCGTTAATTAAATTTTCACAATCAAAGCAGATGATAACAATTTTTGTTTTCTAAAGTACGTTATTGATTCTACTTAAATTTAGTTTGTGAATACATACAGGAATTGAAACTCCTAACCACGACCGGTAAGCAGAATTTTCAATTTACTTTATCCATTTTTTCTTCTGATTACAAAAGCATTATGTACAATTTTAGAAAGTTTTGCCAACAACTATGTTAAAAAAGAAATTTTTAAATAATTTTTGTAGTTTACACTATCAAGTTTATTTAATTAGAATATAAAGCAAAAAATGCTTACTTTAAGGAATATTTATCTGTGATATTTAACTGCATAACTTCCTTTACACTAGAACTACCCATTAAGACATTTTGACTATTTATTAACCTTTAAACTACAATTATTTATTTTATAGTCAAACAATTATGCTACTGTTATTGTCTAATATGATTATTAATTTACATCTTGAGCAATTTTATATTGTCCAATCATTTTGACTGGAGTTTTGTCGGACGTTGAACAGCGTGCTAAAAAGGTGAAAAGAGGCGAATTTCTGTAGCAAATAGAGGCATAACTAGCAATATAACTTACATTCCATAATAAAATAAGAAAAAAAATGTTTTGTATAGTTTTGTGAGTAAAAATGGTGATGATTTGCTGATATTGCTGAGAACGGTCTGTATCTACGAGGTTGGAGCACAACAGGATAGACTTTAATGGCTTGGTCTGTTTGGTAGTTTTTCAAAACTGGTATAAGCAACAATCAATCAGATGATCATAATCAAAGTCTAGTATCTCTAAAACATATGAAAATGTTGGAAAGATCTTAAAGATGGTTTAGTATAACCACAAGTCCTTTTGATTGGTTGCAATAGAGCTAAAAAATGCGTCTAGTTCTAGTGCTAAATGTTTATGAGAATTTATTCTTCCTTTTAGAATTAATTGATGAAGAAGCCTTTGGCAAATGCTACTGAACTGATCCCATCAAGTCCAAATTCTGCTTGCAATATAGATTTAGCTTGATTCTAGTAGGTTTCAATACTGTTTATATTTTATATATTTAGCTATATATTTATATACAGTTATTTAATGCTATACATTATTGGTTCTTTCTAAGAAAGAACAAATGAAGAAGGTAAGAAAACAAAGACCTTAAAACATTTCGGTGTGTGAAGTCTTCCAAAACAAGAATTTTAATTATTTTTCAACTTTTTTGGTGAAAAAAGTTGAAAAAGTTGAAAAAATGAATTATTTTAAATATTTTTTATTTAAGATTTATCTTAAAAACCGTATGAATCAATTCTCCTAATAAAATTTTGGAATAAATTTGAATCAATAACATTCATTTCATGCACCACAACTAAACCATCAACCACCAGCTTGAACTCGACTGTAAGTGAACAGCGCCAAACGTTTCATCCCTTGAGATCCGTTGACCTTTTCCGACACGGATGCAGATTGCGTGTGGCTATTGTAGCAGTTGCCAGGCCAGGCCTTAATCAAACCATCAGCATTATGAACGGTGCAACCACACTGACATTCCTCCCGACTGGTTGGGTGACACAATCAGACACTCAAAGACGCCAGGATCGGGTCGGTGACCGTCTGCCACCCGCTTACCTATGAGGACCGAATATCCTCTGTGTGTGTGTGTGTGTGTGTGTGTGTGTGTGGGCACCAAGTGAACACACACACACACTCGACCAGCCAGATTGGTTATCGATTAAAGCCGAAACTCGAATCCGTACCGGGTATGATGAAAATTTATCGCCTCAGGTGGGTTTATCGAGAACTGATGAAACAAGCGAAAGAGAGAGAGAAGGAGACAGAGTGAAACTTTACCCTTAAAAGTATCCTATCAAGAATCCAAAGCAGCATAAACACTGCACCAGGCCACGGCACCAACGCCAAGAAAACAATAAAAGTGCATTCCCATAAATTAGTACAGCTTAAGGCTCTGTACCGGTCCCGGTGTCAGCTTAGTGTGTTATGCTGTTTCGGCTAGGATGTTCCACTTATTTCACGGTGGCAACTAAGAAACCCCTTTGGGAGGGGAAAAGGGGGGCTCACTTCCTTTGTCGTCCATTTGCTATTACCAAGTAGTAAAAGCTTCACCACGTACGAACCGAATTTTCCACCAAACGGGCAACGGGATATCGCGTTCACGGTGCTTCTTATCCTTGGAGGATTTATGCAGCATCCTTTTTCATCCCGGTGTCTTGGTGTGTGTGTGTGTTTGTGTCCCCAGGTTCCCGCCAGCGCCAAGGCGCGAATGTCGAGAAAAGTTCTTGGTTTCGTTGAAGTGTTTTTAGTATTACTCCCCGCCCCAGCATTCGCATTCCGTCGTAGGAAAGTTTCTTTCGCCAAGGTAAACTTTGGCTTCTCTTTACTTTAACCAGCAGGATTGCAGGTTTTTTCCCCCCCGGACGATTTTTGTTAACAAATTTAGCATCACCTTCGGTAAGCGGCGTGTACATCAAAACTCCACACGGTTTGGCTGCTCCTGCTGGCCAACTGGCTTGGTAAAGTTTCTTCTCGCTGAGCAAAGGTATAAAGTGTGCGCTCGGGGGACAAATTGTAGCAAGTGGCGAAATAATTGTATCACTTTTCCGGGCTTAGTTTCCGGGGTTTGTACACGGGCACGGCTGTTTATATATATTTACGGTAGTAGAATGTTTTCTTTGTCTATCTGTCCCTTTGATCCGCCCAACAAAAGTACGGTACGACTATCGGCAAATGTATATAGCAAGGAAAGGGAGTTTTGTGAAGTTTTTTTCCATTGTTCTCGGGTTTTCTTTATGGGCTGTATTACATGTTCATAGTGCAGGAGCTGTTACCAGAGCCTTAACTCTCCATCGATTTTAAAGTTGTATAAGAAAAGTTCACTTTTACGACACAGAAAGATCTTTGGGAGTCCTGGCTCCAAGCCTCGTCCAGTGAATATCTTCAGAAGGTTTTTCGTGTGCCCTCAATGCCATTTACCAGATCTCTGCCAAACGAGGCTAAGGATCTCTGCGAAAGATCTCACCTTCACCAACCATATCGACCAGAGCTTATAAATGGCTTGGAGTATTTAAGCGTGGTCAGCTAGCTGTTGAAGTAATACCCAGTGATATGGACCACATACATATACCGTATCGAGAGGACCGGGGTTCAAATCCCTCAATCCAACTACGTGGTATCAGCAAGTTTAGTAAGCCATTCGATGGTCGGCATAACCTTAGAAGGTCGTTAAGCTAAGAAGAAGAAGAAGAAGCTACCGCATCGAGTGAGTGAGGAGATCCTTCACAAGGTTTACTGCCCGCTAGGGCCTTCGGGGCCAGTCGCTCTACTCGTCCTTGTTACTTGGACAGGTGTCGGCTTACAGTGCTTTTAATCTCATTTTCCTCTGCGTTGATGTATCATCGATGCTCTATCGATTCCTTTCTATGTACTTTCTAGTTCTTTCCTTACACGTGCTCCTTATCATTCATTCGTTTTTGTCTACTATCCTCGTCCTAGGTTCCTATCCCAGGTAGAGCTGCCTTAGTAGCCTGAATGAGGGTTTGCTACATGTGGCTAGTGGAAATATCGCTATAACGAAGATTTCTACGAATTAGAGTATTGTCTCATTACTAATGTACGTATTAAAATCAGTTACTATACGTTCTAGTTGTCTAATCATGTTACAAAAATGACACCCAACAAGCTGTCTAATTAGCTTTTATTTTAAGTAGGAAAACGAAAATCGAATGATAGCAATTATTTATGAAAGGTTATTCGGTTGAAGGTAGTCCGATTGTGAGACGACAGTGCCGTGGGTCTTAACACGGCAAGAGCGATCCTAAAATCCCATCCGGACCCTTCTCTCGAAGTGAGCCCGGTGTGACCAAGTAAATCGTTAGTCATAGCCGACCAAGTAGGTCGTTATCAAAAGACCAAATCTACTAAGTTACTAGCACCAAGGTTACTAAGGACGTATATACATATTAGATTCTTCAATTGAATGATTAAATCTAGGATGAAATCTAGTCACAAAGAGCTTTTTTTTTTTGTATCTAAATTTTATATGCCAAAAGTAGAGGTCAAATTGATCACACTTCCTTCTTTTTCGCTGCTCAGAACTGCATTTAATAGGAATAAGATAGGATAGGACTAAATTGACTACTCTACCCCGACTAGACACTCCGTTCTGTTCTCGTTAACGTCTCTGGACGAGAAATTGGCTTTTCAGAAGAATTTCTGCTTAACAAAATGGTCGAAATAGACGATAGAGAGATAAAGCTAGATTTAGCCAAAAAGCGGTTTTATTACTTGGATAGATTATTTCTAGGAAAGTACACAATTTCCAACGCTTCAAATAAATACTTCCAAAAGGCGCCGAAAGCAACAGCCTTCCAAATGAAAGGTATCATTCAAAAAATCATGAAAAGCGATAAAAAAAACTCCCCAAAGATACACCAGCAAGTGTGCCGCAACAGCTATTAATAATGCAAATATAACCAAGTTTTTTTGCAAAATAATCTGCAGTCCATAGTCACACTGCTTTTATCGCATAAACTTATTCAAACACGCGTCTTCTAAAATGTTCTTATAATACTAAATTTTCCTGACCATACGGTTAAACTTTTTCCCCATTTAATGAGTGCTTCAAATATTCAAATAAACGCCCAAATGAAACGACACTTCCCACAGTTGTGATTGTGTGCAGCAAAGTGATGAAACTCATTTCCATCGAAGCACTTCTTTTTTCTTCTCCGCGGCCTGGAATTTGGTTACAATTCTACAGCCGGTTCGCGCCACGGACAATCACCCTGGGCCACTTATGAAATGTTAACTAATCTAATCATCTTCCATCCCGCTGAGGGATGTCCACGGTGGGCAAATCCGTGCGTAATTAGTTTCTTTTACTGGTTCTCCCTTCTTAGTGTTTTGGTTTGTTAAGTCCAACTGGTAGGGTAGACCAAAAAAAAATAAAAAGAGGGGAGAAACCATGGTTAATGTGCATCGCTACAGCACAGTCCTCGATGGTGTCCAGAATCCAGAAGGAAATTAAGCCCAACTTGTAAAGTGGTCCTCCGCATCCTGACCCGGTCTCTCATTTCCGGGTGGCGCTATTTGTATAAATACAATACGGTGTTATTTGTCGGGCGTGATTTTCAACCTTCCGTCCGGTTAAATTACCGTTTTCTTTTTCCTTCGCATCAAATTATGCTTCTCCGTATTCCGCATGCTGTCTGTTTTTTTTTTTTGCTTCCTTTTTTTTTGGGTTGTCGGGAAAGCGAGAGGTCGAAAGGGCATAAGTTTGCGCTTAATTGGGTTAGGCAAAAGGTTAGTCAGCCACCGAAAACCGAAACACCAAGAAGGTGAAAATTATTATTATTTGCTTTTTAAAATCATTTCCATCTTGACGCGATGGGTTTGCCCTCAAAACGGTAGCGCAATGGAAGGTGGATAATATTTTAATATCTAATTTGCCTTTGCCTTTAGGGCAGGTGCGAGCGAGAACCAACAAATTGGGAAGTAATTTATAGGAAAAAGTACTTCAAACCATTTTTGGAGTGGAAATTTTCAACTCACAGAAAGATTTCCTAGAACTGTTTGATTTGGTTGAAGCAAACGGATTGGTTTAGCTGAGTCGTATCGAATTTTTAATGGGATTTGGATGATAGACGTGTTTGAAATATTAAATTTCAACCTGATTTGAATTTATTTTCGACGAAATTTTTTCTACCAATTTGCAATACAACTCCGCTCGGCTAAAGAGCAAAAACGGCCAAAACCCAGCACCAACCAGACCAGACCGGTTAGTAACTTTCGCTATCGTTTGCACGTATCGCAAGGCGCATCATCTACCACGGGCGGGCAGACTAGTTTTGCGCGGCCAGATCGCACGTTAACGCCTTCATGCCTGAACACTTTCTCTGCAGATTTTTCCAAGCTTTTCCTGTTTGTCGCACGCAATTCCGAACGGCTGCCACGCCGGGAGATGGGCAGGCGGGAACCAGTTCCGGTTGTTGTGATCAGACACAGAATCGAAAGTGAACTCTCGATCGGCATAGCCACCAGCCAAGGGCACCGGAATGAATGAATGCCGCCGGATCGGAGGGTGGCTATGTGGAGGGCAAATTTTGCGACCCGATCTCGAGGCAACCGGTTTTCAAACACGGTGTGCGGATGCACTTACCACCGTGCAGTGTAGTTTTGTTTGTGTTTCGGTTCGGTTTGCTAATAAGCTGGCAGCCCACCCTACCGAGCAAGGTATCAAGGCGGATGCATCTGCATCTGGTGGGGCGGCAGGAAAGTAACAGTCGACTGACCTTTCGGCGAATGCACTACGGGATGTATTTTATTAACCTATTATAGATAAGAGAGACATTGAGAGAAAATCGGTGGACACTATCGAGAGTTTTACTTTTAAATGTTTTGCTGCAACAATTATAAATCAGCACGTAACTGGTTTGTAAACGTTAAGCTCACTGCAGACAACTTAATCTGTTCAGCCAACCACAACTCGTAACGAATGATCAGACCCCTGGACATTTCTAATTTCTATGAATGTTTATTGAAAAGTTTAATCAGCTTGTTTTTCTTGGCATGCTCAGGATTCAATTCGTCGTGATTTTTAGGGTTGCCGTCCTCCATCCGCGGTTGCATCCGGTCTTCGACAGGTACGACTACACTTTATCCAGCTAACGTGATACGCCTAGTTACAAGTAGTTGATAAGTATACTAGCTACACCAAAAGAAGCTACGTCCTTCTCCTTCTCTACACGACCTGCTTGCACAAACCGCTAAAGATAGTCCTGGACACTGTTATCTTAGTCCAGGAGGCATACCCGTAGAGATCTATCGGACAGCTACGAGGGCTGACAATAAAGTAAGGTCTCCAAAGCTGCAACTTCGCCGGATCCCGCGCTAGGCGAAATCTGGCAAAACCGGCGTGTTCCTTGGTTCCCCCACTACCACTTTGCTGCTGGGTGAGGCTTCCCCGACCGCTCAGTCTTGGCTGAGCAGCCGTCAACGATGGAGGTACCCCTCGCGTCAGCGTCCAAGTGCGAATTGCGTTCTGTAATACGTTTTTTGAGTGCGAAAAAGGTGACACCTGTTGAAATCCATCATCAACTAGTTGAAGTTTACGGGTAAAAGTGTATGGACATAAAAAACGTGCGTAAGTGGAGCCGCGAGTTCAATTCCGGGCGCACTAATGTTCACGACGAGGAGAGAAGTGGTCGACCGTCGGTCTCGGAGGCGATTGTTCAAGCAGTGGAGGCAGAAATGCTCAAAAACCGCCGTGCGACAATTAAGGGACTTGGAAGAGAAGCTTGGAGGAGTGTGTAGCAGCGAAACAATCCGTCATATCCTTGTAAACAACTTGCAGTATCACAAAGTTTCTGCCCGATGGGTGCCGAAACACCTGTCAACACCTGGCTGCGCGAGGCGGACGGAGAGTGGTATTCTGCCGGCATAGACAAGTTCATCGTGCGGATGCGCAAGGTGTTGGAAAAAAATGGCGATTATGTAGAAAAGTAGCCAAGACCTTGGCCTTTCCAACGGTGTATCGCTTTTTGTAAATAAATGTTTTTTTTTTATGAAAAAAAAATTGGAGACCTTACTTTATTGTCAGCCCTCGTATTATTGCGCGATATATAATGCATTAATAGTAGGTACGAAGTCCCTGTTGTACAAAGGAACGATCGTACAAAGGTAGCAGTACAACTCCTATACAACCTCAAGATCGTCGCCGTCATCTCGACAAGCAGTCAGAAACATCCAATCTTATCAACCTCGTGACTCAGGTGTAGGTATCGCTCACAGCCGCAGCTATTCTTCCGGAGATGTCAATGTAATCCGCGAAGCCGAGGGATTGGAATGATTGGATGAAAAACCGTGCCCGCGTATGGTGAAGCCTGTACTTCGAATGACACCTTCCGGAGCAATGTTGAACAGCAAACAGGAGAGTCCGTTTCCTTGCCTTAGACTCCGGTAAAGTTCGAAATCGATGTGGTGTTCTGAAATTGATAACTCAATAAATAGGCGAATAGCTAACTACACCAATAACCCTGACAGACTGGGTATTAAAGTAACTAGACTACTAACCAAAAAACCCAAGCATCAAATCAACTTTTCCATTACAAAAATGTCCGCTATAACACTGTAATACTAAGCTGTGTTTGTAATATATCATATCAATTCCAAATTGCCTCTCGCAGTCCGATTACACGTTGAAATGCTCTCTGGTCTACCCGAAACCCGAGCGTTAGCAAATTAGTTTAGACAACACGGCTGATTGAAATCGGCTTCCACCAACAAATTGCCTCTGGCCTACGCAACCGTTCACCCCCCCCCCCCCTTATCAAAAAAAAAAAACAAAATCTCCCATTCCACGGTAATAGACGGCAAAGGGGAGCTTTAATTTCAGTATTCTTTTTTTTTCGTGTTGCTTTGTGTTGCTTCCACCCAACATTAATTTATTTAATTGCCGAGAAAACTGACCACCATTTGCAGGTGGACCACCACCGCGACGGACCGGCAAGCGGGCAAAATGGAAAATGAATGTATCTTTATCAAGCGCGGCTGATAATTTGTGTTGATTTGTGCAGTTGGTTCCGCCAGCTTACGGGGCGGCACGATGAATTGTGCGTACCAGCAATTGAAAAAAAATGGTCACACTGAGATGAAATGGAAAAGAGCGTGTGTGTGTGTGTGTGGGTGATAAAAAAATTGTGTGTGAAAATCATTGGCCGTATCAGAGGCTTATCATCGTTAGTTTTGCCCCACCTATTGCTACTGCTCAGTAGTCACACGGCGGCTACCGCAATCGTACTCCATTATTTTTGGTGGGAATTTTATATTTTTTCTCCCTTTTGTTTATTTCTAAAGGAGGGAATACTAAAATAAAGGAAAAACTATTTGCTGAATTGCGTTAAATCCGGAAGCTACTCGAATGTTCCGGCAGAGGGTGCTGTTTGTTTGACAGCAGCGAGATGATAGTGATTTGTGACTTTGCACCATAGTATAGGTGTAGATACGAGTATCGTTGATACCATGGCAACGTGTGCGTAAGGAGATTTCTGTTGTCCTTTTTGGAATTGAACCGTGAGGGTTCGTTCATACGAGAGCTTTTTCGTTCGCTTAACAACGTCTAGTAGTGTTGTAAAGGTTAAAGGCTCGTATATAATCGGTACCTAAAGAAAAGATGTCAAAATCGATGAATTATCTACAATAACTCTCTCGTGAATATGAGCTGATAGTTTCAGTACAAGGACAGAGGCGTATCAAGGTCTTTGGAGGTTTATTTGCACCTGTGCACCTGTGACCCTGACAATGGCTATCGTGTGACGGAGGATCTTCAAATCTCGTACGCCAAGTTGCCAATAAGTCTCTTAACCCATCAGATGCCCGGCATGACCTAACAGGTCCGCCCGTTGTGTCAAAAAAGAAGCTAACACAGGGCCCCAACCACTACTAAGGACCTCCTAATACTTGGCCCTTTAAACGAGGTCTCCTCTAAGTGACAGCTGTCGGGGCTCCCCGATCCCGGCCACCGTAAGATCCGCCACACCACAAAGATAATAACTTTATAGGGCTAATCAAATTTAAGCTTCATTAGCTTAAATAAAACATATAAAAAAAGGATGAATGTTGTATCCACAGACACTCCAATGCCGCGGAAAATGGTCGCACTTCTAGCAGTAATGAAAAGTGACTGTTGCTCACTTACCACTTTACCAACTTGTCATGCCAGCTTAACTGACCCGTTCATTGTCCGGCTACCTTTTAGTTTTCCAGCTGACCGAATGCTAAGTGAAAATTTGTTTCGGATAAGCAAATGAAATGGCCACTGCAAGTAACGGCTGTTGTGAGTGCGTGTGTCTGTGCTGTTTTGTTGCCATTTGCCGTTGGTGGGAAGACACCGGCCCACACAAGGAAAACCCAACTCCAACCCACTGTGTACCGGATTTTCAAAACTTCATACGCTACGCCGGTGATGTCCACCGACCGGCCCCAAAAGGGTCGGAAGAAAGCGAAAAGTTAACAAATTAGGAATTGCTGAGAAAATCTGAGATAAATCAATTATTCAAATTATAAGCGTCCATCGGTGTCGTTTCGGCTCACACTTTGTGCCCTAAATTTGGATTTGGGCCAGCAAAGCGGAAGAGAGGGAGGATTCTACAGGAAGAGAGGGACTGGAACAGTTACGGGATCGGAAAGTGGGAGGGAAAATTGTAAATTGGCAGCAGAACGGATGGAATAACTATCTTTTTGGCTAGGATCTCTTCATCAACCCGAAGGAGGCTGTAGCTTCTACACTACATCTTCCGAAATGAATCGTTTAGTGAACAACAGGGAAATAAATTGTGAAGTAATCAAGATTTTACTTGCGATCAAACGAGTCGATTAACAGAAACAAAACAAACGTAGATGAGTTAAGCTTTTCTGAAAAAGCAAAACCTTTCCAGAGACTTTTCCATCATTCCAGCCTAGTAGCTTCGATATACACTTCAAGCAACAACAAAAAGCCTTTTGGTTTTATTGATTATTTCACTGTTTCTCTGAAAGTTTCCATTTCCTGTGTCCTACGTCCGACAGCTTCCATCCATTAAGCACACACACACACACACGTGGATGGACGGGCCGGAACTTTTATCCTGTATCGTGTATTTGCTTTGGTTTTATTTTATTTTTGAATCATTTGGGATGGCGGGAAAATAAAACCAAAAACTGGTTGAAAAATCCATAACACTCGAAGGAATTAGTGATACAGGTTAATTGAATGTATGAACTGAACCCCGAAGGGATGCGAACCTCAAGGGGGTAAAAGGATACGAAGTAAAAAACAACCGATGCTCACCAAAAGCGAGTGCGATGTGTGCAGCCAGTTGCAAAACACATCCTCATTTACAGGCGGCCCACGGGGCCGTGTACGATACTTGCTTTCGTTTCATTTGCATTTGCCTGGCACGTTATGCTGGTGATATTAAAAAAGGAAAAGTAATAGTGTATGCCTAAAATAGGCATACTTTCAGCACCAAACATCCTCTGATTAGTGATTTTCTTCGAATTGTTTCTAAATTGATGATGGATATTTGGATATTTGCTTCCGCTTTGATGCAAATCGTACTTGCAGTGACTTGTACGGAAATCCGGACAATCGATTTGGACCACGATTTAGTCAAAGGCTGGACGGTTATTATTCTTGTTTTACTTATTTAATTTTATACCACTTTGCTTTTTGCAATTTACAACAAAAAAGATTGAAAATTGGTCGCTAAATGACCGGAATGGACCAATAAGTGCTGAAACAAGTCCGCTAGTTCGTCTTTTGCCATGTAAAACTAAAAATCGGTCAGTAGTATTTTGGTATAATTAGTAGTAGTAGTAGTAAGAAAATTATCAAAATTGAAATACTTAAAAAAATTGTAGATATTTTTGTAAATATGTATACATCTTGCCACACATTTTTAAAGGAGATTATGGCCGATTGCATCTCTGTTTCCGCTGAACTGCCTGCTCCATATAAATATAAATGGCCATAGTTATGATCATGTACATTGTCTTCAAGGCTAGACATAAGGTTTAGGACCTTAATAAAGAGCGTTAGAAGAGTGAGTAACAAAATAATCGTAATTGTCCAGCAACAGGCTAAGGCAATTGTTCTTAAAGTCCACCAATTGCTCAATTTTAAGGTGTCCAGCATTTCACACAGACACAGCGTAAAGCCCCATTTCCTTCAAATATTCCAATTTCTAATGTTTTGAACGTGATTTGTCAGTCGTAGTGGGAAAAATGATTTTTTCATTCCATTTCCCAAAACGTACCGTACCGTATCATCATTCTGCAAAATCAGCCGATTGTTCCGGAACCGGTGCGCAAAAGGCCCGTATCGGAATGCTTGTTCCCGCGTTCCCAGTTATGTAACCTTCCCACGTGGGGGGAGGGGGGGGGGGAAGAAAAACGCCACTCACGCCACGCTATCGAAAACAATTATGGCAACAAGGCGGAGGAAGCCCACAGCAGCGTCGATTGAAAGTGAAAACGCCAACGGAAGGTTGTTTTAACGATCGCAGCTCCACCGCAGCAGTACCACGTGTGGGTATGTGTGTTAAATCATCCGCAGAGAGGATGACACGGTGGATTTCGCTACGGCACGATGAAACGTAAACCCCTGCCAGGGGACCAAAGGATCACTGGTGTGAGTTGGTTTAAAGTATTAGTTTGACATCTAAAATATTAAAGATTACTTTGCAGGGAGACCACTAAGGAGATCCGTTATCAGTAGCACACCCATTAAGCGATTTGTTCCGGAAAGTGCCACAGAAAGACATCACACGCTCGTCAATGTTCCTGATGTAATTCTTCATCATTGTTTTTTTATCAATAAAGGGACATTAATTGCTTCTCAGAGCCTGAAAATATCCCCCAATATGGTCTGCCATTATGTTAAGCTAGCTTCCTCCACACGATAGCAACAGATATAACTGTTTGGGAACGGTTTAACACCCCAGGAAGATAAACATTGACGACGAGTTAATGCAATTAATGAGCTGACGAAACTCCCTAAAAGAACCCTCTGGTTTTCCGTGGCAAGTTCTACTGTTGGTCAGTAAACGGACCCAAACGCACACAACGAGTTCTGTTTCTGTTTGAGTTTGCGTGCCTGCCCTGATTTGTGTTTTCGGCCAAACGTTGTCCAACCGCCATTCCGAGACATGTACAACCGTAACAACCGGCCGGGACCGGGAATGTACTCGTGCTAGTGAGACGATGAGGGTTTTTTGGAACCACGACGTTGAAGATGTGTGTGGTGGCCACGTTTGGCTCATTTTTCCACGTAAGCGATTAAAATAGCTGTATGCGACCACACGTCCAGAGTATACCGAATTCAGCACAACCATGAAGCCTCCCAGACTGCTGTTGGTACCGTTCTGCCGGTAAAAGGGTAAGCTGCTGCTGTGTGGCTCAAAAGAGTAGAATTTAGGTGTATAATGAAATTTTAACGACTGCGGGCCTTGCTGTGCCCCGAACGCCGCGTTTCCCCGCACATTTCGTTTGTGTGTTTTTCGGTGCCGGTTGTATGGCCGGCACTGATAAGACCGGGTAAGAAGTCGTCTGAAATAGCACAATGAAAACAGAAAGGCACCCCACAGATACTCAGTTTACACACACACACACACACGGTGCAGAGCTTCCATGACACCTTCGGTGCCGTCTTCACGTGGGCTTATTTTTTGTGTGGCCGCGAGGATGACTGTTGCTCGGTGGGAAAGGGAACACATTCCCAAGTTTGGGTCTGTGAGAAAGGATGGGAAGGATGAGAATAATAATGATAGACTTACTGCCTGCCTGTTTTTCCCTGGACACTGATTCCTCTCCAACAAGGAAGATACTTCCGACCGTGTGAACCCTACCGGAAGCTTGAAACGGCCACAAAACGCTAGCTGAAACGAAAAGCTGCAACGACCAATGTCTCGTTTTTTTTTTTTTGTGTGCCTTCCGCCAACCGCCCTTGCTGCAGGATTTAACACGTGCTTAAACCCCTTTACCGTACAAATATCGTTCATCATAGCCCTATCGTCATGGTAACCGCTTCGTAACAAGCACCGGTTCGTGCAGCAGACACAGAGCTTAGTATTTCATCTTTCTCCCCCCACGGCATCTGTCCCGAGTTTATTCACGTCTTGCCAGAACGAGAATCTGGCATACCTATTCATGAATGGAAATGGGGTCATGTTTGGGGCCTAAATCGGTTCCGACACCTCCCGACAGTGGCGGTAGATCCTTGTGGTGTACTTTAACAGATGTATGTGGCTGCTTGTTTATTTGTTTGTTTATCTAGTGTGACGTGGCAGTTTGACAAATGACTAGTGTCATGGGGTGTGCTGTCAAAATCGTTTCTAGTGCATTTCCAGCACTAAGATGGATTTATGATTTTGTAAATCATGCTTTACGAAACAAACAAAAGGGAAAATGCTTCCGGATTTTTTGTCCGGGAGGTTTCCCGCTCAAATCATAATTTGTAGGAAGCTTAAGTTTTGGTTAAACAATAATTCTTCCTGTACAAATACTAGCTACACAATAGGAATCCCACCACACGTGCTCATTATGACTTTTTTCCCTCAAGGCCGTACTCCGTGGCTTTATGTTCCACGGAGGGTGGCGGTGGTAGTCATCAAATGAAGTAAAGTGGTTGTATGCCTTCATCCCTCTCCATCACATCTCACACAGGGAGGATGGTGCATCTCTAACGCCCACCAAAACAACACACATGCTGCGGTTTGGAATCATGCACCAGCTTCCTAACATTGCAGCGAAAGCAATGCATTTCATGACAATGCAAAAATGTGCATAGATGTGTGTGGTGGCGGTATGTTGTTCCTCTTGTGCCGTGCATTTCTCGCTCCATTTTGACTCACTCGCTGTTTAACCACTTCCCTACACTACTTTTTTTTTTGCAGATGTATCCCCGCATCCACTCGTGATAATGGTGTGTGTGTGTGTGTGTGCTTCCCCTGCTGGAGGGTGTTTGGTTCGGGAGGTTTTGAGCGTTTCCGCTTCCGGGAATGCTGTCTAACTAGCCCAGCCAGCCACGCTCTGTCCGACGGGGCGAAAGACAATTGCAGCAAATCATACGCGACCGCACCAGCAACGCAACTCGCAACCCTTGGTGAGCGATGGAAAAAAAAAACGATGGAGCGACGCAGAGTGCTGTCCCGGGATATCTTCATCCGGCGGCATACGGAAATGCATTGCCATTTTTGCATTTCGAACCGAATGCGGCAGAGCGTCAGCTTCCGGATGCAGCACATGATGCCATTTTCTTTCGCCACCAGCGTCCGATGGGGGCGAATGCATTTGCTTTGTCCTAAAAATTGTGGCACGTTTTGCCAGTGTGGCCACGTGTTTGAGTGAGTTCCATTAAATTAGCCTCAATGTAATCGCAACGTTCAATTGTTTCAACCAAAATGTATGCAAAAAGGGTGCGATAATCACTATTGACACATTTTAGGAGGAGTGTTTGAATATTTATCCTGCATTTGAGGGTGGTGGGGATTGGGGAACACGTGGAGAGGGGAGAAAGGGGGTGGTTGTGTAGGTAACTCAAGTGATGCGCATTACATAAAGCGGTTAGAAAATCAATCGATCGACCCGAACGCGAATCGTTGGCGATTATGAGTAGCGCTTCCTGTAGCTTAAAGCTTCACCATTTTAACCAAGCTCATCTTTCTGGCTGGTCTGCCCAGGGTGCCTATCCGTCTGTGTTGTTGCTTTCGAGTGGTTGGCTTTGCTGACCAATTTTCCGCATTTTCTATGGCCATCGTGTTCGCGTGCCCGGACCACACTTGAGCCGGCCACTTTTCGAAGTGGCCACCCTAGCGAATGATCGGCAAACACTTTACGATCGGTAGGATGAGGTTCGTTTCAAAGGGATGGCTTACCCATCCCACTGCAAACGGTTTTTCTCTTCTCTTTGTTTATTTGTGTTTTTTTCTGTTACTTTTGCTAGTTTAGCTAAACGGTGTATCTTCCCACCGAGGGTTCGCATGCGATAATCGCAACATGTTGCATAATCACACGCCATGGTGCTTGTGCGTCTGTGTCATTGATGCGGTGATGAAGGTGTGAAAGATGTGTGTTACTTTCGTTTAAAGCGAGTTTACGTTTGTTTGGTGTTGGTAGCGAAACATAAAGGTAAACACCATTGGCATCGTGAAGTGATTTTTTGTTGCAAAATTGGTTCCACGTTCGGCGTACCTTGGCTGTCAACCGAGGGCAAGCTAATAGAGGGCATTATCGGCCGTTTGGCAGATGGTTGAAGCGATAGGGCAAATGAGACAGGCAAATTTATGAGCAAAATTATTCGTAATGTGTCGGTATTACTTCCTTCATGTGTAACGGCATTGGCTGCTCATGGTTTCTGCTAGGAATGACGTCACTTAAGGAGGTGTAAAGTAGCGGAAATTCGTAAGACTCTCTCTCTCTCTCTCTCTCTCTCTTTCTCTCTCTCTCTCTCTCTCTCTCTCTCTCTCTCTCTCTTTTTTCATTTATTTGTAAAATCTCTTGTAGGTTTTAGTTCATTTTCCACCACTCATTTGTTCTATGTAAACAGGTGAGACACGGGTCTTCGATCGTAACGGGCTGAAGGAACAAGCATGGAACCAAAATAATAGCTTCGTTCTTGCAACGTTTCAGGGGCTTTTTTAGTTTTATTTCACAAATTTCATTGGCATTTTTAACAACAAGAATTTTAATGAGAGTCGGCCCGGAGTCGGTCGGAGTGAGACGATAGTGCCAGGGTATAAATCCCATGCGGAGCGTTCCCCCGTGGTGAAGACTGACTATCCAACTACGTGGTATTAATCAAGTCTAGTAGGTCATTCGAAGCCAGGGGGGCTTCCGGTGGTGTAGGCGACTGCGGCGCGGGTCTTCAAACCTTGTGACCTTGTAGGTCCCGTTAAGCCAAGAAGAGAGAGAGAGAGATTTTTATTGGGATCCAAGACGGAGTTGTTTTGTACATTAACGGAAATAAATAAATTCAATCATCTTAGCGGGTACGAGTTCCATGGTTATTCTTACTGAGAACGCTAATGTCTTTAGCATTGTGTGCGAGCAGGGCGTGTAGAGAAGGAGAACGAACCCCGGCCTTGCTGAGCTTTTTGGTGGTGAATATGTCCTAAAAATAGTTCAAGCCGGAAGGACACAATAGTTGGGGCACTTGATGAAAGTATCGGATGTATACTTCACCAGGAAGGACTTGTTGTCGACACATTCGATCATCTTAGTCAGGTGGAGCCGAGTTAAGACCTGTTAGAGATAGGATACAGTCGTGGATGGAGAACTTCAGATCTAGACCGAGTTACGAGTTTCCTGGGAACAGACTGAAGACCCGACCTAGTCATCAAGACGAGCTATGCACATCGTTCTTTTGAGATTGAACCCCGGATTTGGTATTGGGTTTCAAGTGAGGTCTTTAATCCACATAACTAAAGGATCTAAATTTACGTCTAAACGCTGCTTTTATCCTTTTTTAATAGAAGTGTCTCTATTATCTTGACATGATCTACCCTGCATTATCATCCTTGGGGTTGTCCTCAAGCTGCACAAACATTGCTCTCTAATTCGTCCGAACATGATATGCTGATGATGAATGCATAAAACAGTCCCAGTGAAAGCACTCACAGGGAGACTGGCTTGAATTAAACTCGAAACCCCGCAGACCGGTGACAACTTCCCGCGGAAATTGCAAAACAAATACCTCCAAAGTGTCCGGCGTATGATCGTGTGCCATACACATATTACCTAACTGGTGGGAAATAAAGCTGACCAGTGTCTCGACTAGTAGTGCACAATAAAACGGGAACCCCCGGTCAGCAACTTGCGTTGGTTTTGATATAATAACCATTTTTAGCAGCACGAAAGTTTACGATCATCCAAAAATCCAACAACTCACTATATCACAAGTGAAAACGAAACGACAGTCAGCGGCATTGAGGAAGTTTCATGCCCGAAGGGTACCACCACCACCTATCCCACTCACATTTTGTGCCATTTTTTCACTTTCATTCAACCCGCTCCGGAGACATTTCATTGGCATCGTCTTGTCAACTTCCGGCCAGCCAGCTTCCAAGCACGGGAGTGGAGAGAACAAGCGTTGGACAATTGACACACCCGATGTCACTGTCACTGGCCGGACCGAGGATAGGAGGATGGGGGCTAGGGATCGCCATTAGAGAGCTTTCCTCCCGTACGGGCAATGACCTTCGGACAAGCCGGAATGGGAGAGCCCGGCCAGCTGCAACTTGCTCTCGATATCGTTTGGCCGCTTTATTAGAGGTTTGGTGTTGGGAGTTTTTTTTGTGTTTCTTTCGCATTTCCCTTTTCTTTCTTTCACTCTGAAATGGCCACATGGATGCATGGTATACAGTTAGGAAGGGTTTTCTTGTTTTGTTGCAAGGTTGCGGCGATCGCTACAGGTTTATTTGCTCGATAATTGGGCCATTATGTAGAGCAAAGAAATTGTGAGCAGGTTTTACACCTTGAAGTTTGAATTTTAATTGTACAAGTACATTTAACGTTCTTTAAGATCTTTAAGGGATTGCGTATGACTTGTGTACTGTGATTATTTTATTCAATGGGTCTGTCTGAGCATGCCCGTGCCTAAGTCTGAACCTGAATACTTATTTTTTGGCTGCGTACTTTTTTTTAGGCTGTGTACTTGAAATATAAAGCGTCTGCTCTGTCTTGCTATCAGAATCCAAATCTGCGTACTTATTTTTAGACTACGTTCTCAAATTTATTCTGTTTTAATTTTAGTGATTTTGAGCGCAGTGATTTTTTCATCGAGTTATGGTTTGTACCGAGATACTAATTTAACGACTACTGCCAGATATTTTCCTTAATTGGTATTCGTTTCCCTACACGGATTAATTTTTTGGTCCAGTACGAACGAATGAAAAAAAAATAAACAAAAGCGTAATGAACCTGCTTTACACAACAACCTGTACTTTTGCTCTTGCTTTATTCTTTTTTTTTGTAGTATTTGTTGGTTAGGTTAGATTACTTAATTCATTGTCGTAATACTATCGATGTTAGTTCATTATTCACTCTAACCTCTTTTGAAAAAAAAAAACCTGCTGCTAACAACTATTATCTGTGGAATTGTCTCGATCTCGATAAGGCTTACTAATCAAAGACCTAACCATTAGCAGTATCACGATCTCAATTCTTTAGTTATGATCTTACATAACTGTTAAGCAGCTTCAATATACACCGCCCGTACCAATTGCACAATTTGGTGAACGTTTGATCATTTACAGGAAGGAAGAGAGTGGCTAAATATAAATTAATAACTCCATTAGTAAGTTTGCGCGCCACAAAACCGAAAGTACCACCGGCAAACATCGATAGATCTCTTGCAGACAGATACACCAGAAAGCACTAGAAAAATAGCTTCCCGAAAACGGGGAAGATGCTGGGAAGAGAGATCATAATTCATTTATTACGCCTTACGCCGCTACTCCTAATAAATCACGCCTAATTTCCCCCCTTTTTACCTGTTGTTTTCTGTTTCCTATTTTTATATAGATGCGAGTGGTATCAATTTTCAACTATAAACCGCGTCAATTGGTACCGATCATCCAAATAGATCGGAGACTTACGGGCAAGACAACGGCAACGGCTTCCATTTGTTAGTCCCAGTGGTCAGTGGTGGTTTATTTTTAATCGATCCAACCTCTCGCCCTTACTCCCCCAAATGGTCTGAATTATTGGCCCTGTTTGAAAGCACCCAAACGTGCACCCAAAGACGCAACATACTCCCGCATCAACACGGTCGCAACTGTTGAAAGTGAAACTTTTGTTGTTTTTTTGTTCCTTCTTTGCTGCCCGGAGTTGCGTTTGATTGACTCTCGCTCTTTCTGCCGCCGGGTGTGGATTATGGAGCATAAATTAAGAGGCTACATAAAAATAGATGGCACAAGCAGCAGATTCATTTAAAAAAAAACTTCCGTCCTCAACCCCTTCTTGATATAATAACTGATTGCGACGCCAAAAGAAAAATACAAAAATCTGAAGCGCCTGCTTTGAAAGACATTTGCCAAATTTGCCAAACAGGGTTGTTAAAGTGCTGAAACTACTTTTTGGGAAAATTAAAGGCCTCAAACACCAAACAATGGATTACCTCCCCACGGATTGTAATCGACACTTTCACGCATAATTTTGGGATTATTTGAATTGAAGGGGAGGAGCGACAAACGACAAAAAGTGTGAGCTAGTCCCGCGGATTAGCCGGGTGGTTCTTTATGTTGCTTATAATTTATGTTTAACAGACAACGACTTAATTTTTTATTCGTTTTGCGGTGTCGCATTCAGAAAATGAGTGGAACATTCGCGCGGACAGGGGTGTGTTTTTATCGGTTGATGTTGCAATTTTAAACAGCCCCCTTTTCTTGTTTTCGGAGAATGTAACGAGTAAGCAAAACGACAGACACTTTCTTCCTTTACAGTATAGCAGTTGTTTTTTTTTACGGTTAGTATGTATGTATTATTATACACGGGACGTCCTATTCTTATAAAACCTGAATTCTGAATTGCTCTTACTATGCTAAGGATGTCAGCTTCTACCATCTTTTACCAGCTGGTTGCCTGAAATTAGTCTTAAACCAAATGCTTCCGTTTTGCACCTTTGAGACCACGGGTGCTGGGCGGGCACGGCACATCCGCTCTACGTATCGCTCTTCCAAAGCTTTATCGTTTTATCGTTCTCAAGTGCGGCCGATGCGATTATGTTCTCGGTCGGATGGCACGCCGTACAGAGCACCGTATCCGTGTGGCCCTGGAGCGTTTGCACGATTTCTTTGCTCTGCAAGTTCCAGATGTACACCATATGGTCCTCACTGCCCGATACAATCCACTTGCCGCCGGTGACGGAAAAGTTCGCATAGATGCAATACTTTTCATTCCGATGGCCCGTGTACGTCTTCAGACACTTGCCCTTCGAATAGTCCCACAGCTTGAGCGTGTTGTCGAGCGTTGCCGCCAGGATGTACTTGCCGTTCGGGGAGAACTTGACGAACGAAACCGGCGGATTGTCGTCATCGATTAGCGTCTTCAAGCACTGACCGCTTGCCGTGTCCCAAATGCGGCACAGTCCATCGTAACTAGATGAAACGATCAGTGAACCGTCCCGATTGAAGTGTACCGCCGACACCGGATCCGAGTGGGCGGGCAGTGTCTTCAGACACTTGCCAGTTCGTACGTCCCAGATGCGTACGGATTCGTCAAAGCTGCCCGACACGATCAGATTGCTTTGTGGGTTAAAGTTGCAGCAGAACACATAGTTGGTGTGACCTTTCAGCGTTTTCAGGCACTTGCCCGAGCTGAGTTCCCATATTTTGAGCGTCTTATCGTCGCTGGCCGTCACTAGCAGGCGACTATCGCTCGACCACGCCACATCATTTATCCCAAGCTTGTGGCCCGAGATTGTTTTCTCAAACTTCCCGTCGTACGCACCCCAGATTTTGATTAACTTGTCAGCAGCTGTAAAAACAAAGTGGTTTTGTTTTGTACTCGGAAATGGCTAATGGAAAGAAGTTGGGTTCAGGATTTGAACTTACAGGAACTTGCAAGCCATTCACCGTTCGGGCTAAATTTTACTGCTGACACCGCTTTCGTGTGTCCGGCAAGTGTGAACTTCAGAGTATAGTTTGGTTTCTGCAAATCGGAGAGAGAAAACCAGGGTTAGCTGCTTCTTTTCCTAAGGGTTTTGCCGGGAGGAACACAGGGGACCAATACGTACCACCGAAAGCGATTGCCGGTTCTGACTAGACGGTGCGTGCTGGCTTTGGGACGGGGGAGGAGCATTCTGAATCGGAGTTGGTATGTGGATCGGATGACCACCATGACCTACCGGTCCGCCAATCGGAACCATCGTTTAGGATAATCTCTTTATGAAAAAAACACAAGCCAAGACTGTATGCGCCTTTGCTCGTCCGGTACACACTGTTTCTAGCCGGAATACTGTCGACTTAATGCTAAAAGGCGTGGGCAAACACCAATGCAACAATTAACTAACTTTTACTTGAGTTTTTAGTTAAATACAGGTCAATTTTTAATGAAATTAAACACGCTAGCGCAATAATGCCTAAAACCCAAACAATCAAACTTTGCAAGTTCGCGTCTTTTTTGCTGTCAAAGCGGAAATTTGTACTCGACTTTGTTTTCGAGCAGTTGTAACGTCAAATTTGGGATGCAGACTTCAGACCATGTTTTAGCACAATCGCTCTCCGGCGATGTGCTAAATGTTTAATATTTTAGTTTGTTTTGTATTTGTTTTCATTTCTTCCATCATTTACTTTCCAAATTTTTTTCCCACCAAGTTTAGCAGTGGGCTTTGTAATTTACTTTTATTTACATAGCGCACATAACAATTCTTGCAATCTACGTTTGTTGTATTGACCAGAATCGAGTGGGCTGTTGGAACCAGCACCACTCGCCAGCAGTGAATAATGTGTAGCTGTTTGTTGGTTTCACGGGATGTTGTTCTTAAAATGTTTCCATTTGCATACAGCACACAAGCTTGACGTTCCTTTACGCTATTGCTGTAACCTGCCGATCAGCGTTTTTACTTCTTCTCGAACGTGTAGTGAGCCTTTCCTTCGTAGGGATACTGCTTGGCCAGCACTGGTCGGAACATTTTGTAGTTTTCAAGCCAGTAGTACAGTGCGAAGCAGCCAGTCATGACGCCCAAAAACGATAGCCAGTACGTTTTCATTGAGTAGCGCAACGGTTCCGCAGAACCGAATCGATCCTCCGACCAGAAGTCCGTCTCGGCATGGAGCTAAAACACAATCAAAGTATGTAAGTGTGTAAAATGTGTGTGTGTAAAATCAATCACAAAGCAGCAGCGAAAGTCCTGCACTGAAAAACTTACTGTATCGTGCAGATTTCTCTTCAATTCCGGAAAATCGTACGGATAGTAGGGATCACGCGCTTCCACGGGGACGTCGGGCAGTTTTGGATAGTCACCGTAACCGAGACCATCATCCGGGTACGGTTGATATTCTGCCGTGGTTAATCCATACTTCTTGGCCGCCAGCTCTCGTTCCTTATCCGTCTCGGGGAATTTACTTGGCTTGAAATCTTTGTTCCAGCCATCTGAAAACAAAAAGGCACAAGACGCACTAGTTAGTTCGCAGCCAGATGAAACGTAAACAAACCAAAGTCCTGCTCTCTGCGACGACAGTACCCCGGCACTTGTCACGAAAGTTACGTAAATTCTTCGCATCTTTTTTCTGCTGGAAATTTACCGTCCCAGGCTTAACTACCGATTGAACGGATAGTTCATCACGGACACTTACGGTTTCTTACACTCGTGTAGAGTAGTGCTGGGTTTCGGTTCGTGATTTGGGCTCCAAATTTGATTCCCTTGATCAATGCTGCCATTTTCAAGAGGTGTATTTCGTCGTATTTTTTTGTTGCGAGCAAAACTGTTTGACAGTTCCATCCGTGGGGGTGTTGGGTGGTCGAGTTCGAAACCCAGCCAACGATGCACGGTTCGAAAATCCGTGCATTAAGTTCGAAAGGCGTTGAAAGGAGGGAATTTATGAAAATTAAAATTATAGGAGCTTAATTTCCAAATAAAACAGAATTGCAATCCTCTACAATCCTCTGTAATTTATCATGGATTGTATGTGTGCTTGAAGAAAATGTTTACAATTCAAAAGTTCGATTTTTCAATAAACATATTTCCCAGCAACAAATGCTCAACCGTAGAGCCTGATGAGCCTATTTAACCTTTTCCATTTCCCATTCCCCTGAGCTTCTCTGTTTACCTGATGTATACAAAAGAAATGCTCAAATAATAATTAATAATTACAACCAGAAACTGCACAGCGAACGCTGAAATGCCTCCAGAACTGCCATTTCGTAGTTTTACAGTAAAATCTTATATTTAAAATAGTTCTTATCGCCGGAAAATTCAATTAGAAATAAGGAGTTGTAATTATTTCCTGCACTGCAGCGTTCGTCGCAGCGAGACAATTTTGACAGGACTCTCGCTCTCTCTCTCTCTCTCTCTCTCTCTCTCTCTCTCTTTCAACCTCTCTTCCCGGCACAGTTCACTCTCGCTTGCTTATATTGAACGTGTGAAGGGTGCTTAACTTTAAACGCAACCCGGAGAGCGCACACACAGTACACGGTGTTCTCGCGAAGCCGCAGTTGCAATAGAGAAGCGAAAACTTCTGGCTCGTGGTCGAACGGTGGACGTTTCGTTCCATGAGTTTTTTTTAATAAAACGGAAACGGGAATACAGATAAACAGTGAATTAACAAGAAACTGTACTTTGGGACACGCCTTGATGTGGCCACCGGACACGGTTTGTTAAGGACCGTGCTGGTACAGTTCAATTTAGTGCCGAACTCAAGAGTTGACAGCTTGCCCGTAAGGACATACGCCGACAAGGATCAAACATAGTCGGGAGTGTGCGGCGAAATCAATACATTTGGCACCCGAGTGTCCTTATGCAGTATTAAAAAGCGACCGAAGAAAAGTGCATTTAGCTGCTGCCGCTGGTGGTGCGTGTATGTATAGTAGCTGCATTGTGCAACAGTGATGATCGATTCTGCATTACGAATGTCGTGCGTAGCGAGTGGAAAACAATAACAACAATCGCGGTGTGTGCGATAAGCAAAACACAGCCCAGCGGAAGAAAACATCGTGCGAAAAACGATCCCAGCTTTTCACATCTCAAAAAGAAGGATAAATACCAAAAAATCGCCAAAATGATATCGAACTATGCGGAGCTGTTTCTCATCTGTGCCATCATACTGATGCCAATATTCTACGAAACGTCGAGCCGATTCCGGTACTACTTTAAATTCGTCGTCTACTACGGTGTTGTCATAATGAACTCCTTCCTGCTGATACCCGTCTTCCTGTTTCGGCCCTGCGATGTGCGGAATCTGATGTAAGTAGGCAATTGGTTGAAGCACCACGGCACAAGGAGTTGGAAAACTGTTTCTAGGATGTTCTCGGTACGAGGGGTTTTCTTTTCCCACACATGCCGCCCCCTGTGTCTTATCAAAGCACACACAGAGAGTTTGTGAGTGAAAGAGCAAGAAAGAGATGCACCGTTTGCTGCGTGCGTGAAAATCCATGGAAAACATGGATGGAAAAAACAGACACAAGCAAGCAACGTGTCGAGAAATAATCGATATTTTTCTGTCGTAGCAACACGACTACCCAGGTCCAGGACAGGGAAAATGGGCTCTTCTTTCCGCTCCAGATGACATTTCACAGAATACTTGCGAGAGGGTGGAAGTTGAGATTTTAAAGGATCGATGTATGATATGAAGAGCTTCAAAAAACCCTGCGGGAATCACCGGGACACTACTTTAATTTGATTGTTCAGCTGAAGTACACTGCACGAGAAACATTTCGAATGTTTTGTGTTACATCCAATCAGCTGAGCCTCGTGACGCTGGCAGATGTATCGATTTAACAACAAACAGGTTTTTTTTTCTTCCTGGGATGTAAAACATGGCCCAGGCCATGCCGATCCTTCTCTATCGAAAGGGAAAATGTGAAGTGTTTCAGTACTGCAATCTGCTTGCTTAATCCGCACATTATGGCGGTGTGTCATGTGTGCCATTTAATAATCCCCTTTTTTCACATTGCCAATTCAAGGGGACAGTCTAAGAATAATTCTGTCGAGTCTAAGAATAATTATGTTATTTAAGCGAAACGGTCTATAATTAGTCTTCTCATGTCTTCTACATTTTTGTTTTCTCCATTGGTATACCGAAACAACATGCGCCACTAGAGCCCCCTTTTACCCTGCACGTTACAATTACGTCCAAACGATCTCTTATCATCTCGCCCTGCATCATATGCGCGCCCCACAATGAATCAGCTTATTGATAGGTAACGACGCGCCATCATGGACCTATTCGCGTATCGGGTTTTCATCTGCACTCTTCTGGGGACCACCCCTTACCGGGGTGGTATGCAGGGAGGCAATCTTGGAGCACACTTTGGTTGTGATACGCAGCCCGTTCTATGGTACTTATCACTTGTGCTACTCGATCGAGATAGAGTAGGGACTTAGGGAGGATGTGTGTGTGTGTAGGTCGGGCACCCACAGGTACGGGTTTCCCGGGGCCAATTCAAATAACTTCATCAGAACGGGGGGAAAGGGCGGTGTGTGTTTATGGGGTGCTTTACCGAATCTAACCATACTACTTGCTAAGTGCCTACCAGTGCTAGCTTGTTTTCTGACGATGGGCTAGAACATGGTCACTGTTTATTTTCTCCCTAGCCAGGGTCAGGTCTATGCAGGGCTTCGATCCGTATTAATGGAACATTTGAATCACCTAAAATGGATTTTTGCAAATAGATTATGGATTATTGCAAGCTTCTTTTGGAACTTTGCAATCATATAGGGGAATCTTGCATTCAGTTAGGGGAAATTTGCTTCACGACTGTGGAATATCACCGAACTGTAAGTCTTTGAGAGGATTTCAGTCCCGATTTCAGACCAGGACTAGTTCATACCAGACGGATCAACTGGTAGGAACTAGTCCTGGTTGACCCTGGAGAAAAACCTATCCATCTGATTCAAGTAGAGTTGAATACGCAGCAAGGAAGAGACGGCCGCCCATCAATCATGGATGTTTGCATCGGGTTTTATTCCCGAGAGTAACCATTCACATTTGAACGGGTTTTACGCAAAAGTTAGTTGTAAAAATTGTTCTAACTATTGCTTTTTAAAACCAGTGCTGATTCCGAAGCATGTTTCTCCTAAGTGAATGCCAAATTCCATTATATTCTCCTAAGGAATCGTACTATTGCATTCTACTCATTAAAACCCGGTAAGGGTTGGAAAGTTTAATAAAATTACGTATTTTTCCAACCGATTTTTTCCCGGATTTTTGTTTTCAAACCAGAAGTTTACCAAAGTACTTCATAGTCTGTCGGTTCATGGTAAGTTGAACACCTGGATATGTCATTTTATTATTCATATCAGTTTGAAGGGTTGTTCCAACATAATTGCTTCATACATATTTAAAACAATTGTTGGAAAATGTTTCTGCTTAATGCCCCCTGTCTAATGTCTATTTTTTGGTGTCCTTTTGTCGGAGTGTTTTTAGCTTACAACAGTTTATAATTTAATGAAAAAACCACAACTTTTACTGTAATTATTATTAAAATTTATTCAAAAATCAGTAATAAACAAACGACGAACTTAAGTATCAGTTTGCGTGGTCAGCATTCGGTTCGTTTACTGTAGCTGGGAGCCGGCACGTTGCAGGCAGCATTGTCGGCTGAATCACAATTTAGCTGCCTCCAGTTTTCACCCTGCTTTAATCCACATAATTTCATCCGCAACAAACACACACAGCCGTCTGTGAATGCTTCCGTCACGCACCTCATGGAACAGACGGTGAGGGAGATGATAATCTTGGGGTGCTTCCCATCACTCCCCCTATTCACCCCCACTTCCTTGACTGATAATGCTCCAGATCTTGTCACGATCTGTGAACGGCAAATCTCTGTTGTAATGCATTGGTTGGTGGAGGAGAGAATTCTGAGAGGACTCGGAGGCTGGTGTCGTTTTTGGTGTGTGTTGGAATGTTTACTCAATTCGGTTCAATTAGCTTCAAGTGCCGCGTCGGGGTTTCGCGATCACGACCGCCGGGTGGGACTGCTGATAAAACAGTGCATCGCTTTCTTCTGTTGTTGGGGTAGGAAAGGGGGGGAGGGGGGAGTGGGCAATAGGGGGAAAGTTAAAGGAAGGAAGTGGTGGAAGTTTATACTCGTTTTAAGCACGAGACACGTTCTCGCACTAGCTCCCGCGCTGATGATGACGCGTTTGCTGTACACCGCGAAGATCGAGGACGGATCTTTAACTCTCAAAGTCCAACAGTAGTAAAGCTCAACAATTTTATGATACCAAAAAAATGGCCACTTCTAACTATAATTCCATTGTTCATTAATGTCTAATGGCGAACGAATTAATTGCTTTACTGTTTAAGCAAGAAAGCTTTACGATGATTAAACTAGCAAACCTCTACCTCGTGTCGCACCGTGTTTTTGCATGTTTAATAGGAATCTACCGAGGATTAAGCCCAAAATTTAGCGTAAAAACATGCTAATGATGCTAGCAAAAATAAAACGGATACCAACAACCTTGGCTTTACTTATTTACCATCGCTACGAGCCACGAGACTTAAAGGCCAGTCATACGCCGGTAAGTACACGTGTGTGTGTGTGGCCTTGCCAACGGTGAAGTAAGTAGGATTATATGCACCCAAAAGGCACCAAGCGGCCATGCTTACATGCATACCCCTGTCGTTATGATTTTTTAATTGTTTTTCATTTTCGAATTTCTACTGACGCGCGACATTTGCTCAAGGCCATTTCACGGCCGTCTCCACCAAGGTATGCCTCCCTGGGAGGTTCGCGGGGAGAAATTTGATGGCGTAGTGCATTTGTTTTCCTTTTCTTTTTTTTGTCTTGGGAGACACTCGAAAGGCGCGACTAGAAACAAAAAGTGCATTTTATGCTGCGCAGTACATAAAACTTCAAATGTGCTGCAAAAACAAACGCATGGAGGCCTGGTAATTGGTAGAATATTTTCTTTATTTATTTATTTATTTTTTTTTTTGTATAAAGAAGGTGCCAAAATTGATTACCATAAAGGATTTGTCCTGGCCAATGCCAGAATGAAAAATATAACAAATTAACTCACCTCAGTACGATGCGTAGAGAAAATGTCTTTTCTACACAACAATCATATCTTTCTCGATAATTAATATAATCAAAACAAATACCCCCCGTGGCATGATGCAATCACCATCAACTTGCGTCAGTAGGGCGATGCATTACAAGTGCTTTCAATGGTTCAAGCCCCCACAAATTAGGATTAAAATGTATCGCTGCATTATCTTTGGTCCCCTCACCCACCCACCAGCATGAATGCAGTTTTCCCAACACCCCGTACTGCGCTGTGGCGCACGATCGGCCGGAAAAAGGTCAGTTTCTGGGCGCAAAAATATAATTGGCGTCAGAAAAGCGTGGTGTAGACGTACGCTAATCCGTAAGCACCGAAATAACAAAGCGTTCCGATAAGAGGGACCCAAACACACGATGTCTATCGGTTGGTGATAGCGTTGCCTAAAATATTTACAGGAAAAAAGACGCACACGAGAGAACCTTCAACATCTTCTCGCCCAACGTGGATGTGTGTGTGTGTGGTTGTGTGGTTATCGGGAGCCAGGAGTCCAACCCCGAAGTGTCTGTTGCCCTGTGCAGCAATCGTTTTCTAATCATTATTTTGGGACCATTCGTATCGCTAGCAACCGCACAAAATATAGAACCGTTTATCCTGCTTTTCCGTCACTCGTGTGTGGTCAAAGGTTGGGCAGCAGTAAAAGAGGATAACGATATGATTGGAATTTGGAAGGATTAGCAAGTGGCCTTCCATCGAAGGAACGGTTTTGCGTACGTCATAAGTTTAAACAAATGTCATTCAAACCCAAATTCTCCTTGAATATTGATTCAATTATTAGAGAGTTTAACGACCTTCGATCCCTTAGCCCATCCTTTGATCTTGAGCCACCGTTCCCCCAACAAGAGCTTATCAATTCCACAATGTTTAGCCGGAAGAGCTTAAGCCACACCGACGCATCATCACCATAAAATGGAATCGCGCCCGCGCGCGTCTAATGTCCGACAGACGGTTCTCGAAATGATGCATGCACCACGCATTGAAGTGATAAGCAGCAGCAACGACAAGAATGGGGACATACCCTGCCGAACCATACGTCACCCTTGTAAGCGCGGTGCGTTCCTAAACGTGATCTTTTCGGCGCAGGTAAGCAGGTATCCGGTGTGTCCTCCATTATCGGTGTGTTAAATGTGAATTAAATCACCCACCCAGCATTAGGGCGGTAAGTCCTTCCCAAGCCTTTCGATTGATCGTGTGTGGTGTGTTGCTAGAAACCGTGATCATAAAAACGTAGAAGTAATCGATGATGCGGTCGAGGTTAATCCACCGGTTAGTGACTTAAACTGTCTTTGGCCGGTGCTTTTGTGTGGAAGGCGATTATAATCTGGTAGGCGGTATCGGTAAACGGATATAAAGCTGCTAGCGTTTGATAAGCCCCCGAAGGGGGAAGGATTGATAGGGTAATTAATTGCATTATCTCATACCCTAGTTAGGATGTCAAAGAGACGTGACTTTGCGAAGGAATATGTTGAGTGTTGACAAAGGGGCATCATGGGGAGCAAAGGGGAGGACTCATACGGGTAGACGATTACTAGCTTAATGTGCGATTTAATTCGATTTTCGAATACTAAGATACATGTTTAGTAGATTCCGTTAAATAACAAGGATTTGTAGACAATTTTTTCGGTGTTGATCAGTTGCTCTTTTCCGAATAGACAATTGTAGCTTAGCAAAAATTGGAGCAAGTGGAAACTCAGATCAGATGTCTCACTATTACATGTTAGAGTTAAATGTGGTTCATCAATTTCACTTCTTAGGCCAGAACTTAGCTTTAAACTGGCCCTAAGAATTGAGTCTTTGGGCTTTAAGCATTTGACTTGTGTTATTGGAGAAACTTCGTGTTTCTGAGCGGTTCCTGACTCATTTCGATTACGAGAGTCAGTCTCCTCACTGCTGATTCCATTCTGGCCGCTGGTCACATTCTTTCATCGCTTATAGGTATCAATGTTAGCAGGTTCGGAACTCGGAAGATTTTAAGATCCAATCCCTAGAAAGATTCGAAACGGATTGGATCCTGATTGACGGATTTGATCCGATGCGGATTCGATTGGGACTTAATCCAATTTCATCCGATTGGGACTTAATCCAATTTCCTCCGATTGGGTTTCCATTTGATTCCGTACGATAAAGACTTAATTAGGATTCAGATTCTATAGAGATTCTATACGAAGACTATACTCAAACTTGTTTGGATGGGTTTGGAGGGGAAATAATTAATAAAAATAAACATAACTTCAATAAAATGAGAAAGGAAAATTAAAAATTAAAATCTCCATTCGGATTCGCTTTTCCCAACAATTTTAAGTACACGCAATCTTGCTGATATCACGTAGTTAGATGCCCAAGTCCGTATGGGATGTGAACCCCGGTCCTGCCGTCTGAAGACCGGTACCGATGCCGCCTTTACCTCAAAAACATGCTGTTAAAGTTGTTAAAAAAAAAACAAACTGTGACAGTATTTAATATTCTGCAAATAATATTCATTAACCCATGGATAGGTTAACAAATTAAACAAAATTTAAATACTGTACTGTACAGTTCCATAGAAATGCAAGTGTGCAAAAACGTGATCCATTTAAACCCACGCAAACCCATTAGCAATTAGCGCGACTGGCGATAAGGATTATCCGTACACCTCCAGCACTGGTCACCGCCAACGAAACATGGTACCAACGGGAGCGAGGAGAGTGTACAGCGATAAGTTCTCTGCTTGACCCGCTTTTTACAAGCTTACCTCCTTGTTAGAGAGACCCTCTCAGTCCCTCTCTTCTATGCGAAAGATCTGTGTAACTGCTGCTTACCTCCTAGCGTCGGAGATGCGCCGCACTTATTACTAGCAATTGCGCCCAATCCTAGGTCAAGGTAAGCACGCCTAGAACCGTCTAGAAAGTGTGTACCTACGGTGTTTTTCGTGACATTCTAACTCACAGTGCGTATTGCCATATGTAGAGTGGTCGATCGACTGTATCAAGCTCATGATCAACCATCGGGGGGGCTGTGGCAGAAGTATGTTTTTTCGGACGGTCAACCTGTTCTACCGGTCTTATTAACATGCTGACACACGTCCTGAAAGAGCGATAACCCTGGCCTGTTGGCCGCTTGTCACATCGAGCAAATATATCGTACAGGCCAGGCGTTCATGAGGCGGTCAATTACAGTACGCACGTACGTTTATGTAGGCTGATGTTATTAATCTCCGGTCGACTACAGTCTATCGGCTGCCTGTATGTTCTTTGGATGCATTTTAATGCCGGTAGTTCCATATTTTAAAATTATCAAGGATTTAATGTTCTATTTTCTGCACCTTTTCTTTATAGATTAGCGAGCAAATTCTGCCGGATAGCATCACCAATCGTCAGCATCAAATGGGAAGTCCGTGGTGCCGAACATATGAGTGCCGATCGTGCCATGGTAATGGTGGCAAATCATCAAAGCTCGCTCGATATTTTAGGTACGTATCGGATAATGTTCCTCCACTTACACATCCACAAAGACATAAATTTGCGTTCTTCTGTCCCGCAGGAATGTTTGATTTCTGGCACATTATGGACAAGTGTACGGTGATCGCTAAACGGGAACTGTTCTTTGCCTGGCCCTTCGGACTGGCCGCCTGGTTGTCCGGGCTGATCTTCATCGATCGGCGGCACCCGCAGCGTGCCCAAACCGCCATGAACGAATCGACCAAAATGCTCATCAAAAAACGCACCAAGCTGTGGGTGTTTCCGGAAGGCACACGCCGTACAACGAACGAAATACACCCATTCAAGAAGGGTGCGTTCCATGTGGCGGTCCGTGCCCAGCTACCGATACTACCGGTCGTGTACAGCTCCTACCACACGTTCCTGGACGATCGGAACAAGGTGATGAATCCGGGTCACGTGATTGTGACCGCTTTGCCACCGATCGAAACCAAAGGACTTACCAACGACGACATACCGGAGCTTATCGAGCGCACGCGTAATGCAATGATTGAAACGTTCAAAGCGACCACGAAGGAGGTTGAGAATCGGTTCAATCTGAGCGGACATGGGATCACACCGGCCAAGGGTACAGCGACAGTAATTTCGCGTATTGCAGCCGCAATGCCAAGCTCGGTACGAACCGTTAATAGTACTAGTGCCGGTGTCACCGTACCCGGCGGCATTACGTCCCTCATCGAACCCGAGCCACGGAAAATTGGATCCCTGATCGGGGGCGATGCATCACCGATCAAGGAACCGACCGCCTACCGGCGCAAGGATGTACAACGAGATTAGTTTTGCTTTAAATTGTTTACGGAAGTACAAGTATTTCCGTTTCGGCCCTAAATTGAAACCAGAAAAGATTCAAAGCAACGAGAAAGATGGGGGGTGAAAGGGCTGCTGTTTGTTGTCACTTCCCACAGTGACAGTTTAGTACTTTGAATGGAGAAGGTTACTAGATAATACGGGGCTCTCCTAGAGAGCGTGGAAAGGTGTGGAAAGCATAAAACGCTTACTAGCTACTAGCAATGGCCATGGCGCTGCGGTACTGCGGTAAAGTGAACAGTGAACTGTGTAAGGAAATTGTTTTTTGAGATTAATCCAAAACCAAAAAAAAAACATTAAAAACTGTGCCATCTCTCTCACACACACACCCAAGAAGCGAAGGCACGTAAAAGTGAACTTTCCTAAAGACGTTCTTAATTGGGGCGAATGCACTCTTTTTACATTCCCAGTTCCCCTTTTCATCTTCTCATATTATTGGAAATTGCGGGAAAAAGATCCTCGCGACAAACGAGTAGAACGGTGTGTATTAAATTATTGTATGATTTTTTTAAATTTGATGTAACACACAGGGAGGTAGGGAAAAGTTAGATCATGTTAGATTTTCGAGAATTTGAGAGAGAGCTAGGTCGAAAGGTTTTAATTGTCGAAACGGCGGTCGAGTTTGAGTTGATGCATGTCGTTATTTTGTTGTCTTTTATTTTTTATTTCTTGTTTTACATTCTGATCTCGTTTCAACAGCGTGTCTGTGTGTATGTAACTTGAAGTTGTAAAAAGTTAGCTATTATAGGCTATAACACACCACAAAAAAAGATACCCTTTTTCATGAACACGTGGTCCATTCCGGCCCACGTATGTATGTAGTTAGCACGTTTTCTCTTGAGATGCCTCTTGTGATAGGGATACATGATGCACATACTACACTTTGTTTGTACAGCTACCCATTCCGGGCACAACACCGTGCCAAACGGGATGGGAAAAAGATAGAGGCATACGAAAAAAAAACAGCACATAACGTAACGAAGAAAGTAATGTGCCGTATTAATGATATTCATTCCACATTCTTTATTAATTATTTGTGTATAGTTTGTTCGTAAATCAATGTAATCAAAAGATGGCCTGGGATATATAATTAATGATAATAAATCTGTATTCGAAAACAAAACATTCTCAAGCGTGCCCCTCCGCACACGTATGTGTCTTTCCTTTCGGCTTTAATATTCTTTTATTTAAAATGTGGCACATTTATTGGGTCGAAGAATGACTTGCATTACAAAAACTATATTTCGGGAAGTAAATTTAGAGGATATTAATCGTAAAAACATGGTTTGTAATTATCATGGGGGACAACATCCGGTTACATTCCGCCGAATGCCGTAGCCAGGCAATGAATTGGGAAGTTCCGTTACTTCTTCATTCGACCGTTATTTTAAAAGTTTTATTTATTGAGTTTTTGGGTTACTTTTTTTATAAACTTAAAAAAATTTGCGATATGCTAATGTACCCAGAATGATTATAGTTCTGGTAATTTTTGCAACGCATTTTGATGAAAGCTTGCATGCAACAGCTTTTCCTGCAAGCAATTCGACCGTTGAAATACGAATTTTGATATTTTGTTAGACTGCTATAAAAAACCAGGGACTAGAAATCTGTCAAACAGCGTTATGGCATTACGTTTATGAGTTTTTTTGAGATTGTATAAAGAATTGATTTTTTTTTATCGATAAAGGACGGTTTGACCTAATTGCAAAGACAGATAAGAAGGGAGATGGGAGAAGAAGGGATATAGGATAAGAAAGATAGAATAGATATAAATCCCTCTCAAATGCTAATGTGATTGCTCATTCTTGCTTTGGCTATGGTAATACAGATAGGAAAAAAATATCAGCGCGATTTGTAAAATGAAGTCTCACTGAATAAATGCAGATTATCGATGTATTTATTAAATTTGAAACTTTTTTGTTATTTTCTATTTGATAAAACAAAATATTTTGACTAAAGCTCGCTTAACACCATCCCATAGTGCGCGTTCGACGCATTTTGACAGCTTTCACAGTTCGCTCTCCCGTTAGCTTATATTGATGCGTGCGGACTGTTTTTACGTCAAACGCTAACCGGAGAGCGAACGCGAAGCACACGGTTTTCTCGCGAAGTAGCAAACAGAGCAAACAGTTTCCCCCGAACCCAAACACAGCACACAAGCCGACGAATCGTGCATTGTGTAGTAAAAACGTTCGAATAGAAATCCAAGTGACTAAAAATCGCAAGCAAATTTAAAAGCGTGAATAAAGTAACCGTAACTCCATACGGTAAAGTGAAAGTTTGGATGCGTTTTGCTCGTGTACCTGTACCACCTCGTGAAAAGGAAGTAAAAGAAAAAGAAACACTGTGTTAGTTTTCCCGTTAGGTGCGGTGGTCTCACTCTCACGCGTGTACCGTCGGATCCCTAAACGGAAACCGAACTTGTGCTTCATAACAAAAGAAAAAGGAAAAGAAATACGCCCGCTTGTAGTAAAATAATAACGCGGAGTAAGGAATATTGATTTTTGCGTCAGTGTGTGAAAAGCGTGGAAAAGCATAGCAGAAACCAAACAAAAAACAAAAAAAGGAAAAACAAGTCCTGTTTGAGTACGTGACTCCAAGCACACAGCGACTTTTCCACTTTGACAGAAACGTAGTTTTTCTCTGCGTGTGTGTGTTTGTGTGTGTGATTGTACATTTGTGAGTGCGCGTTTTGTGCGGAGGAAAACACAAACGGAAAACGGATTTATCTTGCACTTTGTGCATCGACAACTTTCACCTAAAAGTCAACACTAACACCCCGCACGATGGCTTTCATGATGCCGGTGATGAAGAACGAGTTCGATATCTACAAAGGCCGCCAGCGCCGGATATCGGAATGCTCGAACCAAAGCAACTGCCGGTCGCGCAAGGTGTCGGAAAGCTCCCGGTCGGACTGTCCCAGTCTGTCCACCTCGCCCGGCAATGAAGGGTTCATGTCGAGCTCGCCGGCCCACCGCAGCCACCCGATGTACATGTCCCATCTTGCCTCCCGGTCACAGTTTTCACGCAACTCGTCCCGCACCTCGCAAAGTTCGCTGATCGCTTCAAGCCCCTCGAAAGCAAGCTCGGGCAGCAGTCCGCCGAAGGGAGCAACGGGACCATCGGTACCGGCTGCAGCCGCCGCCGGAAGCCAGAACAGCTTGAACAAGTTTCACACCCGGCTGGTCGACAAGCTGCGAAAGTCGCTACGCAAAAGCAAGTCGACCGATGGACGGTCATGAGAGGTGGGAGGTGGGAGTGGTGGCGCCGACGAGGACGACGATCCCGATCCGGACGAAGACGACAACGAGGAGGAGGAGGAGGAAACGTGTGGTGAAGCCAACCACAGTCACCGCCATCGCAGCAGTCGGTTGCGGGAAGAGGTACGGGAAGCATGCTCGGATAGTGTCCTGCATGTTCACCAGCGGAAGCCGCCGTTACCACGAGCGACGACACGGGCAACGACGACGACCGCGGCGATGAAGGAGGGAAAGATCCGTTCCAGACGGGGCACCTACAGTGCGCCACGGTAACTTGCGCCGGGCGTAATCCAACCCAGGTTGCGGTTGGGTAAATTCAGATCCGGTTTTGCGGAGATGTTCGAATCGAATTCAGAGCACGAGAGATACACACACACATATATATGGGACACGAGCATGGCTTATTATTAGTAAAGTATCATTAAACTACTTATTATTATTAGTACTATGTAGAGACAAAAGGCAGCAGCAGCAGCATTAGAAGCGGGAGGGAAAACAAAACAAACAAACGGGTGCGCAGCATTGTATCAGCAACATATACACCACAACATATACTTGTTACATATTATGGCTAGCTAATATCAAGCATCTACTATATCATCCATTATCTGCTCACTTATTGTATGTCAAAGAAAAAGGGTGCCTCTACCGGCTTCTCGCAGTCGCTTTGGCTCTACAACACAATGTGTGGTAAAATTGGCAACAAATAATCAAAACTATGCTGATTTGTATACATTTTAAGTGTTACACGGAATATTGGGATAGAAGAAAAGTGTGGTTACGTTTTTTCGCTCACTCTTTTACTAGCTTTAAGGCAGAGACATAATATTTATCTACATGGTATCTACTCATTACCCGATTCAAACACTCTCTCTTTATCTGTTTTTGGTTCCTTTGCTTAAGTTTCTACCGATAATGCCGGTTTGGGTGATAACCAGTGTTCTTCCCTGTTTGTTTTCCCCCACCTAAAAAGAATAGTTTAATTTTTAAAGTACACCAAGCAATGGACATTACCAGATTAAAAGCAAAGCATGAGCACAGTGTAACATTCAACTCAACTCACATAGGAGAAATAGGAGTCCTTTTGCCGCTTCATACAGGAACTGTGATACACGTTTCGGTACACATCGATAAGCCTTTTTTTTGCGTTGGAGTTTGAGGAGCAAAAGAAGGCAAGAAAAAGGCCATTATCAATTGGGCATGCAAGGAAAAAAAAGGATAGTAAAAAAGTTGCCCGTATTTGTACCATTATTAGGAAAATTAACATTTTTTTTACTTAAAAACTAATGCAAGCTTAGTTGCAATTTTCCCCAAATTTATTAAGAGTTCTAATAGCAAAAAAACCGACCCCAAAACACACACACACAAACTGTGATTCATTGTGGTAAAAGCAATGTGTTAATATATCGAATTGTGAATGCTTTTTTTAACCGTAGTAGAAGAACGCTGCAACGATACACAACAGCATACAAACCATATATTTTTACGGCTAGTCGAGAATGGTTAGTGCGGAAAGATATTTCGGTTTTCTTGTGAGAAACATTGGACTTTTACTGGAAAAACGAAAGACACAGAAATTGTTTTACGGCGATTGCTTGTTTGTTGTTACCCCGGGCAAAGACGATTTGGGGAAAGACGAAACAATAATTCTAAAACACGTAGTGCAAGTGCGTAGTTGAAAAGGAGATATTTTCTACAGTAGAATCACACAGAACACCGAAAGCATATACGAAAGCAGTTTTTACGCCTAGCGGGACGTAATAGATATACACATTTAGCGGCCTCCTATCTCCTCAAGAACCATTTCAAGCAGAACGGGGAAAGTTTTTCCGTTTGTTGTCTGTCAGGCTGTAGTGATAAGCGTGATTTTCAGTCTCCCATTTCACTTTTGACCTTCAAAATCAAGTTTCGAAACAATCAATTCAATTCACCAACCTTTCCCTCCTTCCAATAATTTTAAGGTTTCGGTGTACTTATCCCCCCCCCTTTTTTCCGGTGGCATGCTTAGAAGAATATATGTTGGGATATATATGAGATATTACAAATATCTCTTAGAAACCGGCCAATGGTTTTTCCCCCTTTTCAAAGAAACCTCAAACAGTCGGAACAAAACGCATCATCAACATGCTGGACACACACACAGAAAAACACTTGTAACTTTGTGTAGCTTTTACATAAGGGAATTAGCCGTAAGTTACACGCTTTATTGTAACATCCTACTTTACTTTCGATCGTAAAAGACTGCTGCTGACTTTCTAACACACCTTTAATCCTCGTTGTAAGGTAGCTCGCTCTCATGATAGTTTGCTTTTGGTTGCTGTTTGTTAACACGCTCTTTAGCGTTTCCTATCGAAACGGCCAAGAAGACAACCGTATGCTTAAGGTTACATAGGTTCCAATAAGACAGTTTAGTTGAAAGTTGGTTTAGAGAGAGAGAGAGAGAGAGTCCCTGGATGACCAAGTTTGAATATTTATATCCGCAGTACGTATTGAGAAGACGAACCATGCAGCAGATACAGCAAATAGAAAAATTATAACCCTAAAAAAACATGTCACCGGGTAGTAGTAGTAGTAGTCTTGGAGCACAGGACCCGGGGTCCAGAGAAACAGGATATACAGAACCGGCCTTTTAAAAATTGGGAAAATAATCACAAACGAAAGACACATTCCACTGTTGCCAAATTCTAAGTCCCACGTGCGTGTGGGACCTAGTGGTGGCCAGGCAAAGTAATTTTTTTGGCATACCGTCACGGAGCAACAGAAGCGACATAAATATTTCTAAACATTTTACACTATCGTTCGATGATCCCCGCCCCCCTCGCAAATGTTGGCAGTTTGCACCTTTATCTATTGGCCTACCTACCCAAATGCCCCACACAAAAACCAATATAATAAACCAGGCCGTATCAGAACCAACCATAATCAATCGTATCGCGTACACTCTTACATTACGTAAGGCCATATTATATATGTATGTATACATATGTATATTACTAAAGTGGAAAATAAAACACGGAACTCGTCACAGTTGTTCCGCCATTTATAAACCAAAAACATCCTTTCCCCCGTATTGCAAATCGATTTTGAAAGAAAAGTTAAATGTTCGCACCTCTTGGCGGCCGTTTAAACGTTAAAATTCTTTGTCCCACTACGTCAATGGGTTAAATTTAGTAACGACGACTGCGACGGCCGGGCGGCCGGTTTGTTTGTGCAAAAGAAAAATGCAATTTCATACACGGTTGGTAAATGTGACTCGTAAAAGAGTGACTGGTGTTTCGGTCAGAAGACTTCACAGGCGACGACACGGTGCACGGGGAGTAAGACATTCCGATACCAGTGGCTTTTTTTTTTCGACGGACTCACCACGGAAAGACCAAACATGTGCAGGTCGTAAATCACAGTTTTGCAAATTGCTGCACAAGGAATTCGTGCACCGGCGGGCGTAAGGAGAAGCAGCGATGAGATTGGAAAGATCGGTCAGCCTCTCGCGGTGTAACGTTCGAATTCGAAACCTCAGCTCCTGCTCCTCTTGCTCGCCCACCGGGAAGTCCACCGGGTGGAGAAGGGCACCTATACAACGGGGGTTGAGTTTTTGTACGCTTATTTATAGAGCATGTTTTTCTGCCACGAACGGACGATTTGAAACCGCTTCGCTGGTCCTCTCTGCCGTCCTGTCCCAATCCTGTCGCGATATTCAACGTTTGTGAATTCATCGCTCTTGGTGCTGCTGCGGTGCTTGATGTTTGGGTAAAGTGGTAAATATTTTGCTCATTAAGTCTAAACTACATTGTAATAGCATTTTAATTAGATCGCTTACAGCTCGCTCGTGACATTCAAACGGGAAGGTAAACGAGAGCTGTCGTGTCCTAAATAGAAATGGAGACTTTTAGATTGAAATGTATTTTAAATATGTCAAGAGAATTTAATAAGCAGGGTTCTATTTTACGGACAATTTAAATTAATTTACCATTCACTGGACGGTTAGTTTGGTGTGTGTTTGTCTGTGGGTTGAAGCAAAAACAGCACTCCTTTCTAACACACTTTCCATTTCAGATGCAAATCATGTACTCTTCTCTGCAAAAGAATCCCCATGCTGACCTTCATTCGATATTCTACTGACATAAACTCTCAGAATTCCCCATTCGAACGAAATCCTTCGCGCCCCGATGGCGACAGTAGTATAACCGAAATGGCACAAGAAAGAAGCATTAGAACATGATTTCTTTGCCCAAATGGGCGAGCCCCCGCCTCAATCGGACATCGAAGTTACGAACGCTAACCGGTTTTACTTGCAGCCGGTTTCGAAGTTGAATGGCCGACAGTCGGCAAGAAATAAAGCTTGCCATTCCATAATGTAGGTTGCGGAATAGACAAACTGCTTACCAGTGGCCACGAGCTAGTGTCACACTGACAGATAAGCATTGGGGATAAATTATGGATGCAAATGCTGCTGTTGCTGCTGCTGCTTCTTATTAACAAACGCCTTCCGGGACGTCAGCTAACAACAAGCTATTTTATACGGACTTGTTTATGAAGAAACTTTCTATCGATGGTTCGGCTAAGCTACGGGCAGATGAATCTCGTTTGTTATTAGAATTGATTTAAGCTTTAACACTAAAGCAAGCGAATGCAACAGGTGGAAAATTATGCGCACGCCAGTGTGTTAACTTTGCGGCTGGAGTGGTTTGACGTGGTTGGGAGGAATAGTATAGCTTGGCAGGAGGAAATATTTATAGATGAGCGAGTTCATATTGCCACTGTTGTCAAGGTAAACCAATAGAAAAAGGAGATTTTTCACGCGACGACTCTGTGGCATAGCAAATGCCTTTGAAGTACAGACAAAATAGTACAGCATTGTCAGTTGATTTGGAGCAAATAAAGTCAAAATTAAATATCCCGACCTTTCTGGTCAGAATGTTAACGCTCTCAATGCATCTGAGCTTGATCCTCCACGACTCTATAAAATCTTGAAGGGTTGGGTCGCCCAGCGTCATTCTCATGACATGATCAGCTCACCACTGGCAACTGGCAAGCCTAATTTCCTTCTCGAGATCGAGATGTTCAAATAGTTCAGAACGACCGTAAGTAGAGTAGGCAGACACTTAGGAACTCCTCGACTGTCTTGTACAAAGGACTTTGTATAAGGATTATTCTATTCTAAAGATCTCTTGAAAGACTTTCATCAGATTCCGGTTAGGCCCAACAGTGTTTCAATCCGTTTCCCTTAATCATGAATCATGTCAATCATCTTCGAAGCGGACTGTTCTGAACCCTCATTTTGCCATCATTTATTCGTAGCTTTTACGTTTTTCCAAGCTGCGATTATAAATAAAAAATTTATTAAGATAGTTCCGTTCTTCTCAAATCTTTATTGGAGTATCATTATCATCCTATTCCATTCTACAAGAGGCCTCTGAAACGTTAAATCTACCACTGTGTGTAGCTCCTAATGTGTATGGAAAGACCACAAAAAATAGACGACAGATCCTGGCCGCCCAACGTTGATGTACGACCCTTCAAATGCAGTGGGAATCGGTCGTTGTAAAAGTTAGACCCAAGTGCAGAAGCATCCGACTCAAAGATGAAGATTGTGGTGGATAAGATGGATATTGGTATCCATAACTCACGCCTTCCATGTCTGAGGTGAGGCTGTCCAAAAGACAATCACTCAATGGAAGCAGTTGACGGTGCTTTTGTTAAAATGTCTTTGAGACATAGGACATAGGATTGATGAGCCTCAAAACTGACCTCAGCATTGCTTAGTAGAATTGTTTTTCGAAAAATCTTTATCGGAAAAACAGAGCGATAGAATATTTAGAATTGAGTGGTTTTCGAAATGTATTTCTCAAACTCAGATTAAGCCATACTGTTATCGGTTGTTGGGGCGGCCCGGTGGTATAGGCGACAGCGGCGCCGGCTTTCAAACGGCAGGACCGGGGCTCAAATCTCATTAGGACCGTCCTCCCGTAGTGAGGCCTAACTAACCAACTACGTGGTATCGGCAGTCTAGAATGCCATTTCGATGGCCGGCATGGCCTTAGAGGTCGTTACGTCAAGAAGAAGAAGAAGAAGAAGAAGAAGTTATCGATGGTTGTTTTTGTATTCTCACATGTTAATTGTTTGTTATTCCCTCAATAGTTGTTATTACTTTCTGGCTAATTTTCATTTCGTAAATGATCTCCCACCGTTAATGTGAAACTGTTTATCATGTTCCTTCTAATACTCTTCACATGTTACACCTGTTCAAAAGTCGCCCCAACGAAAAAAAGGACACACCTGCTTCTTCTACCATCGAATCAATCCGAAATGGGTCTATGTTTTTCAGCACGTGCAGCTGTTGTTGACAAAGTGTGGCCCGAAGTATCCGAGCTACCTTTCAAGAAGCAAGACGACATTTAAGCGTGCATCAAAATATATTTTTAAAGCATTTTACACACAATTGCATAATAATACTTGTTATAGCTGTCTGGTCAATGCACACTGTCACTCGTCGTTAACGGACCAATATTATCCGGACAGGCGAGTTGTTTTCTTTCGGCGTATAAATCCCTTATCGCGTACTAAAGCCGTACTAATTATAGCTGCGCTAACATGATTGACACTATAGTACACGCATTGGTTGATTGATAGATGTGCTAATACATCCACTAGACACGTTCGCTTGGGCCGGCCGGTGTCGTGGAGCTACACCCGACTCGTAACGTAAGCAAAGTGAAAAAAACGCTCCTTCCCGGTACCACGTGCCCGGTCACGACCATAATGACCAGAAATTAAACTGCCAACTAAAAGCGTGAATTTCCTCCCGGCGCCGGTTTGGATGAATCATTGCGGTTTGGAGTGGTATCGGGGGGGGCCAACATTTTATCTACCGGCCATAAGAGAGAGAGAGAGAGAGAGAGAGAGAGGGAGAGAGAGGGCGAGAAAAGCCGCACGCGAGTACTAGAACATGGAGTATTTTTAAAACGAGCTATAAAGAAGGGCCAGAAGGCCTAGAAGGGTATAAGTGCGGGACGGTAGTACACGGCACAAACAGCACATTTTGAACTTCGATGGAAAATTCCATACATTGCGGCTTTATGGCACACTGGGGGATGCAAAAATCGCTTCTTTGTGTGGAAGATTCCCGCAGAGTACTCTGAAACTCGGGGAATTGGTATTTTTCCATCACATTTTTAAACTCGCCCCATTACAATACATGCAACGAATTCTTATCACTTTTAAAATTCTATTTAAAGATTTATGAAGCTATCAGCGAGCGAACCGAGTGCGCTGCGCTATTTGGGACTGTTTGTGAATTCGATCCAAACATCCAAAAGTGTGTGGTTCTGTGGTTCACCTGGCCACGGTTATACGTAGGTTGGGATGATACGTGGTGAGCCCTTTACATTTTCTGTCGTGTTTTTGTTTTGTTTCTATCTCTCATTACAACCGCAAACGGCTTCAAGCAGAGCACACATAATAAGGCCCCCCGGTCGCCGAAGGCTAATGGCGCCACTGGTTGGGAAAGGGGCAAATGAAGGGGCCACCTTCTGCATGACACTTGCAACACGCATTGCAACGTCGCTATTTTTAGCAGTCCCCAAGACCTAAGAAAACCTACACCAACAATTCTAGGTCTGGCTGTCTGGCTGTGTGTGTGAGCGACATTCAAGACGATGTGCCGTTGGCGATGTAATGTGGGGCCTGGTAGCGGTCAAGACGTAGTCGCCACCATAACTGATCCGTCTGACCTCGAATGTGGATCATCTGGAGGCACATAGCAGACACACAGTTACAGAGCAGCAATCAAACATTTTGTTAGCACGTTACATCCGAGCGTACCGGAACCCCAAGCATTAGGGCGGATGTGTGTCAGTGGGTAAAAACGGTGGAAAGATGACCCTGGGGAGAGCATGACTTTCTGCGCAGTACTAACGTTAGCTCGGTGTGTGTCATCTGAACCTCTGGAATGAACTGATATACAAACCGTAATGATAATATGTCTACATATTGATTATGTTATGCTGAAGCGACAAGCCCTTGATTGTATGGTTTGGGGCCAGACATTTTTGAAGGTCGAAAGGGACACTGATGAGATAGATAAGAATGTAATTTGATTATACATTCATTAGGACTTTTGAGTGTTTACGCGAATGTTAGTGAAATTCCACTATATAATTTCAAAGTTCCATAGTTTTGTTGCGATTTTTCCCTAACTGAATGAAGGATGCCACTTATTCTTGGCTTAACGACGGCTTACAAGACATGTGTTGGCTGATAACATGTAGTCAGTCCAAGGGCTCCGTGTGGGATTTAAACTAGAAGCTTACTATACTTCACTATCCGTGCGATCTCCTCCTGATTCCTGTAACTCTAGTAAGCCATTAAATGGACGACATGGCCTAGTGAAACCTTAATCCAAGAAGAAGGCATCGTTGTCGAACGTTTGGAGAGAAAACATTAAACATTCAATTAGTATGTTGATGAACAAACATTAATTGCTGTACAGACCTAACTGTAAAGCGCTTATCAAGAGGAAAGATCAAACACTAGATGAGACTGCTTATCTCCGGCCAAATGTCAGACTGAGCAACAACATTAAGGCACAATTGCGTGTTGTATACCAAGGCGATTACTAACAAGCGAGTAGAATACCTATTCGGTATTGATTTAGAAGGGTCGCCTGGGTCCGTTTGTATCTAGAAATTGACATATAAAATTCCAAATATTTCACACATGATTTCTTCGTAGCTTAACGTCCTGTTACGTCTCGCTGGCCATCAAATAGCTTACTAGTCTTGCTAATAACCACGTAGTTCGATCCGGAACGAACTATCCGGAGCACGTGTCTATAGAAATCGAATCTGACATGCTCGATGAAGGTGCCAATCACTCCCCAAAAACCGCTCCAGTTTGCTTACAGGTGGTTCTGGCTCCATAATTGCTGCCATCCGGATTTCTGGATCACTTGTTTGCCATCCTGCCTGATTCAATATCCGAGTGTCAGTCAAATAAGTAAACAAGTAAACAGTTCCAGTACACTTTAAACATTGATCAACCGATGATTAAACATTGATCCATGATAACAGTTTCAATTTACAAGTTCCGTTCCGGAGTGTGCCCCGGCGTATCATCTGGCAGCACCGTTGTCAACAAATCCAAAACCCCAACAAGGCCAGCCAAAGCCTTCCGTTACGTGTGTATCTTCGATAACAGCAGATAATGTGAGGGAGCTAACGACAACAACAGAAAAAACAAACAAACTTACAAACGAAAGGAATGCCACACTTCCCAAAAAGGGGCATCCAGCTCTTTGACCTTCAGGCAGGCAGACCACAACGGAAATCGGTAATTGTTTACAGTTTATTTTAAAAAAAAACTTCATCCCTTTCCATGGAACATTTCCCTTACATCTTATCTTCTTTTGCCTTGCGTACTTGTTTACGATGTTTGGGTGATTTGGAAGGCCAGTGTGTACTCTCTCTCGCTCGTAATATGGCGTGAGTTGTAACGGAATAACTGCACCATCTGAAGCTGATGATGAATCAACACGCCGAAGGATTGATGCACTCGAACCGAAAGTTCTGGACCGAGTGATCGCGGCGGATTCTGAATGACGCAGCCACAGTCAGCACAGCAAATAGCCGAGGGCACGTCTTGAGCCGTTTTGCGTATCATTTCCCATTTTACATTCGTCCGGGGGAAGGGGTCAGCTCAATTGATCACAATTGATATCGTTTATGTTGATGCCATCTATTGCGTGAGATGGCGTTGCAGCCTGGAACGGCTTCCTCCCCCCACATAATCCATTACCAACATCGGGTCGGGTGTTGGCCGTTTGCGGAAGCACGACGTCATGCAAACGATCCTCCCGCTAATTGGTGTCCATTTGCTGTTCCCACAACGCACGCACGCGTTTCGGATTTTTTGCACAATCACAATTGGAACCGTTGGCGTTGGCCGATCGTTTCTCGTTCGCTCAATTAAATGGCGGGCAGATGATGCGTATGCGGGATCGATCGATCGATAAGAACAATTGGTGTGTCGCCACCAGTTTGATTGAAACTGGTTTGGGCGAAAGTAGTTTGCCATTGAGCTTGAAAATGGCCACGGCGGAGGGTTCCAGTTTGCGTGCAGTTCCGGTGGGCTTGAAGAAGGTTTATTGCGTTGCAATATTGACCGTATTGCGTAGTTTGGGAACCAAGTTTTTGATTAGACGACTATCGTGACTCTTGATTGGTCTATCGTACAAGGGAAAAGGTCGGTTTTGCAATGTGGTAGTACATATAAATCAAAACGCCTATCGCGTGACTGCTTATCAGAGACCGTAATCCGTAAAGTCGTATAAATCATAAGCCAAAAGTTCAAAGGATTTAATCTAAGCTTATATTGCAGCGGCTTATCACATATGTTCCGAGTACCTCATCGGGATAAGAGGAGTGAGAGAATAAAAACAGACGTATAAATCATGGTTCTGAAAAATCTGACCAATAACTCGCTCTCGTCTCCTATTTGCTGACAATCCTGACCTTCCCAGTATGAGGCTCATACTAGGGCTAGTCATCCCCAGGCTCCATCCACGGCTGCACCCGATCTCCGACAGGTTAGACTCCACTTGATCCAATCAACGAGCTCACTGTACTCCTCTACGCCTCCTAATCCCTACCTTTATTCGCGTAATTCTGCCTCGAAAACCCGAATCGATCCGGGGTTTGAGGTTGAGCCGAGAGGACAAGGAACGATCCAAAATTAGACAGGGATTGAATCCGAATTCATTTGGTTAGCGATCGCGAACCCAGATTCCGATCCGAATTCCGGAATCCGAAAAATTCCCATCCCTTGCTGAACGGAAACTCCCGCTACAACGTCATCTTTTGTGACATTGGAATCCATAGAGCAGTCCCAGTTTTTTTCTTCTCTTCTTTTCTTCATCCCGCTTATCATCGTAAACACCGACGATTGCATCATGATTGTGTATTGTTTGATGTGTTTTCTCTGGTGTGTCCCTAAGCGCATACTGTCAACCAAGATGACGAATGGGAGATGTTGATGCTTCCATTCTTTGTTTGCCCTAGTGGGCTTGAGAAGGTCCACTAGTGTTTGCAATTGCAAGGTAGAAGTAGGTGATGCAAGGTGCAAGCAAAAGCTACTCATCCTCATGATTCACCGGCACTCGTATAGTACCGGTGATAAGGATCCGTACCCTATGCCTCGGTGGACTTTTTTTGTCATTTTGATCGCCATAATGGATGCATTACAAACGACTGATTTTACATTGCAATTTTATAGCTTTGTTTTATGGGCCTGCCTGTCTGTTTTGTGCTAGATGTACTAATACACTTAGTCGCTGCCGCACAAAACGGCGCCATCCGGGAGGAAAGGGAGTACGCCATTCTATTCCGGTAAAATCCAGTACGGGTCAGGGTGCAATTAAGTGGACGCCGAGTGATACACACAAATCACACACACACGTCCCAATGCAAAACGTGTAAAGCAAAGCCTCAGATTACAGGGATTGGTGTAATGTTATGAAATATTTTGCCACTTCACCTCACTTCATTGCTTTTTGCGCCTTACCCATAGACTTCTAGAACTTGGCGGCCACCATATCACACGAGCAGCGTACATGTGTCCCACCGGCAAGCGGGTAAGCAAGCACGGGATGAACGAATCCGGTACTTGTTGCACGAGTGTTGCGGGACAAACGAACCGAACGGGTGCAGCGGCTATTCATTGCACGGGAACTGCGGTTAAAGTTGTGTTTCGTGGCTTCATTTTTTTCAAACCTTCCTCCCCACACCCCAGCTAGTGGGTAAGATCAAATGACCATGGTGTGGTAGGGGGAAAGAAACTGAGGGTTTCGTTTTTCTTCTTTTTTTCTTTAACCCGTACTGAACCGGTTCGATAGACATACTGTTTACTAAGCACTTACTAGCACCAGGAATATTGTGCACCGTTGTAAAATGCGCGCTTGGAACAACGCACCGATAAGAGGGTGCGTTCCCTTTCCCTCCGGGGGTGGGGACGGGGTGCTAGAGTTTGTGTTTTATCGTTCCTGTTAGCGACACGTACAGGCGGTTTTTCAACGATGGTGGTTATGGAAAATTTCCACTATTAACGGTTGACTGGATCATTTTCTAAAAAAAGAAGAATATTCTCTTTAAACTAAGTATTACAAACAGGCATTCGGTTGTCATATTGAGTAGATCAGCAATATACTCAAAAGTGACATTTATAGAGTTCATAAAAAGGCCCATAAAGTCGCAATAAGGGAACAATCGAGTGCCATTGCCATTACGACTTGCGTCAGAGTTTATTCGCTTTGCTTCCATCTTGTTCAGCTATCCGCAACTATAGACCTACGGCTAGCCTAGTGCAACAGTCATCCGAAGGGGTAGATCGATGACTTGGTCGGTACCACAAATGGTGCACTACTGACGTTGTTGCACAAACCAGAACCGGTTCTAGCTAGTTACGTGTAATGCCCCTTAAGCCATAATGCAAATGACGAGGGAGGGATTCGATAAATTTCTTCTCCTTCACTGGAAAATAAGGAATTCTGGAGTTAAGAATGGAATTCCCCAGAGTAGAGACCTCTTCCGTGGGTGTTTTGTCGGAACCGGTCCTAGCCGATAGTCAAACAGAACTACTTCGAACCGGTTCTAGGCGAACGATGACTCCGGTTTGAATGTAGCTTAAGTAATCTGCCAGATGATGCTTTGTAAGCCTGCCCTTAACAATCTACACAATCCGTCGGCATTATTATTTGCTCGAAAAAGTTGAAGCTACTAAAGGAAAGGCATTGTGCAATCGTGCCTCGCTCTCTCTCTCTCTCTCGCTTTTGACTGGAGCTTGCAAACACGACTAGGGCAAATAAAGTGCAGTGTCAACACATTTCCGTACAAACGTGCGCTAGCGAAGCGGTGCTCGTTGCGCAATTGAAGTGTTGCTGGTCACTTTGCACATTTTTTGCAGCCGGCGTTAAAAAACCACCCTTCCTATTGCGTCACGCATTACGCTCTACACGGACTGTGCTGAAATGAAGATCCCTTCCAAATGAATGTTTCAGGAAGTGTATGGTGTGTCGATCGATCTGCAATAAAATGTTTGGTCCTTCTCCCGGCGACAAAGATCACGTCAAAGAACCTGGAATGAGGGTGAATAAAATCGGGAAAGTAAAATCCCTTCGCTGAGGAATGCGGAATTCCCACCATCCCCAGACATGCCTCCTCGCGATCATTTACCTTGAAAGGAAAGGTTTCATCTCGTGCTCGCATAAACTTCCGCCATTTCATAAATATTTACACCGCTGGCCGCAGCAGGAGACATTTTAATTGCCCACACACACACACATGTATAGAGGACACAGCCGGCGGCTTCACGTGGACCGGCTGAGCTTTTGTTTTGTCCCCTTGTCTTTGATCGGGGTAGCCGCGAGTAGTAGCCGCCACCGCCGGGTTGTCGTCCTTGGCTCGTGAGAATTTTTTCATCCACACACACACCACACATGCGGACACGATGATGGTAAGTGTATCGAAGCGGCGGGCTTAAATCGACTGGCGCCGGCACGATCGCGAGTCAGTGACGAATGACAATGGTTTCAGGCCGTTATAGTACACAGCAGGACTTGGAAGGAAGTGGGAAGACTGCGGGAAGGGTGAGACTCGATGGCAGTCAAGCACATGGTTGGGGTGTGTGCTGCAAATCACCACACGACAACCGTAATTGTGAATCGTCGATCAGATGCATGATCGTACACTTTTTCGCTGGTAACAGTACTGGACCTTGAGTTGTACGAAAAGTTGGTTGCTTTCGAGGGATTTTAGTTAGGAGAAACGTTCAACATTCATTGATAATGAGGGTATTCTGAGGGACGAATACAAAAATATTTGAGAAACCGCCAGAAATATAAAAGAAAGCGTCAATAATCTCCTGTATTGATTTACCTTTAAGTACCATCGAATGGCTTATTATACTGACTGATACCACGTAGTTGGATCGCTTCACTAAGAGGGAACGGTCCGGATGGGATGTGATCCCCGTTCCTTCAGTGTGAGGGCCTCCCCTTTTACACTTACTTACTGCAATAAGCCTTTATTCTTTGCAGAACCCATTTCTACACACCGACTTTCTGGCACACCCATATGCTCATGCACACCCCACCCTCAAGAGGGGTCAGTACGCGTTGCGTTCACTAGCCTCCGGACGTAGACGTAGATCTCGTGCTGACGCCAATCAACTGCTCCGAGCTGATCAATCCGAGAGATTTGCGCAAATGCGGAACAATTACGCACAAATCGTATCGAAATTACCGGTACACACTGTGGCCGACTTACTAATACAATGCGTCTTATTTTTCGCAACGTCGATTACGTGGGTGTGGTGACCACGGTTACGAGACCAAATCATCCGAAAATGCCAATTGTTTCGCATTTGTTTAGCCTAGCCTAGCCAGCTTGTTGTTAAACATGGCTAAAAATAACCGCATCAAACTTGTCTTGGTTGGTTCGTTAGTACTACTACTACTACTGGTACTACTTGTCAACCATCAATTACACTGGTTGACGTCGGTGTTCGGCCGGTGATGAAAGGTACGGTTGCAGTACGACCGGCGGGTGGTTCCGGTCCTTTTGGTTTGTTTTGCACAGCTCTCGTGCGACATTTCCCACCCCCTGTATGTGTGTGTGTGTGTTTATGTTGTGCATCAAGGCGGCCAAGACGTGCCATATGTAAAAATACGCGGACACAGTGGCGACAGGGTCCTCAATTTTATAGCATCTTCTGTTTTCAGCCCTGTAGAATGGCACAGGATGGTACAGGAACCAGGAGGACGATGGTGGTGATGGTTGAATCGTTCGATGGGTTTGTTGACTTCACGAGCACAGTGGCCACGGGCCGGTTAGGGACCGCGCCGAGAGCACGATTGACGTCGCTGCACCAAGAATGTCTATCGCTGTCGTGATCTTCGGACGGACGGAACGGTTTTCTGTCTTCTGTGTATGTGCTGTAGAATAATTTACATCGTAAAACAAATTCTCGTTTTAGCTCGACAGCTTCGCAAGATCATTGCAACGAGACAATGCTAACCGTGTACAACTTGTTACACCGGGATGCCATAAAGCACCGCAAGGACACATCCCTATATTGCTGTCGTAGATCATTCTCTGGAGATTAGTTTTTATTTCCTTCGCAATACACGATCCATCTGCATTCCTTCTACTAACTAGAAGCAACCCGACACAAGGATAGTGCATGAAATGATCGTTTTCTGCTACTGCCTTCCTTATTTAGGTCAATGGAAATGCATCTGGATGCGATCGCAGTGTTCCGCTAGATTATTTTTCCAATGTCAGGGTTTGTTTGTGTGCCCCGTTGTCCCCACATCCTCTAAGAAGCCGGAACAGCGTAAATAACGGAGCTCTTGTCAGCTCTGTCTGGCGTCTGGTGCTGTGAGATAGAGCGACAGTGAACCAAACGCATTCTACAGCCAGGGGAAAAGCGATACACGGTTAGGGGGAAGTGAATATGTCTCACCTCATGTGATATAACACGGCCACACGAGCGGTGTAGTATCGTGCCAGGCACGCACGAGCTCGGCTACCGTACCGTTTTTGCTGCAAAACACAGGAAAGATCATCTGGTGGGATGAGTATATTTGTAGCGTTACGGTGGTTGTAGGTTGACATTGGAGCAGGCCCCGAAAAAAAAAAACAAAACTCCCAGGCAAGAGTAAAACTGCTTTGTTTACGACGAATTACCGTATTCCCACGCTGTGGCCACATACAGTCCCAGTTGGGCTAATGTGTTTAAAAATATATCCTACTGCGATTTCACGCACCGTTCATCCGAATGCATGCGATCTTGTTTGGTAGCTTGATCTAAAATATCGTCGTCGTCGTTGCTGCTGATCGTTGGAATCACGTTTTCGCGGTTGGGTTTGAGTTTGAGTGCGGTGCAGCGGGGAGGAGCAGGTCGACCACTTACCCGATATACCGTTAATATAACCAGATAAAGTCGGATTTTACCAGCTATCGGAAGGGATTGGTTAAAGGTTTACTTTATTTTGTTGGGTGATGCGCGCTCCCAACTGCTGAGGATTGCGCCGTTCGTCCTCATATTCTGCCGCACTTGACTAAGCAGTTGTGAATGTATTTTTCCACCCCACGCAAAACAGTGTTTGTGTAGGTCGGGTGGGAAGGTATTAGTCACCTGCTCGGTATAAGTTTCCCTGCAGCAATTTTCTTGTATTTTAATGCGAACATTTAAGATACTTTTAAATAAGCCCGTCGCGTGAAAAACTCTCTCCTTTCAACGAATGTACGTCGATCGTCGGGTATGTATGTATTGAAACAAAAGCAGACGAAAATACGGAAAAATATATATTTCTTTCACACAGCTACCAGATACTGTGCTGTTGTGCGTCAATGCATACGGCAATGGACTGTTGGACAATTCAATCATATCCAAATATGGTCTGAGACATCATGATAACGAAATTGGAACTTGTACGCTGTTTTATAGCTCTTTAGAAGCGCGCTTTTTTATTCATAGTCGTACAGGCTGAAGATCCTTCTGCAATTCTTTTGGTTTTATGTGAGATTGTTTAACTTAAGAGAACTTTATAGCTTTAAAAAAAAGAGTTACAGGAATAAATTCATGAAAGATCCTATCGAAGTGCTATGGAATTTATCATCTTCTTCTTTTTGTCTTAACGAAATTCTAAGGTCGCGCTGGTCATCGAATGGCTTACTAGACTGCAGATACTCACTACGGAAGAACGCTCCGGATAAGTGGTGCCCAGCCGTTGATCGGTGGCCATATTTACGCTTATAAATAAATTACCTGTCCATGCTCTAGATCTAATTGGAAATCGTGTCAGGTCAAATTCTCAATTCCACACATTAATTTCTTTACATTTGTAAAATGATATTTTTTGTTAGTAAGTGCGTTTAACGTATAATTTGAATTAACAATCAATAACGAGTTTGCGCAACACGTATGTCGACTTGGTTGCACATTTTTATAGACACCTTGCAATCCAATCGTCCGGCTGACAATTCAAACGTCACAATCAAATTTTCATGTGACGTTTGACCGAGCTAGCTTGCATTTCAAAGCAGATTGCACTTGAAAAACGTGTGGAAAACTCTCTCTATTCTTTCTATTTCCTCAAACACATTGCGGTGCTGTGCCCTTACAGAACAAGCTAAAATGAAGTAGAGCAAAAGTAAAGCCTGCTACAAGAAAAGCGAGCTGCACGACGGAATTGCTTCGTGTATGCCGCGTGGTTAAGTTTACGCCAAAAAAGGGAAAGCAAAGAAAACGCGGGCCACCCCACGGACGGAAAGAAAATGGGCGCGAACTTGCTGGAGCTGGTTGGTACGATCGTGGTGCCGGTGGTTGTGATCTGCTTCGTTTGTATCGTTACGTTCGTGAATCTGTACTTAAACATTAGGTATGTACGGGAACCTCAAGCGGCGGAAGTTGGTTGCTTTGTTTACATTTGGTGTAATTTCTTGCTGTGACTGTAGGAGACGCTTCCCGGCGAAAGTTAATTGCTGGTTTTGTAATCATGACACGCGCGTACCCTATGACCAGTCCAATGCGTTCGTTTGTCCGGCGTGCAAGCAGTACAATGGGTTTACTGCCGATGGAGACTACAATCGGGAAATACCGGAACAGTATCAGCAGCGGTTAAACAACTATTACTACCATCATCCATCGAACGTTACGGATGACGATAAGTGGGACAGTTCTACGATACGATCGTCAGGTAGCAATGGGCGTGTGGCAATCACCAGCAACGGGCTGTGTTTCGGGTGCAATCGCAATCAGGAGTTGAAAATACATCAGTTAGCATCGTTTGTGCCGGAAGATGAGGATAATTACGAGATGGAAGTAGAGGAGTATCGGTAAGGAGTGTAAGTGTAGCTAGTTCCCCTAACGCACTAAACAAACCTTCTTTTCTTTTACCTGCCACACAGCAAACAGCTCGAACAAGCGTACAAACTGTGCGGAAGATGCGAACGCGTGCTGAAGCGCACGCTGAACGATGTGAAACGGAACATACTCGGCTCGAAGCTGGCACAGATCGGCAGTAAAAGTATGGACGTACTCGATATGCACATACGGGCGTCCAGCAAGCAGCAAGCTCATCTGAAGCGAATGCGTTGGGCAAAGGTGTGCATCTGGGCCATTACCGCGCTGCTGCTAGTGAAGCTACAGCAAGACTTTGTCGATTCACAGTGGACCACAGCCGATCTGATGTTGCTGTGTCCAGCACCGTTACTTTCCGGCATCACTATAGTACTATCGTACGCCCTTGCCATGCGCGAGCTGTTTTACCAACAGTTTGATAAGCTACTTTCCGAACCGAGCGTGCAGCAAACGACGGATCGTATTGAAGCGATTGGGTATGAACTATTTCTCCAGTACGTTCCGGCATCGGTAGTACAGACATCCGCCCAATACTATGAAACCATATCGGCCCAAGTGCCAAACGAAAGCAACTCTTCATTACTACTGAATGTAGCCATTGTAGCGCTGGCCGCATTGCTTGCTTCCCTCGGCAACCAACGGACCATTATTAAGCAATCGCTCATCGTGACACTTTGTCTGGTGGATTGTGGGCTAAAGTACGCTCAAGTACAGGATGCATCGTTAGCAGCGCTGATGCTTACCTCCGGAGCACTCGTCCTATCGCTCAGCAGCATCGGACAGCGGCTTATTAAAAGCGACGTACCGGCTGGTAATCTTAATTCTAGCTTTCACAAAATCTACTCCCAGCAATGCAAGGAAAGCGACTATTCGGATGTGGACGTTGGTAACGAGGACGAGCCGGTACGGACGAAATCGATTCGAACGGAACAATCTGCGTTCGGAGGCAGCAACAAAAGTCCACCCGTTTGCCGTCGTCCTGTGACACGTGATCAGTGTTGCGATGTGAGCGGAAAATCACTCGATACGACAAAATCGGGCAGTCCTTCTACCTTTTCACTATCGCCAACGAATCCATTTCTGATGGGCGATGATTCCCCGCCGATGGGATTTAACAAAATTAGTGGCTCTTTGTTTAACGTCGCTGCTAGTAGTATTAATGATCGGTCCAGCGATGGAATCATCGAAAAAAGATCATTATTTAATGGCAAACAATACATCACACCGAACGCTTCGGCCCAATCACTACTAAAAACCCCTTCCTTCTCGGTGGACAACTTTCAAACAGTAACGCACGGATTGGCAAACCACCGACGGCAGAACCCACGTCGATCTGGACCAGCCGCTGCAACGGGTTCCGGCAGTCAGCGTCATTTGAACCAATTTTGCTACTCAATGAGCACAATCAATCAGGAGACGGAAGATGACGGCCGGTCATTTCGTGAGGAAGACGACTTAGTTCCACCACTAATCGAGGATGATATCGATCGGCTCTCGATCAGTGGACGCGTTTCGTTAAACGCATCCTCCGGCAGTATGCTCCGTGGTTCTCGCATGTCACTTGCCGGTAGCGGGAGCGTAAATCCATTTGCGAAAAAATCCCACCCAGAACCGGAGTACGATGAGCTGGTGGGAATACGTCCCGCCCGCATCTTCCGAGCACCGGAACCATCGTCCAAAGGCTTCGCAAAAGACATACTGTGGACGGGTGGCGGTCAGCTAACGCACATGTCCCGCACTTCCTCACAAAGCTCCGGCTTCGAATCGCAAACCGGAACCACACGCCGTAACACACCGACAGAGGTGGACATTATCGGTGGAGAAGGTTCGCAACACATGCACGCTTCGATGGTACGAAGCGAACAACCCTCACCGGTCCCATCGTCCGCCTCAGTGTTCGAGTGGAACAGAGCCGCCACCAGTACCTCGCAACGGCGCTCACTATTTAGCGAGCAAAACCTTTTCAACAGTGCCCTGCAACAGCAACAAGCGATTCCCCTGGACAGCGGTAAAACTGCAAAATCGCCCACCTTTACGACGGAAGGATCGGGCTTGTTTTTCCCCAAGCTGGGCCGCACCTCGACCACCAACAGCAATGGTGGATCCATTTTCTCAACCAACGGGTCAACTCTTACAACAGCACGACACATTTTCCCACCCCAACAGTCACAGACACCGTCGTACTATCATCATCAATTTAACAGCCATATTCCTGCCGTAGGGAGCAACACTGCCAGCAAAGCACCGTCAACGGCATCACTAGCCGGGACTAGCTTCTATACCTCAGCAAACAACAAACCTACTGCCAGCGGCCGAACCAGTCTGCTGAACGTTAGCAAATTTACAAACGAACTTAGCAACGGAACACTGCCCACTGCCTAAATCACAGGATAGACAGAAAAGTTAATCGATAAGTAGATAGGTCAAAACGTATCGGCGTTGGCTGCACCACACAGCTCTCAGCAACACCGACGGAGTGATTGTAAAGTTTATACGTTTCGCTTTTGTTTTTTTTTTTTGTATTGCAATTTTACATGGAAAATAATAATACTCACACTGATTGTGAAAATACTGTGTTTTTTTTTTAGTTCATTCTTCTGTCCAGTCGAGTACTCGAGTATCGATAATCATATATCAAACCAAAAACTGATCCAAAACTGTTGAGCTTATCAATAACTTAAGGCTTATGCTTTCGATTCTTCATGTTAGAGAGATTGCTTGCTACAAAGCACGACATGCATCCATTGTAGTGATGAGCAAAATGCAGTTTTTGTCGGATTTGATTCCGGAGAGCTCCAAAATTTCCGTGGTCAACTCCTGCTAGTAGGATGAATCGGAAAAACTTCTAAAAAACGGATCAATTCCACGAATCGCTATCAGTATCAGTTTGTTAGGTTGCTCCAACATCGTTATAACAGAGATGTTCCCCAAAAATTCAAAAATATTGCAATTGGGGCCTTCTCTCCTACTTTAGTTTAGATCATTCAGTTAGCTTAACAGTTGAACTTATTATAAAACCGATTTTCGGATGGTTCTTGCATTATTCTACTTCAGAAGCGAAAAGGTCAGCGGTCACCTCCTCGTACCAACACAAACAAAACTAGCACAGCAATACGTCCGAAAGTCCTCCTATGTATCTTTATGTTTTTTTTAACTAACCCACAGAACCACTGTCATTACATTGTTTGATAATTGCCTAATTTTTATTTTTCCTTTCGCACAATGTCATATAATAATAATGATACCTGGATAAATGTTGTGTTGTGTCCATTTGTTGTTGCCTATTTGGAATAAGTGTTTTCTTGTTGCTGTATGTATGCAAAAAGTGTTTTTTTAAGTGTGTCTGTGTGTTTCTTTTGTATTGCGTTGTTTCTCCTAACCTACAATTATTACAGAAAAGAGTCTTTCGTGAGTGTGCAGCAGGAGGCGAAGGAGGGTGGATTTTGCTAGGGAAGGGATGCGGGTTGGAGTTTCAATTGGATCAAAATTTCATTTAAAGTTCAATAATACAGAAGGAAACAGTCTGCCAGTGCTTATTCGTGTTTTTTTAGTTCAGATTCTTGCGCGCCCTTCCCTATACCTTGCTATAAAACTAACATTTAAATCTACTTCCCATAGTGTGCAGGAATGGGGGAGTGGAAGGAAAAAAGAAATAATAATACAGATGCTGGTTGTACCACCGAGTAAATGAAACGGAGTGATGATGAACTAACTAAGGGATCCTAAGCGGTGAGTTCACGCACACAAGAGTTTTCCATGCTTTTGTGTATATGCTATACATTAGCATAAAACCACAGGATAAACATGAACATATGAACGCAAGTGTGTGTGTGTGTGTGTGTGTGTGTGTGTGTGTGTGTGTGTGTGTGTGTGTGTGTGTGTGTGTGTGTGTGTGTGTGTGTGTGTGCTTGTGAGGTGTCCTATTAACCTACCGTAAACTTAAACTCCGACTCTCGATTGCAAATGTTTACGATCACGAGTATTTCCATTAACGCCATCGTTAGCTAGCAGTGAATTTTTGTTTCTCTTCTTTGTTTTTTTTTTTTTGGAAAGCATGCGTAATTCTATCTTCTTTACCTGTTCACCCACCGTTCCCTTTTCCCGCTCTCCACTGCCCTCAGTTCTAATATATTCTTCATTCAATTCAAAACAGCGCTCGCCGCTTTATGTGATGTGAGGCTTAATAGTATAATTATTTATCAAGCGAGCGCTGCAAGGGTATAACATGGAATTTACATTTACTTAAAGCATTCGTGCGTGTTGAGAGTAACAGAAAGCATCTAGAGAAAACAATAGAAGAAAAAAAACGCAAACAAAACAGACCAACAACAACAGGGGAATGACGATCAGTCCTTTAGAGAAATACTAAGAGAGTTTTTAGTATCGAAAGTCGAAAGATAGGAAGGTGAAGTTGAACAAAAGTAGACATATCTATAGAACTATATCAGGCAAAAAGAAACCAAGCACACGCGCATCGACGGACGCAGGGTTTGCACTAAAGAAGGAAGGCACCACAATACCCATTACCAAGGCGAATAATCATTTCAAACTTCTCGCATTTCTGCTCCTCTGTGTCATATGGGGACAGCCTAATAACGCTCTTGAAATCTACCTCTAGCCTCATTACATCCATCATTCCTTCACATAGATTCTACATTCGCTCCCATTCCTCGACTCCCGTCTGGTTTGGAAAATAAAACCCACCTTGTCGCGTCCCACAAAACAACCAATCGAGGGGTGACTCTTTCCGGAGCATGAAATACTTAATTGTTCCCTTAACACGTTTCCTTCATCAAGTTGTTTCCTTTCCTATACGCTGCTGATGGTTGTCAGAACGATGTGGACGGCGGACCGTGCCCGTTGATACACACTACTAACACTTGCCACGGTTGGTAACTTCTTCTACTCAGTTCACGTCCTTTCCCCCCCTCCTTCAAAGTGGCCGGTTCGGTATTGTAGTAATATCGGGTTTACTAGTAGAAGAAAAACCGATACTATCCAGTGGTGCCACCGGATGACGAGTTGGCCGATTTGCTACCGCTGCCGAACGGTATCGGTGACATGACGCCCGAAACATTTGGTGGTGTTGGTGTTTTTACCGTGCGTATGCCGTCCCCTTCGCAGATATACTTTCCTGTAAAATGAGAGAAAATTATTACTCGTTATGCCGAATGCACCTGCATTGTTAGTGAATTTAAAGGTGGCTGTGAACCAAACAGTTAAGCGACTTCATTTTCTTATCACCAGCAACAATCACAAGAGAGGTCTTGGATCTTGTAGAATGAACTTCAAGCTTGAATTATTTGTAATGATATAAGGAACCGGCCACTTAATAATCAGTAACTAACTGAAAGTCAAGCTCGCAACATTACTGTCGTCATAGCGCAAATACCACCAGTCCCTTCCCGAAAATCCTACAGTTTTTCCTTTTCTAAATCTTTCCATTTACTCATCAGGCATTTACTCTAAAACATACGTACCTGATACGAAGCGTCGCTTGACAAGCGACAGTCGATAGCCGGAGCCGGCCAGCTCGAACTCAATCCCCGACAGTGTTGTCCCTTCGCAGTTGAACTGCGTCGAAATGATGGCCGGCGTGGACGGGCCCGAACCAACTTCGAGCCGTGCCCGGAGCGTATCGACACCACCACTCTCGGAGTGTTGCGATATATCGGTAAAGTTCCACACTAATCGATTCGATTCACCTTGCCTGTTCGGTTGGAAAGAACAATAATGTTAACATCAATCACATTGAATGCGATTCATAGCACCATCTCCCCCCTCTACTCAACTGACCATGCGGAATGTGGTTTTGATTGAACGTTCTTCACTCCACCATCGACCGGTACCGAGATGGACACGTTCAGCAACGGGGACGGCAGTGCCATCGCGTGGCAATTATACTTATAGTCGATCTTGATGTCCGTGTGCCGTTGCTCACACTTCCAGTAGGATACGAGCTGGAACGGACAGGAGGCCGCGCCCGGCTTTGCCTTGATCTGGTACTTCAGGATGTCGACGTTGATGTGGGGCGCGTTCGGATTTTGCTCGGACTGACGCCTTAAGGTCGCCGTTAATACTGGCATGTTGAACTCGAGAGTCGTGCTGAAGCTGGTCGACTGTAGACGATCGATCGTGATGAGTTGCTTGTTGGGCAGCACGTTATCGAGATGCTGGAGATTCTTGATGCGGAAGCCAAGCTTGGCCGGGTTTGGATTGTTTGTCAGGACGTTCACAATACCGGCGGGGAACGATATCATCATGTCGCCCGACATTTTCACCTGACACCGAGACTCGTCCGCTCCTCTGAAGGTGTGCGGGAAGAGAAACATTCATTAAACAGAAACAAGAAAATGGAAGGCTTATCTTACTTGAAGTAGGCGTGAATAATTTCGTGGAATGCAACGGCCAGTGGAATCGTGTCCGACATGCCGATCGTCAACGGGGACGGCCCACGGGATGATCCGATACCAACGCTCGGGCTTCGGAACTCCAAACTACCCACACTGTCGGCACGTGCGATCTGCGACGCAGGACTTACTCGATCCCGGGCGACTAAGGAAATAAACAAGATGAAAGCACATTAAACGTTAAACCCTAGTACACCCGGGGTCTATGTCTTACCAGCCGCCTCCGATCTTCTAGATGGTGGTCTCGGTATAGCGATACTGCTACCACCGGCGGATGTCGGTGTGGGTATCTGTCGTTGTGTAAGCTTCGTTAGGTTCGCCGAAGCTGGTGCGGAGATGCTTATGTCTCCGACCTCCGAGAAGATATCCCCCAGATCAGCGTATCGATTGCTGAAAGCAGGTCGGTTTTAACTCGATCAGATCATTGTTTGACTATGGAAGAATACTACTACTCACTTCGAGCTAGTGGACATCGACAGGGTAGGACTTTGGAGTGGCGCGTACGGATGCACCGTCGTCGGTGTGGACGCATTCGATGCATTCGGACTAGTGAGGTGCGTGGTATTGCTATTATTCAAAAGCGACGCATTACCGACCGACATCTGATGGTGCAACGCATGTGCCTGTGTGGATTGTTGTTGTTGCTGCTGCTGCTGCTGTTGGTGCTGCTGATGCAGTTGGTGCTGTTGATGGTGCTGCTGTTGCTGTTGCTGTTGGAAAATAGAATGGTTTAATGACAGCAGATCATGACTCGGTTTGCAACCGTGATTGCCACCATTGTCGCCGAGCTGCTGCGAAACAGACTTGGACCGTTTCATGCGCAGCAGCCGGTCCTGGTGCTGTGGATCGAAGCTCGAACCGCGCCTTGCCTGTTACGAGCGGGGTTTTTTTTTTAGTGTAAACACACGGCACCACAACCGAGAACCGTCCATCGGAACATATTAGTACGGGTTAATGAATGGTGTGTGAATGAATAGCGTATTCCCCAACCAGTCCAGTCAGAGAGAGAGAGAGAGTCAGCGCATACAGTTTTGTTAGTGATGATGGTTTTGAATGATGGATTAGGGCATGGATGATCATCACAACCGACCCCACAAAATTCGACAGCACAACACAGGGACAGACAGTAGTAGTAGTAGTAGTGCGTGGATGAGTTATGTGTACAAATGGATGAAAGGAAAAAAAGGCAATCAAAGAATTTGGTTAGAAATATGGTAAAAAATGATATTTATGAATGTAGGAAGCGCTGGGACACAACGGATTTTTCATATAAAAATTAAAGAAAAATATAGCACACAATATATAGAGTGACTTTCAACAAAATAAGACCACCAACTAAACCAGCTAAAAACGAAATTGCGAAGCCAACGACAAATCTCCTTCTTCAACGAATCTTCTAATTTTTTTCATCGATTTTCATCGAACGTATTTCAGATTTTTTATTATAACTCAGTCATTGTTGAATTTTTCTACAAAAACAAAGATGGTAGAGAAAGTTCAGTTGCTGATGATCATTCTAACAAAATTTGATGAAGTTGTACCTAGTAGAAGTATCGAAATCAGCTTTATGAAAAATGGACATAAAAGTGGTCTTATATTATTGGCCGTCACTGTAGCAGTTACGATGCAAAAATAGTTTGAAATGAACAGTTTTTACGCTAACTTTGAGTGTATTGGATTTTGTTAATGAAGAAATGAAGCATATTACAATAATCATCATATAAATACACTATTATGGATTAAAATATTATAAAGAGACATCAACAATTTTAATACACAACTGAATATTTCTATGCGAATCACAAAAAGCGTAAAGAATTACATGTAAAAAACGCATTACTGACAAAATACAATAAAGCACTAAAATGAGACGCAACACTTGATCCGACGATGAGCTACTACTGCACACATGAAGCCCGAATATGATTATTACACCTTTGCATGAATACATACCGATGTTAAAATACCGATAGGAGATAATGACAGATTTTCCACTGTTGCCCGTAGTTCGTCCACACTCGCGGAAATGGGTGCCGCACCATTGTTTAGCGGTTTAATCTCGACGTGAATTTTCTTTTCCTCTCGTTCATCTTCACTATCACTGTCGGAGCTTGAGTAGAAATTATCTAGAAAAGGAAGGGCAGTGCTGTACGTGTGCGAACGAACCATTCATTTAGAAGAGAGGTAACGATCCTTACTGCTCTTTTCCGTGATCGTCGCACTGTCCCAGGTGGTTTCGCGCGGCTGTATACTGTAACCGTCCTCATCAACTTCGGGCGTCGCCGTTGGTGCTACATTCGATGCACTGATCGCGGACGTCGTTTGCAGATTGGTGGCACTGTCCGTATTCGCTGATTCACCCTTGCTGTCCCTATGGCAAACATATAGAATGGGATTGAGGTGTGAAAAAAACGAGCACATATCTCAAAAAAAAAAAGGTGTTTCCAGTGACTCTTACCCGTCCAAAATATTTTCCTCTTTGGCACTGGAATTTTCCGTGGAATCTTTCTTCTTTTTGGCTTTCTTCGATTTGGCCTTCTCTCGCCGGCTGCGCAGGAACCCGGAGACTGCTTCGTACGCGGGGCAAGAAAACAAATTGTGCCGCAGGTGGTCAAAAACAAGAAGAAAAAACAACACACATCACACACACACGTTATTTGGATTGAGTTTCTCGAATGAAATCGTTCACAGCTAGAACGGAATTTGGTGGTTTAGGCTACTCGTAAAAAGGGTTCAAAAGTTTGTGAAGGTAAGTACCAAAAAAAGGGGAAATTTGATTTATAGAAAAACAAAACAAAAAGGCCAAAATGAAACAGTTAATTTTGTAACAAATGAAATTGTGGAGAAAGGAGAACCAAACAGCCAAAAAGAACAAAATGTAATTTAGTAACTAAAAGTAAAGAAAGGTTATTTGCAATTGCAAAGCGCAACTGTGTTCCTTCTACCGTCGTTTCGGAGTACAATTTTAAAGGTTCTCGCGGGCAAGATTAAACAAAACATTGACAAAACAAAAAGTGTTAAAATGATTGATCACACCAATATGTCAGGTTGGTGAATTTAAACAACAGCAATGGTGACTGTTTGCAGTGTGTGAGTAACCAAACAACAAACGTCAGTATGTAGTGATCAGTTTGGGGGCGTTCGGGAAACGGGAATGGGTAGGACTGGGGTAGTGTGAGGGATAAAATGAAATAATATCATTTACTTGCTAACAATGGAAAACAACAGAAACAACAAATCTTGCCACTAAAAAAATGAAACAGCCAAACATTAGCATTAAATAAAAGCACGCACTAATAATGAACAATCAAACTCTAGCAGCTTGAGTGTACATAACAATTGATAATCTTAGCATAAACACTAACATTCATCTAATCACGCTAGTTACTAATGAAAAGCCTCATCACAAGCAGCACTACGAGAAAGGCGTATTCTAATTGGCTGATTGTCCGGTATTTTACGGATCATGTTACGTTCTTAATAAGCCAGAAAGTACAGTACTTGTGTCCATTGCGCTGTTCTTGCTCATCCTGTCCAATTATTCGTATGTTTCGAGGGTTTGGAGGCGCTTTAGTGTAATTATACAACTATCACATTCAACTTACCGCGTATTATAAGCAACTTGTCTCTATCGCTCTCACTTGATTGATAACCTTTTACATTTTAACTCTTAATCTATAAGCAATTTTTTAAAACCCCGTCACAAACATGCGGCTAAATGAACCACTTGCATGAATGAAGGGACAGCAGCTAATGCGTGTGTAAGAGAGCTACTCTACTAGAGCAAGAACGTGACCAAGGTAATCATTTTAAGCGGAAGTTGCGTGCCTCCACGTTGAGTGCACGTTTTAGCACGAAAATTGCAAGATATTGTGAGTTCTGATTCTAGTTTTTTTCCCTAACTCCAACAACCATACGTCTTCGTCGTGCGGTAACAAAAACAACTTCTTCCCGCCCACTGCTAGGGGGTAAGGTTAGAAAGAAGGTAGGTTAGAGAAAAAAGGTATAGAACTAAGCGTATAATTTTTACATTTTGATATAGAGAAAGGCAGGTTTGAAGTAGCGCAAGCATTAAATTGTTAAAAGAAAACATGGTAAGAAACAAGCAGCAGATTTAATACAAAACTACATTAAATTCTAACTAAAATAATAAATTTATAACAACTAACAGGTAACTAAAATCAATAAGAAATAATGTGTGCAATGCCATGAATTTAAAAAAGCCAAACTATTGTAATAAAAACGCTAGTGGTCTTCCAGTGCCACATATAAATAAAATACCCGATATAAACTTCTCTAAGAACAAGTACTTAGTTCATGAAACAAGAAGCATTTTGATAAAACAAAAAAATGAATTAACTTTTGTAATCACGACGTTTATCCTTAATCCTAGCTCAACATTTAAACACTACAGCACACTATCGCTGCTCAGAAGATCGAAGGCTGAAGAGCTGAAAGAGCTAATAGGGGAACCAACAACCAACAAGTATTATCCAACCGAAAACAATAGAATAAAGTCGTTTGCAGTATTCAGGAGGAAAGAGAAGGATGTCGAAACCGATTGCGAAAAAATAGAAAAATCCAATGTGAATATAATAATCAACCTAACCATATCAATCAAACACGATGCTAGTGGGGAAAAAAGTAAAGGAATTCATTAAAAAAAAACATCAAACAAAATAATAGAAAAAAAACCCAAAAACCAAAACATCGAAAGTAAACAGACAGAGAGAAATAGAGTGAAGAAGAGAAAAAAGAGAACACAACACCACGCATGTACGAGTACGCAGGTATATGAGATTTACATTTCGAGCCCCGCAACAAGGGATTCCGTCCGATAAAGGAATTGCCTGCCGGTTGCTGCTGCTGCTGCTGTTGATCTCCACCACCGTTGCCACCGCTACTGCCCGTATCCGGTTCATTCGGACTGGTCGGAGCGGACACGGTAGCACCGGTCGACGATACCGACGAGTTCCGAGCGTCCGAGGCCGCATTACCGCCCCCACCGAGGATGTTACGGCGCCCGCCAACACTGCCGCTCGTGGTCGACTCCCGACTGTCGCGACTATCGCGGCTTCCTGCTTTCCTCGTATGTATTGAGGGGAGATTAGAGGGGGGGAGGAAACCATACCGACCGCGCCCAGCGAAGCAATTTATACAGGTACGCATGTGAAAATGGATGGATGGCGATCAATTGGCGTGTAGTGGTGGGTGGGAGCGAGGTGTGAGGTGTCCGCGTTTTGTACACAAAAACATGGAAGTAAGGCGTGGTGGGTGGGTAGATTGGCGCACGGGATTGAAATGTGGGAAGAGACAAAAAAAGGCATAAGAAAATTTGTTTTTCAATAATTTTTTCAAATCTTTTATACTTCTGGGTCAAGTGAAACAAGGTAAAGTCATTAACTAATACCATAGAGGTAGAAGAGAGGATTGTTGAGTAGTGAACGAGTGGATTGAAGGAAAAATTGAGCGGTTTAAATTATAACTGAAACAGAACCACCAAAGAACGAAACCATCTCTTTCAACTACAGAGTGTGCCGAATTTGTTTTAGAAGAATACTGATACGATACTGTTTAGAGAATATTCTAAATTAATCAGCTTTTCTGTCTTTCTTAAGACACTAACCTATCTTCGACCTCCAAGCACATGCCGGTCATCTAATAGCTTGCTAGTATTATTGATACCACGTAGTATTTGGACAGTCAATCCTCACTATTGCCACCTTTTCAAGCTACAATTCTGAATTCAGTCATGAAGCTGAAGCCTCAAGCAATTATTGTCATGAAAGAAAATAGAAGACCTATAACACTATAACAATCCTACTCCTAAATTTCTCAACTAACACCTTGCCATTCTCCAGACGGGCCCATTAAGAAAGGATTCTGTAATGTGGATGAAACTACTCCCCTTAACACCGTACCATTAGCCACCTGCGAACAAATGAGGCTCCAAAAATAGTGCAAATGATCATCATTTACGGATGCACTCCGTCAAGTAGTAACTGCCTGGTAATGGAGCTGGGCAGATACTTTAGCCAACAGACAGAGGGGGCGGGTTTGGACAGATAGAGCAATTTACTCGGTAAGATGGGCGTCATTTCCTTCCGGCTAATAGCACGATTATACACTTCTGCAAAGCGAGCTTTCCGAGAGGGAAAGAATAGCAACCTATTTGCTACCACAATTATTTAGCGCTTTGATGGAGAAAAAGCTATGGTAAAAAATACTAAATTAAATTTACATCCCTTGCAGGAAAATTGAATCCAATAATGAACCTATTATTTTCATTCAAAATCCCTTTAACGAGGTAAGGCCACAATTCAAAAACAATTCAAAAAAAGCCCTACATCAAACAGATCGCAAACGGTAATAGCTGAACAGAATGGAAGGTGTGGTGCAAGGATATAAAAAAGTGTAAGTAAAAAGAGAATATAAGAAAGCGGAAAGCAGTAGAGATTTTTTTTAAATGAAACCAAAAACCCCATCTAAGCGTACAGGCAAAGAGGAAATAGTTAATAGCGTCAAATATGGTAAAACATATAAATTCGGCACGTAATACGAAAAGTGTGAAAAGAGATAAATAATAACTAATCCTACGTTACAAATAGGAACGGCTTATATGAAAGAAATAAGTGAATATTACAGATCCAACCCAACAGAAACTGAAAAACCCCAGTACAAAAACGATAACTATTCTATAGCCAAAAACAAATGAAAAAGTATAAAACAAGACTAGAAATATTGGAAACCCGATAGGTAGAAAGAAAGGTTTGTAATAAGAAGGAGGAAAAAAGTCAATGTGTAATGTAGTCTGTTGTTTGTGGTGTAGTAATAGAGATAGGCCAGCAAGTGTGTTCGCTAAATGGCGAATGTGAAAATCAAGAAGATAAAATTACCCTGGGAGTTAGACATGAAGAGATTGAGAAGGGAAGTAGTGCGGCGGGAAGATTTTTGTTGTTGTTGTTGTTGTGGTGGTGGCGGTGGCTGCTGTGGCGACACCGGCTGTTGCTGCTGATCTTGCTGTGGATGCTGTAAAGATTCTTGCACTTGTTGCTGTTCCAGCTGTTTCATTAGCGGCGATTGTTGTTGTTGTTTGCCGCTGCCACCATTGTTGTGACCGTTAGTGGCTAGGTTGGGCGGGTGGTATGGTGGCTGATTGTGATTAGTGGAGGGATTGGTACTATGATGATGCTTGAAGGAAAACAGATCGCCGTAGAATGGTTTACTTGTGTGTTTTGTGCCCGTACTTTGTGCGGTTCCGGAAGCGCCACTTTCGTTCAACACCGATGGCACCGGTGACATGGCGCGTAACGACGACTGCTGCTGCTGCTGGGTGGGAAGATCCATTGCACCGTGTCCATCGTATCGTAGTCCGCCACCGACCGAGGCAGATGTGGGTGAGGTGGACAGATTCACCGGTGAGTTTGTTGGGACGGCTGCGGTCGAGCTCGAGCTAAACCACGATCGGAGATGGCTGCTTTCCTTCTTGCCGCTCGTCGACGATGTGCCAATGTTGATCGGTTGTGAGGAGCTGGTAGCCGACAGGGTCGGTGATTCGAGCAAACCGCCGGCCAGTGAGGATGGAGCGGGCGAAATGCTACTACCACCCGGTCCGCCGGACGATGTGTTTACTAGCAGCTGGTGGCTATTACTGCCCCCCGCACCGGAAGCATTGCCGGTGCCACTTTCAAAATCAAGCTCAATAAGCTCTAGGGAAAGAAGAAGAGTGTTTTAATGGTGAATATGCACATGGGAGGAAACGATGCCTCCCCGTAAGCCGGTTACACCCTCCCCAAACAAGGGGAGGAAAGGAAAACGGGATGACAGACACATACACACACGGCAACACTGTACTGGAACACGCACGAAAAACACCGGGACACGCACTAGTGCGCGGAAGATTAAGGAAAAAATCGAAAAACCACGACGCAAAACGCCTTACACAAACTACGGAACCTGGACACTTTTATAATGTGTACATATAATCGCGACAAAAACACACAGTACAAGAAAGATAATTTAAAAAAAAATCAACTGACTTCCGACAACGTATTGATAACGTGCCACGTGATAAATAACTAAAGGTGAATCATGCATACAACTATGGCTTACATTACTCGTATTTCAACATTTTAAACTCCACTGAAAGCAACGACAAAAAGAAAACGGTCGGGCTTGTGGTGCAAGAACGATACGGATGTACACTGACTGGCTAAATTCGTCTAACAGCGGGAAGGTTGATCCATCGAACGTACGAACCGAAAAACTTAATCTGACTACCCTTTTTTTGCACACAAAATAAGCTCATTTCGGAGCATGATAAATAGCCTACACTAAGCAAATAAAAACGAACGAAACAAGCAAAAGTACACACAGTAAAGTAACAGTAAGCTTATTTGCTATTGACGTACCATTTTCATATACCAATTCTACAACATTACTCACAAAAATTATATGAAAAATATTCACTTCAAAACAAAATCTCAAATCAAAGAACAGAATGATCAACTCATGCATTTAAAACAAAAAAATCATTTTTTAAAAACACACACACACAAACAACACGACAATCATGCTCAAATATAATCGAAAAAAAAAATTAAAAATAATTTTGCCTTTAATAACTAATAAGGACTCTGTCTAAATATTTATTGTTCACACGCACGCACGCTGTCTATGACTCCCGGTGTAAGTAAAATGTGTAATGTGCGAGTCCAAGACTCGCTCTGTGTGTCTCTTTTTTTTCATACCGAGACAGAAATCTTGTAGCGGGCTATCCAGCCGTACTTACCTGGCTTCTCCAAACCGGTGTACTTGTTGAGCACGAACTGCTCCAGTAGCTTGTCCACGGTTAACTCTAAAAATTGACGCTTCAAATCAGAATGGACCTGCGCAGAGAATGAGTGAGTAATTAGGAGTAGGTGTAATGTTACAATCGTTTCTAGCATCGGGACACTTGTTTTCCACCACCATACCTGCCCAACCAGATCGAAGTTGTTCTGCACAATGTCCATGTACGACGAGAGGAACTCTTTCATTTGCTTCAGGTGAGCTTCTTCCATCTCTTGAAAACGCTACAATATGGAAATTTGGAAAATCGAAAGAAAAATATTAATTTTACAGCGCCCCTTGCCCCGAATGACTCATAACGGCCCCATTACTCACCCTACACGTTATTGTCATTTTCTTCTCAAACTCCTGCTTGATTATGTTGTGTTTCTCCACCAGCGCCTTATAGTCGTCCTGGTGCTTCCGTAGCTTCGCTTCCGACTTTTCAATCTCCTTGGTCGAATTGTCCTTGCGCGCCTTCTCCACCTCCTGCAGCCGGGCATTGTGGATGTCCTTTGCCTTCGATACGGCCGTTGTCGATTCCTTCATTGCCTGTTACAAACACACGCACGTTCTAATCTTCACGCAATTCTCCCCCGCCCTTTCCCCTCGGACGCTACCCACCTGCACCGCATCCTGCGTGCCCGATTCCTCTTCCTTGACCGATTTGTGCTTCTTGTGCAGATCTTCCGCGTACTTGGTAACGTTCTTCACCAGCTCCGTCAGCTTCTGCACCTTCTGGGCGTGCAGCTCCGATAGCCGCTCGGTCGTGGACTTGAGGATGATCCAGAGCGGCGAGAATGTGCCGCCGCCGCTCGAGCCCGCCTTGTTTGCAAGCTTCGTCAGCAGCTTCGAGTTGTACTCCTCGAGATTCGAGCGTTCGCGGAAATATTCCGCCAGCTCTTTCGTCGCCGACAGGCCATACTTCATGTTCTGGTACAGCACCTCGTAGCCATTGTTTTTCTCGCCCTGCAGTAGAATAAGGGGATGCAAAAAATCGATGATTAGGATATTAGAATGTTACATGTATAATAAAATAACAATAAAATGTACAATAAAATAACGACAACAACATTAATCGAAGTCCTTGTGTTCAAGGATCGTCAATTATGTTGTTTCCTATTCTTTCTTTTAATACATTTTAACATTTTTTCCATGAAATTGTAAAGAAAATACATTAGTGCAGCACACACGCGAATGAGGCTGCACTTAGTCGACGTACTAGAAATGTATGTAGACACTAATTACGTTTCAAACATAAAAAACCCCACTGCTTGGGCGTGGAGTCTATTTTACCACCGTAAAACACAACAAAAAATAGCATTTCGAGTGTTGGGAAAATTCCCCCGGCCCATATGTTAGAAACACAACCGTACGTAAGCGTTGATACTGTCCAGAAATAGTTTTTCCAGCATGCAATACTAGCCAGAAGCCGCGCCATCCGCAACACAGGGGAGAAACAATTTATCTTTTGGCAAGCGCGCCATCACAACCAACTTCTCTCTTTCTCTGTCTCTAATGGACATGATATTTTAAAACGTCCAACGCACACCAACACAATATAAAGGAGAAAAGTTGAAAAACAACACATTCTTGTGTAATGTTGTTCCAAAGATCAGAACCTTTGCAAGGAACAGTTAGAAACAATGTTGCGCTTCGCTTGTTCTTGACCGTGGCCCGGTGGCCACGATGTAGAGGGCTTAAATTGAGTTAAATCAAATTATTTTGATCTTGCCGGTGCCGGTGTGTCCACGATCACCGGCAATTGAAAGATCTGTTTTTCCCGTGAGATCGCGCCTCGGAAGGGGACACTTTTTGGAGCTAATAAAAAAAAGTGCACGTACCCCAGCATCAGAAGAGACTCAAGCTGCAGTCACAACTATGCGGCGTACAGGGTGTTCATTATGTTCGAATAAGCTTTTGAGGTGGGGAAAAAAAAGAACTAAAGTACAAGATATTCTGATTCTGATTAAGTTTTAAGGGAAGTATAAACTTGGCTTGGCCAACACATACGATCAAATGTCAAATTTCAGGAGATTACAATTCTGGGAGCTGTGAGATCACATGTTCTTATTGACAAAATCGGTCTCCCTCCCGACACCACGTTTTGGACGACATTCGTTCTGTCAACCGTTCTTCTTGAATCGTTCCCGTCGAGGCACCCCGTAATACCAGGGCCATAGATTTATCGAAAACTTTGGTCTTGCAGGGTTTCTGAGTAGAACTAGACAAGTGCGAAACATTTCTAGACAATGCTCAAGATGAACTGGACAGCGGGTAGGTTGAACTGGACAACCGTCGCCTTTTCTCGACAGTGGTCAAGTTGAACTGGACAGTCATATTTGAAATGGATGGTGAAACAGTGTGAAGCGCTCCTCAAATCATCAAAGACACTCTGGAACTGTGGATGTGTTTTCTTTGGGAGGGGTTTACTGAGCAACGTTGGCGAAATCAGTCCACCAATTTGAACAATGTTTCAAAGTTGTTTCAAGACACAGAGAGTCCCATAATAAAAGACGCACTCTTTATCAGCGTGGCCCGACAATATCTGTTGGGCTCTGTTCAGCATTCTCTTGGTTGTAGCCTTCATCCTTCGTCATAATGATGTGTGGGCAATCCTGATCAATCAATCCAGGTTAGCAGTGGTCTTCCGAAACAAGTGATTCAGTTTTCGACGAATGCGGTTTCCACGAGAAATATCAACCGGTGAAATATATCGCCGAAAAGTTCACCTTTGATAGATACCTTTTCCACTAAGCCACGGTACTTCTTCTTGGTGCTTAGTAAATAATCTACTACTGACAGCTAGATGATCTTCAGTAAGCAGCGGCCTGTAAGACTGGCGTCAATATCAAAACACATAATACACACGAAGCGCATCCACACAGGTGTCAAAAGTTGTATTCGAATTCATTGAGCCACCCTGTACAGCGAACGCAAGTCACTGACACAGCAACTAATCTGGTCTGGCAACTGCTGTGTCTGTCCGCTGCATCGTCGCAACTCAATGTTTGCCGGTCAGGTGTGATATTGCTTCTGGGTTCATTTCATCGGAACCGGTTCCAGTGCGAACTTTGCAAACATGGTCATGATGATTTATTATGAGAAAAACATCGAAGGATCATGGAGCCGTTCCGTCGTGGTGGTAACGTGCTTAAAACGCGTACAATTTCCCACGAATCGAAGTACAGGTACAGTATATTTTACTCGTTTTTTTTGTTGTTAGCATTGAACATCAGGCTTGTGCACCATGTGCGCGCGCTAGGGAAAGTCAATGGGCACACGTTTTCTCATCTTGTTTCGTTCGGCACAAATGGCGTCGTCACAGCGACTCCTCCACCTACATTATTGTCCATTTTTATAGCTTCCATATGAAAAACAGTACCACCAGCCAGCTCAGGACAAACATCTTTGGAGAAAAAAAAAGGGACCAAGATGATTATACTCGGACTCCTACGCACGTGGCAAGTTCATTACGAACGCGAGCTGGATGTGTATCCTGCAGGGCGACGAGAAGGTCCAATCGTTACTCCGGTCTCAACTACATACAAACACAAAGAGTATTGGAGATATTTTTAGCTCATCGGACATAATAAACAGAACGTCAGCGGATGAAAGTTAATGAAAGTGTAGCAAGAAGCAGTGATCGAAGTACGAACAACGCACGGACACGAATCAAAATTAATGATTACTTGCGCGAGTTGGCGATTAGTTTTTCCACCACAGCTGGAAATCGTTTGTACAAAGTGGTATATGTTTAACTCAATAAATTCAAGATTACCACTGCATTAATAACAGCATTTTGTTTCAACTATACATTTACTGCATGTCCTTTATTATGCATCTAAAGAAGTATAGCAGTGATGGGTACTCGAAATATGGGAATCATCTTGTTCCGTTTCCGGGTTTAGGATCGGTTCTAATTTCGACTCCGGTTGCGGAATCGATTCTGATTCCGATTCCTATAAAGCTAGGTATTCCAGTGTCGATTACGATTCCGGATTTGAGTTCGGAACCGATTCTGAAACAGAATACAATATCCCATACCGAATCTTCTGTTTAAATCCGCCAAAGAGATGGGAATTGATCCCTTCCCCTCTCCCTTTCCGTACATTGTACGCACTATCGTCCTATCAGTTGATTGTAGTTTGTCATGTTTATTTGTTTATTTACGTTTTGTTAGTTACACTTTCGCAACGGTGGAATCGACCTACGCCAGTTGCTATTTTGGCCCGATATCGATAGAATCGGTAAAAATTGGTTTAGGAGATCTAAGGTCGTAACTGGCGACCTTGTGCGTTGGTGGAATGTCTGGATTCGATGCTGTAGTGCTGGCAACGAATACGGAGTGGCAAACACCACAAAGTACTCGCTAAAAATGGGGGTTTTCTTGGGATCCAGTTGTTAGTCTCCACGGCACGAAGCTCCAAAAAGGCGCTAACCCCTTAGCAAAAATAGAGAGGACAACATCAGAATCGTACCTGGCAGCAACAACATCCACAACCGAGCTCACCCGGGATAAGGTACACTTGTATTGAGGGAGAAGGAAATGACTACACTTCAAATCGGATATAAATTGATTGAGTTGTTGTTAAGCTAGACATAAGCTTAGATTTTAAGGATCACTGTCTGGCCGTCTTTGTGAAATAATAAAAAAAAATCCAATACCCAATCTACTTTTCAAGACCGATTCAAAAAAATTAGAAGCACTCTGTAATCGATTCCAACCAAAACAGCATTTTGTCCAACACTAACGTGTACCTAATTTGCATTTCATTTTCTGGCCTCAACACTTACAGTTCCACTGTGAGAACCAGCGTCTCATTTGCAAACCGATTTGCGTCATGCCAGTGTACAAAAGGATACATTTATGAAGTAATCCCCACCCAGGCCGCTTGATGATGGGCGACATCTTTTCCAACACCACCATTGTTCCTTCCTAGAGATCAACAAGCCATTTTATCCGGTGGTATGCCATAGAATATCCTCAGTTTTTCTATTTGATGCTATGATGATGTTTCAAACCGAAGGGAAGGGAACAAACGTTTGAATTAATTTATCGTGTCTCTGTCAAAGGGCGGCCGTCCAGTTGGTGATCGTGCTAAATGCGATAATTGTTATCCGAAACGGAATCATCCGGTCGGGGAGGCAGGATGTATTTATGCAATTTGGTTTGTGATTTGTGTGTAAATGAATAGAAACATTGTGAGTACTGCGAAGCTGAATTATTTAGATTGATGAGCTTGAGTAAAACATTTTTCTAATCTTCAAGAGCTTAGCAAAGTTTACATGCTTTAGGGCAGTCCGGTGCTTGAGGCGATCGGTTTTTAAAAGGCAGTCTAGTGTCCAGTGTCTAGTGCTAAATTCCAGTGAACCATTCGATACGAGGATCATACTGATCTGGATTTCTGATCCGGCTGTTAAAGGTCACCATGAACGAGGTGCAGTGCAGAGTCAGAGTATCGAACATGATGTCGGAATCGTTCGAATCTCACAGGGGTCTAAGGCAAGGGGACGGACTCTTCTGTCTACTATTCAATATAGCCTTGGATATCCTTGACACGACTCTCTACCGGTCTCTTCAATTTCTTGGGTTCGCTAATGACATTGATATCTGCGCCATCAGATATCTCTGCGATATCTGATGGCCATCAGAGCCAGAGCTCTGATGGCTCTGAGCTCTGGCTCTGATGGCTCGGAGGCTCTGAGTGGGAAGAAGCGTATTACTCGACGGCTATAACCTCGAGCTGGTAGAGGAGTTCTGCTATTATGGGACTGTCGTAACTTCGGATAACGATGTCAGCAGCGAAATCCGGAAACGCATTGTTCAGGGGAATCGTGCTTACTACGAGCTTCATCGTCTGCTGAGATGCAGAAGACTTCGAGACCGCACGAAATGTGAGATATATTGCACACTGATTCGCCCGGTGGTCCTATATGGTCACGAGTCTTGGACCATCCGAGCGGAGGATGCAAACACTCTTGGCGTGCTTGAGCGTCGCATAATCCGGACCATCTTTGACGGTATGTTCGAGCATTGAGTGTGGAGGAGAAGGATGAAGAACCACCAGTTTGCTGAGCTATACGGAGAACCAGACATCCTGACGGTAGCATAGACCGACAGGATACGATGTAATGGAGATGCCGGACTCATGCCCCGCCAAGAAGGTATTCGTCAGCAACCCCCAGTTCGGCACGAGGCGTCGGGGAGCACAGCGAGTTCGTTGGTTGGATCAGGTGAAGGGTGACCTGTCGGAGATAGGGTGCCTACATGGATGGGAAGCTGCAGCCAGGGTTCGAGTTTCCTGGAGATCTATTGTTGACCGGGCCATGTCACGACGACGTGCTCTTTAAACGAGCAGGCCAACATGATGATGATTACGATGATGATCTGGACCCTCCAAATCCATATCGGAACCCGGATTCTCTTCCTGACACTTTTATTCATTGATTTCCGCAATCAAATCTCGCATCGATTCGGGATTCCAGCTGGGGAACAATTAAGGAACAGAATTCCTTCTAGACTAGACACAGAACGATTGGAAAAGGTTTTCCAATTGATTAACTTGCAGCAATCCATTGGATAGCGAACAGTACGATTGTTGGTTAATGTCTTCGATGGACTAGGTGCGTTCTCCGTTGATAGGATACACTTCCTCAAACATGAACAGTGGGTTTTGAATATCTCTACCCTATCTAGTCCAGGATTTTGTTCACCATTTGAACTAATATTCTGATTTCTTGAATCTCAATTGTATTACGGCGAAACGATCCGACAATAAAGACTTAGGACCTTTACTGTCCTAACATGAATTCGACTTCAGATCGAAGAGAGATTTAGACTCATCTAATAAAAATTTAAGTGCAAACCAAACGTTGAAAAATATATTCTTCTTCTCGCCAAGCAGTCATGCAGCCATCTGGGGAAAACACGGAAAAAAGTGAGTGACTCATCGGAAACTCTCTCCCCCCCCCCCCCCCTCTCTTCCATGACCCATTGTTCCAACGCACACAGGAAAGAAGAAACCCCACAAGAAAATCCCTTTTCGTAAGTGATTGAAACACGGAACAATGAGAAGGGTTTGGTTGGCGGTTACTCTCTGTGTGCCGACCATCACATTATGATCAATTTTTGTCTTTCATTGCGCACTCAGCAGAAAAAAAACCGTTTGCTGCTCACAACGACGGTCAACGATGCGCATCGTAACGAACATAGGCGTGGTGTGTGGTTCTTGTTGTACCGTACGTCAGCTGATTTCAGTGCGGTTATTTTCATTCAATCCTCCCACAATAAGGCAGAAGAATTTGCCAATATAACAGAACATCTGTTCGACTTAAAAGAATGATTATTTTGCAATATTAAATGTTGTCGAATATTCAGTGAAATTTCACATGTGCCTTCGTTGCTTTAATCGTCTTATTTCTATACACAACACATAACAAATGTTTCTCTGTTTCCATCCCTAATCCGACCTTCAGTCTACCGTGAAAGATACGTCGAAAAGATGGCTTTAAAACCTGCAACGGCACGTGGGGACCACTTGAGCAATTTTATCTTCCACCCTCGAGACTTGCGTACAAACACATTGGCGCAAGATAATTCCATTCAGCATCAGCTGAGCTTCTTTCGGAAGGTGGGAACTAAAGCCAGGGGTTGCGAAGTGTCGTGTCTGTTGTCTTACTACGGGTGCGCGTGAAATAATAGCAACAACAAAAAAAACGGGTTCCAACAACAATCACAAGTCAAACACCGGAACGTAATGTGTGAGTATGGGCGTCGGCCCGGTTTCCCTGCATCGTACGGGTCACGTTGCGTTCAAGTTCAAGTTCGACGCAACCGATAAACCATTTGCGTCCCAGTGCCCCGAGTGTGTTGCACCGAATATACCGAATATATGTGGCCCGTAATGATGACTGCCGAGGTGACTGAAGAAAAGTAGCACAAAAAACGTGTTATCAGCAGTTGGGAGAAGAAAGGAAATCTTAAATCTAAAAAAAAGCTATGTTTACTGCTGTGCTGATAAACTGCGTCCATAGTTAGACAGCATTCTTGCACACTTGTTGAAGAAGTATTTTGGAAGTATAGACGAAGAGATAGACATTGAAAGGATGCAGATAATAAGGACGATAAGCACGAGATTACAGACAGACAAGGCGTCTTTTCCGGCAAGGAAATCTCGCATGTACTGTGATCGCAATTAAGCATTTTTTTTCTTCATAATGGACGGCCAGGCCGTAGTGCTGCAATTAAGCATTAAGATATCGCAATTTAAATGTACAGATTAAGTGGATTGATATACATACAATTGAGATATTCTTCTTCCCCGCCCAGACTTAAATACTCCCTCTTCACACTCCACATACACTTACCCAGAAGTAGTCGTTGAAGTCGACGGTCATTTTGTCTACGGAGATTTGCAAACGGTTTGTCGTCCTTTAAAAGTGCTTCCCTCCTTTCAATTGCACACTGCAATTAGCTTCTTCGCCGTCGATTTCTTCTTCAATTTTTCACCCACACGATCGCATACACACCACAAACCCCGCGACACGTTATCGCTCGCTATTATTCGCTCCCGTCGCGCGCACTAAAACATAAAACGTCGTGCACCGGCACTACGTCCGCTACTACTACCGCAACATAATGGGGCGCATCTTTGCTGTATCACCACGACCGATGGGTCCGATTGACGTGTGCCAGCACTTGGCCTCATTACCACCTGTCTGCCCACGCTAACGGGCGAAAAACACACTGTTGGCTATGGGCCAGCCAGCCGTGGCAACCGCTACGAAAATGGCACACACACCCCGCGCGAAAGGACAAAAGGGACCCGGGCTGGACTATCTTTCCACTACTTGCGTTGCGCTCTCGCCCACCATTCATACACGAGCGGTAGGAATCGCCCAGATTGGTTGCACCTGGAGCCGGGAATGTTCAGATTAATTTCTTCCGACGCTCATTTTGTTTCACTTTTCTTCACTTTCGCTGATTAGTTTCCGCTGGATATTTTCCATCCGGGAAAGGGGGTGGTGTTTATTAAAATTGTTTCCTTTTTAAGATGTCACACTGTTCATACCTGAAATGGGAATTATTTAATAATTTTGCAAGATTTTCTTGGGGTTGATTTTTTAGACTTAATTGTCCTGCTAGGTCATGCCGACCGCATATCGGTTTAGTAGACTGCTGTGCTCACTACTGGGGAACGGTCCGAATGGGATTCGATCACCGTTACTGCCTTGTAAAGACTTGGATCAAGAGATCCTGGTCTACCATTTCCGGAGTCCATAATTTGATAGCTTCGACCGCAATTGCCATTTGCAGACCATACCATGAAACCGAACATTTATGCGTTACTACGGAAATAACAATATGGAACTCAAAATCCAGTACTGTTTTGTAAAAAACCGATTAGTTGATTACAAGACTAACCGACTGAAATTTTATGTATATAAAAAATGCTTCTTATCCTGCATTCACAAATAAAACTAATTAAACTAAAGAAATACAAACTTAATTCGTATCATCTTCGAAAAGAGCAAAAACAGCAAACAGTCCCTGGCCGTCTAACAGAGTAAAAACAAAAATGAAGCTTCCTATCAGTTGTGTTGAATGCCCAGTGACGAGTTAAGTTGGGGACGTGTGTGTCAACCAGTTGGCACCCCGTTTATCCACGTGTCTTGTGTGGCTTTCGGTACCTTAAAAATATGGCACGCAAAGGAAGGCCAAATTTGTCCAAACACACACACCACCACAGTGAAGAACCCGGTAGTAGTTTGATAGGAAAAATACGCCTCTCCCCAGGCGACCAATGGGCCCAACATGCCTCGGACCGCCGTCCACTAGCTGATGCGTGCCGTATCATCAGCCGGCGGAATTTTCGCTCGACCCGCTCAACAATCGCATTCAACCAACCTGACCAGAAGTATAAAACTACCCAGACACCGTACCGATCAGTACAGTAGGTTGAGCCACTTCATTCCAGGATATTTCGGTGCGCGCGCACACGTCTCACGTTTCGAGCAAACACACAGGAGAAAAATGACCACCAAATCGCTTGTGAGCGTCGCGTTGGTTGCCAGCATTTTGGTAGCCTGTGTGAGTGGATTCCACATGCCGCAGTTGCATGCGCCCAAGTGCAGTCACAAGGTGCACCCGGTAGTGCAGCATCATCCGGTCGTACCGTTGGTGCATCATCCCGTCGTACAGCACCACGAACCTGTGTCCGTTCCGGTAGAGGTAGTCAAGCACACGAGTGCCAGCTTCCGGCCCGCTTCCTTCCTTGAGCTGCTCGAGATCGTACTCGATTGCTTCAACACGCTGCGCATTCCGCTGCAACGGTTCCCATCGTACCTGTCCGGTATCTTCCCGGATGATGCGGAAACCAAGTGCTTCCTGCGCTGTATGGCGATCAAGCTTGGTGTGTACTGTGACGAAGCGGGTGCCGATCTTGACCGTCACTGTTTGCAGTTTGGACTGGGTGAGTGTTGCGAGAACTTTGCCAACCGGCATCTGGTCTGTCTGCAGCAAAACTCTCTTCCCTGCCCGGATCGGTGCACGGCTGCATACAAGCAGGAGCTCTGCTTCCAGGAACCGATCGCCAAATATCTGGACTACCACTTCCACGAGCTGGTTGGGCTGTTGCATCAGGCCAAGTGCAGCCACGATCTAAAAATGCTGCACCCTTAGGCGCGCCAACTGACCTCAACACCGGCGAGGTACACCCACTGCCATTCAAAGCAAAAGCTAATAAAAATCAATAGCACAAAAATATAGCTCATTATTTGCTAGTTTCCTATCCCAACGTGTGGCTAAAAGAGTCTCTTGGTACGTTTTCCCGTCCGGTGTTGGTACGTTATGAACGGTGTGTTTGCCATCAGAAATCATCCCCATTCTCGCTCGTTCGCTTTTTTCTATGCCAGTCTAGAATGAGTGTAGCAGCAGTTCGATGTGAACACAAAAAAGGGCACCCCGCGATATGGTTTCACCATGCTGCTATTTTCGAACCATTTTATGAGTGGAAAAATAAAAAAATATATGTTTTTATTTCACAACTGATGACACAACAAAACATAAACAAACCTACTTATTTGACGTACGGCGTTGACAATTAAAGCAGTGCGTGTGCGATTGGCCTAAAAAAAAGGATTCCTTCCAAGTGCCAACAAAACTAAACTGAATTTATAATAGCCAAATTATTGTTTTCGAAGTATTATTTGTTGTGATTTGGGCGGTTTTTCCGGTTTGAGCATTGATGTCAGGATTTTTTCTGATTTTAACTAGAAGTCACAACAAGCCTACTATGATAAGGCCGAGAACAATGAAAATTCTTGAAAAATGTAGGATTTCCGTATTTTTCCCCCGATAAAGCGGAACTCGTGTGTGAGCTTTTGGAAATCATTACAATACTATGCTAAAAGGGCATGGAAAACGAGAAACACAAGATACAGCCCTAACCACCGCCGGTTAACACTCTTCTTCCAGCACTTCGTTTGGTGCAATATTTTTGTTTTACACCCATTTGCGCAAACATCGACACATTCGTGACTGCCGATTTACCAGTGAATTAGATATTCATTTTTTTTTTAAACACACACTAACACACGAAACCATGTTACACAATCTACCGTGCTATTGTCGCGTTCCTTCGCTTGCACAGCCTTGCACTTTTGTTGCAGCTTTGCTTATGGTAGGGATACTACGGGCAACCCCGAGCCAGTTCCGCCCCATTACCGTTATTGTGCAGCTCTCGTCTCTCGAAACGAGTCACCCTTTCTGCCCTTACTCTTGCGTTTTCGCCCCTCCTACTGCCGCTAATGAAACAACCGGATAATGGGGTCGGAGCTCTGGAATCAATAAAGCATCGAGCGAATTCGCCCGCTGCGTCGCTCTCGACCGTTGAACTTTTTTGTTGATTCTATCGGACATGTAACAATAGCCGGTATCACGCGCACACATACACAAACGCACGCACGCATAGGTCACAGTGATTGCAGTGGTTTTCTTTAGCTGGAAAGAGAATTTAGCACATCTTCCAGTCGGCGCTACCACCAATGACACCCGGGAATGCCGGAACGCGCCCTTCTCGCTATCGGGGGACCATCATCCGACGCACACAAGCACACACGCATGATCACACTCAAAAACAGCCCTTTTTCCTATTGTTGCTACCCTTGGTAAAGCACACAAATTAGTGCTTGCACCGTGCCTTCCTCGCAGGGACCACTGAAGCATGAGAAAAAACACTCTCGTCGGCCCGTGGCACCGTACTTTCGGTCGCCATTTGCTATCACTCGCTTGCCATCCAGTGCTGCCGCGCCACCATCACTCGCCTGCCACTTGCACTGAAACGGACGATGTGGGCGTATCGCTGCTTTATTACCAGTATGGAAACACTTACACTCGTTCCAACATTCACACACTTGTTATCCGTGCGTATATTTACGGATACGCCTGGAACGTCGGAAGAATGCTAATCAACTCGTACAAGAGGCTGTACTTGCTTTGGGTGTCACACTGTGGCTGGCTGGCTGGGTGGAGGTGTTTAGCACTACGTCGTTTTGTGCTGCACTATACCACACACACGCACAGCACCAGCACCGGAAACCGGTCAATAATGAGTCGCAGTGGGGCGTTATCAACGCTACACTTATGCCGAAAGGTTTTTGGCCAACTTTCTTGCCCGTTTTGCGACCGACAACAGCGAACAGAAACAAACGAAAAAACCAAACGGGACCAGAATACGACGGCGACGGCGAATGAAGGAATTTGCTGTCAAAGGTTCCTCTTCTTGTTTTGCAAGTCTTTGCAAGCGGAACCTCACAACAGCGTAGGCGTTCGGATGTGTCAGTTTGCGTTGCTGTCATTTTCAAATGCATTTGTTCGAATGCCGTTACAGCGAGTGTTCGGAATAAGATGAACAAAGAAACATGCAATTTGTTTCAAAAATTGTGTTCGTTGATATCGTAGAGCAAAGTAAAATGTATTTTTATCACAATGTGATTTTTAATGCAGTTATAGGGTACACACTTCTGTAGTACTTACTTACTTACATACTTATCAGGCGCTACAGCTGCTTTGCGATCTTGGCCTGTCGCAGCAGAATCCGGAACCGCTCACGGTCCCGCGCCGTCGTCCGCCAATCCGTTATACCGAACTTGATGGCGGATGATTCCACCCCATTAGCTTCTGTAGTACATGGAACTGACTGAATATTCTCAAAAAAAAGGTTCCAAACCGTAAAGCACAAAAAAAATTTAAGATAATACTCTGATCAACAAGAGCTTTCCATTCAAAATGTTGCGATCATATGATTATGAGCGTGCAAAAGGACACGTTCGAAAAGGATAACTGTATCCGCCTGGTTTGATATTTTGCACAAAAATTGTATAATTCAAAACTACCCACAGCACCCGATTGCGCAAGCAGACCATTGCCTGTTTCTCCGCCTATCAGCACCCTTCCTGGGTGTGATAGTTTTTTCACCGGGAATTTTCAAAACAATCCGCTGTCATGTGAGGTTCCAAATCGGCAAGAAACAACTCACAAAAGGGCCGTCGTCGCCTCGTTGGTTCAAAAACTATTCAGGCTTCAATGAAATAGTGCAATTTTAGCTCGTAATTACAGGTACACCTGCATTCTTGCTTACCCGTTTAGTTATCCTTTCCAAGAAAGCCACTCACCATGGCCTAGTACTGTTTTCTTGTTCTCTTCAGGCGATGGCTCCTTCCGCCGCTGGTGCTACACCTCTCCGCGCATCGTCCACAGTGTCAGAACCACCTGCTTCAGGGACATGGGTCCGGCAGAGCAATCTGCACTGGTACCATCGATGGATGATCCGGGTGCTACAGGCCGGTCCGATACCTGCGCACGTCGCATTCATCATGGACGGTAACCGACGGTACGCCCGGAAAGCGAACATTGCCAAAGCGGAGGGCCACTCGGCCGGGTTCGAGAAGCTTTCCGAAACACTGCAGTGGTGCCTGGAGGTGGGAATCAGCGAGGTGACGGTGTACGCGTTTAGCATCGAAAACTTTAAACGCACACAGGAGGAGGTGGACACGTTGATGAATCTGGCTCGGGAAAAATTCCAACGACTGCTAGCGGAAAGGGACAAGCTGCACGAGCGGGGCATTTGCATTCGAATCATCGGTAACTGGGATCTGCTCGAGCCGGACATACGGCGCAGCATCGCGGAAGCGGTACTGCTGACCAGGCACAACCGTAACGCCATCCTGAACGTTGCGTTCGCGTACACATCCCGGGACGAAATTACACATTCCATCCGTACGGTTGCGCAAGCCGTCGGCGATGGGCAGCTCGAACCGGAGGACGTTAGCGAGGAGCTGCTCACCCGCTGCCTGTACACAAAGTATTCCGCCGAACCGGATCTGCTGGTGCGCACATCCGGTGAGGTGCGGTTAAGTGATTTCCTGCTCTGGCAATCGGCCACAACCGTCATGTACTTTACCGAAACGCTTTGGCCCGAATTTACCATCTGGCATCTGCTCGGTGCGGTGTTCTACTATCAACGGGTACGCTGGCGGATGATGGACGTGCGGGAAACGTTAGACCAATACACTGCCGGTACTAGTGTAGAGTTGTGCGGCAAGCGAAAGGAGCGTATCGGCCGGTTTTTGGAGTACGTCGAGCGGGAGGAGGAACATTACCTGATGCGGCTGGTACGGGGGACGGGTATAAAATAAAAACGGGGGGTGATCAAACTTCTGTCTACGAGGGGAAGTTGTTGTCGTCATCGTCAGTGAGCGTGAGAAATTATGTAAAGTTTTGGTTTGTTTTCTCTTTTCCACTAGGTGTTATGTTATAAACGAACAATGCTAGAACAATGCCAATATCGCATACCAACCATAGCTTTGCGGGTGTTTTATTTCGGGTTAGTGTTGGGAAATTTTTTTGAAAAAAAGGAACGAAACGGAACTGGTCCAAATTACAAAGGGAACGGAACGCAAATCAGAGGTGCAAAAGAACCAAACTTAAAAATTTTAGCGATTGCTAATGGTGACCTACTTTCTTTACAAAGCCAATTTTGAAATATAGTTTATCATTAGGCCTCGCCATAGCCCTCTCACGATTGGAACTGAATTTGTTTCCAGCCAGTATGCTTTTCTGGTCTGTGAATAGGAAATAGTTTGTTTCCTATTGTTCCGTTCATAGATAGTCACATATCGACATATAAATTAGATTTATTGTAGTTTGAAAGGTGCTATGAAGCACCCGTTCTGATCGATTGTGAGCTCAAGCGCGGCATTAAATTGGCGCATAAATTCCACATGTCTTAATGTTTCCGAATCATCTGATACACAAGATCGTTATAAATCGTTATAAATGGCTCGGAACGGAACGATATCGAAAGAAGGATAGGAACGGTAAAAAAGGAACTATTTTACATGGTTCAAGCCGGAACGACCAACACTATTTCGGGTGCTGTCTGCTGCCTGCTTCTGAAACGCAAACGGCCGTTTGTAATCGTGTTTCACTAGTTGTTGAGTTTATTGTAAATTCTGTGTTCTCGATGATGGATGACGGATGGTGGTTAGATGAATTCAATCAGTTACATTAGTGTCTTCCTCTGCCTCGTGGGATACGCGACAACGGTTCTCCTTTTTCAAAAAATTCACGTAAATCCTCCTTCTCAGATATCAACCCTAACCACCATCCTTGCGTAAATTTTCTACATTTGCATCGATCGACTGGACAATCCATTTTACAAATCCGAATACACACGCGGATTTATGCTCTTACTTCGAATGTGATTTATTCCTAAGCTTCTCGCTCTCTTCCTCTACATACAAACTACCACCACTTGCCTGGTCTCTAACGCCACGGATAGCACTAATCACGTATGTGAACAATGGACGACGATGAGCGGCGTTTTGGGATCTAAATAAGGACTCGCGTGGACGCAAAAAGAAAAAAAACGATCGCTTCCTATCGCGGATTACTTGAGATACTGGTACTACGTGTCTTCCCTATAACGACTTCGCCGGTATTAGTATTAGTTTGGAAGATGTGAACACGTCGAGTATAAAAGTTAATCAAACGCTTCCTCCAAATCACAATTACAACCATGACTCACACGCAGCATTCCAAAAATCAATCCTTTCCTCTGACACACGATTCGGGTTCGGGTTAGTAAAATGAAAAATTTGAATACGTATAATGTGTTGTAACGCTATATGACTATATACTTGTGTAAAGGTAATAAGGTAATAACTAGTTCAAAAGGAAGCGACCACCGGGACAGCGACCCGGTGCAGGGCGAACGAAAGGCCTAATGGGGCAACAAATAGGTACTGTTTTTGCTTATTTTTGTCCCTGCCACAGACGAACAAAAACCCAACCGAAAGTTCAATCCTGGTGGGACGATTAGTTGTTTGTTGGTATTGGCCGGCGTGCGCGCACGGTTTTGTCGTTCCATATTGTAAAAACAAAAAAAACAAGATCCTGCTTTTATCCTTGCTTGCTTGTTATGCTTACATAAATATGTACCTCCTATATCACGTGTGTAAGCGACATCAATATGGTCGCACATTATTATGCTGACTGATGATGATGATGATGATGATGGTTGGCAACTATTATAAATGATAGGGTATCTATCTCCCGCGTAGTATTTGTTCATCCGGTTGCATCATAATCATCATCACCATCGGGATTCTTTACGCCATTTTCATTCGGCGCCATTTAAAATTATCCTAAAAACATCTCCTTTGTCCCCAGTAAGGGGTCACGGGTCTGTCTGTGGTAAGCGTGCTACAGCGGCTTTTACCATCACACATACACTACATGTACCGACATTACCTTCCTGCAACCGTATTTACACAATGTGGTTGTTGTTGTTGTTGTTGTTGTTGCCACTAGTATCAGACGACCACAGAGAACGCCGTGGGGCGCGTCTGTTGTTACCAACCCCCGAGCCGGGCACTGATTCTGTCGGTGCTGGTGCTGCTGCTGCTCCACCGGCCGGGTTAAAGTTGACGTTCGGTAATGCGGCCACACCGAGACGCGCTCCCGCACTGGTCGAGGGCATGTCCGGTGCGGAACGGACCTGTGCCTGCCGTGCCCGGTGACGGTGCATTGCATCGAGCAGCTCGTCGTCGGTCGTATCCTCCGAACCGTGGAACGAACCGGACAGCTGCGCGTTGAGGATGTTATTGCCGCCGGTACCGAGGGGCATTGCGGTGGGATTGACCGGTGAGGATGACGATAACGGTTGCTGCGGAAGTGCTGGTGGTTGTGGTGAAGCTGCTTCCTGCTGAGTGATGCTGGTTACGTGTTGCTGATCCGTTGAAGTTTGAGAGGAAAACAATCTACCAAAAAAGAGTCAGAAAAAAACTGATTTAGCAAAACGGTACGCCTTTTACGCTGTGTGCACATCTCTAAGCGGTGCAAATACCTTTGGAAAAACCTCCAACGGGACAGTGGAACCACAACATTGTCACCGATCGATGTGTACGGTGACTCGTTGGGTGGTTGCTGTTGTTGCTGCTGCTGCTGCTGTTGCGAGGAAGCACGGCCACGCAACAACCACCGTGCACTAGGTACATTCCGATCGTCCAACAGTTCATCATCGTCATCGGAGGCCGGCACCTCCATAACATGGCTGTTGGGAGCGGCATTCTGTTGCGTGTGCTGTTCCTCCGTTTGTGGAGTGGCTGATGACGGTGGGACAGCCACATTACCGACTAGAGCAGCTGGAGTGGAAGACGATGTTACAGGTGGGGCGGTTACGACTGCAGCAGCAGCACCACCACCACCACTTCCCACCGTTGCACTGTTATCCGTCGAGTTAAGTAGCGGTGTCGATTCGTCCGCATTCGTCGATGACATACTGTCGCTGGAGTAACGACGCTGGCGTGCTTCGCCTCGCACAATCACTCGCCTTTTGCAGATAGGACAAACGCGCCGATTCTTCGTCAACCAAGGATCGATGCAGATCGCGTGATATGCTGTGTAATAGGGAATGGAAAACATTCACAAAAGCACAAGCACGAGAAAATCCCGTTTTTTTCTACCTACCATGCCGACAGGGCAGCACCCGAAGACGCTCGTTCTCCACAAAATCTTCCAAACAGATGGCACACACATCGAACCGCATCCCTTTGGCGAACTTTACAATGCCGATCCTTCGAAGTACGCGGGCCGGCAATCGATGACGCATCCGACGACGGCGCTCCCGAATACAACGAATAATCATGAACAGCACCTGCAATACACGCTACCGAAAATCAGCGAGAAAAACACATGCACACGTACAGTTGGTCATATGCGTAAATCGGACACCGGTGCTATGAATCGTTTACAGTACCCCCGAGCACCATAATGTGCACACTTAAGGATAGTGAAACGTGATGGGTGAAAAGCTCCATAACACACCAAATGTCCGATTTTTTGCCGAATGACCCCCTATTTTATGATGGTAAAGTATTTGTGCAAGAACCCATCGAGACCAGCGAGGACGGTGATCGACTTACCATGATGATAAAGCACAACCCAACTACAATGGCGAACGGAATAATCAGATTATTGCTAATGTTGAACGGGATGTCATCGGTAATGACGAGAGCATAATCTCGATCGTACAGGTACGCCTCGATGATGCTGCGCCCACTGCTTTCGCCAACAAACACCGACGGAATGAGCAGATCTTGCGGATGATTGGCAGACATGTGCTCTATGTGTGTGTGTGTGACACAAAGGTTGGAAAAAATAAGGTTAAATTTAAAATTGTACCCCTTCATCAGCAATGGAGCTCCTAAAACTTACCCAAATCGTTACTGCCCACATTGTGCACGATAACCATTGCGTATCCAGCCTGTTGCGCATTGCGTACCTTCACCTCGAACGAGCAGTTGTAACTAGAAATGTATTAAAAAGTAGGCAAATATAGAACAAACACACACAAACAAAACCTCAAACACAAAGTGCAAAGGAAGGTCGCTTTACCGTGCAATTACTACCGCAAACTTGCTGGTAACATTCGGTGCTGGGCGCATTTCAGTACAACCATCCGGTGGATCGGATTTGTCCGCCAGTACCTTCAGCCCGGAGTCGGGAATTTCACCCCCAAAGGTGGCTGGAAGGTCACGAAATTCTTCGATAATCTGCAATGAAACGTAAGCGGGGAATGCATTTATGAAACAAATAAAAGCTCTATGATCTAACCGACGCTGCAACCGAGACAAAACTCCATCCGAGAGGACATTTCTTCTGCAATTTTTCTTTCTATTTGAACCTTGACCGAAAGGGGCCGTAAAGCATTTTTTCATCTACTTTTCTTTTCGGTATGGTTGTCCGTATTATCATAAAAACGGTTAATAACTGTTAAAATAGCCACTCCGCTCAGGCTGCGCTGATACGGTGCAAAAGCTTGTCATACTATCTGCCAGCGCTATCATCAAGCCAGCGTATTATGAAGCTAGCGAGGAGTATGTCCAGTGTTTCTGATGATAGAGTGAAAAAGAGTGCAGAAAACTCATTCGAAACAGGCAAAACCTTAAATAATATTCATTGTTCCAGCAGTCACATGTCTACCTGTGCCTGAACATAACAAGTTCGCCTTGCGTTTTATAGATTTTTATACAAAAGTAAAGCTTTTTAATAAAAGTATAGCTCTAAGAGGATTTTCAGGGAGATCGATTCTATTTTTTGATCAAGGATCATAACGCAGGAGAGTGAGCCAATCCTGCAACAAAGCCATATTACAAACGTTCTACTCTCTGTTCACAGCTTGATGTGACCTAAAACCAGTCTGTAATCGTTTATTTTTCCAACTGACTGCGGCATGTTGTAACACGTTGCATGGTTTCTATAAAGAAGTTGTTGAGCTGACCTTAGTTGATGCTTTCGCATTAGACAGATTCGGGCCAGAGATTAAATGCACAACTTCATGATTAAATAAGATCATACGCTACGCAACACAATGCGTTATATGGTAAGAGGGTGGACATTTGGGTTACCAATAAGAATTTATAAGGATTTTTCAAAAGAAATTAGAAGGCTTTTGCGGCTTTTGTTAATGAGAATCCGTACTAATTCAAATCAAATGGAAATATTCGGTATGAAATTTAAAGCGATTGGCCAATGCATATTTTTTAATCCAATACCATGTTTTTTGTCACATGTTTTCCTTGTTCTGCAACATCCAGCACCTGTCCAATTGCAAATTAAAACATCACGAAATTCGTGCATGCCAAATTTGTGTAACTCCAATCATAAACCACCCACACTATACAATGGCTTTGTTTAACCGTTCTCTTAACATTACTTCTAAGTATCATTTCAGTGGGTCAATGCTACCGAGAAGAGTTGCAAGCAGTGTACAAAAGTAAATCGATAATTTCATTCATATAATCAAAATCCTTTTCGTTCCTTCTAAACACAAAAAAAACTGTCCTGAGATCGATGGACCTTTATCCAAAGATAGGGCACGTTTCCTTTACTCAGATAACGCTCCAGAAGAGCAGGTCGGATTTAGTTAACCTCTTCAATAAAAGAATACATTTTTTCCTCTACTTTGTTCTATAAAAAATACAGATAATACACTATCTTTATCCTTCGCAGATTGGCTACGAGTGCAAACGACTGCAGGCGTTATCTTTTATCCCGAAGGTTATTATTTTGCGCTTTGTGATTCGTCCCCGATTTACCTTACCTGATCGTTCAGCATCTGATAGACTAGAATGTCTGCCTTTGCGAAGGGTATCAGCTGCAGCATCAACAGGATCATCGCGACCAACAGCACCGTCCGATGGGAGCGTCGATTGGCGATTGGCGTTTTGTTCGGTTGCCGGTGCTGATAGCGTCCATCCTGTAAACGCTCCGTACCGTTTTCCTCCTCCGACATTATCACCGTCGGTTCTGGCGGCATGTTCATTTTACGCCACGTCGTTTGATTACGTTTCAAAATGGAGCGACGATGACCGACCCTTATGCCGACAATCGGACGTGTACTATATATAGTTCTCGTACTCTTGTTTCGCGTCCCCGGGTATCTGTTGCCTGTGTGATACCCTTTTTGCTAGCCGGTATACGGCGGCTTTAGTCTCGCACAGATCGTATACTGGACTTTCTTCCTTGCTGCGAGCTTCTTTTTCACAATTGCGGATGAAGAATGTAATTCACAACTCTCTAGTGCCTGTCCGGCTCTAGGAGGGTGATAATGGTGATACTGACGATCATGCCTAACATTCACCTCCTCAGCTTGCCGGCATTTGGAAGGTTGACAAAAGGACCGGGTGCTGTCCGCTTGTATCAGGTACGAATGCGATACGTTCCACGATTGTCTTCACGTATGGTGATTATTTGTTTGCACAAGAAAATTATTGTTTCTACACAAGCACATCAATCCGGTTTATGTTTGATTGAAGAGTATTTAAAATCTTATCCCAAGGGTATATGGTGAGACCTACAAAGAAAAAAAAGAAAACTCATTTTGAATAAACAGTTTTTTACAAATGTAAAACATATCAATTCTTATTCTAGAAAAAATAGTCTTTATGACAACAAAATCACGAACTAAATATTTGAGAGCATATTTAAATCAACAGGAAAAACTTCCACACAAACAGACACACACACACCTGTCACAAAGCATGAACCGAGGGAGGCGAGAAGTTCACGTCCGTTCGTTCCCAAGCATGGCCTGTTGTGTGAAGGTTCAAGGATGTTGTGACTGACTCTTTTTTCCGCTATTCCAAACACTCGGTGGGAGCTACGTTTTGTTTCATAAAAAGCACCCCTTTCACGACTTATACGCGAAACATCGTGAAAATTAACGGTAAGAAGACGAAGAAAAAAAAACACACACACAAACACTTTTAACAATTCCAACGAGACAAGAACATGCCCTGTATGGTTGGAGGAGACTTTAAAGCGACTCGAACAGCTGCTGCTTCCTGACATCTATTTTGCTCTAATGCTTTGTGTGAATGGAAGCGTAATAGAGTCAGGTTTACACCAAACAAACACTCTTCAACGTTCTTTTAATTGCGGGTGTGTGTGGGGAGGAATGATGATGATGAACCATCACCACCAACACCATTTTGTGCAATAAGTTATGATGCAAATATGCATCAGAAGACGGTGATGGGTCTAGAAACGCTCGCCAACTAACCAGTTGATTATCAGCTTGACTGATAGCACCTAAATAGCGATGATTTAAGCCGAACATATTGTGTTTGTGTTTTTCGTTTCTCTTCTTCTCATTCAATTAGCACCAATCATATGTTTTATATGTTTTAGGGATGACTGCCACATACACACGCACACACAAACATGCATCAGTTGTAAACATATTTGTGATTGGTACGCGTGTTGTAATCATCGTTGACAGTCTACAGCGATACACGATAGAGCTAGAATTGGGGGATGATTTGGTGAGGGCACGGACACATAATCGACCCTCTCCCATCCCATTCGAATGCGTCATATGTGTTCTACGGGTGTACGTAGGGTCGATCAAGAATGACGGGAGGCTTGTGCCTGTATGTAGAGGTGTTTTGCTGCATGATCATAAAAGCTGATCACACAGTAAGACACAGTGGAATGGATCCAGCTTGAAGTACAGAAAGCATGCTCACATACACACTTAAAACGTATGGTCAACAGGGGAAGCATTGCGTTTTGTTTTTATGTCTCTTCTACAAACTTGCATTACGCATTCTGTTTGCGATCTCGCCGTTCAATTGACAATCACATTGAAACTGCACTACATTCCGCTAAAACAGACAGGAAATTTTAAGAAAATTAAAATCAAAATTAAACTTCTGGCGTTCTGGACACAGGCTCTGTTACTAGGTGACACACAATGAAGTCTCGATTGATTTTTCCTCTAAATGCATCATCATGTCTTGCGTGTGCGTCGATTTATTTCTCGTTATCATCATCAGGTGCTTCACTCTGCTACTTAAGCGAAACAGACCCATTCTAATCCGGGTTGGAAAAAGGGCACGTACACTTGAAGCTTTTTTTTCTCATTCCCGCAGAGCTCACTGTTGTGTACGTGGTTGTGCATTCCCGTAACAAAACACAAACTGGCCACTAGGTAACGTTAACCGATCGATTCTGTCTGCTGACATGACTTAGCTGTACGGCTTTAGCTGCTTAGAATATGACCCAAACACGAACGCTGGCGGAATTCCTGAAGCTGTCTGGGAAAGAAAACATTTCACAGACGTTGTGAAGTTATTGCTTGGACGTGTGCTGACCTTGCAATCGTGAATGCTGCTTGTTAGCGGTGAGATAATTCATGCAAGCGTTTTGTTTGGCAACGAGTCATCCCAAGATACAGGATAGGTTCGCTTTATGTTTCCATTTCACTCGAAGAAAAACGGCTAACTATTCACAACACCAACCACGTACCAGGGCTTTACTGTGTGGTGTTCGTTTCGATACAACCCACAGCGAAACCAGTGTTTGCCATATGATGCACGGGAAGTACTTTTTTCCACTATCACACATATCTGTTTATAGTTAGGTAAAAGTACGGAAGCAGCCCTTAAAATAGCAGCTACTTTCAGCAGCCAAACAAACAAGAGATGGGTGGGTTGAATTGAACCAGGCGAGATTTAGTTCTTACCTACGGATGACTTCCGCTAGCAGGACATCAGCAAGTAGTAGGGTTTACTGCTTCTTTCGCTAAAAAGATCTTTGCTATGCTTTTTCGTTATTCCTCCCCATGGGGTGTGCGCACACACTGCACCACATCGTAGTAAACAGCGAACGCTTTTGACATACAGAGCGATGACAACTAACACCACCGAATGCAACGAACGAAACAAAAAAAAGTCAAAACAAATTTGCTCCTTATCCGTTTCTTTTTCACTTTACGATTATCGCCTGGAATGACTCATTTCCTGTTCACTTTTCAATCGGAAGCTACCACTGTAGCTGTACACGAAGTAATTGTTGAAAAAGTGACCACTTCCACTGGCTTGTCGTGTAGGCTGCTGATCGAGCGAGGACGTAATCACTAAGCAGCCGTCGCCATTATTGTCTTTGCATTTGAAAACATTGCAATCATTGCCCGCATGCACAAACACAACCACACTAGTGCCGTATCTTTTCACGCAAGGGGGTTTTGTGAACAGACGAACGAACCAGGGAACAATACCGAGATGGATGAAAAACTGCGTTTTAACCGTACCTTACTGCAGCACACCGAAGAACACAAAACACTTTATCCACCAGGAAAATACTTCACCATCCCGAATGCACCACACAAAAACAAAGTTGCGCTGCTGGCTGGAAAACCAAAGACCACTACCACCACCACTGTGTTCTAACTGCGCGATTAAAGCTTTCCCCGTTCGCACAACGAAGACGCACTATCTTGTGATTCTGTGGATCCGTTTTCGACACCAGAATTTATTTAATTTTACGTTTATGTTTCCGTGAACACACTTCCTTCTTTTTCAACACAGCAATATTATCGCTGTACAAATAATCGACCCCGTTCAGGCGCAGCACAGGCACGAATGCTGACAGTGCTGTTGGTTGGTTGCCTTCTTGTCAAAATGTTATGTTTCTGCTACGGCCGCGTCTACACTTCGTGGCATTGCAGCTGGAATGTTGTTTTCAATTTCATTGCGTTGTACAAGGGATTTTGTATATCTATTAGCTACTTTTCAGGGAAAGACAATTTGAAGGGACCATTCTTGCCGATGAGATATGTTGTAGCAGACTCCAAATAGTTACTTGATCATTTTTAGCCAAATCTTCTTCCGTTCGAGATTCAACTTGAAAAACTTTATACAAATATAGCTTTTTAGCATATGAATTATACCATTAAAGAATCTCAAAATATCCCTTTGACATGCAGGAATAAGACAAAAAAAAAACAATTCCAAACACAATTTATTTTTTCAAATCGACCTGTATGTTTTTTCCTCTCTGTGGAATTACGAAACATTTCGATCAGTTTGGATTTTACGTTCGAGCAGTACTCTTCGCGACGGTCGGCCCGAATAAGCGAAACCATTCGTTTTCCGAGCTCAGCGTTAAGTAATGGCGGATGTGTTCGTACGGTGCTGCGTCAGAAAAATGAAATTTTCAACCTGTTCTGAATGAGTGTGGTGATTGAACTAGTGAAAAAATGGAAGATAGAAGCTTAGTGAAGGGAAATATTCTCGTAGCAGGTAAGTGCGGTGCCGTGACACGAACAATTAAGCGTCGAAAGTGTGCGAAGCCCTACGCCGAGACATGGTGTGAACCGAGCTCGCTTAGCCCAGCGCACCCGTGTGCCTATATGTGTGCGTGTATGTGGAAAAAGAGACACGGAAGGAGCAGCTAACCCAAAAACATACGCCTGGAAACGTTTCTTTATTAGTGGTGTTAAATGGTGTGTTTATTTTTTTCTTCTCCTGTTTAATGCCTCTTTCTCTACAGAACTATATTTTTTGATTTCGAAATTTTTGGCCAATGGACCGCTGCGTGAGACCGCGAAGGTAAGTGACGCTCCGATAGATGAAATCGAAAAATCTGTTCAATTTATTGAGTGTTTGACGTTTTGTTTGTGTTTTGACTCGCCGTTTCCTTATTTACAGGTTTTGGTACAGGAGTTGGAACATTTAGACGTAAGTTTAGACGCTGTTTTGTTGTCATTTCTCGATCTCTCTACCACCTTGCCTCACTCATTCCTTACCCCTCATTCCCTATTGTGCTGTGTCGATCCTTTCCAAGCTTTGTATCGCGGAGCGCATATCGAGAGGTACAGAGCATGTCCCGCTTTCCCATAAACCACCTAGCCATGGGAGAGAAGCAGACAACACGCTCTTGGCTAGGCAAGTGTAGCTGTGTGCGTGTGTACATGGTGGCGCGGTGTAAAGCTGTTCAATGAAACACACCACCCAGCACAGTATTCGATTGGGAGCAGATTTGAAATAGCGATCATATTTAATGATGTAGTTCGCCTAATTTTTCCTTAAATTATTTTCTCAATTAATAATCCTATTTTTGAAGCTGTATTACAATTAAATTTTACAAGAACTCTGAAGTTTTTGTGATCTTTTTTTTTCGCCGCAGAACACACTGCATTGCTACGCTAAAACGCGGTAGCATCGTTAGTAATCATCGAGCACGTGTATTGCCCACCTCGGCTCTTCCCTACCTTACCTCGCATCTACCCATTTTGGCTTTACCGGCAAACAGGGTCCGTCCGTCCCTTCTCTCCGCCACCCATGTCTCTGCCCGTGGAAGCGTGCAGAGGGAATTCCCAAAGTCTTAGGCGTCTAGGCTAGAGTAAAACGTCAGACGATGGTTTTTGAATCAGGCGGGAATCTCCCTCTTGGCACAGTCGGCCTTGACCTTGTCCTAGTTTAGAGACGGGCTTTTATTTACCTTTTTTTTACTCTAAAGGTTGTACACATATTTGCCTTTGGAGTACGTGGAGAGTTCGTGCGAGCATTATGTTCTATTTCTTTCGCTGACATTTGAAAAAGTTTAACCTCCCCCCCTTCCCCCCCTTCGCACTTTGTCATTGATGACTCATCGATCCTCGTCCTTCTGTTCGGTGCATCTCCCACCCTTCCTCTCTCTCCCTCTTTTTCTCTGCCCCGTATTCTTTTCCTTTTTCCCATCTTCACGTTGACAGGTCAACGACTTTTAACGCTATATTTTTGTTTTGATTGTGTCTCCCTCTCACTGTTACCGCACCCGACTATTTGCGTCGCCCTTCCGCTCTCTCGCACCTGGAACTGTTGACCGGAACTGGACAATGTTTACGGAAATAGATTCTACCACGGCGTCTGGACTGGACCGGTCAGGAGCATCGTCAGTCGCTGGAAGAGTTGGTGAGTAATGAGTAATAAGTGTACCAGATGGAATGTCCACTTTTCAGCTTTCATTGATGATGTATTTCTCGTTGGCCACCGGAAACATTCTTTGGTGGCGACTGTTGCCTTTAAAGGGGGCCACTTACGAACACAAGCACACACGTGCGATGAGCACAAATCGTGCGAACGTGTCAATGGCATCTCAGTGTGCGATGACGGGGCCTTGCTGCGTATGTGTGTTAGTGCGCGGTGCAGCTTTTACGCTCTACCGTCGTACGGTTAAGGCGTCGCCTCGATGTCCGGGACCATTTGAAGGTCGCCGAACTGCGATCGGATCGTCTCCGGTGTTGTTCTGGGACTACGTCCGGAGAATTTCGGACAAATTGATATTTTTATCTAGATTTGGGGAACTTGGAATGTTGTAAAAATCTATTTCGATTAACAATATGTTGTATGTTCTTTGTCGCCTCGTAGTCCCCCGGAATGCTTTATCCGCGCCAGATTCCGGAACACGGAACATCCGAGAACCGGGTTGGTTCGTATCTCCGGATGAATGTTTTTTCCATCAATGGACGGTTTCCGCCATGTTAGTTTCGAACGTATTATTCCACTGTAAGTGCAGAAGTTGGATCGAATAAACCTTTTTTGGTTAGCATTATTACTCGGTGGCCATTTCATCATTCCGCTCGACGGAAGTGTTCGTTCCGATCACCTCCCTTTCAGTCGTCGGATGATTGGTTTCAGTCGAGCAACAGAGCGCTTGCTTCGCTTTGTGCCGAGGGCGATGTGTGAGTGTGGGTAATGCTGCTAACACGCAGCTGCTGCTTCTCTGCATTGGAAAAAAACGACGGGGGTTTTTTCGAATTTAGTTTCGTTTTAAATATTACATTTTTACATTACTAGAACAATTGCACGTACAATGTTGTGATGCAAGTTGAACGAAGTGGTTGGAAAAAAATTAGTGTATTAAAACGAGCGTGTATGAATGTGCTGCGTGTGTTGTGTCATTGCTCTAAAACAGTAAAAGTGTACGTTTGTGAAACATAATGTAAAAGTATAAAAATGTAGTAAAATATTTCGTATACGTCGCCATTTTAGCAAGAAATATGACCAGCAGTTCTGTGGTTTTCCTCATCTCCGATACTCTTTGTGCACAAACCGTGCTGGGGAGGGCGAGTGTGGCAAATGTGTATTTTTACGAGTGTCACTACCACCACCATGCAATGCCGCAGTTGGTATTGTGTGTGTGTGTGTGTGTGTGTGTGTGTGTGTGTGTGTGTGTGCATATGAACGTCGAAGCATCGACTGCTCGAATCGCTGCTTACGGCGAACGGGGCCAACACAGCAACCCGAGAGCTCTGGTGATGTTCTTTGTGTGGTAAAAATGGGGTGCGAGTGTGTGAGTGTTAGTGCAGGGTAGTTTAATTTTGCGCTTGAAAGCGCTCCTGTTTTTCTTGTTTTTTTGCCTTTTTTCAAAAGATCGTACCACCGGAGCTGGTCGCTACATCCGACGGACGTGTGGAATGGCATCAAAACAAATGATGAGATTCTGAGCTGAAGGGATTTGTTTACAACATTTGACTGTTGATTTTGTAGGAAAACATGAAATAAAAATGACGTTGAAAGGGAATATTTAACTATGAAGAGAATTAAAATTTTCGTAGCATGAGTATGTTGCTATTTGAATTCGGTGGAATTAAGTTTGTTTGCTGAAATTTGTATGATTTTCTTAATCGTTTTTGTCGTCCGTAAAAAAATCTGATTACGAGCGCAGTCGATTTCGTCATGCGATGTGGTGTTGCTAGTGTGCGTAGCGATACAGCACCAACATACAGGGGAAGCGTTGTGAATATGACGGGATTCGAGCAGTCGCGTCGTTGACTGCTCGAAGTTCGTAGGAGAAACATGGGCAAAATGAAATTTGCGTTAATGCGCGTAAAGATTTGTTGGATTTAAGGAGTAGGTAGAAAAATGCATTTGAAAATTATGTTATTATTTTAATTCAAATTAAATTAATCATTAAAAAGTCCAAAATACTAATATTTCCTGCTAATTCCTCTTATGCTTTTAGGAAAGAAAGTATCCTCATGTGGGACCAGAGCATTTACTCGAAATATGCAGCCGCATCGGACCGCTGCTGGACAAGGTGCTGCCACCGGCAGTGTCCGGCGTCATGTCCATCCTTGGAGCTGGGCGGCAAAGTTTACTACGTACGAAGGAAAGTGTGTCCCGGCCACGCCAGCTAATCGATTACTACACACGCATGCATGATCGACCGCTGAGCGATGTGGTCAATCGTAACAATACCCACAACTTTGTGCGCGTGCTGTACGGGCGGGAAAGTGCGGGCCCATTAACACGCCGTCAGGCCATCCCGACCTCGTTCTACTCGAAGCAAACGTTACAGAGACGCACGCTTGGCCACCTTTCGGCGGTGTACTGTGTGCTGTTTGATCGTACAGGCAACTATATCATCACTGCGGCGGATGACTTTCTCGTGAAGCTATGGTCTGCCATCGATGGACGACTGTTGGCCACGTTTCGTGGTGCATCGGCCGAAATTACCGATATAGCGATCAATCTCGACAATACGATGCTAGCGGCCGGTTCACTCGATCGTATACTGCGTGTCTGGGACCTGCAGTACGGTGGCCCGATTGCCGTGCTGTCCGGTCACACCGGGATGATTACGTCGGTCAACTTTTGTCCCTCGCCGAGGACTGATTTACGTTTTCTGGTCACGACGAGTACGGACGGTTCGGTCGCATTTTGGGAGTACAATACACGTAACGGCAAAACAACCTTCTCATCGAAGCCCACTTCCTACCACGAGAAGCTACGACCTGGCCAGGCACAAATGATCTGTGCATCGTTCTCACCCGGTGGCATCTTTATGGCGGCCGGTTCGGCGGATCATCACGTCCGCGTGTATCTGATGTCGGAAGATGGTCCGAAGCGTATCCTCGAAACGGAATCGCACTTGGACACGGTCGATTCGATTCAGTGGGCACACAACGGATTAAACTTCATCTCGGGCAGCAAGGACGGTACGGCACGGGTGTGGCACTTTGAATCGCAACAGTGGAAATCAATTCGGCTTAATATGGCTGACCGACTGCCAAACTGTCCGCCGGTGAATCAGGAGGATAATGTGAAGCTAAAGGTGACGATGGTGTCGTGGGACAATACGGATAACTGGGTCATCACGGCGGTGAACGATTTTACGATTAAGGTGTGGAATGCGCAGACGGGCAAGCTGCATCGGGTGTTGCGTGGCCACACGAACGAAATCTATGTGCTCGAATCGCACCAGAAGGATTCGGGCGTGTTGCTGTCGGCTGGACACGACGGCCAGCTCTTCATTTGGGACATTGTGGAGGGCGTTTCGATGGCAAACTTTGTGAACCGCATTGATGATCATTGCGAAGGTGGCATTTACGATGCGAAGTGGTCCCCGGATGGTATGATGATTGCGGCCACCGATTCGCACGGCCATATCCTAATGTTCGGCTATGGATCGGGGCACGAAAAGCTAAAGCAGTTGCCACAGGAGTTGTTCTTTCACACGGATTACCGTCCGCTCATAAGGGACTCAGCCCTGCATGTGATGGACGAGCAGACACAAACGATGCCACATTTGATGCCACCACCGTTTCTGGTGGACATTGACGGTAATCCGTATCCACCAGCGTTACAGCGATTAGTGCCAGGGAGGGAAAATTGTCCCACGGATCAACTGATACCGAACATCAGTGTAGGTGGTGAAGGAGGAGCTGAGATACAGCAACCTGCGGGTGTTCAGCCAGCAGCAGCAGCAGCAGCAGCAGCAGCAGCAGCAGCAGCAGCACGGGTACCAGCAGGCGCCCAGGAAGTTGCAGGTGGCGCGTATTCTAACATTGATCGCATGATCGAAGCCCTGGCAAACCGACGAGGGGTTGAGGGTGGTGGCGGTCGAGGTGGTGGTGCTCAAGGAGACGACGACAATCAAGCGCCCGATTCAAACAACGAGCGAGCGCGTGAAGATGACGGTGGTCCCTTTCAACCCGGACCTGCACGTCCCCCAAACAACGCTAACCCCCAGGCTGGGGGAAGAAATGGACAGCAGCGTGGTTTTGGTTCGGCCGGGAACTGGCACCGCACCGAGGAAGGTTTCAAATTCCACCGACGTCAGTATGTGCGACCGATGAGTCACGCCGCAATGGTGAATCTGAAGCAGCGCGTTTACTCGGCCGGCGTACAAGAGCAAGAAGTATATCGGCGGGAGATGCGTCGTCGTCCGGTGATGATCAACACTGCCAACAGTGCGTCCGCATCAGGTGGATCGTCTTCGTTTCTTGGTGGAAATCGAAGGGCGGCTCGTGCGGCAGGTGGTGCTAATCGCTCACTGCGCCGTGCCAATGGAGGTGAGGGAGGTGCGAACGGTGCCGCCAGACCGGCGTACCGTACGCGAGCGGTGCGGGAGAATGAACCAGCACCACCCGAACCGGATGACGATGATGCACACGAAGAGCAGAATGAATCATCGTCGTCCGAATCGAGCAACAGCGACTACTCGACTGCAATCGAAGAGAAACTGGATTTATCGGGCAGCAGCTCGAGCGATACTGCCAGCTCTGACTATTCCGATTGGGTGTCACACGAACCGGGTCGTAACCTAGAGCCTCCGAAGCGTTCCAAGCGAAAGCATGTCCAGAGGCGTGCATACTCGCCACCGGATCCTGACCAGCCGGGTCCAAGTCATGCGACTCCCGGTACCAGCAGTGGCCCAACGGGCGGTCGACGTCGTTCGACCAAGGTTCGAAAAATACCACTGACGCGTGACGGCGAAATCCCCGAACAATTCCGACCGCCCGAATGGTTGTCCGAAGTGATTCCAAGAAAAGCGCCGTACTACCCACAGATGGGCGATGAGGTTGTGTATTTCCGACAGGGCCATCAGCGCTACCTCGAAGCAGTACGCAGCAAATCGGTGTACAATCTTGGCAACCGATGTGAACCTTGGTCCGGGATGGAAATTCAAGCGCACGAACTGTGCAAAGTGATCGGTATCAAGTACGAGATCCGTCCGCCACGGTTGTGCTGCCTGAAGTTGGCAATCATCACAGAAGATGGTGAGCTAACGGGACGTTCCTTTGCCATCAAGTATCACGACATGCCGGACGTACTGGACTTTCTGGTGCTGAAGCAAACGTTCGATACGTCGGTTAGACGAAACTGGGGTCCGGGCGATCGGTTCCGCTGCATGATCGAAGACGTCTGGTGGACCGGTCAGATCGAGTCACACAATCAGCTTTCACCGGACTTTCCGGACTCGCTGTTTATGTGCTTCCGGGTGCGTTGGGACAATGCCGAGTACGAACTAATGAGCCCGTGGGATCTTGAGCCGGTGGACGAATCGCGACAACCGGAGGAGGTGGGCGGTGCTGTACCGGTACTGCCAGAAGAACTGCAGGCAACGCTGTACCAACCGAAGCCAGAGGAATGGCCACGGGGTGATCGTGATGCTTCGTGTCGGCGCATTATTGCCGGTTTGGAGCAGGTGATGGGACTAGCGATAGCGGATCTCTTTCTTGCACCGGTCGATCTCAACATCTATCCGGAGTATGCGTTCGTGGTGGAGTATCCGATCGATTTGAACACGATCAAATCAAGGTTTGAAAATCATTTCTATCGACGCATCACCTCGGCACAGTTTGATGTGCGTTATCTAGCGACGAATGCTGAGAAATTCAACGAATCGCACAGTACAATCGTGCGAAACGCGCGCATTATCACCGATCTGTGTTTGCGCATACTTAGGTAAGTGAGAGGGACAGATAAAAAGGAGGAAGGGATGTAAAAAAAAGAAAATGATTTATTATTCAATGTCTTTTGTAGTGATCTCAATGAAATTGATGTGCCGGCAGTATATCACCAGCTGGTTGATACATACCTATCATCCGATTCGGAGACTGAAAGGCATCGACCTGGTCCATCGACAAGTTCTGCTGGAGGTGCTGGTCCATCTGGAAGTGGCATCTCAAACAATCGACGCACGGGTTCGCGCAGGTAATTTGTCAATTTAAACAGTGGCATTAGGGACTTAGAGGACATCAATTAGAAATTTTCTAGGTGGCAATCTTTGTTTTTACATCATAATTCTTACGTTTCAATGTTTGGTATTTATTTCAGATCGAGACGGCTAGTACCGGAAGGAGATTGGCGTGTTGACTGTCGGGAGCTGTTGGAAATGATTTGGCAATGTGATGATTCGGAACCATTCCGGGAACCGGTCGACACAATAGAGCACCCCGACTATCTGCAAATTATCGATACGCCAATGGACTTGCGCACGATCAAGGAAGATTTGCTCGGTGGCAATTACGATTCGCCATACGATTTCTGCAAGGATATGCGACTAATCTTTCAAAACTCACGCAATTATAACACCAACAAGCGATCGAGGGTAAGTAGTGTCCATCAGATAGGGTGGGCCCGGTGGTGATGCGACAACGGTACCGGTCTTCATAAGGCAGAACCGGAGTTCAAATCCCATTCCCTTAGTTCAAATCCCTGTGTTTCCCCGTAGTGATTGTAGTACTGACTATCCAACTACGTGGTATCAGCAACTCTAGTAAGCCAAACGATAACCGGCATTACTTTCTTAGAAGGTCTTTAAGCCCAGAAGAAGTGACTTCTCCAATGAAGGGCGGAATGAACAAAATTTGTGAAAGAGGTGCGTGGATTAATGATTTTTTTTTTTCGTTGTAGATCTACTCGATGACTCTTCGACTGAGCACACTGTTCGAGGCCCACATAAAGGCTGTCATTTACAATTGGAAATCGGCCCGTAGGCGTAACCGGGGTGTGGGTAGCAATCACGATCTCCCTTCGGCTAGCGGTAGCAACGGACTAGCGCCGTCATCGAAAAGGCGTCGCCAAGATCGTCGAGATGGAGCAGGTCCGAGCAGTAGTCGAAGAGGAGGAGGCGGTGCAGCATTGAACAGCAGCAGCTCAGCAATGAACACGAGTGGAAGCTCTTCGCGTACCACTGCCAGCCACAATACGGCGCAATCCGATGATGACGACGATGATGATGACGATGATGAGGAAGCAGGTGATCGTCGTGGGGTGAAAAATCGATCTACCAAGCGTACCAGAAACGGTGGAATGCTAACGTCATCTTCATCGCGTCGTGGTCATTCATCGACGAATGTGGCGGGCGGTTCCAACGGTGTATCGTCGTCTTCGGCAGGAGGAGGATTAAGTAACAGCAACAATGTGATAGACCCGCTAAACATACCGGGTCCCAGTAGTAGTCGAAGCAGTCGTGGAGCAACCGGTGTTCGTGCGCGAATGCTGACACGTCGTGGCCGCAGGTCGCAAGATGAAGACGAGGAAGAGGAGGAGGAGGCAGCAAGTAGCGATGAGTCGGATGTGAGCAGTAGTGATACGACCAGCGAATCAGAAAGCGATGACGATGATGATGATGATAGTACGGGAGTGCCAGTTTCGCATCGTGCTGATTATGATTCGGGCGAGATGTACGATCCGTACAAACGACGCAAACAACGATCACAGCAGAAGAAGAAGAAGCAGAAGAAAAATAAGAAAGTTCACCGAAAAGCCAGTGGTGGCAAGCACACAACAGTCAGTTCAACGACCAAACGGAAACGTCCCGGCGTGTTGGATGACACGCCACCGCAAGTGTCAAGTGGACGGCGTGCCCCTGCGGCTGTTCGTGCTGTGCGACAGGATCTCTTCGGTACGGGATCCACTCAAGCCAGTCATGCCGTTGGTGGTGAAAATGGTGGTACACGTTCGCTTCGTAATGGAGCCACCCCCAGCGTTCCAGGGACATCCAGAGTAATACAGGATGGCGATGAGGGTCAAGCAGGGCCATCGGGACAAAATGAAAACAGCAAGCCAAAGAGTATGATGGGAAGCAAGCGGCCACGCAGAAGCACCCGACATCAGTTGGATGATACGACCGATGAAGAAGATGGTGAGGTTGACAGTGAGCAAGAAGCGAGAGAAGAGAGAGGATCCGGTGAAGGGCGTACTTATCGTGGTCCTCCGGCGAAACGTAATCGTAGTCGATATGAATCCGACCACAGCTACCATAAGGAACGTCCAAAGACGTCACGAATAGTGTCCGATTCCGATAACGAACCCGTCGGCGAGCCTTCGCGATCGACCAGAGGCAGTGTACGACGTGCACGAGCCGAGTGGGGCAAGAGCGAAGATAGCTTAGAAGAGCAGAACAATGGCGAAGATGATGGTGACGATCATGAGGAAGAGGACGACGTGGACGATGATGATCGTCGCCAAGGTAGAAGACATAGTGGTGCTGACAAACTTCGCTCCGAAAATGATGATGATGAGGAGGAGGATAAGGACGATGATGACGAGGATGACGACGACGACGATGATGATAATGTTCGGGTTGGACGAAGCACTCGCCAGACGGCGGTACCATCTTCTAGCGCTCCATCGACACGACGCATGCGAGCTCGCAAGCTTCCACCATCCGACCACGAACAGAGTCCAGAAGAAACGAGCAACATCAGCAAACGTAGCTCGGCAACACAGCGAACACAGCGTGCCGTCTCGGGACAAAATCATTCTAGTACTAGACAGACGGCTTCGTCCAGTGGTAGCACACGGAACAACTGGTATGCCAGCGAGAGTGACAATGATGTTAACCACACGTCGTCGGCTGCTGTTGCCTCGACAAGTTTCCATCCCGTGCGTTCTTCTTCACGGCGTTTGATTGTGGAATCGTCCAACAGCGCGGTAGTTGCTGCTAACGGGTCAACCAGTGGTTCCTCGATGGTGCGAAGAACGATCACGAGTACCAGTACCGTGACGACGGTTCGACGTTTGCGAGGAATGGAAGCAAATACGTCCAGTGGTGGCACTGCTACACCACCACCACACACCGTTGATCATAACTACGGTGAACCAGGCCCTTCCTCCAGATCTGCAGCTTCATCGAGTGGCACAAGCGGTACGGTATCCGGTACGTCTACCAATGTCCATCCTACTGCTAACAGTTCCACAGCTGTTGGTGGTGTTAGCGATATGAGAAGAACTCGAACTCGTAGCACTGTACTGTCCCGCCATCAACGAAATCCGGACGAGCTTGATCAGGGTGTGACGGCGGCGGTGGTGCAAGGAACTCGCCAGCACGATGAGATCGGTGGCAGTGGGGCGGCGGCTGACGATGGAAGTGATGAGGATGACAATCAACCGTTAAGGATAGCGACGGCTCCTCCTAGATCGTCACGTTCCAATACGGCTCGACAGCTAAGGGCAAGAACGGACGCTGAAGGTTCTGTGCCTTTGAAAAGGAAATCCACAACGCGTATTTCGTCGTCACCCGAAGAGGATCTGCCCGAGGGCGCCGATAGTGATGATAGTGATGATTCCGAGGACGATAATACACCACTGCATATGATGGCGGGATCATCCTCCAGGACGCGTAACAGTCGCTCGCAAACTGCATCAGTCGCTGGTACACCGAAGAAGAACGAAAGCAGCACGTTCGGTGCCCGTATGGCGGCGCATCGATCACGGCGGAAAGAGCGGTATACATCGGATGAAGAGTATGAGGTGCGTATACATTAAGTATGTTGTGTTTGGTTATCGTTTTAGTAGGAACTATCGGATTTTTAGTATTTAGTAGGAACTATCGGTGACATTTTTACCGTATGTGTTAGACTCCTTTTTGGTTCCCGAAGGATGTATCCTTCGTTTTGAAAATTGTTATTACGTTTTGTTGTACACTTCAAAATTTCCTTAATGCCCTTCACTATCTGAGGGTCACAAAAAAGGTACTTGATCCGCAAGAGTTTTTAGTCATTTCGTGTGGAACTTTCCGGTCAGATGTACCAACTCCAAAAACCAATAGTCGACCTTTGCTTAAGTCATGTTCCTGCACTTCATATTAGATTAAATATTTTCATAATTTAAATTGCTCTTGTTCTCTAGGCACCAGGTCCCTCGAGCGGACGCTCAACACGAAAGCTGAAACGTCCCCGTTACAACGAAGAATCGGAAGAGGAAGATGAGGACGACCATCATCAGCATCATCGGGGAGACAACAATCATCATAACAATCGAGCGCAACGAAACACTACACGCCAACGTCAGCGAGTGTTACGACAGGACGACAACGAGGACGATGACGATGACGACGAAGAGGACGACATTGCCCGTGCGCTGGCAAACATTCGGCAGCGATCCCGCCGACAGCTAGCGTCCTCCTCCTCATCCACGGCGGTACAGCGCGACGACGAGGCTAGCGGTGGTAACGCATCGAACACAACGGCAGCCAACAATGGTAGTACCAATAGTCATAATAATAGGGTGGTGGATAACCATCATCATCACAACACAACACAACAGCAACCGTATCATCATGCTCCTCCTCCTCCTTCTCGCCATCAGTCAGCAACCGGCAACCAGCCACGACGCGTTATCGACGAAGCTGAGCAAAGATTGCGGCCGCAATATCATCCTCACCGGAGCAATGGTGCCGGTCGCGTGCCACGTGACAGCAGTCATCTGCGGGACGGTCAGCAGCAGCCCGATGATGATAATGTAGCGGTGTCAGCGGGAGTGTCAGCTAGACAATCGTCAAGATATACAAGAGGGCGCGACCATCATTGTCATAATAGTGACGAGGATGACGAGGATGTGCAGGAGGACGATTTGCTGGAGAGTGGTACCGATGATGCTGCCACGCTGCTAACCAGCGTTAGTAGTCGTGGCCGTATACGGCGCATTAACCCAAGGGTGCGGAAAATATTCGGTGAATAGTACTACGCCCCGGAAGGTGGGGAGGACACTAGCAGCAGTAGCAGTAGCATAAGCATCACTAACGAAGATGACTTCCCAATGTTGTATAGCAGCCTGGGCAGGATGCAGCGAGAACAGCAAGTGCAGTACGATCCTTGTGTAGAAGAACTACTGCTACACGATGCGACTACCAACACCACCACCACAACGACTGTAAGCAGTCTGGACGTGCAGGTGGACGATGTGGTGTATGACATCGGCGACGTGATGCTGTTTCCGACCAGTCCGCCTGGCGCTACACTGGATGAGCTGGAGTTTATTTTAGGTACTTAAGGTACCTGGCTGCTGATGCTGATCTGCGAAAACCTTGTCCCCTCCCAGTCGACTGTTGTTTTTGGCCATTCGTCGTCACTGTCTGCAGCCAGAATCGTGTGTCTGGCGGGTAAACGTGTAAGACTGATTGTAAGATCGTGCCGTGAACTTTTCCGTTGTGAATCGTTACCGATTACATTCCGTTCTCGTGTATGCGTTAGGTCGGATTATATTAGTTCGATCGGTTTCTGTTTTTTTCCGTAAATTCCGACCCACACATCTCATCTACTGTGTTCTGGAGCTTCTGGAGCTACGATTCGATTTGTTCGAATGAATGTTTGTCATACGCACTACTTCTATTACTTGCAACACAGGCCACGTGAACAAACAAGAAATGCTAAAGCATATACTATGCTTTAGATCGGAAAATGAAGAACGCAGAAATAATTTCTCTCATAATCTTGTACAATATACTTATATATAAGTTACAGTTCATTTCCTTAAGTTTAGCAATGTAATTATAGAAACATCCTGTTGTGAGAAGGAAAACGAAAGGTTCTATAATGATATAACGAGCAAACACAAATTAGCTGCAAATGTAAAATTGAAAATCAGCAGCTTTGCATGTAAAAAAAACACGAGGCCCGCGAATTACACACTCTGAGTTACATTCGGTTTATACTCGATTTTCGGTCTCGCGTAGTAAGAGATATTTGCGCATGCAAGTATCGTCGAATTTAGAAGGCGTCGCGCCGCACTACTATAATTTTTTCTCCGGTTGTACACATACACACACACACAATACACAATGCGAATGGGTAATTTTGCCTGTATGGGTACCAAACGCCCTCGTTATTAAATCTAAGAGTTAAGCATATTAAGAGTGTCTGTCTGTGTCGCGTATTTGATGAGATAAGAAAAGTAACTATTAGATTCGTGCAGTAAGTGCTAAAGGAAGGTAATAAATCGTGGATAAAATACCGAAAACCTGTGTTTTCTGGTGTAGTTTTGTTTTTCAATGTAGTTAATATTGTTCGTTAATAACTCCACAGTTTAGCTTTGCTGAAGAAAAACTAACTGGGTAGTAATTAAGCAAACAACTAAGTGAAAAAGAAATAAGTTAACTTGTTTTGTCGGTGTGGTGGAGTTGTAGTAAAGTTGGGTCGGGGTTGTAAAGTAAAAAAACGAATCTCCTCTCCTCCCCGACGGGGAATCGAACCCCGGTCTCCCGCGTGACAGGCGGGGATACTGACCACTATACTATCGAGGACCTTGCGGAGGGGTGAATTAATTGCGCAGTTCAAACACATCTAGTTACCCGCGAATTCGACTATGCGTGAATGTATTACTTTTGACCAACTCAACTTGATTGAAATTTTCATAAGCAAGTTATTTATATTTAATTTTATTTAAAGTCTTTTTTATTGCCTTCTACTATATTGTAACGTAGAAATAAGAAACTAATGCTTACATGCACTTGTAACCTAATGCATCCGGATGACAGATGATAATGTTCCCTTGCTCAGTCGAACGATCCTCTGCTACTCGCGATCACTGCACAAACCACACATCTGGCCCTTGTGTACGGTCGGCAGCAGTATGTTCACTATACCGGACGGTCCATACTGTACTACCGCTCCATTCAGTTGATTTTCCACCACCAGCACATCTTCCCGATCGATGTACACCCGAAAGTCGTAAAACTCGTCATCGGTTGGATACTGGTACACGATGTTGCGCAGATCGATCAGCTGCTCATCGTTTATGTTGACCGTCATGGTAGAGGAGGAGCTGCTACCGTTAGTGTTGACCGGTTCGTAGATCAAATAGTTACCCCCGGTGTAGATCTGCACACCCTTTTGGTCGTCCAGCACAAAGATAGCCATTTTGGGTGTGAGCGAACAGTCGGCGGTAAGTAGAAAACTGTCACGCACTCGATACTCATCCCGTACTTCATTCGTCAGCTCCAGAATACGGTCGTTAAACGTTGTCAGTTTGTTATGGATAAGGCTGCAAACACCTAAAGAGAATCAGAATTGAGAATTGTATTGTGGTTTTAAGCACAGAACAGGAACAGCTTGCTGCTAACTTACTCAGGAATCCGTACTCGATGCGTGATGTGTAGGAATGTTGCATCTTTACATTATGATAGAACCGCGATGGGAACCAAATAGTGCCACCGTTGATCTGTATCTCCGTATCGTTGGACCACTGCAGGACGCGTGCCTGTACATCGATATGGTCGGTCATGTTGAGGGTATGTACCCGTCCCGGTACAATCGCCGAAACGGCGTGATCCAAACGGTGTAACAACATATCAATCCAGGAGGGAAGCTGTTGGGGAACAAGAAAATTAACGTAAGATTTAAAATAAAGAATGAACTAGTCGGACATACCTTGCTGAATGTGAAACGCCCATCAAGACCGGTAACCGTTGTCAGTGGACTAAATCGTTCTGCTCGACATTCGCCAGAGAAGGGAGGTGGTGTAAGTCGTAGAATCTCTTTCGGACAGCTACGGTCCTTCGTGTCAAGGGCACGGTAGATACGCTCCACATAGTCCGGCAGATGGTAGGATACGTTGAATGCAATCCGTGGCTCTTTGGGACACTGTTTCGGGACCTTCGTCTCACCGAACACTACCTCGCCTGTGAGCTGGAAGGGCCGCTGCAGAAACACCAGTGGACGATAATCGGCCGAAAAACACATCTAGAAATATACATCCAACAAAAAAAAAATTATTGATACTTGGACATCCTTCCAGGGTGTATGGTGACGTGAGGATTTTCTGGTCACATTAAGGTAAAGCAACCAGTTTCTATTGCCATGGTAACGGAATTGTTTGGTTTTTGCCTGTTGGCTAGAGCCACTGCATAGCATACTGCACTATCCTTCGTGCCAGTGAGCACTTTCGCTTTTCTTTTTCTTGCTCACGTGCACCTTTTTCGCAACGAGCTCAGTAGACGTTGAAGTGCTGTGAATATCGTCATTCTAGGTGCAACCATCCAACGAGCAGGGTGTAACAATCGTTCGTTAAACTCGAAGCCGTGTAGATCTAAATTTGCAGTGAATTTTAAAGGATCCTTTGGAGTTAATTATACGCTAACACACTCGTACAAGTGTCACAGTTTGTCGCAAAAGAAGTGTGCGCCACGCAAGAATAAAAAAACCCCTACACTACTGCAAGAGGTCGACTGAAGTGGGTATAGAGAAAACACAATGGCTTCGGTAAGTGGAAATCCACAATTTGCATCGATTAGACATTGAACCCTCTTTCTGTGACTTTCATTTTCTCCTCGCACAGTTGGACCAAAAAAGGGAAGCGTTCCGAAAGTATCTCGAATCGGCGGGTGCTATCGATTGTCTTAGCAAGGCCCTTATCCGCCTGTACCAGGAAGAGCACAAGCCCGAAAATGCGTGCAAATTCATCCGCCAGGTGCTGTGTGAAAACTGTCCAACCGACGAACAGGTGGTGGAAAGTTTGGAAGAGCTCGCCCAAGCTCGCAAGCGTATCCAGCAGCTGGAGCGCGAAAATCGAGGACTCGTTCTGAACGTTCGTCGCACCGCAAGCGAAACCAATCTCGAGCTTGACAATGGCCTCCAACAGCTGACGGAAGATGAAGGGTGCAACTCATTGCTCAAGAAACATCTCACCCAGGAGCTGCTGGATACGCTGAAGGAGGTGAAAACACCAGCCTACAAATCGACACTCCTCGACTGTATTCAGTCTGGCTTAAAGCATCACGATTCGCACGTTGGACTGTACGCGGCAGATCCGATGGCGTACAGCATATTTGCAGATCTGTTTAATCCACTGATCGAAGAGTATCATGCGGGTTTCGGTGCGGCGGACAAACAGCCGGACCTTAGCTGGGGTGATGCGACCGAACTGGAGAATCCGGATCCCGAGGGTCAGTACGTTATATCGACACGTGTACGATGCGCTCGGTCAGTTGAAGGATTCCCATTCCATCCACGCATGCAGGAAGATCAGTACGAAGAAATTTACGAGAAGGTGCGTACGGCTGTGCAGGAACTGCCCGAAGAATTGCAGGGTGAACTGCACCTGCTCGAAACGCTCGACGCGAGCACTAAGTTGGAGTTGACCGAAGGACACTATCTATTCAAAGAGTGTGACCGGTTCCTGGATGAAGCTCAGGCCAATCGATTCTTCCCGGCGGGAAGAGCTATCTTTCTGAACGAAGCGAAAACGTTTGTGGTTTGGGTAAATGAAGAAGATCATTTGCGGATCATTTCCATGCAGGATGGTGCAGATATCGGTAAGTTCAACACTTTTTTTTTATAGCGCTGATATTTAGCCAATTTTGTACTAATGTCCCAACAACCCTTCACACAGCGCAAGTATATCAACGGTTCATTACCGCACTGGATACGCTAGACAATAAGATTCCCTTCCAACGGGACGAACGTCTCGGCTATCTTACCTTCTGTCCGACCAATCTCGGCACCGCTATACGTGCTTCGGTACATATTCGGCTACCGAAGCTGGGCAGTGATAAGGCCCGACTGGAGGAGGTGGCGGCTACTCACAATCTACAGATTCGCGGTGTGCACGGAGAGCACACGGAAACCGATGATGGTGTGCTGGATGTGTCCAACAAGCGACGCCTTGGCTTGACCGAGTTTGACGCCGTCAAGGAGATGGTGGACGGTGTGAAGGCATTGATCGAGCTGGAAAAAGAGCTGGAAGCTGGAGGAGGTGGTGCTGAAGTTCCCACCGAAGCAGAAGCTGCAGAGGAATAAACTGCACTTGCTGATGGCGCGAAATCTTACATGTTACGAATTGCAGTTTAGAGTTTAATTTACCTGTTACAAACTCATTCGCCTTGAGCTAGATAATCTGCTAGAGTACAATCAATGTTGGAATGCATAAACACCTGTTCGTTCGTAGACATTGACTGATGCTTTTGTTGCACTAGAAATATATCCAGTCATGCATTGCAAATAATCCAGAATCATATTTAAACAGCTTGAATATCAATTCTCGATTCATCCATCCATGCACAACAATGGAAAAATCCGAAACAAAGCCCGAACCTACCCTGGGTGGTATGCATATTTGCACCGATTGTCAACGACAAATGGCAAATTAAAAACAATTCGATTGTCGCCACACTGCGGAGAAATGCAATCTGTTCACCCCAGAATCCTCACGATGATGTCGCCCTGAAGGGTGCGCAAAAAATTGACCCATCTCTGATTGGGTTTAATTCAATTGAAAAACGAACGCGCACACTTCAGCATCTGTGTGTCCAGCGAGTCGCTACCATGGACCGAAAAAGATCTCCACGCCATTTTCCTCCCCATCACAACTTACCTTCCAGTTCGTGCTGTTCCATTCGTGGCGCGTTAGTGAGAAGAAGATCCGGGCCGCACGGTCACACTTGAAGTTGGTGTACTGCGACACGATATCCCACTTGTGCAGTACCTTCACCTCATCCCGGCTTCCCTCCAGTTTCGGGATCGTATGGGCCAGAATCAGATTTACGCGCAGTACTTCATTTTCCGGTACAGACGGTTGCTTGGAGTAGTTTTGCGTGTCCCACTTGAGCGTACCTTGGAGGAGCGTTTTTTGATCGTTAGCAATCAGCAGCGTCAGATGTTTGTCCCGTCCGATGTGGATTGTGTTGAGCTGAATCAGACTCACTATACGTAGCAAATTGTTGACGAGCGAAAATGGAGCCTTCGTTAGGACCTTCGCATTGTCCAGTATGTCCGTTTCGAGCATAAACATTACATTATCCTTGGTGTAGTCTTGATGCACCCTTGCCAGCAGCTGAATGCCCAGATCATCTATCCAATACCCGTACTTGGCTATATCTTCCTCTTTGGGTTCAAGAGTTTCCGCTGCATCAGAGTCCCCGTTTGTGGGCGTGTTACGCGTCCGGCTCTTGAGCGAGATACCGCTGGTCATGTTTTCCGGACGATAAAAGCTGTAGCTTATTGATTTGCCCGCAATGTCCCACACGATCTCATTGTTGACCGGTATGTACACCAGAAAGCCTTGCTCGCGTATGGTGGAATATTCCACATCGTTGATAGGATTGTAGCTGCGTATCTTTACCACCGCGTAGGAAGAGTACCGGATGTCGACCTGGTTGCTGCGTGCCACCTTGTCCATCAGCATCATCTGCTGCGTCGTGTTACCGCGTACCGTCGCCAGCACGGTGTTCTCGATCAGAATGTCTGCCGGTGTGCCCAGCAGCGTTGGGAGTGCGTACTTGATCATGAACGGACGCCGGACGATCTGCATATTAACGTGACTGTCCCTTAGCAGATTGATTCGATTGATGACTGCGAAATTTGAGGAATATCAGTACACGAAACCTATCTCTTATCTTTTCGTCAACTCATCACACTACTTACTGTTTCCATCGGTCAGATTGTGGAATGTCGTTTGATTCAGATGGTAACAGAGGACTGCTTTACCCTCAAACTGCACGATAAACTCAAAATGTAAAGGCGTTGGACTGATGGTGGATAGCTTCATCGATTTCAGAATACTGCTTAATCGATCCAACCTTAGATGGCTCGAGTTGAAGGTGGTCAAACGATTGATAACTGCGTCACTCAACCCACGTGCTTTAATGTACAGCTGTGGATGGAAGATACAAACATTATTTTTTAACATGTTAAAACCGAACACTACTTCCCTAAATCATACCCCTAGCTGGCCGGTAAATCTTCCGAGCGCTTCCGTATCGAACTTCAGGGACGCTATCATTGGTAGATCGGTTTGATGACTTCCAATCAGCATCGTCTGTAGCATTGAACCGATGTGGAACTTACGATCACGATAATCAAACAGATAGTTTCCGGTGACCCAATATTTTGGTGCCGGTGCATCCGGTAGTTGTCGCGTCATGTACGCGAGTAGCAATTTACTGGAAAGATGGAAATTTGTGGATTATTTTGAGCCTATCAAAATGTTAAGAAAAAGCCCTCAGAATAGGGTCCTTACAGATGTTGGTAGCATGGATAGGTCGTTTCGGAGATGCTTAGTACGGTGGTGCGATAGAAGTTGATCATGTGTGGATCATTTTCCGTCTTAATCACACTGTACAGTCCAAGCAATCGACCGGGCGTTGGATTCGAAAACAGTAACATCGTAAATGCGGCCACACGCAGCTGCAACGGGCTAGTGCGCGAGTGAAAGATTGGCCAGTAGGTTTCGTACACTTGGTTCGGACGCAAGTGAGCCGTCGGCAGCAGTGCCAACATAGCCAAAAAGCGTATGTCGGTGTTTTGTGGGTAGTTTGCGCGAATAATTGGATCTAAATATTCGGCCACATTTTCCAGCTGAAGATTGCCCAACCCTTCCAGATATAGCATCTGCTGCTCGTACTCGAAGCTATCTGTAGTGGTAAAAAAAAATCGTAGAAACATTCAGGATGCTACCACAGAAGGAAAAGATGCTTCCGCAAACTTACTCAAGAATAGATCGAAGTACATTTTGACGTACTTTTCGAACGTGTCTGCCGTCAATTTACCCGCCACGAACGTGTTGTAGATCATGGTGGCGTAACTCAGCACGGCCGCATGCTTAATGTCTGGCCGATCGGCACCAACTTCCAGGAACACTTCACACTCCTTTACCAGCTCCTGTGATGGTTCCGCCATGTAAAACGGTAGTGAGATCAGCAACTGTACTGCCGTCATCGGATTCACCTGCTTGTTCATGATCAGATCACGCGTCAACAGTATCGTAGAGGTCGTCCCGGTACGTGGTACAATCTCTAGGAAAATGTTCCGTGCCGTTTCCTGCCGATAGGACGTACCGAGATCAATCTCTTCGTACAGCTGCTTAAGCGTTTCCAGATCCATAGTACCCATTAGACGAATAATCTCCGATACCGTCTCGTCGTACGGTTCCTTCAGCTTATTGTCCACCGTTTCGAGATTGTCCGCCATTGCATTGAGTAAGCTGGCCGTACGCTTTATAAGCCTTTCTTTAGATTTTGGACTACGGCCACCGGTCGCCTCCAGATCGGGACTGTCGAACAGAATCGGACTAAACAGTAGTGCCATTCCATTAACAATGTCCACCACCGGGCGGCCAGGTGTATCATCCAACACCTGATGATTTTCGTACCGCAAAACCACACGCGAATACAAGAACTGTGGATAGTAAGACTCCAGCGTACGAATGTTGGTACGCATCGTACCATCCAACTCTGTCAGCATATAGCGGTAGGATTCAATTTTACGCAGCTTGTAGTTAGCGATGCGGGACGTAATCGCTTGCGGTTGCTTGTTCGGGATGCAGTGGTTCTGGGGGATGTTGCTGCGCGTCAGATAGATCGCACCACGATAGATCGTACACCGGTCCATGCCGTACGTTTTCGAGATCTCGTACACGTTCGATTTGTTCACGACAAAGTACTCGGTCGGACAGCTGCCAAAGATACCCTGTTCGTCGACGACGTACGCACCGGGTCCATCACCATGGGCCTGCAGCAGCGAGGCCAGTGCACGCTTGATGTTCGCCGACCAGATCGGTTCGTTCAGCTTGAACTGGATGCTTAGGATCGTATCGTTTGCGATCGCTATACGGAACGGTTCCAGGAGCGCAGACACATCACCTTCACTTTGTGGGATGTGATGGCGATCAAGCTCGATCTGTCCGTTTTTTTTTTCGAGAATGGGAGAATGAACACTACTTACGCTTACAAATGGGAACTTTTAGTTACTTACTTGAGCAGCAAGATTTTTCGCATCGTAGCGATGCACTCGCAGGTAACCATTAAGGTACCACATATAGTTATCGGTCGCATGTACATCCGGTACGAGTGTGACGTCCGTTTCTAGCCGATACCGGATGTTGTAGTTTAGGGGAAAGATATCGAACGCACCGGTGCGATCGATAAGAAGTGGCAGCATGAGCAGCACTGGAATAGGGCGAAAGGATCTGTAGTTTAGACTTGAGACTCTACTGATATCGTTGGATTAGGTGTATTGTAAAGGTTAGGTCTCAAACTTTTAAATTGGATAGAGGTGTCTAGATTGTGTTGAAATCTTATTAGACACCGACCCAACGATCTCAATGCGAACGCAACCTTTTTTAGAGAAAAACATTTCAACTCATAATAACAATTCCGCAAATAAAACAAAACTTTCTCCAGCAGAAATTCCATAGGGGGCAATGAAATGGCAAACCATCCACTCTCCTGATAAGAATCCTCTTTTTACTGGAATCTGATGCAGGATGACGCATAGACTATAGACCTCCAACGTAAGTGTCTCGTTCGCTCGTGCCTAACTTTCAATCAGTTTCCCGGTGCCCAATAAGAGCTCCTGTTACTCCGTTACGCTGCTGGTAGCCGGCGTAATTAAACGATGCCAAAGGTCAACAATGATCACGATCACGAGACTGGCTGGCAAGATGGGCGCGAAGCAGGAAAAAATAATCCGAAAAGCTTCACTACTATCATCAACATTTCTTTTTGCTTCGGAAATTCTTGTAGCAGCACCGCCTCTCGGAACGTTGTGCAAATGCATTCCCCATCCCAAGAATTCCAGTGACCGTAAAGCGATAAGGTCACTATCGCCGAACACGTAACGAACTGCGCGGGCTGACCGGGTGCCCGGGTTTTCGGGCTTGGTCCACATTGAGCCTGGGAACTCGTGCTTATCTTAAGAATTTCGGAAGTAGCTACTAACCCCACACTAGCAGCACCGGAAGTCGGCGATTGGATGGAGCCATGCCCATCCTAACAGATAGTTGTTACTACACTTGTCGAACACGATCACTGTTTAAAGAGTACTACTACTACTGATCACAAACTGAGACACTGTATTAGAGTAGCAAATGATGGATTAGACACACACTCGGCAACTGCATCACCGAACAATACTCGCACAAAGATAATCCCACCAGCAAACGTTCACAACTGATGCCACACTGCTTTGCCGGTTGCGATCACTCCGAACTGGACGATAGTCGCGACATAACTGACAACCAGCATCGATCGCCGTGGTTATATCCAGCTCTGGTCCTAGGACACCCGAGACGGTTTGTGTCAATTGACCAATCTCGATCGTCGTCGATCGGCGCTAGCAAAAGGCCACTTAACCGCCACTACTGGTGATCGGTGACGTCGTGACCCTCCGGGGTCAGGCAGCCGCGGCTAAAGATCGCGTTCGTTCGTTCAGCCTGGGATTCAGCTTGTGCTCTCAGCGAACGCAACGGAACAACTGACTTCACTGTAGCACGAGCGGCCTGCATCCAGCAGAAGCGCGGTCCTGGAACTGAACGCAAACGACCAAAACTCATCGTGGGGGTTGTTTTAAATGGCTAAATACTCCGAAACGCTGATAAGGTCTTTTTGTCTGTTCCTCTTTCTGGTCGGCTACACTTCATCTGGGTGTTCTCGGTGGTACAATCGCGCAAAACTCTTGTTGACCCACCGCGCCGCCGTTGATGAATGATGATGCAACCGAAAGAAATGTATAAGGAACATGTTTGAAACGAAACGAAAAGAGAATGGGAATTGGTCAATGCAATCGCACTTGTTGCGAGGATCTCGTGATCTCCGTAGAACCATCCGCGAGTCGATAAAAAGAGGGATGCTATTTTTAGGATGGGTTGCCTTTCAATCCGACCGTGTTATGTGCATCACAAGGACGACATCAAGAATTGATGGTAGGAAGGAGTAGGCAATCTGGAGGGCAAAAATGACATCATCAGCGTTCGTTGCTTGTTTCCGTACATTGCAGTTGATTAAAACCATTTAACAGTCTTGGGGCCCTTATTTTGGGCTAAGTGGTGTGCTTCTTCCTTTTGCTTTGGGTACGATTATTAGCGAAAATGGTCAGGATACATGCTAAATGTTCATCGGAGCGGTTATGATGCTAACTGGGACATAAATTGCAGACAGGATAACAAAATCACATATATTTGTGTCGTTCTTTCGATGTGGTGAATTTCAGGGAGCAAAATAATTAGAGACATGTACTCCAGACAATTACTCTAAATTATACAAGTTGCGTCGACTTATCACAATGGATTCACTGAGTTGGTCATGCAATGAGAAAGGAGCCAAACGATTCGTGTTTAGAATGATCTAACTTATCTGGTTGAAGGTCAACTTTCTTCTTTCTAACGAATTTTTCGGAATCCTTTCGATTGATGGGGGTTAATCTTGCTATTACTCTTACTGTTACTGTTTCCATTCATTCAAAACGATCCGTAGTACTTTATTTCCTTAAGAACATATCATATTAGAAACATTGTTCGAAAATCGACACTTGCATTCGGATATATGTATATGTATGTAGCAATAAAATCTTTCCTTAACACGCTAGAGCTCACAATACCGTTGAAGACGTTGAAACCACATGCAGGCTTGTTAGAATTTTGCGAATCTGTTCGGCTAGTTCTCTGGAAGGAGTGAATATATGTGTTAGGATTTTTAAAAATATGTGTTGCAAACCATCAAGGCTCTAGGCCACCACAGAGGACTTACCCATTCGGAGGGATGGCAGGATCTAGTTGAGATTGCAAATGTCGCAGCATACTGATAAACTGATCCATGCTCTGCACAACCGACGCACCCGGGCTAAGCCAAACGCGTGGCAAGGTGTACACGATGGTCGAAGCTTTCGCGATCGCGTCCACCGGTGAGCAGACACGCATCCCGTTCAATAGATATCGATTCAGCAGTGATCCGATCGCGAGCTCTTTTAGTGCTGCATCGGCCAAAATGCCTTGCCAGCTGGTGATGTTGCGCAGTAGCTTCAAACCGCTACAGAACTGCCGTTGAAAGAAAGACGATTTGGCCTCTTGCGCTCTAGGAAGATGATAGAAAATATTGGGGTAAATCATTAAAAATATAAGAGTGATACCGTACTATAAATGCTCCGGATACTTACTGTTTGGGAAATATTGGAATAAACACATCGTTATCGATCGACTGCTTAAGCTTGTCGAGTATCGCTTGGAAGAGCACCCGAAGCGGTTTGCACGTAATCTTGAGCGATGGGTAATCGCGCACGAATCGTTTCAGTAGCCGTACCAACCGGAACGTTTGCGTCGTGGACAGCGGATCCCAGTACTGCTCGACCAGCGCCGTCAACTTGGGCAGGAATATTTTCTCCACCAGCGTCGGTATGAGCCGCACGTCCGGATCCGCTGCCAGCGACGCCTCCGTCGTAGCCGAACAACCGTACTGAGCGACCGTGCGGTACCATCGTTCATTCTCCAGCTCTACCAACGCGTCCATCGTCAGCGGATTCCAGCTGACGTGTTCGAGCCGGATCAGCGGGGCAAGAACTTTCGGCAGGCAAAGGCTCACGTAAGCGTCACTATACGCGTGCATATCGTGCTGACGCCACTGCTCGAACCGTTCCAATATTCCCGCCACCTCACCGTATTCTTCTGCCGCGTCCACAAACACTTCCCGCGCTTCCAGCTCGATCGCTTGCAGTGCGGAACGGTAGCGAGCTGCTTCCATGTCCGGGATTTCGTCATCACTGGACATACCGTCAAAGTGACTGTCGGACGTTTCATTCTTTTCTCTATCCCGGCGACGGCGTGTACGCCGTCCTTCACGTTCTGCCGCTCGCCGAACACGTTCCTGATCCTCTGGTCCACCAGTACGCTTGGCCGGTTCTATTCGAAGGATGACAACAAAAAAAAAAAAAAAAAAGAGATGAAATTTTCACAATCTTATTCAACGCCGTTTACCCTTTAGTTACTTACTGTTTGCGTCGGTCACTTCCTTCACCTGGTCGCGCATATCCTGCCGACGACGTTCAATTAGCATGCTCGAATGTTTCCCGAGTAGCGTGAGCGCTTTTTGCTCGAGTGCCGTCACCAGCGGTACCTTTTCATTTAAACATTCCACCAAGTCGGACACGTAACAGCGAAACTCTTGATAGAACCGATACTTGGCCGCAGCAATCGGCGCCTTTTGCTCGCACGATATATGATCCATCTGGAGCAGTTTGATTTCTTGCGTAATTTGCATAATATCTTCGTCGTGTTTCCGGTTCAACTCGGCCGTCGTTCGATGTCGTTCTGTTAGCTGTGCAAGAATCTGTTGTGGCATCCGGGGACCGCTCGGTTTCGGGTCGGATGTTTTTGTCCCACCAATACCACTGCCTGGTGGGGCATTCGATCGCTTGTTGCTACCAGTAGTAGTAGTAGTAGTAGTAGTAGTGCCGGACAGTCGGATACCACTGGACGCTGCATAGGCTTTCTCGAGCAGGGCCGCTGTTGATAGGGCACTATCAACCCGTTGCTGATCATCCATCAGTATGGCCGACTTGTTTTGGAACGTTTGGCTGAAGTTGTTACCGATTAAGTACTGTGAGATGACGGATTCTTGCTGTGCCGATACGAGCTGAGCGCCGGTAACGCCTTTGCGAATTTGTTGATTTTCCCATTCCTTCGTTTCTACGTCGGAATCCTCCGCATCCGAGTCTGCAGATGGGGAAAATGTAAGCGTAAATTATCGAGCGAAAGGGTCCTAAGGTGGACTCTTTTTTACAACAGTTACCTTCACGCTGTACGGCATAAAACTGTTCCCGCCGTTCTTCACGCTCTTTGGCACCGGTTATAGCGGACATGTCGATTCGATCGTCATCCTCATCCGAACCGTCACCGTCTCCGTCTTCTTGTACGGTTCGCTTTTTAGTTTTCTCTTCCTTCGGTTCCTCTACCGGTATGAATTCACCTGCAGAATAGATAGCACATCCGGACAATAAGTGATTTTCCCCCCTCATGCCGTGTCCATCTTTACGTACCTTGCTCGCGTGCCTTCTGGCGTTGCTTGCGAGCGGCATGAATCATGGCCGCATCCGGTATGACACCGTTCTCCAGACACACCTTAAAGTTGTCCTGCGGTTTCGCAAACCGGTGATGGTGATGCTGCTGCATCCGTCCACCATCGGGCTCTTCCTTCTCGTACGTTTCATCCTCCGAGGACATATCGTTCCGTCCGGCACACAGTGCTGCCCGGCCGTTTAGTATCATATTCTCCGGATCCGATTTCTTGACCACCAGCTTCGTGTATGCATTTTGGGGAGGGAGGAAGGAGGCAAGCCAAGAACCGGGAGGGAACGCAAAAAATGGAGATTAACAAGTATTAGAAGAAATCTTAAAATGGCCACCGTTTTTCTTGTGTTCTTCTTTTTGCTGGCGCTGATTCTGAGATGCACAATAAGGGTTGAGAAAAAACGGAGGTGGCGCAGAAGATTGCAAAAGGGGTGGAGGGGAAGGAGGGGTTTGGAAAAGCGGTGCAAAATTATCCTTTGCCAATATATGTATGCTTCTCGATACACACACACACACACACACAGAGGTATTTTTGCTTGGCTCTTTTTTGTCTCTGCCTGACAATCGCGTCGTTGGTGAGAGGATTGAGCATGGAACGGTACTACGGTGCGATGCGCTCTGGTGCATTTAGAGGGAAAATAGGTTTCTTACAGGGTTTAAATCCACGTATTGGAACATTTGAATCATTCAGTTAAATTTTTCGATGGTGAAATATTATAAGGTTCCAATTGAATATTGATCGAATTACTGCTACTTAAAGACAAAGCTAAACAAAGAGCTCAGTTAGTGCAACATTCTACTATATATTTGAAACATTCCCTCAAATGTTTCTACAGCTCCATCACATGGATGGAAACCCTGAAGAGCATTGATTCACAAATGTATGACCGCCGCAATTTAGCGACACTTCTCATAGAACTGATTTTCCGCCAAAAAAAAAAAAACCACAGCTACTCCAATATTAAAAACTTAATTCCCAAAACTTCAATTACTAAACGAATCCGATACGTGTGTTTTACCAATCAATCTAGCGCGATGTGCTGAATACCTTCGCAAGGGTCTCAACTGAATGAAAGCTAGGAACAGGGAACACATTGAACCAGAAAACCATAAAAAGATATGCAAACAGAACCGAATACGAAGCATTTCTTGTTTTCGCTTGATCCTAATCTTCTTCTGGTATGATTCGATCGCGAATTTTTTGACTTTGAGTTTGTTTTTCGAAACGAACTATTAAAAAATGTAGTTTTAAATACAACTTAAAAGAAAAAGAGTAGTAGAAAATTGAATAATAATAACCTTACCACAAAGTCGTCTGTGCGTATTTCTGTTTGGATATTAGAGCTAGAATTTTCACACTTTTCTCTTTTTATCTTATCATTACTGTCGTTGCCGCACGACCCCGTGACCGTTGGTGGCGAAGATGAAACGTGCTGCTGCTGCTGCTTTCGGGGAGCATTCGTCGGTTTGCCCTGGTCCGCACCGTATCCGGCCTGTTGGCTCGTCGACGTGCCATTGCTCTTCTCCATGTGCCGCTTCCGGCGCCGTTCCTTGTCGAGCGTTTTCATCACCTTCTTGCTGTGGGAGGACTTTTTCACTTGGAATACTTCGCCCTCCTCTGCGAACGATCGGCGGAACGGGGCAGTTAACGGATACGATGGCACCCCCGATACGGGAATTGAAAATAAAAAGAGAAGAAGAAAAGAAAAAAAGACGAACGGGAAAATGTGCCATTAAATGAGTTCCTGGGCTAGGGCTGGAGGAGGTTTGGGAAACGCCGGACGGTATAACCGATGTGAACCAGACTGTGCACACGAAAAAGGGATTCCCTAGTGACACGGTCAGGACACTTTTTTTGGCTTTGCAAATTGGCACACGGGAATAATCACTGAATAATTTCGTTTGCTTCTTCTACCCTCTAGACCGGGGCCGCCGTCAAACACATTTCTGCCCGTGCCAGTAGCGGTTTTCGAGGGGCCCGGCTCTTCCTCTTCCGGGCCTGCTCCGTGCAGCAACATATTGGTGATAAACTTTTCATTTTCTTTTCTTCTGCAAACTAATTGCGCGTGGAAGAGGGGGGTGCGATCACTTTGGCCAGCCGATGGCGGTGACCATTCTTCATTATTTTCTCTCTCACTTTCGTGAACTTTTTTTTTTCTTAGATCAAAGGACTAAAATAGATGTTTTTTGTTACCTTCGTCGTCGAAACTAAGCAAAGAGGGTTTGGTGTTCGGTATCGCTTTCAGCGAACCCTTAGTGGAAGATTCCGCACGATGTTCTTTTCGCTTGCGGTGTTCTGAGGCCACCGCAGGACCTTCCGGTGCCGGATCCGTGTCCATCGGTATTGGACGACTGTTGTCGCCGCCATTATCGCTGCTGTTACCGTGCGGGGCCGTATCCTTGCTCGCTGCGTTATGATTTTCTTCGTCCTCATCGTCGTAGCCACTAAAAACGCGCCGCTGGATGGGTTTTTTTGGTTTTCGGAAAAGCGACATCGCTTTGCCTGTCGTCGTTTTCGTGACCCCGTGTGCGTGCGTGCGTGTGTAAGTGATGTTGTTGTGTTGCGCTGATGTGTTTGAGGTGCGTTTTACGAGTATTGCCGGAGTTGCACCATTTCACTAGCTTGTTGTACACAGTGTGGAAGCACGATCCTTGCAAGAACTACACTTTTTACTGGTTAGAATGCACAATTAGAAAGAAAAATTGAATCAAAACACGCCAGACGGAAAAGCATTATCGCTCCAGATCGAGAGAAAAATTTTCTTTACCTTTTTCTGAAATTTTTGACAGTTGTTTTTTGGTGCATTGCCGAAAGTGCGAGCGAGATAGGCGAATAACCGAACGAGAAGAAGGGAGAGGCCCATACCTTCATTCTGCAGTGCAATGGCAAGTGTGTATAACCCTCGGATGAGCGCTTCAAATTCCCAGTGAAAATAAGACACCAACGGTAACGAAATTCATGAAAAAATATAATTCCAAAATAAAATTAAATACAATTTAAGAACATTTACAAATAAAGATAGCTGTGATTTTATTTCAAAGAACAATCAATTGGATTCATATAATGCTATTCTATGAATTAAAATCGGTTTGGCTACTCAGACTAGCCGGTTGCTAGTCGGAGGGAAAAGACGGACGAATTTCGCAACTTTATACAATAGATATATTTCGATTCACTTTTCAGCTTATACTAATTCCTGAGGAGCATCACATTTAAGACAAATATTTGTCCACACCTGTCCCGACTGCGTCCTGAACGGTGGCGTACCCATTCGCTTCCAAGAGCTGCTGGAGTTCGCGTTTAATTTTCGGCACTACCGGCGGTCCGTGGAAAATGAAGGACGTGTACAGCTGTACCGCACTGGCACCGGCTTCAATTTTTTCAAACGCATCTTCACCGGTAAAAATGCCTCCTACACCAATGATCGGTACCTTTCCCTCCGTTAACTTGTACACCCGGGCAATCATTGCCGTCGAACGTTGCTTCAGCGGTGGACCACTCAATCCACCAAGCTGGCCGGCATTGTTGCTTTTCAGTGTGGGAGGCCGATCGATGGTTGTGTTGGAAACGATCAGTCCATCCACTGCGCAAGCATTCACTCGTATGACGTCCACGATCTCACGCAGATCCTCTTCCGATAGATCTGGCGCAAGCTTTAGCAGTATCGGACGCTGCTCGTTGGTCGGGAGCGTGGCACGTGCTTTTAGCACCTCCGTTAGCAACGTTTGCAGTGTACTTTTGCTCTGCAGTGTGCGCAATCCGGGTGTGTTTGGACTGCTCACATTGATCACCAGATAGTCTGCTAAACTGCCGAACCGCCTAACACCCTGTACGTAGTCGGCGATCGCATCGAGGGACAGTTTGTTCTTGCCCAGATTTATGCCAAGCACGACCCTCTGGTCCGGTGGTTCCTGTGCGCGGGAATCGCGCAAACGTTCGTACACCACATCGTGACCCTCGCTGTTAAACCCGTACCGGTTAACGATGGCTTTATCTTCGTTCAGGCGAAAGATGCGTGGTCTCGCATTGCCCGGCTGTGGTTCGGGCGTTACCGACCCAATCTCGACAAATCCAAACCCGATCAGCTGCAAACCCTGGACGGCTTCACCGTGCTTATCGAACCCGGCCGCTATACCGATCGGATTGTTGAACGTCAGACCGAGGAACTGTGTCCGCAGCCGGTCCGTATCCTGGTACGCTGGGCGGAAAAGTTTCCACTTGACACCGAGCACCGCAAGATCGTGTGCCGTTTCTGGCGGTATGAGCCGTACGATCGGCATAAACACGTTGTTGTAGAATTTCTCATCTCCTCGCCAAACGCTGTACGCGCTAAAGACGCCCGCACCCAGCCCGGTTATTTTGAGAAGGGAACGGATTTTGTTCTACAAAAACCAATGGGATAATCAGTGAATGTGGGCTTATCAGCGATCATTCCATGGATCGGTGGGAAGGTGCCAGAAAATTCGCATCGCTTACCGGCGTTCGCACGCGGCATGCTGACATGATTGAAAAGCTGCAAATACTGGCCACAAATCAACACACAATTTTATGGAGTCCAAAGTTTCACCTAAAAATAGGCTGAAACGAATATATTACCGCACAGCGGAACACTTTTTTTGTACTGTAAAGTTATTATTTATCACGCAGAAAACGAAAGTTTCCACGGTGTGCGTGTGTGGAGCAAATATGTGGTTGTTTACGATTTGGTGTAAAATGCGCTGTCAAAGATCGCTATAAAAATTCGCATGCAATGTGTTTATACTTGTAGGGCTGCAGAGTTCGCAGCAAACGACGTCCAAAAATTCCCCGCAAATATCATATTTTTTTTATGAAAAACTCCGCTTTAAGGAGCAAAGTAAATGAAAAATTAGAAAGATCAGTGTGTGAAATATTAAACATGTTCAAAACTGGAATGTTATAGCAGCTTTTAGCAATTTTTACGTCAGGAAAGTTGAAGTCGTTCTTTTGTTATTGAAAGCGGTCTTAACTAACACCACCATAAGAAACGTCAGTAGTAAATCAAAGCCCAAGAAAAAAACAAAGGTTGCAGAGGCAGTGCGTGTGAATCAGCGAAGAAAAACAGAAGCTCCGAAAAAGTTGCAAAAAGTTCTGCTTATCATCGCTGATACGCGGCTGCACAGTACGACAAAGTACTAGCAACATTGTCGCGCACTGTTTTCCACCAGAAGAGAATGAAAATTGAAATTTTGCTAAGCGAATAGAGCTGGTGAACTTTCGAGGAAATCCGCATGGGAGATAGTGTTAGCATTCCTTTTGCACTGCCGTTGTGAATTGTTTTTCGTTGTTTGGCCGTTGAAAGTGAATTGCTTGGAAATATGCATTATTAGTGTGACAATTGAGCGACGAGTGCCATTCCCTGTATACGATCGTCTGTGTACGTGCTTGTGTTCTAGTCCAGTGTAATTCGAAGCTCCACTTCCAGCGAAAGGGTGCGTTCTTTGTTTACAAAATTGCCTACTCCCCTGATCGGGGTGTAAGCCCACCACCCACCTCGATTGTAGCCGCTTGCAATTTCCAAAGGAAAACACGGAAAGATATTACATTTCCACCATTTCATCTCTGAAACCTGTGTGTTAGTAGGCAGTGTGTGTTCGAACGTAGACATGTAACATTGAGTCGAGAGCTCACTAACCGGAAGTAACGTGAAGGATTTCCGTTTGAACTGTTGCGTAGTAGAAATATCAAACCCCTTCCCTTTTCCTGGGACACAAACACACACACAGTGGCGGAATTGTAGTACTGTTTTGGCATAGCGGTCCATCTAATATCATTGTGCGCGCGCTCTCTGTCGCTTGGGTGTGTGAGAGCTCAAAAGAGCAGAGTAGAGCAGTAGCAGGAGCAGCCTCTTGACCAGCCAAGGTCACGAAGCGTCACACTCCGCGAACAGGCAGGCCAACCTCTGCATGTTTACCTTTTTGCAGCGACAACCGCGCTGTATAGCATGGAGAAGAAGCCTTCTGGTTATGAGTAAAACGCGAGTGTGAGTGTATTTCTATCGGTAAAGGCAAGGCTTCCCCCTTCGCTAAAAGTGTTCCACCATTAGGCTCCATCAAGGCCACGAGCAGCAGCCACGCAGAAACGCAAAAAGAAAGTTGCCACCAGCAAACCCGCGCTCCCGGATTATTATCTCACTGCCTTTCTCCAATCACCGTACGACGTGTATTTGTGGGTCTGTGTATGTGGATGGTTTCTAAAGTGGAGACATCTTTCGAACAACAGTAATCAACAACCATGATGCAAGCGGAGGACACAGAAAGTCTTTCGTGGATCAGTGATAAGGTAACGAACACTAGCGATGGGAACAAATTTTGATAAAGCTTTTCATTTCTCGCAGGGAAAAACCAGCCGTCAAATACGCCGTGGGTTGGCCTACTTTGGTTTCCTAACCTTAGCAACGGTCTGTGGGCGTGGGCTGCAAGTAGTGGGTATGACGGACGATATGGTTGGTGTTTAGCCCTTTATCGAACTTTTTGAGGAATGGTTTAGTTTACATTCGTAGGGGGGATGGTAGAAGATTAAAGTTGCGGGCCAGAATGGCGCTAACCACCACACATCGATAACGAAACCGCACAAAACGAAGAAAAACACTCACACGAAAACGGAGATATCCAAGCACGCTGAGCGTGCGTTGTGTTGATGAAGAAAGGTTGCGTATATCGTTCGCACCATCTAAACCCTTCTCCGAACACCAAGCCAACCCCACACAATGTTCAAGGACTTACGAGCGAATGGGGTGCCGATCGTGTGCCGTTGATCGTAGCCTTTGGTCAGGTGGAATTAATATTCTACGCATGACATTGATCCTCAACTTTGGTTCTAAAGCGCGTCTGGTTTGGTGTTAGACCAGCAGGCACGCGAAAAGCGGCACAGCGTGCTTCCGTTCCGACAGCCAACAAATGAACATACACAATCGATCGATCGAACATTTAAATAAGTAATCAAATTCATAAATTTTTTTTTTCTTCTTTCAATGATCATATGCAGGAAACACTCTACTAAACACGATCATGTTTGTGTAAAAAAAGCCGCAATTGATCGCCGGCCACCCAACCAACAAGCACGACCTACTTTGATGAAAACAGTTTTGAAAAGCTGATGAAGCAACGCAGAATTATCGTGCTGTGGTAATTTTTGCTGCATGGGCAAATAAGTTCAAAAACAAACTTTATTATAAACAATGCATTGCTTCGGTCATCTGCTCTGCTGTTGCACTGCCGGAAGCAACTACCTCGTTTGGCGGTGATTCGGAAGAGTGTGTCCACGGTTGTGCTTACACGATGAGTACATCCGGTGTGTCTGTTGCTGCAAGCGGACGAAATGGGGTTAAATGAACGTGCGGCAATTGTTGACGATGTAGATCATAACCCCGCCACACATCCTTGCAGGTCTTCACGTTAAACGTGCACGATCGAACCTTACGCGATCTCTGATCACCGATGCGCAATCTGGTGGTTGCCTATCGATCCCTTCCCCGAACAGAGCGCGCCATTGCTCACCCACCCGGCGGGTCCTGCCTATCGCGTGGTGGTAATCATCGATCGTACCATTTGCGCGTCACATCGTATTTGTTTTGAGCGAACGATTTTGATAAGAATAGCTCTAAAGATTTATATACTACTTTCCTAGCGTCGCTGCGATGAAAGCGTATGATGACGCTGATGATTTATGGTGATGATGGTGGTGGGCGATTTGCGATGAGGCACTTACCCTTGGGTTCACTACCAATGGTGGGCTCGTTCAACATGGTACGGAAACTGATTGCGGCACAGCCAAGGGTTGCATATTATTCGCTTTGGGATTTTTTTGTTTGCTAAGTAATTTTGCACATTTCAAATATTTTCTCTATTTTCTCGCGGTTTTTTTTTCAGCCACCAACGACAGATGGAACGCTTGCAACACAGCCACCGGATGTGGTGTCCGGACCGTTCACCTCACTTCCCCTCGATATGACCGACACCGACGATATAGACGATCGACGATCTCCGGCAATGAATGGTCCCACCGACAGCAACATCATCGGCGGCAGCAAGAAGGAACGCAGTTTCCTGCTGATGGACGAACAGGAACGGATATGTGTACGATCGGCGGAACAATTCTGCAAGCGGTTGTCCGTATCACCCGACGCGAAGCTAAAAGTCGTCTCCATCTTTGGCAACACGGGCGATGGGAAATCGCACACGATGAACCATGCGCTGTTTGGTGGGCGCGATGTGTTCAAGACCTCCTCCGAACAGGCATCCTGCACCATGGGCATATGGGCTGCCTATCAGCGGCAAAAGAATGTGCTCGCTCTCGACACCGAGGGTCTGCTCGGCGAGACAGTGAACGAAAATCGACAGATGCGCATGCTGCTGAAAGTGTTGGCCATTTCGGACATTATCATTTACCGTACGCGAGCCGAACGATTGCGTACCGATATGTACAAATTTCTCGGCACGGCTTCAAAAGCGTTTACGAAGTATTTTTCCGGTGCACTGCAGGCGCTCGATCTGCCCGGTCCTCCGCAGGCGCTCGGGCCGGCTGTAATAATCTTTCACGAAACGCACAATACGGAGGTACTGAAGGAGGATGACGATGGCAAGAAAGAGGAGGACATTTTACGCGAACGGTTTGCAAAACTGCGCCTAGAGCTGAGCGCCTTCAGCTCGTTGCGGTACGTTGGCGTGCGGACAACCAAACCACCGACCAACTACGAACCGTTGCGCATGGTGTGGGAGAAGGAGATCCGCAATACGGCCGTCCGTTCGCCACGGCTGCCGCGCGTCGTGTTCGAAGCATTGCTGGCACTGAACAACAAGTTCAACGGTGATCTGAGCCCACTGCCATTCAATGCCTTCCCGGAGCAGTACTTTACCTGCACGACGTACTGCAAGTCATGCGATGCCCGCTGCCAGCTGTCGATGGGCCATCTCGAGCTAAAGGAAGATCATCGGTGCGGCGCCAGCTGCAAGTATCAGCATCAGCACGAGAACAAGGTGTACCTGTGCAACCGGTGCTACGTTAACGGGCGCCAGGTGGTGGTGAGTATTAAGACGCAAAAGTCAACGGATTCGTCGTGGATGGGATTGGCGCTGTACGCGTGGAGCGGGTCCGTCATCGAGTGTCCACACTGTGGGGAAATTTATCGCTCCCGGCAACACTGGTACGGCAACAAGTCGCCTGAGCAGAATGCTGTTCGGTACGTAGGATAAATGATCGCTTTCGCTACCATCCGCGAGAGGGCGCGAGCATAGGAAAAGCGATGTTATTGAGGGATTTGTTTGTTTATTGAATTTTTAGCACGGAAATTGTACACGTTTGGAACGATGGAGGTCTGCAGCTGCAAGGACCAACCCATTCTGCCCAGCTCGTGCTGGACGGCGTGGCCTACATCACGGATGCTATGGCAAGTGTCGGTTCACAGCCGACGAAGCTTGTAAAATCGTGGGTAACGGACAAAATTCGTCCCGCTTACTGGCGACCAGATAGTGAGATTATTGTACGTATTTGTTGTAGTTTAGTTGTGATGTACAATGAAGCAGATTATAAAGAGTTTTTTTTAAACTCTTATCAACAGCACTGTAAAGGATGCATCAGCAACTTTGAGCGGCTCGGTTTGAAGAAGCATCACTGCCGTAGCTGTGGGGAAGGATTTTGCAACCATTGCTCCAAACACGAGATGCCCGTGCCCAGTCGTGGCTGGAACTATCCAGTGCGGGTTTGCAATAGTTGCTGGAATGATGGACGTAACGGTGGCACGATGGGTGCGGATAGTGCAACAGTGAATGGTGCAACAGCGAATGGGAACCACGCATCATCCGATCAACCAATACGAAACTCAGGTATGTGTGTGTATGTGTGTATTCGGCTTGAACCAGATTCGCAAAGTGCTGTTCAAAATTCGCTGCCCTCGTTTCGTTTACTTCTCGATCCGCTGTGATCTGACGCGATGATGACGATGATGATGATGTCTTCACCTGTCGTCCATCCCGCACAGATCGTGAAATTGATGAGCAAGAGCTTATTGATGATGCTGACCTCCTCGTGACGTCTTCTTCTGCAGGCAATGGTATCGACGAAGCGAACAACGTGCTAGTGCGGCGGTACGGTGAAGCCGTCATTAACACGATCAGCAACATTGGAGCCGTGCTGGAATATCCGAAAGGTGAGTTTCTATGAACCCGCGGATGAACGAATGCAACTTTCACTCAACGGTAACTGTCAAAGCGCATTCCAGTTGTGTGAAACTTCAAGCGAAAACTCTCGTAAAGCGAAAAAATTTTGCGACAAAAAGCGCGTTATTTGGACCACATTCATGTTGGTTCTCCGTGAGGATAGTTAGTCCTCACTAAGGCGCGACGATCCGAATGGGATTTGAACCACGGTCCTGTTCATTTAAATTTATTTTTGCGTTATTTTATTGATTTCTTATCACCCTTTATATCCGTTTTTTTACACCCGGTTTCAAACAAATGTGTACCTTATATGAAATCCACGGGGTCAGAAACTTTCAGTCAACTGAAATGAAAGTTTCAAATGAGTGAAACTTGCTATCGTTTACAAGCGCTTTAAGAGGATAGGTTGTATCATATATGTCTACATTTATTTATCAAAATCTTCTTCTCAATCATCAATCGCCACCAAACAATCGCTAGACTTTATCAAGGAATCTGCTCGTCCCTCGTACTGGGTACCGGATGCTGAGGCACCGAACTGCTACATCTGCGAGCTGGAGTTTGGTTCACCGGAAGAGCTAAATACCGTTGCAGGGCTTGGTTCCAAGGTGCCAACAGCTCCACTCCCATCGTCCGGCACATCGACACCCCCGGCAGCATCATCGCCGGCAAAGCGTATCGAGAACGGTGGCGTAACACGCACTGCACAAACCACTAAGCGATCTTCCGCGTCGTATCGATCCGTCGATCGGCGAAGGCATCACTGCCGGGCGTGTGGGAATGCGGTATGTGCCGGCTGCTCGGCCAACCGTCGTCCCGTACCAAAGCGGGGCTGGTTAAGCGATGTGCGCGTGTGTAACAGTTGCTACACGGCAGAAGATTAGACCGAACGTTCATCCCCGTACCCTTTTCCTTTCTTCCTTTCTGTTTGATACATATCCTTCCACCGGTTAGCTAATTAGTGAAAGTAGTTGCTTGCTTTTCGTCCTAATATCCTAACGGGATTGGTCATGATCCTCCTATTCCTTGGTTTTCCTACAAGAGCAAAGAAAACACGTTCTGCCTTTTCTTCCCAGTTTGCATTTCCATTCCGAAGGGAGGAAGTGTTCAGCCAAAAAAAAAAAAAAACAACTCTACGCACTAGATATGGGTGCAGCACGGTCACTAAAATGCTGGCCGGCTGCCGAACCACCAAAAAATGTGATGATATTTACTCTATTTTGTTTGCATCCCCTTTTTACTAGCGTTAAGTAGCGTTGAAATATGCGCGCGGATAGGTTTTTTTGTTTTTTATAAATTAAACTTGAGATCCGAGAGTTCGCCGGACGCGATATAACAGGACTTTGGGAATGAAACAATGAAGACTAGTATTTTGTTTATGAATTGTGTAAGTGTAATTAGTGTACAAGTTTAGCTTTAAATCGGTTATTGTTTCATTTTGGGACCCATGCCGTGAAATGCACGTTTTGATCGTTTCTTTCTTTCTTTCTATCTTTTTGTTACTCAATTGCTAAAGCGCATACCTGTACTGTGTGCAATTGGGCAATTGCTACACAAATCGTAGCAATTGGGCAGGATGTAACAAACAAAGGAAAAAAATAAAACGACGCAATACACCTATTGCACAGGCCGTGCCGAATATGCCATGTTGTCCCTGTAGTGGAAACCTGAAATGGTTTTAAAAATCTACACGCAGTGTAAGTCGTCCACGAATCAATATTAAACACCCACTCGCGGGGGACATAAAACAAAAACGGACCTTTCAAACCCGATTATGCTGCCATCGGATCTTCTTTACATATGTACTTGAGATGTATCTGTCGCAAAATGCGACGCGCGGGCGCGCCATAAAAGGTTACGTTTTGAACTTAACAACAAAACCCCCCCATTCATGTTATCGAACACGGAGCGATGATGAAAAAGGAGAATAACACATAAAAAGCACAGTGTGAAGTGAACGAAGTTTATGTGCGAAATATCGTAGTTAAGCTAATTGATCTTACTTCCACAGAACAAACTCGTCCCGTCTCTCGTGGCTACTGTATGGACACGTCAAAAACATATACATAAAGATACAAACATATATATATTTCGAGAATTCTTCAGAAGAACACTTCGAATGGCACAGTTTTAGTAGAAGCTTTTGTGTGTAGTACTATTATTGCAAAGTTTGAAAGAAACTTCGAAGTTCTTGGTTCTTCGTTGACAATCGGTATGCTCAAAGATGGATTTGTTGTACAGATATGGACAGCACACTTCATTATCCAGTCAACGAGAACGTTTTATAACCTTCGTTTTAATGATTAAAAATACGCCCTTATTTCTATAACCATCTACCCGTGTCTCGTTATCATCTTCGTCTCCTGAAGAACCTACTTTTCGTGGCTCTCATAAACACCGGCCAAAGGTAGCTTTAATTTCAACAAATGTTCAAAGTCCTGATGATCACTCGTAACATCATATTTAGCGAAAGACTTGCTATAAAAGATCAAATACCTTTTATATCGCCGTCCAGAAACTACAATGTACTGTCCACGTGCATCGGAACAAGTTTGTACGATTCCACCCTTTTGCAATACGATTGATGGCCATCGTCAGGCGTGCCACTAAAAATAGAGACTCATGTACTACGGATACGAGAGTCGTCTCGTTGCAGTTAATCAATTAACATGAAAACAATCGCAAACAGTCGCAGGAGGAGAGGATGTCGTCTATTTAAAGAAGAACCAAAAGACACGTTGATCATCCACTGTAGATCTCTTATCGTACGAACGATACACTTTATTTCAAGACTATACTCCGGTGCTACGTTCACGCTCTACGTCTCTATTATGTACATGTGTTGGGTTTCATCATTTCCTTCCGCCCTAATCATTTTAGGTACATCTGCAATCCAGCCGGTACCTCAAAATTGTTGGCCTCCAGCAGATCGGACAGTTTGCGTGCAAACTCGGTCGTAACTTTCAGCTCGTCCCCTTCGTCTACCATTCGCTGGAACAATCGTACGGCAGCCTCACAGTTATTCTCTCGCACATACTGTCCCAGGGCAAGCAGCAGGAAGTCAGATTCGCGCACATTCGCCAACCCTTTGCTACATTTAGCTAACCGTAGCACGGGTTCAATCTTACCGCTTCCGACCAAAAATTCACACTGCGTCAGTATGTACTCGTGGTTGATGCGTACCTCCGGATTGATCAGCATACGGCGCAACTGAGCCTCGGTACCGGCCACCGCCAGTGCAACGATCAGTGTGTTGTTTGTATTGATCGGTCCATGGATTTGCGATACAATTTGGATCGTTTCGGTTAGTAACGTTTTGGCGTCGGTTGGTGAAATGTTGGACGATCCCTCCTGTCCGTTTGTAAGCTCCACGAGAAGGGTAATAATTTCCAGCTGCAACGGTGTGCGACGTTTTTCCTTTGCGATGCGCTTAAACTCTTCGATGGCAGTACGCTTATCGCCGGCAAGCAGATATTCACGCAGCACCGGACCAAGCAGTGCATTGTCGTAGTTACAGTATCCGAGCTCGACGAGAAAATCTAGCATCTGCAGCGTGGTATTGGGATAGTCCGATTTCCGCCCGGAAGTCGCAGCCCATTGTGCTGTGCTGGTGAGTAAATTCCAAACATTTTTACTAGTCGAGCCATCCTCCACTCCACGCAACTTGCCACCGGTTGTGGCACGTTCGCGAAGAATCTTTCGTGCACCGTCGAGTTGTCCGCGCTCCACGAGCAATGCTGCGTAATCGATGATCTTGTGCTCATCCACGATAAATCCAGGATACTGTTGGCGCAACTGTTCCAACGTTCGGCCGGCTTGTACCGGATCGCCTACCTTGGTGTACAGTTCAACGATTGACGCTAGCATACCGGAACTTTGGTCTACCTTTGCCTGGTCACAACGTTGCTTTAGCTCGAGCGCACGCTTGTAGCGTCCTTCGCGGACACTAAGCTGTAGAAGCCTCCGAAGAACGCCGCGCGTATTTAGCTTCTTTTGTTCCAGCTCTACCAGATGACATTCCAGCTCGTCGTAGTTCATGTCCCGCGGATGAACACTGATCGTGTCGAACAGTTCCTTCGAAAGGATCGTCAACTGATCGTCCGTTACCTTCTTCAGTAGCGTATCGATCGATTCTACCGTGGATCCACCGGTTCCCGCATTCTCCGCACGTCCGAAATGATTCTTAAGCACACCGGCGGCCATTCGCGATATCCGGATCTCGTATCGCTCGTACTCGCCAAGCAGGGCGCGCAAACTGTTTGCATCGTGCTTGCTTTTCTTGTTGCTGATCAGCTCCAGCAGTAACTGACCGCCTAGATCGTGGCGTTTGTCCGCTGCTCGGTCTCGGATGGCGCAGATCACTTCACACAGCTTGCGCTGATGGGTGTTCGAGCGGTTAACATTTGCTAGTAGCATTAATGGCCACAGGAGTGCTTCCGTGTCGAGCTTGCACGTTGGATAACTGCGTAGAATCTCAAGCACCTCGTCGAACCGGTTCTGGTAGAGTAGATGGGAAATGTAAGGAGTCATCAGTACGCTCGTCCGTACGCCACAATCCTCCAACATTTTCAACGCTCTGCGGGAATCTTTCAGCGTGAGTGCAAGCTTCGGCAGAACGTACTGGGTGAGTGTTTCTTGATCTGGTTCTACTTTAAGTTTTTGCATCGTTTGCAGCACCGAAAGCACACCACCCTCTCCGTCCGTTTTCGAGCGCTGCAGAAATAGTGGCCAGAAGTAGTGGGGACGTAAATCTTCGTGTCGAGCAAGAGATGCTAGCAGGCGGGAAAAGTACGGATGAGCTGCTTTTGCCGCGCATTCACAGGCGACCTGGTAGGCACGAGCATTACGGTCGGTTTTGATCAGCGTGGCCAGGAACTTGTTTAACCGATCAAGCGAAACATCATTGCGAAGCATTTCCACTATCAGGAATGTTCCGTACCCGTCGGTATTTTCATTCGCCCGGAACTGTGGCGCTGGTAGTTCGTCAAGCAGTGCCATCATACCGTCGAGTTGGCCGGCTCGAATCAGTCCACTAAGCACGTTCCGTAGCACCGGATGTATGCGGCCATCCGTTGTCAGCTCTTCCGGAAGCAGCTTCAGCAGTGAACGTACCAATTCGGGTTGAATTTTCTCTCCCAGCGCAAGCGACAACAGTTCGAGGATGTGCTTTTCGTTCAGCTGGGAGCCTTTTTCACGTACCATTTTAAGGACCCGGTCGGTCATACCGTCCTCCAGGAAGGCGATCATTAGTTCACCGTACGTTTGCCCATTGGCGGACACATTGCTAGCGCTCATCGTTTCCAGCACCATCTGTACACCGTCCAAATCGCCCGCCCGTCCATATCCACGGATCATCAGGTTTATCACGTCGACCGAGAGGGGAATGTTGCGCCCCTTCATCATCTCCCCAACCAGCTTCATCTCGGCGATGTCTCCTTTTTCTGCCAGCACACCCATTAGCCCAACGTACAGCTCAGCATCCTTCTCGATGCGGTCGCCTATGCTGGCGAGAAATGCTGGTACATCCGTGATGGAACGTTCATTTTCACGGTACACCTGTAGCAGCACCTTCCAGTGTTTCTGTTCCGGTTCACCCATATAGAACCAAAACTGTTCGAACACTTTCATGCGCGTTTCGAGCGTTTCCGCGCATAGAAGGGTACCACAGCACTGGAGCAAAAATTCGTACGCATCCTTCGGTATTTCGAACGGTTTGGCAAGCAGTTGATTAAGCTTTTCCAGCTGTACCCGGCGGTACACGATCGCATCCGATCGAAGCTCTTCTACCAACCGTACACTATCCTTTGGCTGTTTCTTGCCGGCTGGTGCAGCTTCCCGGTTCGGTGTGGTGGTCGATTCTTGTTGCTTTACTGAGGGAACTGTTTGGCAGAGGCGTACCGATTGGGAAAGTAGCCGAATAAACGGTACGGAAGGTTGCTGTAGAACGACGGTACGGCTCGAGCTGGAAGCACACTGTACTGCGGTACGCCGGCACCACCTTTGCTGTCTGATGAGCGCCACACGTAGATGATTCATTTTGTGGAAATGGAAATGCAACAAGCACCACGTACCTTTCGTCTGTATCTATAGAATTATAGTTTTCTGACCGAAACTGCTCGGTTTTCTCTGGTTGCCGCGCGCGCGACGAGTGATTACATGAGCGAAAAAACACTCCCGAGCGACGATCGACGGGGGTTTTGTTTTGAACCGTGTCGCCGCTTGACAGCAAGAAATGTCAGCTGTCAGGAGACGATGTGCAGATGTGTGCGTGTGATGTTGCGTCCCGGCGAGCACGTGGTGATGTAAACAAACCGATTGTTCAGGAAACAAAGTTTGTGCACCTTTTTTTTGGGTAATTTGTGTAAAAAAATTTGTTGGTTTTTGAATGAGAAGTGGCGTACAGCAGGCGAACAAAACAAATTACTCAAAAAGTTTTAAAAAGTGTGACGGAGAATTATTCATTAATCGTTTCGTGATGTGAAAAAAACCCGTCCAAAAATCTCTTTCCCCCTTCTTCGTTTGTCTAATGCGTGCCAAATTGCGACACAGCCAAAAAGGGGTAAATTTTATTTTGGCAAACAACTAGAAAGCAAAAATCCGAACGAAAACGCTCCATTCAAAAACGTTCTTTTCATTCAAGAAACAAATTAGCCAACCGCGGGGCGAATGACATTACTGCGTTGTGCTGTTGTGTACGTAGGACCGTACGTGTAGGTATAGGTGGCAGTGGCGAACGCGTACCGTTGGCGTTTTTTCATCATGATCATCAACTTCACACATAGCGCTCAGCTTATTTACCGCTCGGCACAAACGCCACCCGGATCGGCGTACGCTTGTGTGTACGCTGTTTTCTTCTTAATCGGGACAACGCAACAACGTGGGACGCAGTCAAAATTGTGTGTGCTATCGCCTACTTCAAAGGGCTAGTGTAGAGAGCCTTCGGAACTAATGGAAAACAATAGAACCAACAGCAAATTGTGCGGTAGTGTGTCAACGTGGTAAAGGAAAGTGAAATCTGGTTGAGACGAGGAAGCTTTTTCTCGTCGAATTAAAGGTGGATTGATTGCGTGAAGAAGGCAGACAACGCGTGTGTTTGTGCGTGCGTGTGTGTCGATTTTCTAGGTCATTGCGGCCAATGTTCGGTCCGCATGGTTCACAGCAAACTTGGCGAAAGACTAAACCGATAGCATTATAATTACTGTGCACCACTGTATGTGACTGTGTGGCTCTCAGCTCCAGTATATAGCAGGTACGTACACGCAACATTGCCCCCCCCCCCCCCCTCACTTCCCCTTCCATCCTCTCTCAAGACATCTCCCTGTTGTTGTTTGCATTTAATTAAAGCCTCGCCTGTATCCTTATCAAATAAGGTTAAATGGTCCCCCGCTTAGTGCAATTCCACATCAAATGGTAAGCGATGCGTTTTCGCTGATCGACTGTTCCTGTGCGTTGTTATGTGTACACGAGTCACCGTCTCCGCATTGCTGCTGCCAGGGGCAACCAAACCGTTTCACCCCGTTTGCTTCGCTACTTCGATGCGTTAAAGGAAATAGTGGCAACTATATCAACAATGTAGAGAGACCGAGAGAAAGAGTGAGAGAGAGCATGTTAGCTATCCCATCGTAGTGTAAGTGCATTGACGTTGGCAAGCGAACCACATTTAATTTACTATGCGAGATGCACTTCACTCATCATCATCTCGCGCAACGATATTGCCCCACGCGGTTTTATATGGTAGGTGTCAGTCTCAGCGGAAGAGCATGTAATACGTCCGGCCCTGGCACCAGGCCACCAGGAGGGGGAGTCTTTCCCTGGCACACACGGAACCCGTCAAGTGTGAGGTTAGATAAAACATAAATGGTCCACACCAATTTGAACGTGGGATGGTATTATTTTTTTTGGGAGGTAAGGTGGACTACAATCCAAGGGCGTGTGGGGTGTAGGCTTGTGCCTGGTTTATTTGTGTGTGTGTATGTATGTGTCCTTGCGGCAAATCATGGCAATCTCTATCGGAAACATAAGCAAGCGCGCAAGTTCGTTTATTGTAGAGAAGTCGCACGTTTGTCGTTCCCGATTGGCCCGAGAGGCCAATTTGTATGCGTGCTGGTACAGCGATCGTACTGTATCGGTACAGTGGTGGCCATGCTATTAGTTCAATAGAATCATACCGTTTGAAAATACTTTACCATCTAATGTAATTAGTTTTGTATTTAGTTTTGAGAGAAGTTTAAAAATTTTGAGACCTAAAAAGGCCATCTTGTTTATTTATACAAGTTAATCAATTTCTGCGCTGAAAAAGTTAAAAAAGAGATGCCCAGAATTATGGACAATTTTTGGCTTAATTTTTATAATTGATCAATGGTCATATTTTATGGTCTCCACGTGCTGAAGTCATATTTTCATCAAAATGGCAAAATGAGACTAAGAAACGAATTATCCAATGTGTCTAAGACTAAGAAACTAATTATCCAATTATCCAAAACGAGCGGCTTCTTTTGCCTTTTCAGTGTAGCTGAGCTTTTTCTTTATTACTAAGCTCTTGAGATACAATAAAGAGCCAAAAAATTAGTCTTTAGACTTATATTAGCTTTCCGATCTTTATCCGCTCGTGATTAGTTTTCGCATGAATCGATCGTTCCCTAACTGATTCCGGGGCAGGCTCGTCCTGCCCTTTTCTGATCCTTCTTATCTCTTCTGTTCTTCTTCGTGCCTCCTAACTGACAGGGCGTTGGGAACCTTATAAAGTTTCCAACACAATGATAGGGACATTTTCTTGGTCGATTCGTTTAAAATTGGCTTCAAAATCTCGTTTTTACGATATGATCATTAGCAGAGGGTCTTAATCTAATGACCTTCACTGTATATTCAATGAATCAACGAGAAAAATTGAGCCACACGGAGGATAAAGTTGCATTAATTAAGAAATTGACTCTGTGTTTGATTTTATTCTATTTCTTTCATCATCAACAATAGTTTTAAGATCGGTTGTATTGCAAGCATCGGAAGTTTTTTCAAAAAATAATGTTGGGATGATCTTATTAGTTTGAATTGTATCTGCTAAATGTATGCTACTACCTAGATCAAGTAGCTCCAAATAAGCAAACAAGTGACTTTTGGATTCCCGGGGCGTTTGAAGCAGCTTCTAAACAGCGTAGGCGTTATTTCGCTTGCACGAGTACACACAGAATTAAGTCTAACAACGTCTGACCGTAAAGAAGCATTTTAATTGAGCCTCTTCCTGAAATTATATTACTAAAATATTTTTTTTTTAAATTTCATAATGACGGCTAGGCCGTATTCCTTAAAATCTAATCTTATGTCTAGCTTTACAATAACTCATTCAACTTACATCCTATTTGAAGGGTAGTCATTTCCTTCTTCCTCAATTCAAGTGCACCTTATCCCGAGTGAGCTCGGTTGCGGATGTTGTTGCTGCCAGATTGTTGTCCTCTCTTTTTCCGCTAAGGGATTAGCGCCTCTTTGGAGCATCGTGCCGTGGAGACTAACAACTGGCTCCCAAGAAAAAAAAAAAACCGTTTTTGCGAATACTTTGTAATATTCGAAACTCCATTTCGTTGTCAGCATTTAGAAGTTGTGGCTGGCGGCCCGACCATCGGCAGAACGCACGAGTTCGTAAGCCGCTACAACTTTGTGTAGCTACAGTAGCATCTAACTCATGCATTCCGCCAACAATAAAGCCGCCGCCAGTCACAACTGTACGTCGTCCCAACCTAATTCAATTGGTTCAGAGATCCAATGTTGTCATGGAGCATGACATGAAGCCGATAGCCACAATAACCTTAAGGTTACTGCAGCATCGAATCCAGACATTCCACCAACGACAAGTTCGCCAGTTACGACCTTAAATCTCCTAAACCAATTTACATCGACTCTGATCCGATCGAATATTATTATAAATAAATACATTTACTCTTAGGCAACAACGAATATGTCTCTTTACAAAAAAGGAAAAGGTCAGTGGTAGATTCTTTAGAAAATCTACCACTGACCAGATCTTCACCATGCGGCAAATCTTGGAGAAGATGGCCGAACAGCAGTGGAACACGTACCATCTCTTCATAGATTTCAAGGCCGCATATGATAGCATAGCCAGGGTAAAACTTTACGAGGCCATGAGCTCTTTTGGAGTCCCGGCCAAACTGATCAGGGTTGTTAGATTGACCATGACCAACGTCACATGCCAGGTGAGGTTAATGGAAAACTCTCAGGGTCCTTTGCTACCCTACCACCAAAGGCCTGCGTCAGGGAGTTGGGTTCGCCTGTCTCCTATTCAATTTGGCGCTAGAGAGGGCCATCCGTGACTCGGAGGTGGAGACCATCTTCGATAAGTCAAGCCAGATCCTGGCATAAGCTGATGATATAGACGTCATTGGTTTGCGACTCTCCCAGGTAGTAAAGGATCGAGCAGGCGGGAGAAAACCTCGGGTTGCAGATTAACGAGGCAAAGACCAAATTGATGGTGGCTTCATCAGTGACCCTACTAAGAAATCCGGAACTACGTGGGGGTGATGTACGGCCAGCAATGACTTAGCCTTCTACGGGCTGAGGAAACATTTACCCTCACAAAATCAGTCGCGACGGTCGAAGCTGGGACTGTACCATACCCTCATAGTCCTAGTACTCACATACGCCTCTGAGACATGGACCCTATCCAAAACAGACGAAGCCCTCTTAGCCGCGTCCGAGAGGAAGATGCTCAGAAGGATCGTTGGCCCCGTATGTTGTGGAAGGACAATGTACGACGGTGAGGTCGTCGTGCAGCGAATTAGGCTCGCCAGGCTCCGATGGGCTGGCCATGTAATACGCATGGTACCGGACGATCCAGTTCAGAAAGTCCTTTTAGGCCGGTCACACGGACGGAGGAGGTGTGGTAGGCCCAGACTGAGGTGGGAGGATGGCGTGGAATCATCTGGCATCAAGGCCGGGATAGCGGATTGGCGGACGACGGCGAGGGACCGTGAGTGGTTCCGGATTCTGGATTTATTCCGGTTTCGGGATTTATTGAATTAATGTTCCTACCTGTTGCACATTATACACTGTAGATTGTAGTCATCATATTCACATCATTTCAATAGTTGAGAACGGTGGACTGATATGATGACATGTGGCTACATTGTAATTCTCAACCCAAACCGCGCGATTCATCGCGTGTTCATCGCTCATCATTAAACGATGGTCTACAACAACTGTACTCATATACTAAGGTTCCAAAGGAAAGAAACCTTAAAATGAATAAAACGAAACACATGTGCCACTGTGAGATAAAGTAGCATTTTTATTGTGTGTGTGTGCTTGTGTGTTACATATCGCCGGGCCGTACCACCGACCAACCCGCCCAGATTAGATAGAGATTTTGGGGGTTTGAAGTTGGCCAGCATTTTTTTGCTGGTTTTGTTTTATGTTTGCCTTAACTGTGTGTGCCCGCCGACACCGACACTGACACTATGGCAAATTTCATGGACACGCATCCGATTTTCGAGCGGGGGTTCGAGTGAGTCGAGTCCCTTCCCTTCCACAATAGGTATGTTGTACTGCACCGAAATTGATTCAAGCATGCGGTATGGCCTCGATCGTGAGTACACGCGGACCTATTCGTGCGTGTGTGTGTGTGTGTGTGTGTGGGGGGGGGGGGGGAAGGGTGGTTTAGTAAAGTGTTTTAGTGTGCGTTTGTAATTCCGCTGGTTGTTGTTGTTGATGTTGTTGTGGGCACCTTCCTCTGCCAATGTTGAACGGGTGGAGAGATATGCCGCATGCCAGCACACACCGGCCACGATACAGTTGTAGTGTGTCGCTTGTTCACCATAATCGGTCTTGTTTTCGTAAATTTTGCCATGTTTAGAAAGCTTCCACTCGATCCAGATTTCCCATAAAAGTGCGTTGTGATGTGCTGATGAGAAATTGCATTGTGAAAAACGTTTTTAAACTTCATACGCTAAACTATCGTTCTACAACATTCTATCGATCGGTGGTGAGAGAAACTTAAACCACGTGTGTGCATGTGGCGCAATAGCAACAACAGCACAGCTCGGACAGGTAAGAAGCCACGAAGCGCAGGTTCTATTTATTTTCACTAGCAAATTCTACCAAATCCGATTGAAAAACAGAAACAACCCGACCCGCGTCTTACGTCATCGAGGAGCGAGGAACACAGTCAAGCTACATATTACGTCGTTTCGTTGGTTGTGCTGTGTTCTCCCCTTTTTTTCGGGGGTTGAGTTAGTGACGAAAGATGAACTGGAAATTCATCATGATCACTGCCAGAATTATCTGTCACTTTTTGTTGCCCATTTTTGCCAGCAGCCATGACGACAACAACGGCCACAACCATCTCTAATCGAGCGTCCGGGGACCGTACATACGGTCGGTTTGACGTTTGCTCGTGCACGTGCAACGTGTTTCGTCAGCCAAGATTGGCTGTGTAAACTAAACCGCACACAATGCAACAGTGTGCGAGTGTTTGAAGGGATTGTTGCGTACTAGACGGCGTTTACATATTTGACAGTTCACTAATCGATCGCTCGATAGCTGGGCCGTACTTTCCGAACGAGCTATGATTAGCGTCAACTTTATCATGCTGGTTGTAAATGGTGGTGAGAATGTTTTTTATTTTTATTTTTGATAAGACATTGTACGGTAACCGGTTAAGGTTTTGACGTTATGGGTCGTTCAATAGCCTAAGTTCAGTTTAATAACTTCTACCTAATGACTCAATGTATATAACTTATTTCTAACCTAAAATTAAGGTTTGATTTAGACGAAGGTGGTTTAGAATTAAAGAGAGGATCGTAACATGGAACGGAATACAGGTTAATGAAGCATGATTGCGATCAACTGACGGAGTAGTACTACGGTTCGAAGAAGAGGGAAAGAATGAATAGGAGTTTTGGGAAGGAGGTGGTGAGTTTCAAAAGTTTAAAATCGAAGCAGCTGACACTTAGGCTCATAATTAGACAGAGTAAAATAATCTAGTCCAACAAGGAATGCAAGGATACAATGCTGATGGTGTTTGAACAGTTCATTCTATTCTGCCCAGAAATTAAAACCTCGAAAGGTTCATACTTCCTTGACTTATTTTCCCAACTCTGGAGATTCATTGGATGTCCACTAGACATTCACCGGCGTACAGATTCGATTGGATAACTGTCCCTTCTTGTTAACATGTAGTGTCTTTATCCAGCAGTTCTATGGGTTGTGGTGGCATCCATTAGAGGCGATTTCTTATGAGTTCCTGAAACCGATGGATAGTTCCAATGCATTGCTCTTTTTCTTCTTCTTTTTCGTGAAGGAACATACAATCCTAGATCAGAAGCATCTTTAAACCCAGCAAGCAAGCCCCCTATAAAGCATGCTTAAGCCACAAAGATGCGTTTATAAGCGACTCGAGTCAAATGTCTTTTAATATTGAAGATGAAAACGATGCATCCAAGAGACTTGCTGGCTTTCAGTATGACTTCGTCAATGTGTTATTTGAAGATCAACTTGTCAACGAATATCATACCAAAAGGTCATAAATAACAGGTAATACGAACAATGGCAAAGTTTGAGAAGTGAGGGAAAGTTAGTTACATAAAATTTAATAGAATATTGGCATTATTTGCATTTGGACAAGTCACATGATTCTCGATGCCTCTTTAACGCTTGCAAGTATCCCGGCCCTCAAACATTACATCAACGAGCGTACTGAGGCAACGTTATCTGAGGCAACAAAAAAAAAAAAACCTCGATTTTTCAATACCAAAATATCCGCAATGATCTATACCGTCTGGGCTATCCGCATGCCAATCAATCACTCAGCCCTCCATCACCCCAAAACGACCGAACCCTTCCAGCTGCTATTTACAGTTTTGCAAAACCAACCTCTCCCTCCTCCGCGAACGTGAACGCGCATGATTCACACAGGTGCAACACGTCTTCTCGGTGTCCATTGAGTGCATTTCCGCCCAGCAAGTGGGTGGTGCTGTGAGTCTCGGTGCCATGTTTGCAACAGGTTCACGATGAGACGATGTTGAGTTTTGCATGATGCATCTCGGTAATGCATCATCGCGGCTGTCTCAACAGGATGTGTGGATGGATGTTACAGCGCAGCCCACGGTCAGACGATGGCAAGATTTGTGCATCTAACTGTCTACGTCTGGAGCGAAAAAGGTTGCACGTAGATGGTAGTTGTCTACGAAAGGGCGCGTACAGTTTGTTGGCTAAGGTTACGGCAGACTGTTGCCGATGTTTGTTTTGCGTGATCGCGATCGTTTACAAGATTCAATTGTTGGAGATGGTGGCGATACTTGGCTTGCACCGTTATTAGCAATGTCATAATGAGTGTGATGCCGTAAAGCGTTATAATGTAACTTGGATTACCGATCATCTTCGATCTTTTTGTGAGTGAAATATATGAGCCATATCGAGACTTAAACGTGCTTCCGCTTGTGAAAGTGGTAGAAATTTTTTTGACCAAAATGACTCCTTATCGCTCAAAAGGATCGCGCCGCAGTTTCATTTCCTTCACCGGAACCGGCCCGTTTACGTGTCCTTTTTCCAGGGAGAGAGATAGATCGTCCCTCTACCATCAACCCTCAACCTTTCAACCTTTTCCCAAACAATCCCAAGTTGAACCTTTTTGTTTTGTTTTGTGGCTCATGTAACACCATTCGACTGTAACTGTTGTACTGTAAACGAGTTGGCCACCGGGGTCTGCATGTTGGTGGTGTATCTCTGCAGCTGTAGATAGACCTGCCGGTGCGTTAATTTAACGCTTCCTGCAATTCTTCACTTTATCTAACTTCCCGTAGTTTTACAATCGTCATAGTGCGCGCTGGACCGCTGGACTGCGGACTACACGTCGTGCCTATATCTGGGGCATCAGTAGGCATTATCAGCATCAACACCATGTCGCATATGATCGCCGCACACAAACACCAACGGTAATGAGCGATCGTTTAACATTTTTCTAGCTCTTTCTGCTTGTCTTCGTCTCCGTGGCTTCGTTCCCTGCCCTATTCCGAAGGGTCGTTGCATGAGATGCAGCTTAACGCTGTATCGCATTGTTCGAGTGAATTCATTTTTTGTTGCTGTTGTTCGTGTGATTCTGTAGCGGTGTTGGTAGCCTCGTTACCTTTTTTACACGTGGTTTTGACTTTTGCTGACCACGTGGTTTTGTCGCCATCTTGCGCAGTGGTGTGGTCAGTGTTGCTGCGCGAGGGGGTTTGTAGTGTGGTTGGGTGTTTTGTGAACAATTTATGCATAACTTCTTGTTCTTCTTCGTGCCGACTATTTAATGTCTTATTATAAAAATATCTTACAGGGTTTTACAAGTTATTTTTAAACGTTAACCGATTTTCAAATGTTTCTTTCCCGTGGAGATAGGTTTATATTTTTATAGTCAATTTTAAACACTACCAAATTGAGTGGGGTTTGCAGGGTTACCCAAGCCACATGAATGCTTTAAATTCTAACATGTGAAAATGATTTCTCATGAAACATTCAGATACAATTCTTAACATTTGATACATAAAAATATTTCACTTATTTTCAATGACCGTTTTCATTTTTTATACAGCAATCTGCTTCCTCTTCTTCTTAGCTTAACAACCTTCTAAGTCTCGCCGGTTTAATTGACCACTTAGTGGCATAGTCAGCCCTTACAACGGCGGAACGGTTCGCATGGGATTTTAACCCCGGTCCTGTCGTGTGAAGTGGCTTGAGAAACAGTGGAATGAAGAGTAAAAAATCCGCTTGGTTCGATGTATTGAAAAATAACTTGAAAAATAAACAAAACTGCGGTTGACAGTTAATATAGCCTGTTAAACCCTGTACTAACACCAAGTAGTACGATAGTGGGTCCTCACTTCGGGGGAACGGTCCGGATGGGATTTGAACTCGGGTGCTGCCAGTCTCCCTTCATCAGTCATGGAATTCTGAGTCTCCCTTTTTGCATAAACCATTTTGCATGAATACAATAAGATCTGAATATAAAACTATTTAAATTAATTTAAAAACAAACTGCAAAATGGAAGCTAAATAATGTAAAAACATTAAATAATTGCTATTTAAACAAGCTAAAACAATCAATTTATCTGTAACACTGAATATTATTGAAAATATTCAGAAAAGAAATTATATGCAAACCAAGATGAGTAAATATAGAAAAACTTTTGGAATATTGTATGTAAAATAAAAAAAATGCAATCGATCGACACAGTTTGTAACACGTGGAACCAGAAACGGAAGCAATGCTGTTCCTCTGCTTTCCAGCGTGGTTAGCAAACGACCGGTGTCCAAGCGTCCTCTCTTCTCCTTGAACTCTGCCGGCAGTGTGTTTGACAGGGCTTATCAGATATGATTTTTGGTCGCTGCGTAAAAAGTGGCTCGATCACTAAACGAAACACAGCACACAGACACACAAGTGGCAAAGTGGGGAATCCAACCCGACGAAGGTTACACGGACGCACAGCGCATGGCGTTTGCGCGGCAGCAGAGTTAAAAAGGCATCAAATCAATTTAAGACGCGCTCGGCCAGTTTTCACGCTCCACAACAATAAACTCCGGTCCGCCTCCTGGCCATGTGTGTGCGTGGTGGTTATGGATGGCGCAACGCTAAATACTGCCTCCCTAGTGGGGGCCTCCCTTCAAGCCGAATGCGCCTATCGCGTGCACGTTCTCTCGCTCTGGCTCTCTCTATCTGTGTTTGGTTGCTACTAAGACTCTGGTTTTTGTTTACAAACGATTTTTGCTTCACCTGTTCGATTTGGCTGTTCCTATTTCTCTTCTTTCCGGGATTAACCCATGATAAAGTGTCCTACACGTTGGAAAAACTGGGGATCGTTGCTGCCGGTGTGCTTCTAATCCGAAGAACATTCCACTAAGCGTTTGACCGCAACACCACACCGCCACCGCACCGTCGGTAAAGAGACGGACACCGGACAACGGCACTTGTTTGGAGTTTGGAAGCCGTCAGTATAATCGTGCTTGATGCAATAAGAGAATGAACAAAAAAAAAAAAAAAACATGAGTCGAACGAACTTCTCCTTCCGAAATCAGTCCCAGTTTCAAGGTTGAGATTGGTAGGTGTTTATTTATTTTTTCTTTGTTGGTTGCCTTTGTGGTCTCCCTATCTCTGCGACGCGTCGTAGGTTGACCTCGGTGCGATTATGCAACCTGTTGGCTATTTTTCTTATCACCTGCTCCGGGCGCCATATTTATTGCAGTTGGGGTACACATGCGGGGGGATGATTTTTAGAAGCGAAAAACATGTCCGCTTGCATCAAGCAAAATGAAAATGGCCATTCAAATCAACGCTCTGCTATCGTTGTGTCTATTTTTGTTAATAGAAACTGTTTTCGATGGTTTTGATATACGCTACTGACTTCTGGATTGGACTGGGAATGTTCTAGGATACGAGGTAAATTTCTCCATGACATGGCTCTTCATGATATGGGCAAATATCTATGAGATTCCGGCCCTACTGAAGAAGGGAATGTTAATAGTATGGATGCCCTTGATCTGGGATTTTAAGCTACCGGAGCATTCAACAGAAGCTGCAGAAAGTCAATTTTGGTCTTCGTTTCTTCAGGACTCCCAAAAGTTATTCCAAAGACGATGAGGTGTCATTGTGAGCCATTCTAAACGAGCCCCTGTAAGAAATACGTTAGAAAGCATATGAAAATTTTGCTGCAATCCAAGCAAACTAGTTCTGGGCTAATTTGAAGAGGAGAATATTCACTAATTTCTTGGACATATGATTTTTTTACCCAGGACTGACCATAGTATGCTACTGTGCCCAAAAAATAAAATGACTGCGTTTTCTTAAATGATTTTTTATTAGGCCAAATGATTAGGCCCTTCCGATGCAATGCACCTTTTCCACCACTTCTCCAACTCCTCGAAGCAGGTGGAAAAGCGGATGCTGGGATGTCCTTTAGCTCCGCCATCGCTGCGGCTTCTATCACCTCGCTAGTGTCAAAACGATGTCCCCGAAGCGGCCGTTTTAGCTTGTTGAACAGCCAGAAGTCGGCTGGTGCCAAATCGGGCGAATACGGCGGTTGCGGAACAATATGGGTGCCAGTTGTTGCGAAAAACTCCCTCAAAATGATGGCCCGTATGAGAGGGCGCATCCTTAGAAAGGTCTCGTATCGTCAACCGACGATTGTTAAGCAGCAAATCCTTGATTTGGACGACATGGGCGTCGTCGGTCGTGGTGGATGGTCTCCCCGGACGGTCCTCGTATTCAACCTTCTCACGGCCATTCTTGAACTCACTGTACCATTTGTACACACATTTTTCTTCGACATAGATTCATCCCCGAAGGCTTTTTGTAACATCCGCAATGTTTCCCCAGCGTTTATTTCATTGCGCAAACAAAATTTGATACATACGTGCTGCTCCACAAACTTGGACATGGTCAGTATGGACAAAAACACTTGACGCAGCTCCGTAAACAAATTGTTACTCCTAGCCGGCTTAATATTGTGACGCGATACGTGACAGAACCGTCAAAAACATACATATTGACAAATGAAAAATAAAAACAAGGGATTTCTTTTTGGCGCGCGAAATTTGACATCCAATGTCACCTTACTTTTCGGACACAGTGGTAAGCAAACTAAGCCGATGCTTGGAGCCTCTAGCTTTCAGGGGGCCCCGATTGAGTGGGATCTCCTTAAAAGAAGCTGGTTGGTCATAGGAATGTTGGACATTTGGAGGAACATAATAGTGTGGCCTCTTGGAAAGCGGAAAGGATATGTTCCATCGATGGCAGAGACATAATTATTCTTTCAAAATGTTCTAGACAGCTTTTCCGATAACCCTTTCATATTCTTTGTAGCTGTGTTTTTATATTTACGTTAATTCTGTCTAGTTCTGTATAAAAAACATAAAAATTCAGTAAGCAACATTTTCCGGATGGCTAATTGGGGAATTCAAATAACATAGTCTTTCGAAATGGCAGCTGCCTGAGGTTTTAGAACACATTCTATCGATCAAGAGACGAACAATTAGCTGACGTCTCTTCTTTCGATACATTTTACATGCATTTCGCCATACATGTGTATGAGTATCGGACACTAATATTGTTTTTTTATGGGCCGCGAAATCGAATCTGTTTTAATTAAGCGTGACAATAGGGGGTGCTAATTTTCATTAGCACAATGTTTTTTTTTTGTCGAATTCTTTATCCTTGTTCTACTCATGAATGGCAAGAGATGGTGACCAATAGAGGTATAGAGGTGTTTTTAGCACCTTCAAAATGTGTGTCATTGGCAAAATTTGATTGGCTATAATAAATTCATACGGAAAACCGACGTTGGTGTGCGCATCTGATCAGGTGTGTCCTGTTGTGCTGATTGATTTATGTTTCATCGGTTCCCGATGCGTGGCAAAGTGATGTTTTATTTCGTTGTGCGTGTGTGTGCTTTAAGCTGAACGTTCGGTGCCGGTTGCCAAAAATTCGCACACGATCCGATGCCATCGGAGGCAGCAAAGGGTGGCTATGAAGGTAATGATGAATTTAAATTAAAGGAATTTAAAAAAAAGGTTTAGTAAAAAAAAACTGTATATATTCAATTCCGGAGAAACGGGAAATTAGCTGACATTAATTAGATAATTAATTAAGTCCAGCTTTCTGGCCGTGCAAGGCCGGCAAGGGAGAGGGAGCTCGATTTGGCGGTAAATATTTTAGACTATGATCCAAAATGAAGCCGACAGAATGAAAAGATGTAGCATAATATTTCCCCGCATTTTACATGCTAGCAAAGTATAATAGATTTTTCGGTTAGTAAAAGATGGCGTTCGTACGTCGTACTTTTGCGTAGCGGTATGTCAGTAAAACAAATCGCCCACCCCCCCCCTCCCCAACTGGTCAATGGGGTGTGCAAGCTAGGTCGGTCGATGGGTGAAAGTGGTGCTGTAGGTGGTGGTCAGCGAGGGCAAGCATGTGTGTGTCTGTGAGAGAGGGTTTGTGCTCGATGAAGCTTACGTGTGTTAGCATGTGTATGCTGCACTATAGGTTGGTGTGGTTAAAAATAGTTCACAACCGATCCGGTACCATCCCACCCCATCCCACCGGCAAGCGAGCAGCAGCCCGCACGCCACGCCATCCAAACGGTTGCTTTGTGGGGTGTGGTGGGTTGTAGCTTGGGTGAAAGGGAAAGAAGAATCGTGAAGAAGAATTGGCACACAAATGTGCACCGGCCGGCCACGGTTCGCTTGCTCGCCCCGGTAGCGTCTTCTCACCCTGGTCGGGTGGCTCGCGCTGCTAGCTGGTAATAACGGGGCTTCACCGACTGCTACGGTCGTAGTACACACTGTACACTGTTGCTACTGTCATTCCCTGCTGTCAAATTGTGTGATCTCGAAAGAGAAATGTGTGCACCGGTGAGCGAGAAGGAGCTTTATTCGGTTGCTATGAAACCGGCATTCAATTGACTTGTTCAATACAAATGTAAAGAGGTTTTAAACATTGTTCCACATTTTTGTCGACTATTAATAACAGGAGCTTTAGTTTATTATTTGAATTTGAATTATTGAAATACAAATTTAAACAACAAACTAAAAGCATCCTTTTACAATAATGATCTCCTTCTACTGGAGCCGATATTTGAAGCCATGGCGATGTATTTTGGTTGTTTTTATTCAGGAAAAACAAGCTCTCTCTCCCCAAAACTACGACGCATCGACCATCGATGACTATTGGACCGAGAAGAAACTGTCTGTGTCTGTTGTACCATAGCTCCAAAAAATCGAGAAAGCGACCGATCTTGTTTTTCATCCCCTCCTACCGTGGTGGGTTCAATTTTGGAAATTGCGCTTTTCATTATTACTTTTATTATCTATATCATTTGTGCGGCCGGGCGCCTCGGAAGTGGTTTGGGAGTACCAAACACACACACACACTCACACACATGAACCATGATACAATCGAAGCGGAAGTTGTGTTGTACCGGCCTATACCGCCTTTAGAATCCAACCAACCTTAGGTTGATCGGTGCGAGCGAAAAAGGTAAGAACTGGGGTGCACACACACACACACACATTTGGTAGCAAGTGTGGACCACTATTCCAACCACATTGAAAGAAAGAATCGTCGGGAAAAGGGGAAGGGAAGAAGTGCCAGTCCTCTCCCACTAATCTGCCGGGTTGCCGCCCTGTCATGGTATTTAGGCCGGCAAATCCATTTTTGGCCATCGGGGTGGTAGGTCGGCTCATGTGTGTTTTAATTGCGTTTGCTTCTTTTACTGCACGAACGATAGCTTGCTTGGGCCGATTGCTCGAACACACATCGAAAGAGAAAAGAAGGGTAGAAAGAGGGGTGAAATATACCCCCATTCCCATTCCCCCCTTTTTACCCTCACAAGTTGTAACTCCCCCCTTCGTGATGGGGAGCTTATCAATTAGCCAGCGTCTCAATCAGGTGTTGTTTGACGCACAGTTAGCGTGTGATCGCGTGTGCGTGCGAACAGTTTCTCTCACTCTCGCTCTCTTTCTCTTTTTTTGCTCTCAATACAAAAGCAACCAAAAAAAAAAGGGACACACAGGCGTCATAGTGACGACGGTTTAGATGTTTTAGATGAATATTTTTGTTGGTCTAAATCATAAATGACGCAATACTATTTTTCTAAACGCTTAATAGTCGCTTAAAACCGATTATTGGTGACGTTACTAGCTCTAGACGTGTGTGTGTGTGCCTCTTTTGAAGCTTTTGCTTTCTTTTGCACATCATGTTCAAACTCACCCCACGCCGCATATTGTGCCAACACTTGTTTTTGAATGTATGCGTCAGCCGGGGGGGGGGGTTGATGAGAACGCGCTTTTCCGTTTTGCTGTCGAATGCCGAGAGCATCATCGAAGCACACACACACACACACCTATACAACGAGACGCGCCATTCTGATACAATACATGCCAGTGGGGAGCATTACCGTCGGTTGTCATGGCAACCGTGGTTCGCCATCGTGTTGCTTGGTTGATGCAGAGAGAGAGAGGGATGATCGTGAACGTGTAGCAACAAACTCACACTCACACACTTGTAAGATTATTGTATAATTCCGCTGAAAGATGCTTAGCTGCTACGAGAAAGCCAGAGAGAACGTGGAACGTTGGGAGGATGCAAAATGTGTGGTGCCTCCTGCAGGGCTATTATGTTGGGCGATCGAACCCTCATTTGGGGTGTTTTTGTGGGGAGGGGTTTGTTTGCTACACTACGACGAGCCACGTGAGCAAGGATCGATAAAAAAAAGGCGATGAACGATTCAAAGGTATTCTTCCTGTATTTGTGTGTATTTTACATGTTTTTCATTGTAGTTGTAATAAATTTGCAGATAAAACAAGCAAGTTAAGTAACTTTTATTCATTTCCGATACTTGCTTTTGGCTGGCTGGCGTAACACATCTGGAAGAAGATCGGTGAAACCTTCCTCGTTGTGTGTTTATTTACCTTCGAATGGTTACCACCCATACCAGCGCAAATCTTACCGGTTGAAACTGCGTATTTTGAGACAAAATAGAGAGAAAAAGAGAGAGAGAATGTACGCCGAAGAGAAAAGCCTCCCAACGGCAAGCAACGTGTGGTTAGAAAAATAAAACCGGTGCGTCGTCGCCCAAACCGACACACCGAGACACACAAAATGGCATCGTGATTCGGTAATTAGATCACATGTACCAGAAAGCTTTTCTGCTTGCCAGCCGCTAGTGCCACCGCGGACAACGGACCCCGTGTCCACAGCCCGACTTCAGTCCGATGACAAACCGACCAAAGGCACACGGCGACGGCACGACGAAACCGGTCGAATGATTTGCATTCTCGTACCAAACCGTCCCGCATTCGGTGGGTTGCCCGTTTTGCCACCTGTCCGGGGTCCGTCTTCGGCCGTCTGCGTCCGCCGGCACTATCTATTCTTGGCAAACCTGCGATGCGATAGGGTGCCGGCTGTAGTTGCTACACCTTCCTAAACATTGTATAGCCATATCTCATGCATCTTCATGGTGCACGAAGCAAAGATGCTGAGGGATCACCCAAAAGGGTTGACACACACACACACGCACACAGTGCGTTATCTGATGCTTATCATCGTGCCCTCAATTTATACCCAGTTTACTTCGGTTTTTAAGGAACAGTGTCCCAAAGGGTGGATGAAAAATGTGAGGGAAGGGAGTGTTGTTTTTGGAAAGGCCCCTCCTTTGGTTCAACGATTGTATATTTGCAGCTACGTGCTGCTCCATTGAGGGAAAACACTTCACCTTAGGAAACTTGTAACTGGGGGTTTTGATTGATGATGATCGTGTGTAATGTGTGATTCTGGGAGTAAAAGAAGATCTTTCGAAGGCCTTAACAGTTAATTTACATAATTGAAGGAAAGATTTATTACATGTTGAGCTAATCTACCTGAACCTCCAGCCCCAGTTCTATCAGCTTCTTTTACGTAGTTTGAAGGGATTTATTTATTTTATACATTTAAAGGGTTTGGATGATATTAAAAACTACGAGCTAGCAGTGCGGCCAGGCCACAAACAAATAAAACTATTATCTGTTTTATACAGTATAGAACATAATTTATGAGAACGTGTATTTTTTTTATCTAATTATTATTTCTGTTAACTCACAATCAACATTGTCATGAAATCTTTTTATGATACTTCAAACTAACTTCAGCAAATTAATAAATAATTATAATAAAATTGCTTAGTTAGGAATACGCTGAGGCCTCCTTCACGAAATAAAAAAAAGCTTAATTCCTACAGCTTTTAAAGATTTTTTATTTGCTCTGTAAGAACAGTTGGTATTTACAGCTTTTGCTACCATTTCGTTTCCACATTCTTGGGAAAATCTTTTCAAAATGGGTTTAGCATAATTTGTGTCGTTTAGTATGCGATTCGATTAAGTGATGGCCTGGTTGTTCATACCGAAAAAATAAAAATTATTGTGCGAATATTTAGAAAACTTAAACTTAATGTTTTTCATTTGGTTTATGCTATGTAAGTTCAGCGTTTAGCCTGCTCTTTAGGTTGTATTTTTATATTTAAAAAAGGAAACAATCTCTTTTATAGCTATGACACTCACTGTAGAATAATTAGTTATTAGTGTTGTGCGTGCAGAGTAAGAGTGAGTGAGTGATTTTAATTTTTCTGATGAATAAATTGTATAAACTCTTCTTAGAGTGAGTTGAATTATAACGATTCTCAAAAAGAGTTGTTAACTGATTTTAATCACAGTAGAAAGGGAGTAAGAGTGAATCAATTCCTTGCAAAGAAAAGCTATTCTCATCTCTAATTTAGTACAGCCCCAAGCACCATAACAAACTAAACCTCTAACTGAATTTCAGTAGCATTAAGAGGCCCTTTCCTACATAATGGAAAGTTTCCCTCTTTCTGTTTAGAATTGCGGACATTTTGTTTACACATTGAAGATGAAACATTCTACATTGTGTACAATACTCTACCCTAGTAGTACCTTATTTAATCGACCATGCATGAATAAGAAATAGAAAAAAAGAAGACACAATCTTGCAAATGAAATCGTAACCGGGTGCTGGCTGGTGTGCAACTTCAATCACCGTTCAATGTGTAGTAATTACAAGATATGTAACCAGCATCATCATCATCATCATCAACCTTCATTTGGCCCTTGAATGATGGCCACGGACGTGGAGTGGTAAAGTTTATTTATCTATGTTTTCATCTCGCACTCTTCCTCTTCTCGCTCGCCCGCTTGATTTGATTGGATTGGCGGAGATTGGTGACCGTCGGAAGCATCCGACCCGGACAACAACGGACGATCGCGTACATACTTTCGCACAAAACGCATGCAAAAGTGCTGCGATCGAGTGTGTGTGTGTGTGCATTTGTGCTTCTAATTGAGGTTAGAATCGGAAGGTTCGGAGGGTTTTGCTTTTGGTGAATCGGTACACACAAACACAGCGGACAGAAGGGAATGCGTTTGCGCCGTTGGCGATCGCATGAATCGGCCTGAAGATGGCGGAAGATGTTCAACTGTTTGTGTGTGAAGAACTGATGTACGGTGCGTTCCAAAGTCTGGGGAAACCCGGATAGCTTTAGGCTGTAATCGTATGCAAATCGATATTGCAGCAAACCTGTTGCAAGAAATTAGAAACAAAAAGAGAGCTCCCCGGAGGAAGAAAGCGAAAAAGAGGTCACATATGCTGGCCAACCTGCAAGCAGCAGAAGGAGGGTTATGAGTGTTTCCCCGCAATTGCGTGCCTTGGGAGCATCCATGGGCAGCTTTATGTTCCTGGACGAGCAGCAGGTGTAGACGGTGTAGATGAAATGAGTGATCAGTGCAAGACTGGCGGCGCGCACACATGCCAGAAATTCTTCACTGCACCTGTGCATCCCGGGCGCCACGAGTGGAATGTTTGGCACGGGAACGAGATGATGAATATTTTGCCCATTTAGTTTGTGCTGTTGGGCCGATGTAGTTTTGGTGTCGATGTAGTGTTTCAGTACATTCTAATGAGCTCGACGTGTTTTGCATAGTAATGGGCAGTTTTTCAGGCTGTCCATTGGGGACATTAGGCGAGGAGTTGGAAATTGTAGTTAGCTCTGGAATAGAAATCTTGGTGTAAGAGACACGTTGAAGATTCGTTATTAGTTATGTGAAGATAAGTCTCTCTATGAAATATGTCCTTTTAAGCGTTTAATCAAAATAGAGACGCCTAATCATCTACCTTCGTTTGCCAAAATTTGTGACGAATTTACTCTAAGTTGAGGGTTGAGATCCCTCCCAAACGACGATTGCGATCAACCGTAACCTGTTGCTCGAGGAATTCTTTGTGGAATTTCCGGCCGACAACATTTTGCCTGCCTTAGTTGCTGAGTGATACTCAAGCAAAACGCGTTGGCATACACTGAAGGGCGTCGGTTTCTCGTTGCAAGATGCGTTCAGCGGGTCACAGCAGAACGTACCAGAAGCGTTTATACCGCGCCGTACGGTTTTGCGGTTGAGTATTTGTCACTCGTCGGCACGGGAAGCTGACAGGGGCGAATGGGAATCGGGACGCAAGGGAATGACCGACCAAGCCGTAACGATTACAGCATAAAATCGCGTGAGCTACGGCTATCTGATTAGCGTAATGTCGACACCAACCATACAGACACACACTCATACTGAAAGTGTGGGGAAAGTGTTGGCGACGGCAAACTCCTCTGGGGAGAACAATCATCATGTGGCCCGGGGCCGGAGGATGGTGCGCTCGACGCGACGATTGAACTTCCCGAGCTCGCGAGCGACTCATCCTGAGAATGGCCTTTACGGTATCGACTTGACAGTTGTATCAAGCAATGGGCGCCGTACATTCTTAGCTAATCGGCATTGAATGACAAGCGCCGATTGGCCATTTTTTTTCCGTACGCTCCGAAGGCCACAAAACAAACAAAAGCGCAACGGTGGGTATTGTTTTGTAAACAGGCCAAACACCTCCGGTTCCGGTTGTTCTCGTTCTCGCACCGATTGGACATGGATTTGTCCAACGGTTGGTCGTTTGGTGTGCGAGGGAGTGAGTTTGTGTTTTATCATATTGTTCGCAACCGCAGCCGACGACGCTGACTGCGCGATACTAGTGTCGGTTGGGGTGTTATTAGTGTGTGTGTGTGTGTGTGGATATTGTTTACATTCCGTCCTTGATGGGTACAAGCAACGACGCCAAAATCGGTACGCTGATAAACAAGTAGCGTAGAATTTGACGGGGGCGCCTGGTACTGGATGATGACGGTGTTGTTTGGATGGCGGAAATCGGGTTAATGGCTGTCAAACACCAGCGCAGACACGTCTGACAGTAGCGACACGACTGACAGATGAGTAGATAATCGAGAATGAGAGAGAATGAGAGAGAGAGAGAGAGAGGGTGCACGTACCGCTGTAAACAAGCGTACCGAGCAACGATCTATTTTGCATTGTCTCTATCCCGGATCAGCTTGCCGATCGTTGTGCAATGGTTTTGAAAGATGGACAACTGACATCTTAGTATGTACCCATTAAACAGTACCCGTTCCATACATTTTAGCGATGTGATATCATCATCCGCAGATAAAACCAAGGTGTTAACAATATACCCGCCCGTCATCCGAGATCACCGAGATCTAATCACACCCGGCCGGCCGTTACCCCGCGGGAGCCATGTTGTAAAGCACACTGCAAAGAGCGGAACAAATTTATCAAACCGTATCGCGCTTGTGGGGACCGTGCAGAAACACTTCACTGCTAAATACGGAAAACATGGGCGATATTGTGTAATGCATCCGCGTGTAGAAAACATATGGCCCGTCCGGCAACCCTCTAGACAGACACACCGGTGGAAGTGGGAGGGATGGGAATGGGTGAAATGACATCCATCATTCACAAAATGGTTCCAACGGTCATGGAACCACTGCAAGCGATCGCAATGCGCGTATATGCAGAAAGGAAGCATCCCGAAACCAGTTCATTTTGCCTCGTGCCGATTCTCCTGGCCATATTCTCGCGGCACGTTTTGTTTGTTTGTTCGTAAGTTTGTTTGGTTACAGTGCTCGCCTCGCTCCGGGAGGAGGAGGCAACTGCTGCCTCCGCGGTGATGAACCCCGCCGTCAGCAAAAAAAAAAAACCGACCGGTTGGAGGTTACGATGGTTGCGTTTCAATCAATTGATGCTACAAATTAGCATGGCTGCGCCATCGAAACCAACACCCGATCGGTGCTCACGTTGAGGTGTGTGTCTAAGAGCTGGCGAACTTTTAAAACACCACCAACGAGACCGGAGTTTGGTTCGTACCGTGTTGAGGACGACGCCATGTTTAGAACATGCCGCTTCGCGCCATACCAATACTGCTGCAACAATTATGGTAGTTGGTGGTGCAACGGTACGACGCGGGTCTCGTCTCGTCGTACCCTTAATTGGCTGTGATTGCGATGTGACGTAATGGGCACGGGAAAGGGTAATGTGGCGCATCTATTCGCTTCTTCGCATATCAGGTCACCCATCTTCAACGATTGTAGCAAGATCATTGGAGATGAAATAACCATTTGTTTGAAGCTGTTCCTAATGCTCTATTTCGCTCCCAATATTGCTCTTCTCTTATCGTAATCGATAAACGAGCACGTGAACTAAAAATTCCATTGTAGTCTAGTTGTGCTAATCAAGGCGAACTCACCTTCCCATGAAGCATGATTTCGTAATCTTTGTCTCAGAACTCAGTGGGTGTCGATGTATCGATATGATTTGACGCATGCAGTAATAAGGCGTTTGGTGTCTGTAAAAAGATGGCGTCGAGAGTCCGGAGATCGCTCTGATTATACTGCATTTTGATGCTCTGTTTTATTCTGCATTTTATTACGATAATCGACACCGTCGCCGACAATTTCTAATGCCTTTGACCGAAAAAATCAGCTTTTTTAAGGTTAAAGCAAGGTATGAATACATGTTTACGGCCTGTGTTTACATCATCGTAAATCTGCGTGGAACATGCCTTCTTCTAGTACTAGTTCGGATCCCACGGGAAGGTTCTTTCTTACAACCCGCTCATTTCAATTCAAGGTTTTTGAAGTGGTGAAGCAAACCTCCCACTGTCACACAAAACTAATCATTGTCCGATTGTATCTGGCGTCGTTTATGCGTGTGTCTTTTCGTTCCTCAACTTTTCATCCCATTCTCCGACAATACGCGTCTTGGCGACGAAAAAAAAAAAAAACACAAGACAATTGTTGGTGGGCCGCAAAAATTGAACGCCTCACACGCCGATGACGGAACCGGACGGCCTGTCGAAGTTCGGTGTCGATCGTCGCAAAGTCGTAAACGTTGTCTGGTTCCTTCCCATCGCGCTATAAATAGGGCCCCAACCATTATCGCGGCCCCAGAGCTGTTGTGGCTGGCGGCTTGCCGCGGGGATGAACCGGGCCGGAGGATGATGCTTTCTCGGGTAAGTGTCACTTAGATTCCTTTCCCTGTTTTGCGACCGGTGACGGTTTGACGGTATGACTCGTGCAGCCAAAAGCCCACTACGGAAATAAAACCCATCAAACAACGCACCGATCTTCGGGTTTTAGGTACTCCGTTTTTTTTCTTCCTCTGTTGTTGTCGGGCAACACACTAAAACAAAACGGAGATGTGCCCGCGTAAAGCAAACCGATATTTGCTGCAACCGATTGCAGGCCGATCGCGCCGCGGTCGGCCAACAGTGACACCCCGCGCATCATGGCACCCTTTGGTACATTGGCATCCTTTCTCGTCGATCGAACCGTTCCTAAAATATCTGAAAAATAGATTGAGTCGCTGTTACCCTGTCCCAGGGCCGCGTTAGATTACTGTGTACTGAACGTTTTTGGGGACCAAAACCAAAGCCAAAGTGTACTGCATGTACAGGGTACAGCTGAGGCCGGCGATAGTGTGTCGTCCGAGGGAGGGTTGTTTTTTCGTTAGGAATAGCGCCAGAAAAAGTGTTGCTGTAGCAAAACTCAGCATTCAAATCGCACACGGCGAAAGAAGACACACGTCGGGCACGATATCGATCGAGGTTAGTCATTAAACGGTCCGTCTACGTACGCCGGATGATTGTTGACTTACGGAGTCGAATCGTTGGTGCGTTTGATATGAAGCTGTGTGTTAGTAAAAAGGTTTAACAAAAAGAAATATATCATTAATAAAGCGTATGTGATTATTTATTATCGGATGCGTCTTGCTAGATTTCATCTGGAGCGATGGCGATGGATGGTGGATCTATTTACGGAATGGCTGAGGAACATTTCGAGAAATAAGTGTTGATTATGATTCTCTAACAGATGAACTCTTGAACAAATCTTGTCTTATCATATATCGATTAAATCGGCATTATGGCTTCGAGATGTCAAACGTTCGTCAGGCCTTTGACTTCGTTGATTCGCGACAGCTTTTGATTCGCGACAGCTCTAAAAATGTAATCAAAATGTAAACCAAAGCAATTTCAGCTACGACTTCGTTTAGTTTTATGTCTTATTCCTTATTGAATTACAATGAAAATGCCAATTCATGTCGTTAAAAGAAATAATTTTCTGAATTTAGCATATTTTTTCGTGTCGTTAAATTCCGTAAGAACTTTTGGCTAAAAATTTAATGGAAAAACTATTAAATTGGCCAGAAAAACTATAATTACAAGAAATATGGTACTAAAATTCACAAAAAAAGTTAACCGAAAGCCTCAAAAATCCTCTTCGACACCCTTTCCATAGCTTTGAGCTGACGGAAGAATGGTTGTCAAAATCGATTTCCCGATTTAGAGCGCTTCTGTCAAACGTTACAGTATGAAAATTGGAATAATAGTCGTTTGTAAAGTTTGATCAATCACTGTGAAAACAAATCTCAGCTAGACCGGATCCTTCTAACCACAAATGAAGTTATTTTCAGCTCGACAGCTACAACCATTTGCCTTTTCTTGGCCTAACTATTCTTATCCATTTTAAATTCCATTTCCTCGTGCCTCGCCATTGCAGCGAACGGTGTAACATAATTTCTAGCACCAGCACAATCATCCCCAACCCAGCTCCGATAGGCAAGATCACGAAAAACCAAATGATTTCCTTAAATTTGATCACATTCGCCGTGAGTGTTGGACGGTTTTTTGGTATTGGTACCTTTTGCACTATAAAATTATCCCAGTATTGGTACAGACCGGCTTGATACGTTAGCGCAACGTACCGCTCCAGTACCTCTTGCAGGATCGACTCCTTGTGCAGCAGATAAACGATATAGTGCTTAACCAAGGGTTCATCGACGAGCTGATAAAGATGCGGCGAATGTACAACCGCCTGCCGTACGTAACTGCAGGTGGCTATCAATGCCGCAGGTTTACCGCCCGCATCGCCTCCGATGTTAAAGTTTTGATGATTGTGGCGTAATGTTTGGAGATGGGATTCTGACCCCACGATAAGAGTCTGATGGTCTACCAGGCTTTGGACCGTTTTGAGATCCTTCCCATACCGTAGCGTGGATAGGTTTGAGGTTACGATCGATACGTACACCGTGACGATGATAAATACCGCAATGATGTAGAAGAACGCTAGCAGCTTTTCAATATTGCGTACGTTTTTGAAGTCGGGCGGGGCGAGAACGCAACACTGCAGCAGGACCATATGGAGTCCACCAAACTCACGAAACCAGGTAGCCACAGATCGGGGGACCGTTGTAGAGTCCATCCATTTCACCAACGTCCACATGATAGCTGTAAGCTCGCTGCAAACGAACCACAAAATCCAGATGTACGTATCAAAAGGTTCGACAAAATCGTCGATAATGGATGAAATGTTTGCCGTTTGTGTGACCGCACAGATGCCCTCCATATCGTTGGTGTAGATGCGCCGGAAATCGCCTAACGTGTGGCCATAGGTCACGACGATACTGTTGTCCTTGAGCCGGTCCTTGAACTGACTGTTGAATACCATATTCAAATGTTCCTGGCGTTCCACCATCGATATATTAATTCGATCCGCCAGCATGGTGATGAAATGAGCCTCCCTGTTGAACAGCTTCATCGTGCCGTAAATGACGAAATGGAATGGATAGATCTCTGCATCGATCACATCGTCCAGGAAGTAGCGATTCATTTGACGAAACTTGTCCTGAAACAGTGTCTGCACAGCAGCATCTAAACGATCGTGGCGACGGATCAAACCATCGAGCACGTTAAAAGTCCGCAGCAGTTGATGGTTGATCGCAAACAAATTGTTGTACAGCCGGTGTCCAGAGAGAACTGCAGCAAGGGCTGTGAAGTTAGCGAGCTGTGTAGCGCTGAGTGAGGGTAGATAGAACAGATACTTGGCAGACCAGTCATAGTTGGCCGAACGTTTGACATAATTTCCAAGCTGTTGCACCTGTTGTGGAAAAAAGTAAGAGACGGAATTATTTGCAGACGATCGTTTGCTATTAGGAAAACGAATCAAAACATGCTTTGTTTCCCGTAAGATCCGTAGCGTACACTACATTGAGTCTACTTTTGCGAATCTGTTCCCCAAAGGTAAGCTTGCTGAAAATTTGCTGCAGTACGATCGTGCTTGTACAATGATCAGTGTGGTTGGTAGCGGTGATAATGCTGTTCACGTCCAGCGATTCATCAAACAACACTCGCAGGTCGACTATTCCGGGTGTTTGACATTCACGGTGTAGTACCGATGAAAGAATTTCTGGTAGGGTAGTGTGTCCACTTGCAGTTGAAGCGATGCTTAGATAGAAGAAGAGTAACACCTCTGGCAACATTTTAATGTCAACTGGGTTGGTTTCTTACGTGTGGATGACTTTTTACTCATGTAGTGAGTTTAATCAATTATATTCATTACATTACCGTAGATTGTACGCAATTAGAAAAGCAATTAGAGCGTACCGGAAGCGAGATTTACTATTTTTATTTGTTTGCATTTTAAGGCTCGACGCTGATACTTACTATACTGCCATTTGGGTCGATTGGTACAATTCAATTAACTGATTAAATTGATATTCCAGCAATATTAAATTATAAGTTAATTTTAATTACACTATCCGGGATAAAAATACCAATCAATACAGGGTTTTGATTTGTATAGTGGAATATTATAGGGGAATGTTGCAATTTCCCTTCAAAATTTAGTGGAATTTTGCAATCAGCACAGGTTTTAAGAAGCCGTTATTAGAACAAATAGTTCCACAGTCGTGTTGCAAGTGTTCCTTTAAATGAATGCAAGTATCCATTATAAGCGTGAAAAGTTCCGCAAGAAGCATGCAATATTCCACTGTTAATTTGAAGAAATCCACTGAGTGATTCAACAGTTCCATCATACTCATCGAAACCGTAGAATGTAAGAATCGTATTATATCGAAATTCTTTAAAATTGCATCTGAAACGGAATTGCATTTGCATTAGAATAAAAGTATTTCGCTTCGTCGATATTAATACTTCAGTTGTTGGTAGTTGTTAAATGTCTAAATCGACTTGAAATTAGAGTTCCGACTTCATCAATCGGTTGTTTAGAGGTAGGATGTAAAATGACAATAGGATTTAAAATGAGATTTCCGCCATCATGCATTGGCTGATTGTTAAGATTTGGGATCAGGAAGAACTACCGGACGAATGGAAACTGGGTGTCATACACCCAGTGTACAAAAAGGGCGACAGGATGGACTGTGCCAACTTCCGGGCCATCACAGTTCTGAATGCTGCCTATAAGATCCAGTTCCGAATACTCTTCTGGAGCCCCTGGCTACAGATTTCGTCGGAAGCTACCAAGCTGGATTTGTTGGAGGCAAATCGACAACCGACCAAATCTTCACTCTACGGCAGATCCTCCAAAAATGCCGGGAGCACCTGATCCCTACGCACCACCTGTTCATTGACTTCAAGGCGGCCTACGCCTACGCCTACGGCGGCAGCTAAAGGCCACTACGGACGGGGTGCAGTGCAATGCATGCACCGAACGATTCGTGCATGCTGTCGGAATCGTTCGAATCTCACCGCGGTCTGAGGCAAGGAGACGGACTCTCCTGTTTGCTGTTTAACATCGCTCTGGAGGGTGTCATGCGAAGCGTGGGTTTCGACATCCGGGGCACGATTTCCAATTCCTTGGCTTCGCGGAAGACTTCGACATCATCGGACGGACAACTGTGGCTGTGTGCGAGGCGTACACCCGACTGAAACGCGAGGCCAATAGAATTGGATTGAGCATCAATGCAATAAAAAACAAAATACCTGCTTGCCGGACCGTGATAGAACCCGACTAGGAAGCAGAGTATCAGTTGACGGCGACGATCTCGAGGTGGTAGACGAGTTCTGCTACCGTGGTACGTTCGTAATTTCGAACAACAACGTAAGCAGCGAAATCCGAAGGCGCATTGTTCAGCGGAATCGTGCCTACTTCAGACCCCACAAACTCCTGCGATCCAGAAGACTACAACAACACACGATATGCACAATTTACCGCATCTTTATACGTCCGGTAGTCTTCTACGGGTACGAGTCTTGGACTAGGCTGACGGAGGAGGCCAATGCACTCGCCATTTTCGAACGGCGGGTGCTAAGGACTATCTTTGGCGGTGTGGCGAAGGAGAATGAACCACGAGCTTGCTGAGTTGTTTGGCGGATCTGATATCCTGACAGTAGTCAAAGCTGGAAGGATACGTTGGCTGGAGCATGTGATGCGGATGCCGGACTCATGCCCCACCAAGAAGGTGCTCGTCAGCGACCCGTTCGGTGGATGGAGGATTGCAGCCCTAGACCGAGTTTCCTGGAAACGGATTGGTGACCGGGCCATATCGACACGACGTGCTCCATCCTGAGCAGGCCAAGAAGAAGAAGAAGAAGAAGAAGAAGGAAAGTAAATCCTGTACTGGTGCTATTACTTAGCTGTCTTGCGCCTAACGGCAAATAATCCTTAATCGTCATATCTGTCTAACAGACATTTCATCGCTTTCCTAATTGATTGCATTCAGTTCTTGCTAACTCTCCATTGCGCTGCCGGCCATCGAAAGGCTTTGTAGACTTGATGAGATACAACGTAGTTGGATAGTGATCAGTTCTTATTATAGAGGAACGGTCCGGATGGGATTTGAACCCCTGTCTTCTTCTTGGCTTAAAGACCTCTAAGGTCTCGCCGGCCATCGAATGGCTTACTAGACTTGCTGGTACCACATACTTGGATAGTCGGTCCTCACTACACCACCGAGCCGCCCCAGAACCCCAGTCCTGCCATGTGAAGATCGAAGCCGTTATTTTCCCCTTTCGTTGCCATCCTAAAAAGACTAAAAAGATTGCTCTGTTGTTCGCTTGGTGTTATTCTATTTTTGACCAAGAATCACAGGTAGTCTTATTCGATGCCTAATATATTCTAAGCAGTATCCATTTGATATGAATATCATTTTATGTATGTCCTTCTAACGTGCATTACCTTCTATCCACCTTTGAATTAGTATAAGCATAAACTGAAACAATATACATATGTATGTACTACTGCTACTTAGTACAACACGATAAGCGTACCGACTGTCGACATTTGTGAGCCTCCACATTCCCCTCCTCCCCGCATTCAGCATTGTGGTACTTGACGTTGACGTATGTCAACGTAGCACAATTCGTTACCGCGTAGCGCAGCGTCCATGAGACACCATACCGAGCGCCATACGGGGAAGGAAACGCCAAGACACTACAGATAAAAATACCCTTTCCAAACGGGCAGGAACTGGCAGGTTTCGAGTTGGTCCAATTTTCCCGTATTTGAAGGTCGACCGCAGGCAAACGGGTGGGGCGGGCCCGTGTTTGCATAGATAACCACAGCCGACGATGCATCCGAGTGTGTTTTTCGCTGTTGTTAGGGTATGTGCACACTCACTTAGCAGACAGACGACACATGTCCCCGAAACCTCAATGTCCAGCGTCCGGGCAGTCGGTTTGCGGCGGGCGTCTAGTTTGGTGTAGCAATTTTTATCGCAATGCTAATGGTGTGTGAACGGTGGCGGCCGTGCTACGTAGCATTTGCTTCTTAGCCTCCGGTTTTGCGTTCTCTGGCGGATGGGGCTCTCTCTCTCTCTTTCCCGGTACGAAGGTCGGTAGGCTATCAAAGGCTGGACTAGTGGCACTGCATACACCAGCAACCTTAAAAGACGCTGTTTAATGAATCAATTTCGGTACACAGTGCCAGGCTGTAGGCTCTAATTGGCGCCCAACGGCTAGAAGACGCGTCTGCTCTCTGACGCAGATTCTACGACGCGTTTTGAGGACGCTGCTGTACTACGCGACCCGACGCATTGCGTCATTGGCAAGGTTTGTGTGTGTGTGTGTGTGTATCTGCAAGAAAGCCGGCTTAGCTCGTGCTTGCACCGTTGGTTTGGGCGTAATTATCGAGTAAGGTGTTCGCACAGCGCTTAGCGTTTATCGGTGTCACCAGGCACATGGGTTTCTAGCCACAGCGCCACTGCATCTGACAGTCCGATCGATCGCTAACGATATTGCATAATGAGTTACGGCTCGCGTGCTGCTAAGAAGGCAGGTCAACTAGCAGGTCTGTGTGTCGTTGAGCCATCGTGGAGAACCATCAGGCTGCGAGCGTGACAAACTTCTAGCTATGACTGATCACTTCGACAACTCAAAAAAACAGATGAAAATGGGTTTTCATTGCCAGCTGAAGCTTCATTTCCAAGAGAGAAAAATAGCGTCATTGTATTGATTACAGATTACAGATTACAGAAAATAATTTACCTGCACTTTGCGAGGCCACACTCATACAGCTTCCAACCTGCCAAACGTTCCGTATCACAATTATACGATCGTACCAACACACACTGCGCAGGCGGTGTAGTTTGATCAGCTTGATTTGCTCTCGATTGAAAGATGCTCGGTGTGCTCGCATGTTAGGTAAGATGGGGTAAGAGGAACTAATCGACAACAACGGGGTCTGACAAGCGCCAATCGGACCGCTCTCGAAACCGTTGCGTCAGGGACAATGTGACGCATAGAGTTTGTTGGGCACGATCGTGCTCTAGAAGGACGGTGTGCGTGTGTATAGCTATTTGTTTAATGGGTGATTTATTGATTTGATAAGTGTTACCAGGAAGGCAATTTTCTGTGCGCCGTGCTGTGTAAAATTTCTTAGAGGACAAAGTTAAGATCTCTCTAGGTGAACGCCAGCTGCGTTTTTTAATATGGAAATACGACTATGAAGACTTAGACGTACCTTTTTTCTAGTTTTTTAGGTATCTGGAAGCATCCACGATTTTTAATTACTTCGGCGTTCAACTGACCGCACTCATCAATCCGTTCGGTATGTAGAATTGCACCTACGCCCTCCCGTTGGGCGTTGCCATTTTTTACCAAAAACTGCCCGGGTGTTGTTGGTCCAGCCGGGCGAAACTAATTGGACCGGCACGTCGACACGGCTACCGGCTACCGGCCATCAGTTGCGTGCGTGTCATGGCTCCACTCTTCTCGATCGTTTGATCCTGCAACTAATGTGCAGCGCAGGCACAACCGAAAATGTCATGCACGATCGTGGGCGAACCCAAGGAAAAGCTGTTTCATTTTCCCCAGCGTCATCGGCGGGCTACGGCGGTGCGGTGCTCTGTGGTGGTGGCGTCTGTGTTAGCAACAATTTGACTGGGATTTTTGTCGCATTTGTCGCTCGGCGGGCAGCCCTCGCCAAGATACAAACGATGTGGGATGAACAACCGACCGTTGTTGGGTTTTTGGTAACTTTTTTTTTTCTTAAATAGAGCAAGCAAGAGACAGGGGAAAAAAAGCAGCCAAAACGCGGAAAATGGGATGAAAAATCCGTTCAGTGAATGGATGGCATTTTTTGTTTGTTTGTCCACCTTCATTTCTCGCTTGCGTCTCGGTACGGGACAGACTGGCGTGGGGCGCAGCGAAGGATGAGAGTAACACACCTCGGCGGCGGGTGTCGGTTGCGTCGGTGGATGTGTTTGGCTAAAATTAAACAAATTTCTATCGCCCGCAAGACAAATTCGGTCATCGGTGGTCTGCGGAGGAGTGGCGGTGGGTGTGCATGGATAGAATGAAGGAATAGAACGGAGTAGGGGGTGGGGGGTCGAGCTGGCACACTGCATAACTGCAGACGATGGATGGCAGACGACGATTGGCAGTTGCAAAGAGCGGCAAAGAACGTGTGCAGGCAAGGGTAAGAGAACCGTTGGCGGCGGCCGTTAGTTTGCCGGTCTAACGCAACCGGCATTTTAAGGTATATGGCGGCATCGGATCGGAGCTTGGCGCAGTAAATGACTTCATAGTTAATGATCAGGAATGCTGCCATCCCCGGCGAAGATTGATAAGTGACGAGAATATCTTCTTATGTAAATTTTTGTTTTTATTCGTCCTTCATAGATAAAAAGGATTGGTGATCAATATTTGATTTTGACAGCTGTCAAATTTTAATTTAATCTCTTTTCGCTTTTGAATATACGTAATAAAATGACTGAATGAGATTAGTCTAAGGAATAAAACACAACTTTGATAAAATACAACAATATTTCTTATTCATAGGTTGTAATGACAGCTGTCAAAACAGTAAATGACACATGTCATCTGTTATGTAAATTATAGTATTTTACATTTTTTTCTGCTTACCAATTTCATCAAAATTCAAATTTAGTAAGAGAAATCCAATTCAATAACAGCCTCCCTATAACATGAGCTCTCCCTTTCTCTTACCGATCGTCATCTGAAGCGATAATAATATCTTAAACATGATTTTAACGCATCCCGACTGCCAATTATTCGCTCGATTGAAAGTAAAAGTCGTAACCTGCAGCATGCAAATTGGCAAGCGAGAAGACGCACACGACGCCATACTGCAGTAGATGTAGCAATGTTGCTGTAGCCTTTCGGCTTCGCCGGCTGCTTGGACGCTTTCTGGTTTCGCTGGAATGGCTTGTTGCGGTTTGCATACACATTAACCAAGATGTTATCACCTTATCGGTCAATTATATCAAATCACGTCGTTCGACCCTTGTCAAATGCTCAATTTCGCGATCGCACTAAAATCGATAAGAACCGTAGCCACAACACAACCTGTTTGCCGACTGCAGACATCGCACATACCCAGACAAATGGAGATCCATTACGCCGGAAAAGCAAACATTGCACTCGGGATCGATCGAGGGTGCAGGGTTGGCAGGCGGCATGCGATTCGATTGAAGTGCCAAACCGTCAGCACCATGCTGTGAACGATCAATCATTTCTAGCCTCACCTCGGGTGCTCGGTGGTGTGGTTATGCTGGCACTGGGCCAACATCACGTGGTCCCGGCTTGCCTGGGCTCACCCGACACGAAAGGTGCCTTTGAAACGGCCCCGGTAGCATTCGGCGCTGGACAAGGTGAGCGAGGTCAGCAGCTGTGTTTGTCAGCCGTGATGGGTGGATGATCCCGTGGCCAGAGTCCCGGAGCACCGGACGAAGGGCGAAGACACTGACGGTTGCCGGTAGGAGCAAAACATACTTCGAACATACTGGCCGAGCATATTTGCATTCCGTTTGATTTGAATACCGTTCAAGTGGCTGGATCGTTCATCCGGTGGAAAGAGAAGCAGCTTTCCTCTTGTTTTCCTTTTGCTGGGCTTGGATGGCCGGCGTTGGAATGTGCCGACATGCAGCGATCAAAGAGAGCACGTCAGAATTTAGCACACCCTGCAGGGTCTTGCTTGTCGCGGTTTTGTTGGAAAAAAGGGTGTTTGAAGTCTCACAATGATGTGACACGTGTTTTTGATGGGAACATTAGTGAAGAGTGGAGCTGAATACTTAGTGACTGGAGATCATTTCTGATGTCACCCCAAGACACCCAGAAAACTTTAGAAATCTTTTCAACTGAGCTCTAATAATTCTGGATCTCTAGACATGATCTCCAACGAGTATAATCATCTCTCGCCTCAAAAAGCGCCTCTTCGCTTAAGATTATCTGTACAAGAAAGCGTTCGTTGAACCAATGTCCATAGGATTTTCGCTGTTGCACAAGAAATGTGAAGCATTCTCTACAAAATTGGGATTCGGTAGAAAACGCCCAAAAAACAAGGACGCCAACAATCACATCATCGCAGGAATGCTGCGAAACGAGGGTTAAAAGATGGCACCACAGAGAGCACCAGATCGAATCGGTTGCACGGGCAGCAAATGGTAGCGTTCTAGGAAGTCTAGGAAGTCAGTCCATCGTATCGAATGCGTCGAGTTCACGTCCACGTTTGTCTGCTATAATTATCCGCTAGTATGGGACGGGTTGAGTGGAGGAGCGCTAGCGATGCTGTCCTATCCTGGTCGTACCCCATTGCAAACCCTTGGATGTCTATTCCGACGCCATAGCGATGAGCAGCTTGCAACAATCTATTACGATCGATGCATCCAAGGGTTCGCTTTAACGTTCAGAAATTGGACGATCTTCTACGAGATCCTCTGTTGCGTTACCATGGTGACAGCTTGCTATACTCGACTTACCGGATCGTTTTGGTGCCCCACTACTGTGTCAGGCTGCGTTGCGTTGGTATTCTTTCCCTGCCGACTAGAACCCTCTCCTCAAGAACTCAGCAGCAGGGTGAGGATAGCACTCGGTAATTCGACCAACTTCTTCTAGCGCGATTACTCACATCAACCAAAAAAGCGTAAAGAAAACCCAATGCTTAAGTTTTCGTCCATCGCTTGACAAGTGTTCCTTGACAACTTTGTTCGGTTTGGCGTGTTTTGGTCCCGAAAATATAGCCCCTTCCCTCTTGTGTGTATGTGTGTGTGGTATCATACTTCCTACCTCTCCACATCCGGGAAAGCATTTACCTTGAGGGGGCAATCGGCGCGTGACGAGAGACGGCTGCTGGCCTCGGTTTTCTTTACCTGTTTGTGGTGTAATGTTGGGGGCTGAAGTGATTCATTCCACGTTGCTCTTGGACTGTGTCCAGGTGCATTAGGAGTTGCGTTACACAAGCATCTGAAGACCTCCCAACAAGAGCTGATTCACCTTCCGGCGGGACTGGCATGATGGATTACAACACATTTCCGTCTTTTATTATCTGTCAGTTTTGGGTATGGTTCCTAGTTGTTGGCTTGTTTTCTCAAGCAGACGTACAAACCGCGACAGATGCTTAGTTTTTCTTTCCGATATTTTTAACCCTAATATTCGCTTGTTTTTCTTCTATTCCACAGTTTCCAGATCACGAGCACGAAAATTTCGCCCATAAATCAGCTGCAGGTAGGTGGCGTGTGTTACATTTTGTTTCCACGAGCGGCGTGCTCTGACGGTGGCCAGGATTACAATTAGCATGTTGCCCAAAAACCTATCACGGGACGGATCAGGGATAATGATTTAGGTGACTGTTTGTCACCGTGCCACAGATGCACAAATCATTCCGCGTGTACAAGTGTGCCCGACGGCTGCCTACGCCCAGATTGCCGGTGGAAAAATCATCTTTGCTGAAGAATATTATATTTAAAGCACACACAATTCTCCGGACAATTTTATTTATTGGATTGCGCGTGTAATGATGCCGCTTGACAGTGCGAGAAAAAGCCGTCCGGCTGCAAGTCGCAAACCGCAGTATCAACCGCGGTCTGTCAAAACATTCCACGCAGAGTTGCTTGATGTACGCAGCGGTGGATGTAATGGACACAGCAACAAGAGACGTTTGTCTGGTGAGCGATATATATTTTTTCGATTAATGTATCTTCTTACGTAGTCTTGTTTTGTTTGGTTTTCGTGTGCTGCAGTTGACTGCAAACGTGCAGCGTGTGTTGTTTAACGTTGTCATTAAGGTAAATGCACACCCACTCACAAGCGTGAAGGATTGAAAAACAACTGTCAGTGCTAAGTGACCGTTTATGATCGTCAAAACAAAGGATAATGCATCCGAAGGGGGATATTTTAATTGACTCGAGGCAGTAAATAGGATCAAGTTACGTAGGAAAAGCTGAAAGACCTTGAAGAAGTGTTTAAAAAGCGTTTGATTGGTCTGAGAAGAAAAGAAAGTGTTTTGGGGAGTTCATGATAACGATAGTTTCTTCTTCTTGGCTTAATGACCTACTAGGTCACGCCGGCCATTCGTTCGATCCGCTTACTAGACTTGCTGATACCACGTAGTTCGATAGTCAGTCCTCAGAAAAGAATTTGATTCCCGGTCCTGTCGTGTGAAAATCGATGCCGCTGTCGCTTCTATTACCAAATCATCCCTATCTCCTTCTTGCCGATACCCTATCTCCTTCTTGCCGATATGCCGAGCCTGACATTAAATTATTAAAGTAAACCATAACTATCCTACATTTACGCTTCTGATAAAATAATATTCCAACGTCACCTCAACCACCATCCAATCATCTTAAAATTTAAGCAATCCTCCTCTTCTTAAAAGCCGTCCATGCTCGTCGGATGAGTAATCCACATCAACTAGGAAGAATAATAAACATGAGAAACATGCCCATACGCATGCCTTAATTTGCCCACTCAGCATCAGCCTTAGCAGCGTCACGGCACGGCGCTGCAAGTCGGTCGCAACGAGTGCCGCCGTGGACATGATGCGCGCAGAGGACGAAGATTTACGATGGCGAAAAATAAAACATCATAAAACATGGCTCCCGCTTTCGCCCACCCCAACACTTTCCGATTCCTTTCCAAACCCCCATTAGGGGTGGAGTCCGTTTGGGTGTGCGGAATTGCTCGAAATAGTAATGACCCAATGAGGCTTCTTTCAACGCGATCGTGATCGTACGGGCGTTGTGATTTTTTTTTCTGATCAACTCATCCTCATGTGTGTATTAATTAGAGGAAAAACATTCCCTGAGTACGGTGGAAAATTCACCCCGAAGGTGTGAATCGACCGGGTAATCCTCTTTTTTCGTTTCATGTTGAACCTCGCACCACGAAACAGCATAAACGATGCAGCAGTCGATTGGGTTCGCCTCTTCAAAGGAGTCGATTTATGCGACGGCTTTTTTTGGTTTTTGTTCCCGTTTCTTCCCCGGGTTGATTTTCGTCAACTGGGTTCAGGGCGTTGGAAAATTTATCGTCCGCAACACACGGGCGTACGATAATCGCTTGCAACGGGGAATAGAACCGTTTTTGTGTGTGTGTGTCTGATCCCCGGGATCTTTTCGGATGGAAAATGGCTAGATGCACACGATTTAACTACGGGACTATCGTCATCATCATCGTCACCTCGAGCTCACTATCGAGGTTTGTGTCCCCGGGAATCTTGGCCACATGGTCACAAGGCGATCATTATCGTTGCTTTAAAGTCGATGCCACCGTTAATCGTGATGAAAAGCGGCATAAAAGAGGAAACTCCTCTTGAAAAAAATAATCGCCCGAACGCATTTTCGACAGGCGAATTGTTTTTCATGCTAAACAGACGATTGCTGACGCAAAATACTGCAACTCACGCTTCGTAAATGTTCACGCTCATCAAGTGCATTTTATTTCATCTTTTAATCATCGACAGATGTGTTGTTTCGATCCGTGATCTTTCGCCGTCCAACGGTTGTGATAATTAAACTCTATCGTAAACGTCCACTTTTACCGAGAATGTGTTTGCAATTACCCGTGTGACCTAATAAGATATTAGACGGAAGATGGTGCACATTGGTGATATCATCAGTGGCGCAATGAAAAAGAAACGTAGGTTGGGGAGGTTCGTGTTTTGATTTTATTGTTCGGCGTATGCTAAGGGGAGTTTTGGCACATTGATTACGTCAATTTTGATTGCTTTCGTTAGAAGGACGCTGAAGAGTTTTATTCCTTTGTATACATTTTTGTATTTGCATGTTGATCGTTTATATTTCTGAGTGGATTAAGTCTGTAGATGTTCAAGAATTCTTTTTATCTGCTTCAACTTTATTCTGCTTCAACACGTCAGTATATAAGTTAATCAGTAATGGTCTAGACCTTCCTCTTCTTGGCTTAACGACCTTTAAAATCACGTCAACTATCGAATAGCTTAGTAGATTTGCCGGTGTCACGTAGGTAGATAGTTAGTCTTCACTACAAGGGGACTGTAAGGATGAGATTTGATTCGGCGCTGTCGCCTTCACCATCGAGTCGCCCCAATGCTCTAGATCTAGATATGTTGATATCCAATATCTTCTTCTTGGTTTGAAGACCTACTAGGTCATGCCGACCATTGAATGACTTGATAGACGCATCGATATCACGTAGTTAGATACTGTTTCTTCAAGAGTCCTCACTACTATGCGAATATGATTTTGAACCCCGGTCCTGCCGTGTAAAGATCGGTCGCCTCTACCATCAGACAGTCCATCTAAGCCGATATCCAATCCAGTGACGAGTTGTCTGGAGGCGCTTATTCGTCCGCAACCGTCGGATCATAACTTTCTTCATCAAATCGATGAGCAGTTTTGATTTCCTTTCAAGCATTTTTGACAAAAAAGGATGATTCCAGGTGATTCCAGACGATTCCAAATGGTGCAACTTCTTCCTGGAACTGGTTCCATTTTGTTTTAAACTTCAGGAATCAGCTCCACTGTTATTCGAATTTTGTATATCTCTTCATTATTTTTTTTATTCATAAAGGACGGCAAGGCCGTATTGCTTACAATAAACTTAAAAGTAAAATACTCCTTTCCTCTTTGCTGGGAGACATTTCCTTCTCCGAGCTGTGAAAGGGCACCATATCCCGGGTGTGCTCGGTTGTTCCGTTGCGTAAGTTCCGTCATCCAAAGCCAAAGTCGTGTTCATAGCGAGGGTCTTATCGTGTGAGTGTACCTTACCCCGGGGTATGTCAGCCGTTTCCATGCTCGTGGTCCGGATGGTAGCGGGGGTCTTGATCGTTTTCCATTTCGAAGGTTCCTGATTGTGTCGAATGTTGAAGTCTCGTTCGTGTCCTTCTTCTCCCTGTCGCTGGTTTGTCCATCCATAGCATCGGCCTGTGCAACTTCTTCCATATGATACGTGCACTTGCATCCCTGTTACTGTTTGGAGTACGATTTCATTATTCCAGTCTTCCAGATTAACCGGAATACATTAGGAACATCAGTCTAAACACAATAAAATATTTCTCAAAAGTTTTCTCTAGATGTCATAGTTCAATCATCCTCGATTGCAAGAAGAACGCTTCTACGCTACGATTGTGTTCTTCATTGATAGATTAGTTTTGTAATCGAATGCACCAATGTCAACAGACGCAAAGTTATGCTTATGCCAGCGTACAGTAAAAACCCCAAAGAAATGCAACCACTTGAACACGTCATACACAGCACCGTCTGCTGACCATTTGTCAGACTATAATGCGCTTCCATCTCACCATCGCCCCCAAGCGTTACGGTCATCCGATGCCCGCTCCCAGCTAAAATTAGTAGCGAATTTACGCTTTGTTTCACTGGTCCTCTTGGCGCCTTTTCCTGCGATGCGTCATCCTTGTTCGCGGGTGGAAAATGCTCTGCTACTGTGTACTTCAGCATCGCGATCGTGTGTGAAGGTGTGGAATTATTAAAAAAAAAAGATCTGTCCGGCGAACCAAGCTTCAAGCTCCGGTTGTTGTGTTTGGTTTGTGGATTTGTGGCACAAATCTTCCTTCACCACGCGGTGGGTTTTTTCTCCCCCCCCCCCCTCCCACCCCGTGGCAAGTCGTTTTGTGTGCAGAAATTTACGATCGCGCTGACACGAGACGCCTGTTTCGGGTGTTGGTCGTTCCGTTGCGATCCACGACACAAGATGCACTTCCAGTGCGGGTGAATTATAATTCCATTAGCCTCTGAAGCGCAAGGGTTTCGTGGCCAAAAAGAAAATCGTCTGCACAATTCTCCTCCCATGGGTTGCATTCTGTCCCTGTCCGCTGGGGACAGGTCTCTTCATTAGCGGGTTGCACCGATTCCGTGTACCATCATCGTCGTTCAGGCGAGCAGATCGTTCTTGGTGAGTTAATTATTTGTCATCTGTGTGTGATCGTCGTCTGCACGACACTTGCAAATGTTTGTCTGCTTCAACTGGCGCTTCTGTTGCGTGGGTTTTCCCCCCTGTTCCTGTCAAACTTCATCCTCCACAGCGTCCGGACGCTCTTCGTCTGGGTGATTGTTTATTTACTGCTGGCAGGAACAAAAATAAAACATAACCTTCTACACCGAGTTGGCTGAATGCACACACGTACAGACTGGAGGAAAAGTCGGCAAATTGCACGGCGGAAAACCCCCCGTCCCTGATGGAAATTCTTTCGACTGCGTAGGTTAGGGCGCACTGCTGCCGGGACGCGCAAACCTGTTTGATGCTTGAACCGGTGAAGGTGGAATGCTTGTTTATTATCATTTTTGAATCAAAAACCAAAATGCACAACCCGAACGGCGAAAACACACGTGTAAGCATGCAGTTGCAGCGTTTCCACATGGGAAGGATGTTTATTGAGCGTCTGGCATTCAGTCTGCAGACGACAACTGGTGACGTCATGGGAAGCTAGTTGCCACTGTATGTTTTTGGTTTGAGCGAATGATTAAAACCATTCAATTTAATCGATGGGGCAGCTAAAATAAATAATATTTTCGTTCCTAATTAACCCTGGCCCGAGGCCTGCGATACATCACATAATTTCTAGTGCACAAAACAAAAAAAAAAAGAGCGAAACCCATCTCATCAGCCCAGCACCGGGGATCGTCATCTCCACAAACCCCCTTGGAGCATGTTCTCGGCTGTGGTGTTGTCATTTTTCATCCCATGATTAATGTGTGCTCTCCTTCCCAATTGGTGCGGGTGCGTTTAAATGCTTCCACCCTGTCCCTGTGTGCCTGTAAATACAAGCGATCCGCGGTTTGTGGTGGCCTGAAGAGAGTTCCGAAATCATTAACCACAAATCGTTCGAAACTCGCTCCCACCCGTGCACGTGCTTTTTTTTTTCGAGGGTGAGGGTGTAGGCTGCTGACATACAAACGCTAGCTGCTGGCCGGTTGGTTGCGCCCCGTGGGCGATAATGTGTACCAACCGTTTGTTGTCTATATTCTTCTCCTTTGCTTTGCAAGATTGCTTTCCAACGACCTTTTTTTGGGGGGGGGGGGGGGGGAGAGTGAGGCCGTATCTTTAGTGTCGCTCTATCTTTTCTACACGCCGAGTGGGTTGTTTTGTGTGTGTGTGTTTGAGTTTTTTTCACAGTATACCACATACATCCTCCATCGAAACATAACACACCGTGGCGACATCGACATGTTTGGCATTTTTGGTGTCAGTTAGGACGATCCGGTTGCTTTCCTATTTAATGTAGCGTTACTAACAGCAGCGAAAGTATAGAGAGAGAGAAAAAAAAACGCCAAGAAATGCTTCTGTTGTTTTATTTTATAGAGGAATACTTACGTCGTAGTTTGGCGTTGAAACGTTACTCCTCGCTAGGACTGCTGATATATTTCCGTTTGATATCCTATTCTAATTGATCGTAGTCTGCATATAATCCAGTCTAGAGAGGCTGTTTGTAGGCTGACAATAATGCTACTGGTAAACGAATAGTCAAGGAAGGGTTTTAGAGCTCCTTCTTCTTTACTTAACAACCTTTAAGATCATGTCTGCCACCAATGGGATCTGTGATTTTTTTTAAAAACATTGTTTATTTAAAACAACTTAAAAACTAGTTTACAAAAGAAAAGTGGGGTATATGTAGGGAAGACGTACAGGTTTTACAAAGAACATTTAAGAATAGTTTCATCAATCACAGCATTGCTGTTTCCAACCATGTGAATGATGTAGTTTGCAAAAAAAACGTAGGATAGGAATCCTCTTACTTATGCTAATGTGACTTAAGATAGGTAAGAGGAGGGAAGGGAAGTTGATGTTGTGGTTTGGAACAATGGCATCCAGAGCCTGCATCAGTATGCTCCAAGCACTAGACACCCTAGAGCACAGTTGCAAACTTGCGCTCCAAAGTCTGGCCGCTCTGGCTGGGAGCAGAATGAACAGGCTGAAGGAGACCGATTCATCCTGTCAAGCAGCAGTCCGTGTGGCATCTTGTGGTGCACCCACCGGCAGGTACAGTATCGAGCGTTGGTCGGATGAAAGTCTGTAGCTGGTGACGTTTTTCCAAATCCATCGCCAATCCGTGGAAGGTGACTCCATAGCCACTTTGGAGTCTGGAAGTTTGTCGACCACCATTTGCCGTAAACTTTTGGTTGAGACTGTAGTTACCGGATGGTATGCGAGCTGCTGGATTACCGCCCGAAGGCACGGATACGTTGTGGCAATGGAGCCTATATTCGGGGGATTCCCAGCACAATCTATGTGCTGAGCCCCGATGTTCAGGCAACCCTGTTCTGCAACGTACCGATTCACCAGCAACGCTGTTGTGGTAATGGCGGGAAAGTGAAGATAGAGTCCACCTTGGTTGCGTGGAAGGACTAGGTATTAAGCCTGAAAGTCTGTATTTTTTCGCCAGCTTCTCTATGGTCGATCGATCGAGCAATCGATAAGCAGTTAAACCAAAACAGGTTAAACTCAGGTTAAAGCGTTTGACATTTGATATATGGTTGTTAAATGCATCATAAAAATGGAACTTTTTTAGAAGAACTAATGGATTTAACCTTTAATGCGTATCTACATAAAGCTAAATAATTGTGCAAAATGTATATCAAAGTGTATATCACTATAACTTTTTTTTCATAATTCGCCACATAATAGCCACATAAGCTGACCTTCCTAAAGAAGCTCGAAACTAATCAAAACAAACAATCGTTCGAACATCTGTTCGTATCAATTTTTGTGTGTTTTGCTCGATAGAAATCTAATGCTTTTAACGCTGGCTAGTTTTGACGCGAGATTTAAACGCGAAACGTCTAAATACATATAAAAAAAGTCATCATAGACTCCAAGCGGCTTGCGAGGTTTTTTGGTACCACGTAGTTGGGAACAGTCAGTCAAGGTGGAGCAGTCCAGATGAGATTCGATAATCAGTCGTTTGAGCATGGCGCCGTTATCGCCTCAGCTCAGCTAGCGGATTGTCCAAAAGTCATAGTTCTTAAGGTAGAATAGCATAGAAAAAATAAATGTTAGCTTAGATTCAATGTTAATTCTTCACTGAAGGTCTTCGACCAAACGACTTCCGCTACAGATCTGGAGCTAGCGTAATGCCCAAAGGTCAGAGTTCTTAAGGTAGAATAGCTTAAAGTTGTTATAGGATACAAAAAAATAAATGTTAGATGAGGTTTAATCCAGAAGCCTTCAACAACATACGAAATGTACGATATGCCGGATTTTGATACGTCCGGTAGTTCTCTACGGGTACGAGTCCTGGACTATGCTGACGAAGGACGCTCGTCAGCGACCCGTTCGGCACGAGGCGTAGAGGAGCACAGCGAGCTCGTTGTCCATGTCTACGTCCATGTCGCTGGCCATGTCTACGCGACGCGCTCAACCCTGAGCAGGCCAAGAAGAAGAAGAAGAAGATGAGGTTTAATGTGAAGTCTTCACAGAAGGTCTGCGATCAAACAATTTCTGTACTTTGTACTAATAAGGATGTATAAATCATCACATCGATAATATTTTTATCTCCATTAAAATATACAGCAAAATTATTATCATTACATTCCACCAATTCGATGCTGATCATAAACAATCTGACGATCTCAGTACGAACTTCCTTATTACTTGGTTTCCCCATAAAACCCACCCAAAATGGTGTTTCCGCGTACTGGCAGACGATTAGAGCATGATCTAGTCATTGGCGCCGTGGGTGGTTCGATCAAACAATCCCCCCTCATAAACCCTCTAAACCCCCCGACATCATTCGCATCCACAACATCGTACTGTGGTCGAACATTTAATCGCTCAGCAACAACGGATTTAGCACAGGCATCAGGTATCCCATCCTTTCAACGATCGATCAGAGTAAGAAGTGAGGATCTTACCACCACGCCTCGTAGCGTGGTCGACATGCGGCAGCAAGGAAAGAAACCAGAACAAATGTAACCAATTCAACAAAGAAAAAGCTAAAGCACAATCCCCACAAAAAACCGGAGGCACTGCATTGCACTTTCCGATGCGATGCGCAAATTGTTTACGACGACAACGGCTGGACGACGACTCGTTTTTAAACACGGTGGTTGCAGATTTTTAGTTTTCCTCGCATCCCATCCTTTCCTTGCGATCGCGGTTTTGCGCTGCTTGTGCTCCTAAATCATCATCATCTTGGTGGTGCATGCCTTCTTTTCTCCACCGTCGGTCGCTTCCGTTTATGGGCCGCGGCAGTAGTTCGCCGATACGTTGCGGCTGTTGCCTGCTTTTGCCTTGACGGCCAACTCATCTCATCGTGCAATTACGGTGACGCGAATGTGTCTTCCTTTCTGACGCCGATTTGGGTTAAATATACTTTATGATCACGCATTGCAACCAACCAACCCCAACGTTAAAGGAATCGCAGTTGTTTATGGTAATTCCGAGCGGACATATGTGTGTGTGTGTGTGTGTTTACGTGTTTTTGTTATGGGATTTTATTTCTCAAAAATCTGCACTGCATTAGTATGTTTGTGCGTCGGACCGTTCCGGGCGTGATGGACGCAATTTTATGAGGCCCCCGGGGGTTGGCTGGAAAATTAAACAGCGCAAGCCGAAGATATTTGCCGCACACGAAAATAGCGCCCCATGCGGTGCGGATTTCGTAATAAGTGTGTACATGTTCTGTTTGTGGATTGTTTCATTTTTTTTTTTGTGCGTGTGTGTTTGCTTAATACATTAGATAGGAGATAGGTGGGGAACATGTGTGTAATCATTTTATTGTTCTAGTTGTTTGGATAGTTTTGGTTGAATTTTGTGTCGTTGATAGGTGATCTTAGCTGAAGGTAATTTGGTGATCATATTTTTTGTATTAATTTACAAATAATCGTAATTTACTTTTTCTTGTCTTGTCGACGACGACTTGTCTTGGAAATGGTTCGGATAGGACTTGAACTACTGCCCTGTGAAGATCGACACCGTTGTCACTCTACTATCCGTTTTAGCTTTGAATTTTGCTCAATGTTTTCATTATTTGGATTTATTTTTGCTCTAAATTTATTCATTTATACTTGTTTCGTTCAATTTATTTCATTGTGGACCCTTTTTGTGATTTATTTTGCAATTTAAAACAATATTTTTGTGGTTTATTCCACCTGTTTTGGCACTTGTTTGTTTGAATTTGTTCAACCTAATTTCTTTTATCAAACGCCTAAAATATTTACTTCGTATTTTTCAGCAACTCAAATAACAAGCTTAATTAAGATATCGATCGTATATTTTTCTTATTTTTAATTTAAGTATTACGGCTCAGTACCATATTTTTAGCTTTACTTCAGCTGATTTTATACACATTTCTCAAAGCATTTCTTCGTTGGTGCTGGATTAATTAATATTTAATGTATTTTATCCTTTTTCGAGATTTATTTTGCAATTTCAAATAATTTTTGGAGGGTTTTTATGCAATTCTATTTGAATTTTTCATAATTTTGCCGTCATTTGAATTGCCAATTTTAATTTAATTTCTTGTATAAAATATTACAAATACCTGCTTCTTATTGTTCTCCTCATATCATCTTCTCCAAAAACAAGGTTATGTACCATATTAGCCTTATAATTTGCTACCCACACGCGTTCAAACTCTCACCCGTGTGAAACGTGCATGCAAAAAGCAGTGAAAAAGCAAAACCATGAACTGTCTTAAAACCACCGCAAAGAACAAAATCGTAAAATCGCGGCTCACACGGCGTCGAACATTATGGCAACTACTACTACTACTACTACTACTGTGCATCCGACCGGACCGGTGTGGTGGCAAAGATTTGCTCCGAAGGCCACAGACAACGGGCCACGATCATCGCCATGTGGGAATGGCAAACAGGTCGCTGTCACGCGTTGCACACTGATCGGCCGAGAAAAAGGGGTTATGCGCTTGCTTTTTCACTTGTAAATTGGGAATGGAGAGTACTCATTTCGCTTGCCAAAAACACGCATTTTACAACCCAATGTCCAGAACACACTTCGAAGCACCCTGAATTGCATCGCATGTTGGACGGGTTTTAGTTTACGAGTTTCCATTTCCTGTGCAGTTTTCTTTATGCAGGTTGCACTGGATGCTGGACGGGTGTCGGTGGTGGTGCAAGTGTCATAAAAAGTTGAACATTTTCTTTTGCATATGTGAGAGAAGTTAAAATCGTCGGCCATTCGCTTGAAAACATGTGCATTTTCCGTCCATTTTTTTTTGTTTTGTCTCGGTTGAGCTCAAAGTGTGCATTGGATGCATCGCGGTTGCATTTCTTGTGTCTTGTGTCGCGAGACTTGTCTTACTTAGCAACAGAAGCGGAGACAATAATTTACGACTAAAGACAGTGGTGGTGGTGGTGATGGTGGTGATGGTGGATTACGCTTCGTCTGGTCTGGTCTCCCACACGGCGCCGAACAGTGGCAGGAACGCAAGGTCTGCTAGCGAGGAGGTAAATATGACGACAACAGCAACGCCAACGGAAAGACTTTCGGTGGCCATTGGTCCCAGTGCCCAGACAAGAACGCTCCCAGTAGTACACCATCGAAAAGTAGGGGAAACCAACGGAAGGAACAACGAATTTATAGCATTACTGTCAGTATAAGAAGCGGCGTATTTTGACAATCCTTTAATATACGATCACTTGTAATCCGATTAGTTTTCGTTGCATGCGATTGCATGCGAAGCAGCTGCCAGGAGTATTAAAATTTGGTGATAAAATGATCGCATTGTTTTTTTTTTTCGTTTCATCACTTACAAACCTCGATGGAGGCGCCTGGTGGTGGACGATCGTTTACGAAATGATCACCATAAAGCGATTCGTAGACGGTTTTTGTTTAGTTTGAAAATGAATCTTTCACCCATGGTGGGATTATTGTGAGGGGGAGGAGGGGGGGGGGGCGGATCTGCATAGGGAAATGTTAGGTGAAGCATATGATGTAACTGACCGATAAACAACGGTTGCTTATTTCCGTCACAAGCCCCATCCTAACCTTGTTCTTCTTTTTTTTTTTCCTGTCGCTGATAGACCGGTGCAAACAGACAAACAAAAACAGTGTAGTAGAGGTTTGTGGTCGGACGCATTACATTGTAAGTAGACGAGTCAATTTCCGGGAGCTTCATGGAGCTTTTGTGGTGAAATTATTTCATTTCAAAATTGTTTTATAATTCTGTTGCTAAAATATTATGCAACAACAAAAAAGGCCACAAAATAAATGCTCTAAAAGAGCATTGAAAAAGCAAATGAAACATAACCCTGCATCATCGTGTGGCCAGAAGCATCGCGGCGGTTCGAAACCGACGATGCAATCAAGTCGCAAGTCACACTTCGTTAGCGGACGAAGTTAATTGCTCAAGAAATGCATTTTACCTCCGGTTCACCGCTGGTCGGACGAGCCCGTTCTGCCAAGCAGAAGCGGAGCAAACCCCAAGTGGCACGAAACATGTATCTTTACAGAAAAATGTAGGCCACCGTGGACCACCTAATCATCGACGGTCGTGCCTGTCCTGTGGTCTTGCCGTTCGGTAGTAAAGCGAGCAGCGAAATTTTATCCACTCCCACAGAGCACCTGACAGAGTGTGTGTGTGTGTGTGCCTGTGTGTCCTGTACGGCACTGTCGATTGATGGGTGTTTTGCGGGGTTTTTTTCTACTTCTCTCCTGTCTGTGTTGCGCTGTGTCTGTCCTTCCATCGGTTACCGAATCCGTCGTCCGTCCGAGATGTCAATCATGATGGTTGGCTTGGTTTTGGGTAGGTCGTCTCATACAGGACACTTTTCAATTTTAAGTCACATTTGTCAGTGGTAGAAGGATTTTTCGTTTGCGTCGTCCAAGTTTTAGGGTCAGTCTTCTTATGTGTTTCTTCCTAAGCTGTATTTGATGAGTTTGACATTTGTCTTCCGGAGCGGGCAAGACAGAAAAGTAAAACTTATTAAAGTGACTAAGATGTTGGAAAACAGGAAAAAAGGAGGAAATAGGCAACTCATTTGTGCTCATTTGACTTTTGTGAATCAAACTAAAATTTTCTCAACTTTATCCACCATCGTCTCAACCCTTCATCATCTCTTTAGCGTCACTCGGGCACAACAAAAAACCCCCTCTGTACCGAGAAAGCAACGGAACGGAGTGATGGGGATTATTTTTAAAACGGTTGCGCCTCCAACAGCGAAAACGTTCAAACCCGTTGATAGGCGCTAGTGTCCGATCACCGGTTCGTTTGGTCGATTTCGGACGCGATAGCGCTTGGTCGCTGATGAAAAGTGGCGATTCGAGCAACCCCCGGCAGAAAGGAGGTGTGCGATGGTGGTAGCGGAAACGGGTAAACAACGTGATGTTATCAAACGGAACGAACCCAAACCACCCCTTTTCTTTCCCCAAGCGAGCGTTACCTAGATCGTCCGAAGCTACCAACACCAACAGCAACAAGTGGTGAATAAATAACCCCGTTCGCTTGGGTATCTCTCTCTCTCTCTCTCTCTCTCTCGTTCTCTCTTATACTGTTGAATACTTACACTCATGTAACCGGTGATGCTGTTTGCGAAGGAATGTACGTGTACGTGTACGGTGCTGCGACTACTTTGTCGAATGCACACCACCCGAGAGAAGCTCGATCGATGGCGAAAAGACGCCATCATTTTAGCGTTGTATTCTCGTGATCATGTTATGGTGATCGCCATATGTAATCGGTAGTACACAAAGGTGTGATGAGCGAAACAAAGCTCGCACTACAGACAGACAAAGGTAATGGAGAAGCCTTGTCTTTTAATGGCAATTATATCAGCGAGGAAAATATTTTACTTTTATCCTCTTTTAAGGCAATCTTTTTTAAACGAAAGTCTAATTCATCTTGCGACAACTGTCTCTGTAACCTATCCAATCCGGTACGATCTTGTCGCTTTTCTGTTGAATACAAAAAAAAAAATGCCGCTAGAATTTGCCACGCCGGCAATAAAACATTTAACACCCACAAAAGGAAGAGCACCGAAAAAGAGAAAAAATACAAGTTTTTTGTTAAACGCCATCTAGAATATAAAAATGCATGCATTCGGTTATTTATTAGGTTTAAAATCGAGCAATAAAATGAGCGTTCTTGTCGACGAAAATTTTTGTCTGTCGTTTCACTTTCATCCGGATCACCTACCAAGGTATTTCCCTATCAGACGTGGGGCGCTATTCTGTTGAAAAAGAAGGCGAAGCAAGACGAGGATGAAAGAGAGAAGGAGAAGGAAGGGGAGGGGGGGGGGGGAGGTACCACTCATTTGCCAACAACCAGAAAGAAAAAGGGGAAGAAAAATGCTTGACATCTTACTTGACCGGGCCCCGAACTGTTCGAAAAAATGCGACGACGCAGTGTCGAACGTACCCAAAAACCGTACACGTCGACGACCTCACTTGCGTGGTTGGCGACTCTGCCACACGGCATACACATTCGGGGACACGCTTCTTTTGGTTGATTTTCCTTGCTTTCGACGCATCCCACCGGGTAAGCGTCACCAGGCAAAAAAAAAACTGTAAAGCCGCGTCGGCACACAGCCAAGGACGACGATCTTACCCCAAGGGTGGGGGATGAGTTTCGAAGATAAGGAGAAGCGAGGAGCGATTCTAAACGGACGGGGTGGGACGCTGTTGTGTCATGAGCGATTAAACCACAAGGCACAATGCGTTTTGGGGCCGCATACAGCCGCTTCGGCTACAACGCGCAGATAGCGAAAGATCGACCTGGCGTGTGTGCGACCTGGGAAGAAAATCCGTACCGCTTTGGGCGGGTAAGGCAACGGAAAACGAAAGAGCAGTAGATCAGACCTCTGGCTTAAGTACGGTGTTGTACACAAACACACACAGCGAGAGATAGAGAGAGAGAGAGACAGAGCGTGAGAGGGTAAGACACCAACGCCGTACGCTACGGTTACGATAGCGAAGCGTCGATGGAATTAGCGGTGTGCTATTTATAAGTATTGAGAACAAATATATAAATACAACAACAGAAAGTGAACACGCGAAAACAAAGAAGCAATCGTTTCTTAGCCGGTCTAGAGATGCTAGCAGAAGTAAAAAGAAGCACACAAGAAAATAAAACAGAGCAGAAACAACAACGGAAAAGGTATAACGCCAAATGTTTGGTAGAAAACCAAAACACACCAAACTCGCGATCGCCCACCGTAAAACAAATACGGCATTAGACGGAAAGCATAAGCCGAAATAAAGCGAGAAGCGTAAAAAGGAAGAAAAATGCGTTCGCGTTGCTTTTCCGTCCTGTTGTGGTTGCTTCTTTTGTCACCTTGTTTTGTCACTCGTTTGGTTTGTTGGGTGCTTTGTTGTTTCGGTTTTCCGTACATGTATGTTGCTCATGTTTCGAAGGTATTTAGAGATTTTGTCCCGCTTTAAGAAGGTTCTTCTTCGTTTGCTACTTTTGTTTTACATTTTAGTGCTCATTGTTTGCTTCTTTTATTGATTTGTCTTTCTTTTTGATTGATTTTCATTTTGTTTACTTCAGAAAATTTATTCTAATTAAAAAGTGTTTTTGGCTATTCTCCCTAGCCGTTCTGTATGAATTGAAGAATTTTTTATATATGTTTGTATTTTTTTAAATTTTATTTTAATGAAATTTTTCGACATTTACAAGCCTTTTAATTTTGTTTTTCCTCTAATTTTTGTAGTAGAATTTTTTTCTGCTAGTGAATTTTTGTTTTGCTTATTTTTTGGATGAATGCTTTGTTCTTTTTAGCTTTAATTTTGTTTAATATATTTGTTTATTTAAACATTTATTTTCAGGCATTGATCTTTTCGATAAAAGTTGAGTTTTTGTGTTCTTTATGGTGGTGTAATGTTTTATTTTATTGTGTTTTCTTCTTGTTTCTATATTTTTTCAGCTGTAAAAACGTTTTCATTTTGATTCGTTTTGCTGTTTTGTTTAAGATATGTTTTGAGAGATTCTTCCTCCTAGAAGGCGGTTGTTTTGTATATTTTTCAACGTTTATTTCTATTTGCTTGTTCACTTTCTTTATGCTTTTCAGTTTTTATTTTGTATGGAATATTTTGTTAAAGATTTCACTTATATATAAGTTTTTTAGTCTTTTTACGTTAGATTCATTTCTTCTTTTTAGCTGTTTTTTTAAATTGTTTCTTTATGAAACACTATCTCTTCTAAAATATATTAACGAATTTGTCTTGTAAAACTGTTTATTCTACATATTTATAGTCCTCAACGTGTCTTTTTGATGGAATAATTTGGTGCTTTTTCTTTTCGTTTCGTACAAAATATTTATGAACTTCTTAAACTGTTATTTAAACTATTCATTTTGGTTCGTTTAATTTCCTTTTTTACAAATCACTGTTTAGTCTTTGATTCGTTCTGTAAAATTTTATAATCAGAAAACTATTACACAATCAATCCCGTTTGTCTCTAAACTTTTCTAAACTATCGTTAATTGGGCGTCTCTCTCTGTCTCGGTTCCGCCGTGGCATTCGCAACATTTGCACCGGTGGCCACAATGTCTAATGCTTATCATTTTTCTTCGCACGTCTCATCACCAATTCTGGGGCGCGTGTTTGCCAGCTCTCGGGTTAAAACCATGGTGCTGCCGTCTAGGGACACCGGGCAGGGGACAGGGACAGATACGCACGAAAGGCGACGATGTTTAACGACGCCCAAAATTTGGTTTCTACCCAGCGCGCGCTTCTTCCGCACGGTGGTGCTAGGGTGTGGATTAATTAAATTAAACGCAGCCGGGGTTTTTGGCCCGAGCGCATTCAACTTTTGTCCGAATTCTAGTGTACAACACCACCACCCAGCGCCGTCCCGGTTTGGACTCACGCGTGGTTGCGTTTTTTTGCTAGCAGACACCGCAGATCAGACCCCCGGCGTCCCTTTAGGAAGGGTTTTTGTTTTCTGGACGAGGCATGGGTTGGGATAGCATGAACTGATGCGAAAATTTACCGACGCGACAATGTACGATATGGCTAGCCAGTATGGGGAGTGAAACAGATGAAAGATTCCCTCTAGACATGGGAAAGTTTTTTATTGGAGTTGAGAGCGTTAAGAGCTTTGCAACTTTATCGCTTCTGGTAACTGTTTGTCCTTATGATTTTGTTATGTAATTGTAAAATTTACACAAACAGTTTCCAAACATTATTTTTGTTAAAATTTAATTTAACATACAGCAAAATTAGCCCTACCAAGCGCTGTCAACAGCGCTTTTGAACGCTTCATTAATTGCTTTTCCTATATTTGTTTCATGTTTTTTTTCCTGGGTGTGTGTGTGTGTGTCTATACTTCTAAAAATACTTCTAAGTGTTTTCTATTTTGTTTAATTTATGTGCAACCTTGAAATCGGGCGTAAATAAATCCTGATCCTGTGCCTCTTGTTGAGTCTTTTATCAACAACTTTTTGCATTTCGCATTATTGCTGCTTTAAGCATGGCCCACCACATTTGCCCCAACGATGATGATGAGATGATAGAAGAAGCAACAACAAAAACAAAAAAAAATCTTCAAAAACTAACCTCATCCGATGTTGGGCAATGAAGCACATCCTCCCAGAAACATAAACAAAATCAACCCGCAGCGGTGTAGGACACCGACGCCCATAATGTTTGAGTGGGTTCGCGATTTGTCACAGGAAATAAATTAGAACAATTCAAATGAAGCACGCGGAGCCAGTAGTATCGGCAGAGGGACGCACGCTCGTAATGGTGGAGACCGATTAGCACGTTCGCGTTCGAGAAAAATCGGTTTAGGACGGCTTACTGTCTGTGCAGTGCACTGTGCGCGACTTTCGTTACACCGAAAACACCGGAAACACGTACGGTGTTGAGAGGTTAAATTGCAAGCATGAAGAAAAGCAACCGAATCGAAAATGCTAAGAAAACGAGACGCTATTAACAGCATCACTGCTCTGTAGTGTTGATCGTGTGATAAAATTGGGCCTGATTCGAAGGGGGATGGGGAAAACTTCAGCAATGGTTTGATAAGCGCGCGTGTCAATGCTTGGCTTTTGGGTGTGTTGTGTGCTAATGCTTTTCGTGACATTGAAATTCTTTCCGCTCTACTCGTGGAGTGGAGGTCTAAACGCTCTAAAAAACCGGGTTGGTGTGTGTGTATCACGCAATGGAGGACACATTTTTTGACACCATCCTACCATCGTTTTTATCGCAGATTAATCCCCTTCCCCGAACGATGCTGTGATCCTCAACACGCTTGGTACGTATTTAGATCGGCTTGTGTCGTGTGTTTTGCTGCGTCTAGCTTTCGATTTTATTGTGACTATGGTAGCAGTTTTTAAGACTCTTGTTTTCAACTCACGGGTGCAGTTTTTCCAATCTTACTCGTTCGGGTGGAATTCGCTAATGGTTCATAAATATTCAAATTTTACCTTCTTTGATTGAATTTTAAATGAGATTACGGCATCTAATTTGTTTATTGGTTTATTTCCCAAAAGAAATGCTAAGAAAAGGTCCTCCACTGACTGCAAACCATATAGCCGACTCCTAGTCTCGTATCCAGGCATTATTGTGAATATCTCACCAAAGAATTTGCGAACTTGGTGAACAACTGACTGTACTCGTGCGATGCGATCGATATGGGCCCTCGCAACGGACGATCAGACAGCTGAACAGTACTCCAGGATCTAACTTAGAGCAATATAAGCATAGTTGAACCGAGAAGATGCGAGGAAGTCCTCTAAGGAAGCCCAGGATCCTCTCAAGCACAACTAACTACGGAATCGATTTGGTGGTTGAAGCTAGCGGTGGATCGAGCTGTGTGGAGGCCTCTTAGCCGAATGAATATCAGGGTTTATCACCATCAAAATTAAAATTGAGGTCTTGTGAAGACATGTTGCTGACAAGAGTTTGAAATTGAAATTGAGACAAGGCACCGACGCCCTGTTAATGTACATCGTGTGACCGGGGGGTTGCTTTCTTTCGATGATTCCCTGCTACAAAGCTACTAAAGTGAAGCTCCGAACACTGGGTCCCTTATACGAGACAATTTTCGGGGTCCTAAGAGGCCGCCCACTTGACTACTGCCGCCTTCCCAAGTTCTTGACTCCTGTTCTTAGTTGATAGGTCTTGGTTGTCGAGAGTATATAGCAGTTGAAGGATGGGAGTTTGGGAACGACCTAAAAAGACAACACAACACTTATCAGGAGTAAAATAGTTTACGAGTGCATGAAACGAAAAAAAAAACTCAGTGATACTTTGCAGGTTCATCGGCAGATGCATCTGATAGTCATCTGCAAAAGCCTAACCAACCAAAAACAAACCAAATCTACACAAAACCTCGCTTCAACCAAGGGATGAAAATTATCAAACCGCTGTATCAAACGCTGGTGTGTTTATGCGTTGATGACAGCTCGCAGGCATGTTTGTTGTTTACCGTGTTTTGACAGCATCAATACACCCCTCGCATGCCATGACGTTTTGCACAATGTGCAAGCATTTGTGTGTGTGCGTGGGATTATGATATTTTCCCCCGACAAAGCACAATACGGTTCCTTTTTGCTTTCTTCTCTCGTTATTGGCACATACACATCTAGCAAATGGATTGGATTGAAGAAGCGACCGGAAAGATCTTTTCATTTTCCTTGTGTGCCGTTTCTCCCATGGGGTGTGTCCAGCAGGAGCAGCAGCAATTATTTACACCTACGCGCGTGCAAACCCTTCTTGCCGGTTACGGACCACTTAAAGCGCACATTTTCACCTGTCAAGGTACGGACTTGTGTGTCAGTGTGTGCATCCGAACACGGGCACGTACACACAGTTGGTGTGTATGCTGTGGCATTAATGAACCGGTACCCCACACATTGGTTGCTATTGGTTTTTTTTGCTGGTGGGTAAAGTTGGTGTCCGAATGTGGTTTCGTGCGGCTGAGAGAAAACGATCGATTTCCGCTTTTTTCGGAGGATGGATAAGAGGCGATTTCCCAGTGGAAATGAGTGATAGAAATCGGTGTGGGGGGGGGGGGGGGGGAGAGTGTACATCCGCTAAGGAAGCGGTCTAGCACTTTGAATACGGGGTAGCAGATGTTTTACAGCAGTTGTGTAATTGGGGAAGCTTTTGTAATATCAGACGTTCGATCGAAGCAACCATTGCCAACTGGATTCATAATCGACACTTTTGCATTACTTTGCTGGTGTATTGGTGGGGCGTTCTTTTACCCCCGATTGCATTGTGGTTCGTTTGTTGTTATTATTTTCATTTATTATTATTGAACGTAGGCTGTAGGTACCCCCCCCAAACGCCAAACGCGCTTACGAACGCCCTATGCCACTAAAGGAGAGAGAGAGTGTGTGCGTCGAAGCCAGATTGGAGCTGGCAAAAAAAAAACGACGTACTTTGCACAGAAGCGCGTCTCTGTTCCGGGGCCGCTGGAATTTTGTGCGAGAACAGCCGCAAAACAAACGCGCTAAACGGGAAGCCGCATCGTGCGAGGTTGAATTCAGGTCGATTCGCGGCACTGGTGTGTGTGTGCGTGTGCGCCGTTTATGCACGATGCGCGGTACACGTTGCACCCATGGCGTCGTTATGTAGGGGGAGGGAGCTGTGTGATAAGTGGTATCGCCCGTGATTACATGGCCCCAAAACTCACCCTCTCTCTTCTTTCGCTCTCTCTCTCTCTCATATCAACCCCCTTAACTAGACACACGCACACAATGACACGACGGAATTGGTTGTGTGTTTACAGAGTTTTGTTTTCTCAATCGAAAGTGAGAGCATAATAGGAGAGAGAGAGATAGCGAGCGTACCACCGCGGACGTTCTCTCTAACGCATTTGGTAGAAAATGCAACGCATACCACCGCACGCGCGCATGTGTTCGCACAGACGCCCTAACGGTGTTTGTTTGTGCGTCCGTTTGCGGTACCCCGAAGCACTGTTGGAATGCCGTTCCGCTGCTTTTCGTGCCAAAAAACAAAAGGTAGCAAAAGGGAAAATGTCCGTCATTATCGCTGCCGGTTAAGATCGAATTGTCGCAACCCGCGTTACACGCACACTCATCGCTGTTTCTTCGTGGTTTTTGTTTTATCAACGTTCCGTCACTGTCGCAACAAGCGATTTGTTTACACTTGACTCTGCGGGGCGCGTGTTTGACTGAGATGAAGTGATATTTACACACGCACACATACACACAGGTAAAACAATTCCCACGGTAGACGTCGTGTTGTCTCGCTCTCTCCGACCGGTTTGTTGCTACTGCAGACATGGGGTTTGACGGGTGGGTTTGTGTGCGTGCAATGTCTAGTACTGCGACGGTAACTATAGCAACAGCTGATCGGGACGAGCGCGCTTCGATGCTCAAATTTTTGCGTGCATCGTACGGCACCCCCCCAATGATGGGCCGGTTGTGATGAAGGTTGTGTGCGTGAGAGAATGCGCTGTTCGCTCACACAACACCCATCGTTATCCCGTAAAATGCACTATGCGCCGCCGGGTGCGAGCGAGCGAGCAACACAGTACGGATTTGTTTGGTACCCTTACGGCTCCCCCAAGGTGCTATGCTGTGTGTGCGTGTGTGTGTGTGTGTATTTTGAAATAGCTTCACTTTTTCCACCCGAGCACGGTGAACATTTTCATTTCAGTTTGAACCGTCGTAACGCGCGCGCGTGTGTGGTGCCGGAGTCTCTCGGATCCGACTTCCGGCGACGTTTTTTCGACAGGGCGGTGTGCGGTTTTTATACCACCTGCCACCCTCCCCCCACCGCACCCTCACATCCCATCATACTCCCTCCTCAACGACCCACAAAAAAAAAGTTCCTTCACTAGGTGTGTGCACTTTATTGCGGGCACACACACACACACATAGTGCAGCGCCCGTGTGTTTACGGACGCGCGCACAGACGCAACGCACAACCCCAAGATTGACAGTACGGCGTTCCGGGTTTGTGTGTTCTTGCTGCTGTTGTGTGATGTTTGCGCTTCCCGTGTGCGCGATGAGTTGAGGATTAGAAACCTACCAGCCAGGCCAGCAAGGGCAGCAGCAGCCGTTTTCGTTGTGTTTTTAGTTTACCGTTTGTGAAGTTTGTGTCATTTTGTGTTTCACCGTTTTGTAACTCGCTGGTGGCAAGCAACGGTGCGTGTGTGTTCTGCGGGTGTGTGTTTTGCACACGCAGCCCCCCGTGCGTGTGTGTGTGTGTGCGCGCACGCGAGAGGGTGGTGTAGTAGAAAGGAACCTGTGGCCTGGGTGTGATTGAGAAATTAAAAACGGAAAACGTGGCCACCAGCAATTGTAGCAGCAGTAGCAGCAGCAGGGGCCACATTACAGCCATATCGGTCACAGTCTGACTCAGGCTACTACCCTCCCCCCCCAAATATCATCCGCGGCTGGCTTTATTGGGCTAAATAAAATATCGGTAAGTATGACCCTAAAAATCCCCGTGCCTCACCATATCGCAAACAACACATTTCATCGGTGCAATCCTCTGTTCCCATGCTGCTGATGTGGTTACGAGCGTGCGTGCGTGTGTGTGCGTGCGTGTGTGTGGTGTGTGCTAGTTTCGCGAAAAGTGTGTGTAAATCGATGCGTTCGATCTGTAAGCAAAAGGCAGTCAAGGGAAAAGGAGGAAGGCGGACACAAGGCAACAAATGAAGTCGAGCCATCCATATAAAAATTGTAGTTCCGATCCCCGGTGTGCGCGTCGTAGAAAGGTAGTAAAACAAGAAATCAAGAAAAAAAATAGGAGAGACAGCCTAGCAACAGAGAAAGCAGAGCAGTGGCGTGTTTTGCCTACTGAGAGGAATCACTTTTTTTCTTATATATGGAATATAAACTAGCTTGAGTAATGCATTCTGACGAAATTTGTTTCACTAACATAGCAGCACCTGAGGAGAGAATTTGCTGCTTTTGCTAGCTCTGCTGCCCATAATGAGTCTCCTGTTGTAGTGACGTCACACTGGTTTGAAAAAAAAAAATTATGGTTATAATAAGGTTTCTGCATTTGGATTAAATTAACGCAATATTGAAAAGAACATTACCCAAAAAACATCTTCATTTATGAAAGGATCACACTGAAAAGGAGTTTCGTACGTATGTATAGAAAGGAACATGATAAATTGCGTGTTGCGTCGTTATGTTGGCTCTTTCGCACGACTCCTTGACGACAGTGTTTTCGAGCGCTCCCTCACGACGGTTTTTGCGTGATTGCTTCGGTTTTTTTTTGTTGAGCAAAAGCATAAGGGCAAAAACAGCAACGAGACACAGAGCACAGAATCCTTCTCTGCTTGTATATCCTGCTTACTCTCCTGTGTAGGAACGCGTCCACGCACACACGCGGTGGTGTCCGCTACATACAGGAGCAGCCTTTTTTTGTTTTTGGTTGGTTTGAAACTTTCTTAGCGTTCTCCAGTTTTCGGTTCGCAGTTTTGAAGCGTACAAACGGTCGAAGGGGAATTTGTTCGAGCGAAATTGCCACACTTTTGCCGATTGTTTCTCATCAAAATTCTGCTTCCATGGTTGCGGTGTGTGCGTAATGTTGTGCGTCCGTTTCGAATGCGCCACCCCGAGAAGGTGGTGGTATGTTCGAATAGTTAAAATCCCCGGTGTGTGTGCGTTGTGTATGCTTGATTCCTGATTACCACCATCATCATCATCGCCGCCGTCGATTGGAGGCACTACTCGGGTTCAGTGCAATTTTATTCGAGCAATCTCGTTTACATTACCGCGAAAAAAAGAGCGAGAGAGCGAGTGAGAGAGAGAGAGTGGGACGCGTCTGATTGTTACCCAATATGGTACGAAACGGGATGATGTCCGGTGCGTCATTTTGTGCAGGGTTGGAAAAACCGGAAACAAAACGCCATAAGTGTCCGTCTCCATCTTCTTTTAAGTGTCGCAAAGAATATCCTTCTCCACCAACAACCCCCAACACACACACACACACACACACACACACACACACACACACATACACCCTCCTCCTACGGGGCCACGTTGAATAAAGGGATGAAAGTTTGACAGGGTGGAAGGGGTTGATAAAAATTGGAACTTCCTCTCTCTCTCTCGCATATCGAAAACGAGAGAGAGAAAGAGTGTGAGCGGTTGTGACGGAATGTTGACGTATGTTGTTTGTGTGTACACGCGCGTTGATGTGATGGAAAATGTGAAAATTGATTTAAAAGTTGGTAGTTGGAATTTTGGCTGCTTCCCCTTTTTTCATTCAAAGCATGCAGTAGACAGTGTTTGTGTGTGTGTGTGTGTTTACACAAATGTGCGTACAAATGTAGATAGATGCGCAAACAACAATAGCCAACGTGTGTTGTATTGTCTGGTTGCTTTTCCGTAGCAACCGATGAGGAAATCTGAACTCAAACTGACATTTTGCATCGGTTGCTAGTACTTTTGTGTCCACGGTTTGATGAAATGTTTATTTCCCTCCCATTCTCTTTCTCGTTCTGCGTCATCCGGTTTTTATCCACGGAGAGCAGAGTTTGTCGTCGACCGACGTATTTGGCAGTTCCTCTTCCGGTGACGCGCACCACGAATACCACACAGAAGAAAATGTTGAGCTGTGTGCGTGTGTGTGATTATGTTTCTTCGGCTTTTTTGCCAATGCAAACTAGATATCAAAAAGGATGCAGACACTCTTATTTCATACAAATGTGGAGATGGCGTATGGAGAGCTAGATTTACTTTTTTGGAGCAGCTTAGCCGGAAATTTAAATAAGTAACCTGGTAAGTTAAAAATACAACACCCCATAGAAATATTGCAACTCGCCATTTGCTTTGAATTCATTCTAGTAGCAGGGTTTTCTGGGATATAATGAACAAGTTCTTTGCGAAATTTTTATTGATGTTATCGATCAAGGTTCCATTGAAAACCCGGGGAAGAAAAGCTTCAAATTCGATGATAATCAATAGTTTGCGGGTAATCGATTTCAAACCAGTGTTTTCATATTGTACAATATTGATTTCATCTGCCAGATGATGGATTGTGCGGGTATTTTAGTTGGTTTGTTCCGCAGAATTATAGAAATAAAAATTTTCCATCGTAGTTACCATTGGATCAGCAAACTGTTTGGCACTCCTAGACATTTTACAGCACCGGTTGCTTGGACCATGGTTCTACTATAATAGGCCTGATTCCTCTTCTTCTTGGCTCAACGACCTCTAAGGTCATGCTGGCCATCGAAATGGCTTTCCTTACTGCCGATACCACGTAGTTGGTTAGTCAATCCTGATTTGAAATGATTTGAAAAAATCATTTTGATATCCCAAATATCAGTTACAACACAAAATATTTTCTCAACAAGAACAGTTTTAGTTTTGGTTTTGTTTTTGTTGGTTTCATCACTTTGACAGGTTGATTTTGAAGATTTAACGAAAACAATTGCTCTTCGTTGCAAAAACAATTGCAAAACTTGTCTGTCACAAGAATGGTTTCATAATGCAAATTTATTTTCCGTTTGTATTGACAAGCTTGTTTTGAGACTTTTGCGTTTGTTAGAGATAATCAGGCTTAATATCGAACTAACTTATGCTATACTTTGCCAACCATCGAGCAAAACATCGAACACGGACAATCCCGTATGTTTATATGGAAGTGCTCGGTAAAACAACCTCAAACATCCTTGTGTGGCATTTGTTCAACTCACCAACCAGCTAGTATACATCCAGCAATCTAACCGCCTGTCAAAATTCATATTCCATATCAATTGCACACGGTTTCATAACTGTGTTTGATTATTCTGTATCAGATTTTTGCTGATTCGCTAATGTGTTTCTATATCAAAGGTCGAGGATTCCCTATTTGCTTGTCAATTTATCTCAAAAGTAAACGTGCTATTGCATCGTTCACACTCACCAGACGGAACGTAGTTTGATGGGAAAGAGACAAAACTTGAAATATAAATGTCTCTCAGCTTTGCTCAATATCACCCGAATTCGGGCGAGTGCGGCGTTGAACGCCGCACGAAAACGAAAACCCTGTAATTGGACAATTTGGCAGACGCGTCACAGACGCGTTCGGTTTGCTGCGTGAAAATAAAATGTATCCCACACAAACACAACGCTTATCGCACGCGCCCAACCAAAAACACGCATAAGATGTGACGGAATTCGCGTCTCTTTATATCTCGCTCTGCGTTAACTGTCCATAGCGCATTCCTTTACGCGGCTGGAAATAACCGGACAGACATTGAGATTATTGCTGCCTATTTATTTTGCTTTACTCACACGGTGTGACCACAGAGCAACACAGCCCCTAACTTCACCTGCGCTACGAGTTTTTCCGATTAACTAATCGACGCCTATTTTTGCCCTCCACCCAGTTGTCAACGTTTGGCGAGGCAGCAATGAGGGATGAAAAACTCTTCCCATCCCTCATCACCCCTTGCACGCTACCTCTTCTGTTGGTGGGTGCGTGCGTTGGTAAACAAATTGTGTCGCTTGGTCTCTCTAACACAACGATATCAAATTGTGTTCACATACGACGACAAACTTTATGATTGAATGTTGTGCCGTCGTCGTCGTCATCGCTGCATCTAATTTCCATCGGTCGGATGGAATGTGTGAGATGATCTGTGTCAGTATCTGTGGCAAGAAATTAAAATTAATTCGCAATTCACTGGCAGGTTTCTTCCTGAGTGAGGAAGCGATGACGTTGCTATTGGGGGTTTTTGTTTTTTTTTTCGCAACGCTTGGAAGCGGAATACGTCATCGGAACGCGCTTGGCGTTTGTATTTTGCAAACTATTTGCTTGTCAAATTCATGAAAGCGAGCAAACGGGAGAGATCGAGAGAGTGAGACAGAGGTATCAAAATTTATAAATGCATATTTTTTTGTCATATTAGCATAGCCTTTCAATTTCGATTTCACAACATCGATTTTTCGGATGTGTTTTGGACATGGAAAGAATTTACCAGGTCTCTCTTAAACATAGTGCTCTGAAACAACGTCGAGTCTGGTGCGTGCGTACGTGGTACGAAATCCCGGTACGAAAATAGAGCAAAAAGGGGTGAACTCCTGTATTGAAGGGTACTGAGACAGTTCCCTATCTATCCACTTGTGTACTGCCCAGGAATGTCTTGCACCTTTCCCTACTTTCCACAGCGTACACGGCGGTATGCCAAAGCTACTTTGATCCGACGGTTTCCTTAGCTTGTAGATTTGTAGCTATAACGAGAGAGAGGGAGAGAGAGAGTGAGAGGCCCATTCTTAACGTCGACTGCAATAAGAGTACAGCTACAAACGCGACTCGTACCAGCAGGCCTTGCCTTGTTGGGTGCGTATACGCGGATATGTAGCTGTCAAAAATGATAACACAACCAGCTCGCCAGGAGAGCGAGGCCTACTTTGTTGGGTGCGTTTTCTCGCCGCTGTTGTGTTGGTGATGCGTCACAGAGCGGCGTGTTGGCAACGCGATAAACGACGCTGGTGCGCCGTATCATGCCGACACACACACGCACAAGATGGAGGATTAGCAACGAGAGGTTAAGCAACGTAAAGGGTGAGCAGGCCGCCGCCGTCGCCTGGTGAACGTGAAGCCATAATTCTTGGCCCAACGAAGGGGAGCTTATGTGATGTGTGAGGGTAGAGGAACACACGATCCATGCCCCATGACAATTGGATGTGTGTAGCTAGAGCTAGTGAAGTATACTCACTAATCCTGACGTGAAAAACAAATCCCACAGCCATCATTTCATCATCGCTAGAATATGGGATATCTGTTTTAGAAAATAGTGAAGGCTGTGCAAAGAAAAGTTGAGGAAAATGTGTAATTAGGAGAGTTCCGACGTCGAATTATGAGATGAAAAGATTACATCACAGGGAATATTTAAATATTTAGACAGCTTTTGCTTTGTTCTTTCAAAATTCGATAATCTAGATTTTAGACTACGGGCTGTACTCTGAGGTCAAAGAGGCCAAAGCTTTACCGACGATCTTCCTGGGGCTATGTCATGTAATGACTTCCCAGTTCCGCCCAGAGAATGTTCATTAGAAGATCCTATTGTTCATTATGCACATTGTGAAAACATCTGAAAAAAGGGCAGAATTCCTTTCGTACATTGCCGGTGGTTCCTTGGATGTGCTCTCAAGCGTCCTTCGTCTTTCTGCTAATTGTTGCAACTCCCCTACACTTGTTTGTGTGCGGGCAACAAACACTTCACACGGCGTTCCCCCCTTCCCCCGCCCCACCCTTCCTACTTGAGATTGTCTTAAAAGCGCTTCTTCAGCTAGTTCGCCCGCAAAAGCGGAAGAAGGCCCAAAGAAACTTGAAACCATTCCCTGCCAGCTGTGTTGTACTCCAACAGGACAGGACGGAAGTAACAGAAGCCAAGAACAAAGCTGCCACAACACGTGCATTTGGTGGTGGTGGTTTCGCGTCTCTTCAGTGCATCCAGTTTAGGGTTCGTGGTTTGCGGGTCCTCCTCCTGATATGCATGTGTCAGGTGACTCTTCTCCAATTAGCGTAAATGTGTGGGGCCTCCCCTACCCTAAGAGTTGCCGGGGTTGGTGGCGCAAACCAACCTGCTTTCCCATTTGCCCCCAAATGTCTCCCTTCTTCACATGCAACCGTTTGGCATGCGCGTGTCAAAGCAATCACGCGGCAACTCGCGGCAGTGCGGTGTAACAGCGCCGATATATATATTAGTTGGTTTTGCATCTGGTATGCACACACAAAACTGTATCGCATCGTCGTTTATCGCCTACCGGGGACACAACACTGATCATTCGCACCGGACACCATCCGTCGTCCGGTGACCTAGATAAGGGACGTCAGGGGCGATACACGAGCGGGTGGCGTTGTGGCCTCGAGAACGGGGATGATGTCGAGGGCGACGTCCCTGGGGCAGTTTGTAACAAGAAGACGCTTCTAAGACGACTATCTTTCTGTCCCACTCTTTGTCAATCTCGATCACCTACACCCCGCTATTCATGGTTTGGGTTATATTTGATGGCTAGACGGGAAGGTAGTAGCACTAAAGCAAAAAAAAAAAAAAGTTCGGGGACACAAACCTTGGTCTGTCTATTCTCGTGTGGCGTAGAGGCTGCGAACGTCAATTTACGGTACCCCGGCTTTCCGTCCAAGAGAGCAGTGGAGGAGACTTCCTCGTTGCGAGCCTTCAGCACAGCGAAAAACTAAAAATCGCACACCCAGCTACTTCCCATCTGTCAAAACAAGCACAACATTTTCAACCATTCACAATGACACAAGGTAGGCCGGTGTTTTTGCACATCCTTCGCTTAGCAAACGCAACCAAGCACACACCCAGACGGGAAGATACTCCAAAAAGGTGTTTCGGCTGCGATTTCAAGGCGTGAAAGTAAACCCTACACCGCGTGGAATCGCATCCAATCGAATCGGGGCCATTTTCCCTCCCCCCTCCCCTCCCACGTGTACACGACACGCGGGGCATAAACGCACCACACACACAAAGTAGGGCATGCATTTGTGTGTTCGCACTGTACCGCCTAGTGCCGGTGACGAACTGTTGTGCCGCGGGGCAACATCGATCGAAGAAAAGCACGACGCGAATCCTCCCCCAAAAAAAAAATGGGCGACCTGTCATCAAAGTGACGATGGTCGCCGCCGAGGCCCACCTCACCAGATCTGTCATTTTTTGTTTTTGCAAACGGAGATTCGTTTGTTTGTGTTGTATTAGCGAATGTGTGTGTTTGTTGTGTTGTTATTCCATGCCCCCGGCTACTTTGTTGTGTGTTTTTTGGTGTATGTGCGATGAGTGCGCGCACGCTCGCACTGCTGTGTGTGTGTTTTTGCTTCTTTGGTGACGTGACCAGGATTAGGTTCGCTCGGCAGCGCGTGGTTCGCTGGTGGGAAGTAAATCGTGTACGATCAGTTGTCGATTTCGATTGGAAATTGGGCGTCCATCATTATCGATGGCTGTGTGTGTACACATGCACCACCTCCGGTTCCGGCAGCGGGTGGTTTTTTTCCACGACCATGAAAATGATGTAACGCGCTCAGCCCTGTGCCATCGTGGCGTCTGTGTGTGTTTGTTCTAAACACCGCAGAATGTTGTAAGCTTGCGTAGAAAATCAATGACTGTTTTAGTTCTGGGTTAAAAGCTGCATGCCTGTAACAACAATGGGAGGACCCCGTCGAACACTGGAAGATGGGAGAGCTTTTGTTGACGTGTCTCGGCTGTCACCGTTGTGTTGTGACGTTGCATAATTGGCTACTCTCGCGTGCAAAGACGGATATGTAAGCACGTTTTGTTCCCGATTAGATGATGATATTGATTGGGAGGGGGGAACAGTATTTTTATCCTCTTTGCAATCTCTCATCTCAATATCAAAGCACATATTACAGGTCGCTGTTCTAGGTTTTAACAGCAAACAGTGAGTGTTGTTGGTTGGCACTTGGAAAGCTATCAAAGCTTCTGTGCACAAGTCAGAAAAGCCCTACTGGAGGTGTGCAATAAACATCCGGACACGCGCACCTTCTCGAAAGCGCAGCGCAGCGATAGAGGATCGATGAAGAAACAGTTTTATGGCCTACTCTTGCAAACAGTCCGTATAGGAAGGAAGAGGGTCGTTACAGTATAAAGTGCTGCAAAACATTCATCATAGGGATGCAAATGTGGCCGACAGTAGCACATCATTCGGACGTTGGAGAGAAGGATAACGGGAGAATGGTTTTCTTTGGGACAAAAAATCCAGCATATGAAGTCATCCAACGATCTCGCCCTGCCAAACGAAAAGATGTTTATTTGGACGAGGACGTTACACACTCGTTGGCTGGCACTGGCAAAAATCGGTGCGGAGGAGTGCTGCTGTTTTCTGAAACCTTAAGCAAGTAAGCATATAGCAGCGTCGAGATGGCGTTGTTTGTGTTTTGTTTGGTTTATTTTATTTTGCTGCTGCTGGTACTACGGCTTCTCGTGTACGTGTACGTCGCTTAGGGTTGACGAAGTAGAAAACGGAGCGTATTAAGGGTTAACTGAGGTAGAGGGGTGCGGAAAAAGGGGGTGGTGAAAAGCGCCAGCCAGCAGCAGCAGGCGTCGTGTATGTAAACAAATGTCAAGCGATAACGAGCGCTACCGCACAAGCACAAGCACTCTCAGTTTGTAGCATTAAAGCTACTACTACTACTACTACTACTACTACTACTACTACTACTACTACTACTACTACTACCGCTCTTACTACTACTATCGTAATTGATAGCGTTACTATGGGGCTACTACTACAACCGCTGGCCACAAACATAACAACCACTAGCGAAAACGTGGTGGCGTATCCAGCAAGAAATCGGAAGAAGAACGAACACGCGCGCGCCTGAAGCTGTTTTTGAAGGACAGAGAGGTGCCGTTTGGGGGTTATGTTACACGAACCTTTCTTCTTCACGGACACAGACACACAGACGAGGGTTGTGTAAAATGTCAAGTAGAGTGCGGAACTGTGGTTCTCTACGAGTCCTTTCAAAGAGGACAAGGAAAAACTCGGGGAGAAAAAAAATGCGTTCTGTATGGCTTCCTCTACGCTTTCTATTTTCAGAACACAAGTAGCGTGTCCACAACAGTCCATCTTATATACAGAAGCACAAAAAAAGCTCTATCTAGTTTACGCCTCGCAAGCTTCGCGTCTCGTAGGGTTGGGAAGTTTTGCTCCAAATTAATGCACCCTTTTTTCTTTTTTTGAGAGTCCGATGACCCATGATAACGCTTCTTCGGACCGCGTGTAATGAGACGTGCAGAGGAAAGCATTATTTATGACCACACTTTACCACAGCAATGTGTGTAAAGCCGCCCCACGAGCAAACGAGAGGACTGACACATAACGCCTTGGTATCGTCCTTTTATGATGTGTGGCGCTTCATCTGCTGCCACAGCAACAGCAGCACCACGCCAAAACCCGTATATGAAGGGCCTTTTTTTTTGTCAAACAAAACGTGTCGTGTCTTCGCTTTCGGTCTCACGTTTATCACCACCCCGGTACCCGGCTGACCTTGAACAAGGCAAGACCTGCGAGCTGCGACCTGAGACCGCTGCGACGAGACGCGCTTTCAAACGCGCAGTTTGAATTGAACGCGAAAATTCAGACACCAACAAACACAGCCTCAAATTCAGAAGCCTCAAATGCGGTGGCTCCATTTTATGGCACACGGGTTGGAAAGCCTTCTCCAAATTCACACACGATGCCACGTTTGGCGCTGTTGTGCGTCGCATGTGTGTCTGTATTCCCTGTGAGGGGCCTTAGAGTTGTTGTTTTGCACATATTGTAACACATGCGGGGGGTTGGCTGGTGCGTCGTCGACTTTTATAGCGAAGCATCGGAAAGCTTGGTTGGGGCAAAAACAAATCGTGCTTGCTGTTGTTGTGTTTGTGCGAGCGGCGACAAGTCGATTTGAGGCAAACAAATAATGGTTTCTCTATTGACGCAGCAGATATTGTTGTATTGTTTAGCGGCGAAATAGATAGAGCCCCATCGTTGGTCAGTTGAAGCTGGAAGGTAAAGTGATACAGGCGTGCGGGGGCTTAGCGTTATAATCTAAGTACACCCAAGATACACACATACACAAATGGCAGGTGAATTGCGCGTGTCATCCTCTCGTTACGAAGCCGGGCGCGTGCGGCCCTTTTTTTTTGCTACGATCACGATCAACATCATCTCCGAGACGCCATGTTTTTTTTTTTTGCTATAAGGGTAGTCTTGAAATGCTCCAAACTGTGGAGAGTGGAGAGCGCCATAGAGAGTAAGGGGTGTGAATTTTCAAGGTTAGATCGGGTAACGATAGGGGTCTTACCTATTTTTTCTCTCGCTTCTCTAACCGGGGCTTTAACGTGTGGCGTTCTGTGTTTTTGTTGTTGTTGTTGTTATTTCTCCACAGCAAGAAAGGTGATAATTTTTAGTGCGTCGTACGCGATATGCGGCAATTTAGGAGAGGGAAAAGCGCTTCTTTCTGCCGGATGAAATCAATTCATGCTTCAGCAAAAATTACTTAATTAATTAAGTGCGTGCTAATGCACGGTGCAAATGATGGTACTAAGAGGCGCCATTTATTTTTCTTTTGGGACGTTTGAATGTGTCTTTCTTTTGCGCTCATCTATTATCTATTTCCTGCTTTTGATTTAGATTTTTGTTTTATTGATTGCACCAATTGACAGCCGGTGACAGATCACGAACGAAATGCGCCAGAACCGAATGACAGCTGCTCGCGGGAGCAATAATAATCATTATAGCACTCATAACGCTTCTGCGTTATGCAGAACGTTACTTGTTTGCATACTGTACAGGAATATTTATTTTCTGTTGCTGTTTTTTTTTCCACGTACACCCCAAAATGGCGTCATTGATGTGGAAAATGGATGATCAAACATTTCACTTTTCCCAGGAGACGCTTGCACGTTGTTATAACAGCCTCAGACCTCAGCCAGCAAAACGTTACTTTCCTCTAAATGTACTTATTTGTTGTGGCGTGGGTTGGTAGCTGTTTATAGCAAGTAGGTCACGAAGCAGAAGGATCATCAGCACCTATTCTTGCTAAATCAAGTACACAGGCGCGCCGCGCTTGTCGTTTGCGCGTGACAAATGATGGACGCGCACGGACTGGTCATTTTGTTGTTGTAATATGTGCCAGACGAGATGAAAGAAATGTTAAGAAAATAGAACAAACTTGACATGTGTGTTTCGGTCAAGTTGTAACGCTTTTGCTTGCATTGATACTAAACTTTCACTTTCACACGCACACACGAATGTTGTGGTTTCTCCCTTTTTTTTTTTGGTTCTGGCATACGATTTCCCTTATCAAACATTGCGCATTGCGATTGCTCCTGGCTGTTCTGTCTGTTCTGTCAGTTTTGGTTCCCACCACGAATGATATGCTCACACACTACATCCACCCTTTGCAGTGATGGAATCGGTTGTTTCCTCCCATATGTGGAGGGAATTCTTATCTTATTCTTGTGGATTGCGATTAAATATGCGCAAATAGCTTTGGGCTCAGTCTGATGCAAGAAGCGCCAAGGAAATAAAGGTTTAGTTGACAGATTATTAAAGCCATATGTTTTGCTGAAAAAGTAAGAAAAGAATGTGATCGTTAAAAAATATCGATCGATCGATTTCGATCCTTTAAAACCATGTGGAATGTCTCTCGAAAAAAGGAAAACTTTCCGTGCACTTTTCCGTCTTTGCTTCAGCAAATTTTTCCACGTGACAATCACCCGCAAGAAGAAAATTAATTCTTGTGCTACACAGCTTCTTACTTTTTGTTTTCTTTTTTCTACCACCCGTCATTCCCAGGCATTCTTTCGAGCCGGCCTGTGGTTTTTTGTATTGTATTGTTGCCGGGGCATTTGTTTGTACAGTATACAAAAGCAGTAGTGCCCAGTGTGCCGCGGGATGGCGCGTTTGCATGCTGTGTTTGCGTTTGCGCCAGTATGTTGTGTCAGATTGTGTTGTGCTGCTGTGCGCTAGCAGATGAAGCCGGGTCGCTGCTACTGACTGTGATTCGATCTGCGCCGGGATCGGTTTGGCGTGTGCTGGAACGGTGCGCCGTTTACGAGTTAGATCATCGGGGCAAGATGTGCAAGATTCGTGGGTGTGTGTGTGCGTGTTAGTGTAACGACTGAACGGGAACGATGAAGTACGTCAGTCGCCCTGGATAGGCTGGTGTTTACTGTGCAAGGGATCAGTCATATTTGTGCTTCCCTTAGTCTGAAGATGGCACTCTAACAGATGGATCTGTTTTTGGAGACAGTCCTACGTGACAGAATGTAGTATCCTTTCCATGTAGCTCTTCCATTTTGAGAGCATGTGAAGATGTGGGCGTCGCGATGCTCTCTGCTCCACAAAATGCGATCGTGCACCGCCTAGATCAAACTAGCAATACGAAGCGAGATCATGTAATCCTTCTAAAGTCTTACGCCCGCAAAAGTGCGTCCATTCGCGCGTCCGTACGCACCTGTTGGCCATAAATATGTTGCGTGTGCGTGAATACCCCCCCCCCCCCCCAACTCAAACTTTTCCCCTGAACTGGCATCAACTTAAAAAATTAAAAAAGGAAAAATGCCACAAGAAAACAGCACACAAACTAACACACAAATCAAACTGGGCCACACCTCCCGCACTGGTACGCTTTGGCTGGCTGGTTTGGGTTGGGAAGGAAAATTGTCGTTTTGTCGCGTTTCGGTACGGCCGAATTCCGTGACATCCGTGCATCTGTCGTGCCGCTTCAGCGAAGATCATGTTTCCCGGTTCTCTCTGGTACCGTTTCACTGTTGCTGCTGCTGCTGCACCTACGCAAAATTACAATAAGTGATGTGTGATGTGTTTGTTGGGGTGTCGTACAGGTTGGTGGGCGGGAGTAGGGAAGTGCACAAACATACAACTGGAGCGCAGCAGCAATAACGCCGGCGTCGTGGTAAAGAATAGAATGTGGAAAAGATTGTACTAATTTCACAAAAATAGCGTCAATCACGCGGAACAGAACGTGAAAAAACTCTTGAGGAGAGAGAGAGAGAGCGAGGGAGAGAGAGGATATGTTTATCGTTTTGGAACATTTGGAAGGAAAGATTATGTTGTGGGTTTTTTTCTGCAGAGCAATTTCTCTATGGAGATATTAAAATATTCTAAGATTATTGCTTCAATCGAGATTTCATTCTTATTGGAACTATCACGCTTGACATCGTAGTCGTATCGATAGCATTGCGGATAAACGCTTTAGCTCGCGGGTACAGTAGTTGTGAGTTCAAATCCAGCTCAAACAAATAATGATAAAACCTCTGTCATCTTTTCTGTTGAGTACTCATACAATTATAGGGGTCTATGGTATGACTTTTTCCCTCACCCTTTTATGCATAAATGGTTTAACATTTATTTTCGTAAAATGCATATCAAGAAGATTCAAACGTTGTTTTAAGACTGTAATTTCTAAAACACTCTTTTGATTTCATTTTAAGAACATCGTTGATATGAGATCACCTTGCCAAAGAAGCTCAAAACTAATCAAAATAAACGATTTTTCGAACATCTGCTCGAACCTAATTTTTAGTTTTTTTGCTGATGAAAATCTGATGATTTTGCTGGCTAGTTTTGAGTGTACATTTGTGTAGAAAGTAAACAGCAGCCATGAACCCGCCGTATTCTCAGCTCTTCTTGAGCTGATTTTGTACAAATGTTTCAAGGCATTTCCTCCTAGTTTTTTGCTTTATCCCTACAAGCGGTGTTTGGACCTAGTGATACGAAAAAAGTAAAGAAAAATAAGTAAAAGACTCTCTCATATTTCTTCCTCCACAAAACAACGATCTTTAAATCTTCGTAATACGAGTGAAACAAACACTATTTACGTTGCTTCGCTTCCGAGCGATAGAGTTCACCTCGATTGAGTGCCTTCACCGAAAGGGTTCAAAGTACACACCTTCTTTGACTTTACCGATGGACTTATGGACGATAGATGATGCAAAGAAATAACCCCTTGAATGATGATTTTGTCATATTTTCGTTATCAAAGGTCCCCCAGCTGCCCTGGTTGTAAATATCTGGTTTTGGCAGAGTTTACATTTTATTCGATTCAAAAAGGAACATTGACTTGCTCATATTAGGGAGGAAGGTGAAGGCTTTCGTGTCGGTGACTACAGGTAGGGGTCATTAACGGCGGCATTTCATGCCTTTTTGTCTTCCATTTTTTTCTGGAAGTACGAGCACAAACGATTGGAAATTTTTGTACCCCCGTGAAGAAGTGGTGTGCTGGTGCTGACTGCGCTGAGTCACCGTGTGTCAGCCGAAACGTGGTGGACAGGCTTACTCATTCATACCCCCCCCCCCCCCCCCCCTCGCACGTCATATTGATCATCAAATGTGGTCGTCGTTCTTCGAGGGTTGTTTCTGGATCCAATCATTCAATCATATCATGCTGTTTTACGCTTTCAGTGTCGCAAATTAGCATACATTGGGCAGTGAAGACGAGTGGACTTTTGAAAAGTTGCGCCCGCCTGTGGGTCCCCTCTAGCATTATTAAGCCCACCAGCCTTCCACCCGACACTTATCAATATTTATATGTGTGGCTTTATAGTTATTTTTTCCCCAACACTTGCTTGCTCGAATCGGTAGCGTGCGTGCACAGTGTAGTGCACTTTTAATGCATTTTTATCAGCAAAATGGGGTTGCGTGTTTGCTGCCTTTTTCTCTGAAAGGCGTTTGTACATTTGTTTAGTGGCGGTGTGTGTGTTTTACCTCCCAAGGGAAGAGGGAACTTCTGTCCCGCGGTGGTTCTGTTGCTTTCTTTTGCAATATCGCAGTTTCATGGCTGTAAGACATCATTCCGTCTGTCAATTTAACTAAGAGCACTCTAGGTCCTTCTTTACGGCAAGGAAAAACAATTGAAAATGAAATGCATTTTTTATGCTGTTCCTCCATGAACCAGTGCAAAACGTGGTTGGTTCTTTCCAGCTTTGAAGCCAGGAACTAGAATTTCGATTATAAACCCCCACACCTCTCGCACACACAACATCATCCCTTCATTTTCGGTAAGTTTCAGACGGTTCAAGCCGGAAACCGTTGAGCTTGATGGAGAAAAGAGGTGCCTCACGGGTGTGCATATTTTATTGCCTTGCCTGACCCATTCACTATGACGCGTTGTGATGAGACCCGGGATGGAAGCGCCATACACGCATAACACATCATGACGCCGGTTTAAGGCGTCAGCGGCGACGATAACGGTTGTATTGTGTGCGTGCGTGTAGGATCTGACGATAGATGATGTAGCAAACCCGAGGAACGCGAGTTTCGTTTCAACTCACACACACACTTGTGAGCACGGGACACGCTCATCGCAAGGAAGGAATCATCTCTAATGCTACAAAATCATCAGCCTTATCTCGCTGGCTTAAGCTTGTGCCTTCAGACTGCTACTGCGTGTATGGTTGTGTGTTTGTTGCCTTTTTTTTTTTGTTTACCACAAGCCCCTAAAGCCGAAAAGGCGTCAAGTCATCAGCATCAAGCTGTCACGCGCAGTAGCGAAGGACACGTGTTTGGAACCGCACGCGCGTGCATGGAGGGAGGGGAGGGAGTAGAGTCGATGTTTTCTGTTGCTGTGGCGGGCTGGAGCACATGCAAAGGTTATGGCGATGGCGAAGAGTGTAATTTAACGTGGAAGAAACCTTGTAGTAATGGAGCCTTTCGATTTTTTGGTCTTTGACGACGGTGCGAAGTGTTTCAATTTTCTTCTATAAGAGCCCTTTAGAATCACTTGCACATGGGGTACGATCTATGGAATGGATCATTTGAATCACTTATTGGAATTTTTCGTATGCCTAATGCTGCAAGCTTCTTGTGGACCTTTTGTGGAATCATTTAGTGGAATCCGGCATTCAGTTAGGGGGAGACTCGTAACTTGACTTTGGGACTTCTGTGGAACTTTAGGAGGTCCCCGGTTGAGTCGAGAAAATGAAATAGCAATTAAAATTGGAGTGGTCCGGGTAGGATTTGAACCCGTCCTTGGTCCTGCCGTGTGAAGACGGACGCCACTGTCGGCTCTACTACTATATTCTACTGACTATCCAACTACGTGGAATTGCCAGAGTCTAGCAAGCCATTAGATTGTCGGCGGGACCTAAGACGGTTGTTAAGCCAAAAAGATTCTGCAAGACTCTTCAGTTTGATAGTTTTAGTGGGTTATCAGGTATTCCTGGACTATCCTGAATAACTGCAGCTTGCTTATGCATACTTTAAATATTAAATAACTAAATAAATTTATGATATACTTGCCAAAGGAATTTATCTTGTTTAGTCTCCCTAAATATACTAAATAATCTTTTTGTTTCACTCTTACGAGCTGATCTGCTCATAAACCATCCATAAACCTTATTATGGATTAGCTACTAACTCAGGTTCCTTCCTGTCGGTTCAAAGTTTTTCGCACGCATCTGACCTCTCCCCGAACGATTGGGGAAGGGCTCCCCTTTTGTGTTGCAATAGAGCAATTTCGTTGTCAACTGCAAACAAAAAAAAAGGCCGTTGCTAGCGACGACCGAGTAGCAAAAACAATGTCACAACACAAAGCGAACCAGGCCATATACAAACGATATAATCAGGCCATCACGATCCCGTGCGTCGGCAAATAGAGAAAAATGGCGTACTTATACCATCGTACTTTGCTTGCTGTTCTGAAGGAAAGTGTAGTGGAGGACATTGATGCAACACTCAAAACGATCGGAAACTATGGATACTGCTACTGCAAAACCGTCCAGCGGCGACTGAGTACACATTCCAACGCAAAGTGTCCTTTTTAACGGATATTCCCTTAGTGTTAGTGTAACACTGGCAGCTTTCCCTCTCCGTTTTCCAGCTGTCACTGTGACCTTGACCTTTTTTTTTGGGGGGGTAGCGTTCTTTCGTTTATATACTACTACCAACCACCACCACCCCACCGAACGCTGTCAAAACGCCCTAGGACGAGATGGGTTTTGTTGTGCTGCCTCTCGGAGTGTGCGTCAGGTTAGCGTCGTCGCTATCACCCATACACACAAAACAGACCGCTTCCTACGGCGCATTGTCGTTATTTTCCGACTGTGAGTGAGTGTGTGTGTGTGTGTGTGTGAGTAAGTTGGACTGCGGAAACATCCTGCTTACGTGGTGTGTGTGTGTGAGCTGGTCGTGTCTTTACGTTGTTTGACATTGCAAGGACTCGACTCAACACGCGGTTGTCATCACGACGGATGAAAAACCGAAACGCGAGACAGGGACACAGAATGAGGTTATGCGATGCGGTTGGCATGTGTGTGTGTGTGTGTTTGTAGGATAAAAATACACTATTTGTTTGACGGACGTTCCAAGGGTGTGTGCAACCGTTGCAGAGTACATCGCATCGCAGTAACCAAGTAGTTTAAAAATTTTGTTTACGTTGGCAACCAAACAACAAATCAGTCTCTTTCGTCCTTCCTCACACACAATCACACGCGTACGGCCGAGTTCATCCTGTTTTGCTTATATCGCAAACAAGCTTTTCCTTATCCCGGAGGAAAAAAAATGGGAGTGACTTGACCTTTTTGTTTTTCCGCCGGTGAGAAAGGTAAGGAATTTTTAATGGAACCAAAATTCCATTTTAACTCGCAAAAGTGGGCATTTTTGTGCAATAAAATAATATTATTTTAAGGCGTTAGTTTGAGGTATCACAGTCTCTTTCGATCAAACTGGTAGGGCTGTGACCGCGCTAGCCATACCATCAAGCAGATGGTTAAATTTCTGGATCACGATGATACTCTTCGACTTCTTGGCTTTCGTTAGCACATCCTGGTTTTGTTGAATGTGGTGCGGTTTCGATGGCACGATCATTTATCGACGGTGGGGACGGCTGATGTAAAAGAGCGTTCGATTCACCACCAACCACCCGAAAGCCGGTGGTGGTGACGCCTTTCTCTTTGTCACGTCTCGTGCAGGCTTTTTGTTTCTTTTTTGGCAGGATTGCCATGCAGCCAAAACCGGGTTGGGTGTTGGTCGTCGTTGAACGAAACATGTGTGATAATCTCCCAACAAAAATGCCGTGTATGAGCTCGTTTTTTTTTAAAGCTTGATTGCTTTCATTTCGTACGATTCGCTTGTTTTTATTTTACCAACCGAATAAAACCTGTCCCATCGAGAATGGTACGGGAAACCTTAGGCCATTCAGTTGGATAAGATGCTACATAAAAAATTTAAGTTATAAATATTTTTAGTGGGAGAAAGGAATTTTTTTGTAATCTCTTAAAAAGTGACTCTATTGAACGTCCTAATCCACCTTTAGCAGAAATCACAGCAAGCGTTACCACACATCGTGTGCAAACAATTGCATACCTTGCAGGCGCATTGCTTGAATCGCCCGTTTTAGAACGCTTTCAGTGTTTAAGAGGTCCTTTTTATTCGTGAACTGTATTTGTTAGTGAAATTGCTTTTACCCGGTGCACAACGATGATGATGATGATGATGATGATGAGTGGTGTTGCACAAGGGTACTGCTACCTAGAAGTGCCGAGTTAGCAACCGAACCGAGCAACCATAACCACCGGGTGTGTGTGTGTACCGAAACGGCGCCATTCCAAGGCTTGTAGCTCGCTGGGACTTCTTCCGCGTGACCTGTTTCTTGCCAGGGGTTTTGACTAGTTCTCTTTCTCGCTATCTACATACACACACACGACACTAACCTTTTCACTGCTTGACCGCAGACCTTCGTGATGCGGGACGCAGGAAAGAAGAGTCATCCACTGCCACAATCCGTCAATTTGTTTGTGCCTAGCTGTCGAAGGGTGGTTTCTTTGGTAACTGAATAATCACAACCCTGCTACTGGTTCACTCTAAACATTCTCCCCCCCGCTGCACAGGGAAGTGTGCGGGCTTTTGTTTGGCATTTGTGTGTGTGTGTGTTTTTGTCCTTCAAAAAATCCCGAAGGTGCAGGAGGTTCCACACACTTTAGAGCCTTGGTGTGACATAATACAATTTGTCAATGACACTATTTGGTTCGTATGTAATTTAAAGCACAGGAAAAAATGTTTTGCCCATTACTAATCTTTAAACACAGTCCCAGCCAGCGGTTGGTGTGGAATGTTTCTGGACGCTTTCCTTTCCAGGCACAAGTTGTCCGGCAACTTTTTCCTTTCTGTTTGTTTTTTTTTTGCTTTTGACTGCGACTATTTGCTCTACAAAATTGATCCAATTTTGATTTCCTTGTTTTTTTTGTTGTTTCCCCTGCTTGTTGCCCGAGAGGGTGGCCAGCTCAGTAGCGTGTAAAAATTTCACATCCAAATTATCCATCGACGACGACGATGACGACGACGACGACGACGACGACGACGACGAGAGAGAGAGAAAGGACACGCCGTCAACGTGGCGTCGCCGTGCGAGTGTGGACAATCAAAGAACCAAGAGCTTCTTCGATTGTCGCGGAAAAACAATAATAATGGGAAGCTTTTTCACCCAGACGCAATTTAATTTGCTATACTGTAATGTTATTAACAATCGATGGAAAATTTTATTGTAAATTTGGATTCGGAGCTATCGGAGCAAGATTTGGTCTTTTTTGCTATCGATTTATCATAGATTCTAATGCCGCGTGTACGCTTTACGAATGGACCTATTTTCCTTGGCCCAAAGAGCGCATACGAAGGAAACCTCAAGAAAGTAGTTGTACACAATGAGGCTTATTTTTAGTCCTTACCTTTAATCTTACCACCGAAGAAGGTAACTAATGCTTACCGATGGGCGAAAGAAGGAAGCGAATGGAAAGAATGGTAGAAAGAAAGTTAATGTTAATTTACCCTATTCCCAATCGGGATGGGGGCCAGGATGTCGGTTCTTTCGTTTGGTCAAATTTTGATGAACCTTCTACTCCCATGAGGCCCATTATCAGCACCCGCTTCTTCGCCAACAACAATGACAGCGCTATTCGTCAGCCAAATCCTTCAGGAAATGCCATTTTTCTACTACCTATTGCTTCTACCATTGAAGCACGGGAGGGAAGAAAGGGAAAATGGAACACAATTGGGTCAACGGAGCTTTTCGTAACGGAAAAAGGACTTTGAAGGACGAAGTCACGATAGCAGTTCGATTGGCCTTTTTTTCTTCTTGTGTGTGTGTCTATGCATCCTGGCCAATTTCCTCGGTAGCAACAGTGCGGTAGATGCTTCACTCGGGGATGCATTTTGACTTCGTGACTGATACACGCGTGTGTGTGTGTGTACGTTTCCGTGTGGCTTATTTGTTGGATAGTTTTGGACTAACAAAACGATCCAATAAAAAGCGGCGATCTAATAAATCTGTTTAGAGAGGTTACACGGTGCTGACGGCATAATCCTTCCCATTAGGAACGGATGGCGTTACCCTGGGATACGTTTGTTACAGTCAGCATCGTGCACGCGACCACCGTCAACCTATCTTGGAAGTTTTGTTGTTACTCTGAGAAGCTTTTCGGTGTTTTTTTTTGTTATGGACATAAGGACGTACATGGAGGTTGCACTCAGACACCGAACCCCGAACGAATTATCCTTGTCCGGATGGTCCTCCCGAACGCTCTGTCTCTCGCTCTCTTATTGCTGCGGAGTGGGCAGCTCTTCCAAAACACTTAAAACGAACCTTTTTTTTGCGGGTCACTGTACACTAGCACCGGTTTATTAAATCGATGGCGTCGGATTTACCTGACGCCCCAGAAATCCGTAGCGATGATCCGCGTTGAACCACTGCTTTTTACACACCAGCAAGAGCAAGAGCATACCAGCTTTTCTGTTTGGAGCAGGTCCGCATCCGTTTCTATGGTTTGGCAAATGCAAAAGAAGAAACTGTTTTGTGGCAAAAAACACACACAAATCGCACAAAGTCGAGGATGGGTGCGCATTCCGCAATGGGTCCTTTAGGTGGAACGTTTGCTTTCCATTAATGGCTTGTGCTCTGTAAGTCATTGACCAGCATTACCAGGATGGTTCTCTGGAGTTTGAAGCATCACGATTATAATCCTGTTTTTTCCTTCTCTTTTGTCATCTGCAGAATGTCCCCGGAAAGGACACTTGACGAAGACAGCAGTGACGGTGCTAGTGATCATCTAATTGCGGAAGAATCGATCGAGGAAGAATTGCTCGACGAGGAAGAAGATACAGATTCAATTGCGCGGAGCCTTGCGGTCAGTGTAGGTGCAGGTGTAGAAACTATCGTTGGGGATCACGTGACGATCGAAACGTCCTCACCGATACCAAGCCCTGGGGCAGAAACGACAATATCGTCGATGACCGAAGGTCCTACCGGGGCCCGGACAACACCAACGATCGATACTGCTAGCAAAGCAAGCGGTTCCACCATGGTACTGTCAACGATCCCACTGGATCAGTCAATCATGCATCAACAAATCGTGCATCTGCAGCAGCAGCAGCATCAGCAGCAGCACAGTGTTAACCATACGATCAACAACAACAACACGAGCTTCAAAAACCATAATAGTGGTGTTGCTGGAGCAAAAAATATTCTTATCAGCAGCAACACTGGAACTGGCAGCGTTAGCAGTGGTACCGTTACCCATCAAATAGTGCATCAACAACACCATCCCCATACGTACACCATCAGTCTTGGCAATCACAGTACGGCTGGCAACGGTAGCAGCAGCAACCACTACCAAACGGTTGCTACGGCAACGTCCAACGGTGGTGCTGGTAGTGTTGTTGCACCAAACATCACCGGAAGCAGCAATAGCGCCAACAACAACACGATAGGCAATATGGCATCCGGAGGAGCGGGTGCACTTGCACTAGTGACCGGTGGAGGAGGTGTAGGAAGTTCCACAACCGTCGTCAATGCCGTGCCATCGCCGTCTTCCTCGGCCGTAGTATCATCGTTGGGTACTGCTGGCAGCACTGGTACGGGTCCTGGTATGCTGGTGGTGACGGACCGGAATGGAACGGCCACAACCACTACCACAACGGGCAAGCTCGTACTACTGCATCAGGGGCGCGCAGGCGAAGATTATATAAGTAAGTTCCGAGTGCGTTTGCTTTCCTGCCTTGCATGTGAATAAGCCTACAGAGTGTGTGTTTTTCCCGTACGCCGAGATTTATGTGGCTTCAACTGTTTAAAACAGTGGAACGTAATAAGAAGCCGATTAAAATTTATATTGTATGTCTGGGTGTGGTCAAGAAATACTAAAATTTTGTTTCTTCGTCTCCCACAGCAACGACAGGCGAAACGATCAATGGTGGCAATATCGTGCTGCTGGCAACGGAGCAGATGGATATGGCAGAGCACGACATCATCAACAATAATGTTATCATCAGCACCACAAACAGCGGTACTGGTGGTACGACCCGAACGGTCGCACTTCCTGCACACCACCATCAGCCTCATCTAGCGACTGGTGGGGCGGCCACCAACGGGCCACCTACGACGAACGGTGACGAGGATCTCACATCGTTGTCGTGGCTGCAGGATAAGAATTTAATAAAAGGTAAAGGCTCTTTTCGAACGGTTTTGTTAGGGTAAGGCAGGTAGAAGCGTTGAGGGTGCAGGTGCTAAGAAGAATGTCGGAATTTAGATCAGGCCAATGATCGATTGGTACGCGATGCTTGTTTTTTTTTTTTTTTTGGCAACGCACACGAACGCTCTCAACAGCCTAACCTCAATGGTATGCGGTGCACCGTGTGTCATTGCTGTTGGTTGAAAGAGAGCGCTGTGTACTTGGGAGAATCTAGCGACGAGCGATCCTCGATCATGCATACCAATCGATATCGGTATCGGTATGACATTTAAAGGGTTTATACCAGGTTAAAAAGACAAGCGTGTTTTTAAACAACGCACACACAAAACACACACACACACCATTAACATTGTGCAATTAAAAGTTTAATTGTTTATTTGAAGTGAAAAGTGCTTCACTAAAATGCTTAGCCGCTAGAAACTCTTTGTTTGCTTGGGTTAGTATGCGTCTTGAAGCGTTCTGTACGCGAACGACAGCGGAGAGTATGAAGAATTGCGTCAGTATTAGGTCAGAATACGTTGTGTGAGGGTTAGCGGCATGTCTGAAGCAGGAATAGTAATGATGCGGTAGATACATAAGAAAGTTGTTGACCGTTTTTATTATAGCTAGACTTCATCAGCAGAGGAACTCATTTCCTTCTTTGTAGCTCTTTGAGTATCTTGTCACTAATGAAGCGATTTTCATTATTTGCAGCTATCAATCTGTCTAAAGTGCCAGTTTCATCACCGGACAGTCCGCGGCAGGTAAGCGCCGTTGTGTCCGGTAGTGTCGGTGGTCGCATCTCACCGACCAGCGACTTTGTAGAGGATTCGTCAAGCATTTCCGAGGATAACAACTCGTCCGCAAATTCATCGTCGGAGCAAAGCAGTACCGGTAGTGTGAGTACATACACAAGCGAGCCAGCCGACCGACGGACCAGCCCATCCCAACCTCTGTATCAGCAGCACGGCATCAGCTCCAAGGCAATCACAACCCTAAACGGGGATACGATCATTGGCATACCGGTGATTGCGGTTAACCAGCACCACCACCATCAGCATCATCATCCGCATCATACGCTCGGCGGTAGTAACGGCAATACCCTACAGCAACAGCAGCAAGTTATCCTGGACGGTGGTGGCAAAACGATGAAGGTTTCCGTAATGACAAGCCTAGCAGCACCAACTGTTACGGCTACTCCCTTCATCGTAACCGGTGGTAGCAGTACCAGCGTACCAGTTTCTGCATCGTACGGGATTGTGTCGTCGCCGGTAAGTTCCGGCACTGGAACGACGAATCCTTTGGCAACGTCCACACCGGTAAGCTCCAGCTCAACGAGCAATGGTAGCAGTAACACCACCTCAAGTACTCCGCATCAACACTTCCACAAAAAGTATCTGCGCGAGGAGCTTGTGAAGCAGCAGCAGCAACAGCAGCAACAACAGCAACAGCAGCAATCCCCGCAACAGCATCAACCAAATGCAAAAACAGTGACGGTGTTGGCCACCGGTGGTGGTGGCACAACCAACAACATCTTTATCACACCAATGAAACATGCAGGCCATGGGTAAGTGGAAAGCTATACAGAAGCTCCTTACGAGTTATAGATAGCGGAAATTGGGGCAAATGCGCCACGTTAAGCAATTGATGCTGTAACTTACTTGAACACCAAGCTTTTATTGTCATTTTAAACACTTATTTGTCACGTATCAATCAGTTTCAGACAAAAAAAAAATGCAAAAATAACCGATTTATTAAAGTTTTAAAAATTGTTAGAAATGTGGTGACATTGAAACTGGTGGAAATCTCATTAGACTACACAATTTACAATTTTAATGTACGTTTCATTCATTCGTTTGGACAGCTCTGTGAAGTACGATGATGGGTCCGACACCGGTGAAGATCGCCATTATCCTCCACCTGCTGCACCGATCAAGAATGGTAGCAGCAATTACGGAGGCTGTAGTACCATGAGCTCACCAAATGTAAGCGGCGAAGAGTATGGCAATAATGTAGGCAACACCGTCACCGTTTACGGTGGCTTAAACATGATCAAGCAATCACCTGTGCCCTCACCGACGATGCTGTCACCAACGCACAATGGTAGCACCGGGAATGGATTAATCATCCAGCACCATCCGAATCATTACCAGCAGCAGCAGCAACAGCACCCTATCGCAACACCACCTCCACAGCAACAATCGTTGCCGCCGCCATCAGCCACCAGCAGCTCGTCCACTGCATCCCTATCGATGCCAGCATCGCCGCAGGGTTCCAGCAGTTCCGTCAGCCCGTCAAAGTTACCACCGCCGAAATCGAAGCATCCAACCAACGTGCCATACGATCCGCTGGTACACGTTAACAGTAAGCCTCCATTCAGTTTTAGGTAGGTGACAAATGGATAAAGAATCTGTTTTTATCATCAGAAAAAAGAAGGATATTCAAAGTACAATTTTAAATACATTTTTGCAGCTCGCTCATTTTTATGGCCATTGAAAACTCGCAGCAGAAAGCCCTTCCGGTGAAGGAGATTTACGCTTGGATTGTGCATCAGTTCCCGTACTTCAAAACTGCTCCAACTGGGTGGAAGAACAGCGTGCGTCACAATCTATCGCTGAACAAGTGTTTCCAAAAGGTGGAAAAGGCTGCGGTAGGTTTCGGGTTCTTGATTTTGAGATATTACGAAAGAGCTGTTATTTGATCGTTTCATTCCCCTTTTTACAGAATCTCGGCAAAGGCTCGTTATGGATGGTGGAGCCACAGTTTAGGCCAAACCTCGTCCAAGCTCTGTCACGCTCACCGTTCCACGCCGGTTCCGGTATGGATAAAGCAACGTACAAAAGCCTACAGCAGCAACGTTCCACCAATGCTAGCCCCACTGGCAATGGTTCACACTATTCCAAGGTATGGGTCCAACTTAACATCGGCGCATGATTAGCTTACTAATCGCGGTTTTTGTTTTATTTGATTCCTGTTCCAATCAGGATAATTTTCCTCAACTGACAAGTCGTCTAGCACCGACGGACAATGGACTGCTGCATCATGATGATCTGGATGACATTAGCCGCTCGTCCACACCCATCGATTACGATGGTGGTAGTGGGGATTTGGCACCCGGTCCACATCACAGCAACCCTTATCAGCCCCAGCATCATCACATACCACACGAGCAGCAGCAGCACCAATTGGTGAGTTCCGCACATCACGGCCAGTTTATTGCGATGCCCGGTGGTGTATACCATCGACTCAATTCACCGGAACCACCATCCACGAATGGGTCGGCCAACGCCTCCACCACCTATCTGTCGAGTGTGGACGGCACTACGATTGTGTCCTGTCCGGGCGGTCCAGTTGTGTATGTGAATGGCGGAACTGGTGGGGCCGCACTGTCGAAGGATATCATTGCCGGGCGTGAGTGGAGTGCTGATACGATAGAGGATGTGAATGCCGCTACGGCAATGCTAGCACTAAAGCACGGCTCCAAAATATACACCGAGAGCACGTTCCGCAATGGGTAAGTGAGGTTGAAAATGAAAAGAAAAAAAATGGCGGAGAATCTATGCTAAAGGATCTATTTTATGTATTATTTTTTGTACTCTCAGTCAACCACCCGTTATTACAACTTCACCAAGTGAGGACCACACGTACTCGGCCGGTGGAGTCGGTGTACAAGAGCTGACAGCTGCCAATGGGTTGCCAACGAATGGATCGACCACGGTGATAGGGAATGGATGTAGCTGTTGCTCGTCATCCGATGAGCGGTACGAGCATAACCGACACCACCATCAGCATAGCGTGGCCATTAGTCATCCGCATCACCATCATCAGCCACCGCAGCAGCATCAGCAGCAGCATCATTCGATTCGGCACAGTGATACCATCAGCAATGGCACATCCTCCGATGCTACGTATGAAAGCAGTGAGGAAAGGTATGCAATCCTATCGAAATCGATCATTTTTTGGGTAAAATTTTGAACTTTGTATTCCCTTTTCTTCTTTGTCCAGCCATCCAGCGCACGTTCCATCCGCCGAAGATGTTGAGGAACGGCGCCGTCAGGAGGGCGTCTTTGCACTGCTCAATCTCGCACAGATGACCTACCTACCTTCACCTTCCTCGTCCATGTCGTCCTCGACGTCCACCCTATCGTCTCCCGCCTCCTCTACCGGTTCACTGAAACGTTCCGCACCGAACGATACTCCTTACGCACCTGGTAACAACTATCGCCAGCAGCATGCAGGATCACCCGATCGGGCACGTACTGCTTCGCCTCAGCTAGCACATCACCATCACCTACAACATTTGCCAGTTAATAATGGACATCTGCATGTGGATCCGGCGGGTACTAATGCCAATGGGGGAAACATCCTCCAAACCATCCCAATTGTATCGTACTACAGTGGTGGTAGCAGTAGTAGCAGTAGTGGTGGTGATCTTACCACTGCCCGCCAGTACGCATCACCACCACCAGCAAAGAAAACTAAACCACGCTCATCGCTCAAGAAGCTGAAGAAAAAGTCACTTGGCCGGTAATGCTCACCAAGTGCATTGTGCAGCCGTCCTTAAGCGGGTAGAAGAAGCTGGATAGAAGAAGTCCGTGTCAGCAGACATTCTATCGACGTGTGTACCTATAAGATCCTTACTACTATTGTTGCTTGCTCTAAATGGCGCGCACTGTTCACAACTCAAGTTTATATTTTTTAAAACGACACACCACGTGCACGCCACGTGGTTGTGGGTCTCGAGCATCTTAACACACACACACAAACACACTCTATTGCCTTATTGATGTACACGTGCGTGTGATGGACCATACTCCCATCCTCCCCTCGACCCCTAAGTAGTACCTTTTTCGAAATACAGAGTACAGAAAAAAGGGGGAGACACAGAAAGATGTTGAAACAAGTGTGATATGCTAGAAAACGGATACAATGGTGCATAGCAAGTCAGCCGCCAAAAAAGAAAAAAAAACCTATCATCACCACTAACTGTTTCTCTGTTATAGTTATATTCCAATCATTCTAGCGATTCGGAGCGGTTTCGGTTTAGTGGAAGAATTCTTCCTTCTTTCGATGATGCCTCCTCAATCAAATGTCTTAAAGAGTGGTTAGGGTTTAGAAGAACTCCGTTGTTTTTTATCAGACACACTCACACAAAGATGATCGATCGATAAACACGCTTGGGAGTGTTTGTTTGATCGAACAAACTGGTGAAAGAGAAAATGCAGCTTTGCTGGTTAAATCAATCGCTTGACTGTACGTACCGGCGTAGCTGCCGTGCAGACGGAACCGTTGTTTTGTTAGGAGTTGTTTTAATTATGGCTTGTGTTTTTGTTGTTCCACCCAGCGCGTAAGCATAGCTTGTCGAGCTCGTGGGATCGTTTTCAATCGTGTTTTTTTAAACGATCGTATTGCACGTGTTCGTGTATTCGATTTTTCATGTTTCACTACAATCAACCATTACAACCAATTGTTTACGGTTACTAGAGTGTAGTATGTAGTATGTACACATTAGGTCCAAGATTGTTTCGTATTCTATTGATTCAAACTCGCGCTAGATTGTACAGAAAGGAGAGCGTAAAAGGAAGCCAATCATAAGTGGAAGTGTAAAGTAAAGGAAACTATAAGCATATAGTAAGAGGTAGTAGCAATGAGACAAAGAAGTAACCGGGGCTAAAAGAAAAAGGGTGGGGTGCAACCGTAAATCGTAGTCAAAATGTCACCAAAATTGCATTTTTGTTTCTGTTTTTATATATTTGTTTAACAGCAGGTGGTGTTGCGTTCGTCGTTGATTTTAGTACTTTTTTGTGTTTACGTTTTTACTAGTACGGTTAGAGGAAGCGAAGTTAGCGAGAGTGTACGAGAGGAAAAAGAAAAAAGATTGAATACAATCGATGATTTATGATTTAATTCCTAAGAAGCAGTAATATGATTTTACTAAGGAAGGAAGATAATAAGCTGCATGTGTACCCATCTCGAAAAGTAAATTACACTATTAAAGTGTACACGAACGATGATGGAACGACACACACACACGTACCGGAAGAAGTGAAAAAAAGCAAAGAGCAAAAAAGTGAAACTTACTGAACTTATCTACTCGCGCCTTCTAAATAATACAGTTATGCACTTATTGTAACACTGTCCTACTATTGTTTAAGATTGATTAATCCCAAGGAGCCAGGTGCTTAGGCAGTTAAGTGAACCGATGTCCAGGAGATAGTCCCGGGATAAGAGAGAGAGAGAGAGAGGGGGAGAAAAAAAAACGGAAACCAAAACGTGATTTTAAAGCCATTTTCTCCCCCAAGTAAATGGGGGAAGCCTCAATCAAAAATTGTTTACAATTTAAATTTAAGTCTAATAATTCACACACACACACAAACAAAAGTACACGCCCGTATCCGGTGCGCGAATGCCATGGATCGTGATGTCGGGGAGCATATATTATATGTATATGTATTTTCTAATGTATGCGAAAACAGGAAAAAAGCAACAAACAAAACCCCCCTTAGAAAACGCCTCGCGTCAGTTTGCTGAGCTGTTTGTTACGAAGAAGAAAAAAAAACATACAAGGATTTCAGGTACGGTTTGAGTGTGGAGTTGTTTAGCCGGGACTAGTGGGCTTAGTGGTTGGGTAGTGTTTGTAAATGCAAATGGTAGTTTCTAGCGTTGTTTCTACGTTCTTTAGTGCTTTACACCTTTAAAAAAAGCCCCACTCCCCTCCCATTGTTTAAGTTTGATAGTTGTTCTTCTAATTGTAATGTGTATTGTTTGATGCCAATCAGAGAGCGAATAGCAAAGTGTGGAGCAGGGGACGGCAAACGTGTGTGTGTGTGTGTGAGTTAAACTACAACAACACAGTCATATTATGATGAATATAACAAAATAAGCAATCAAAGTTAAGCTAACGTACATCGTCGTTCGTGGGGATACTTTTCGATCGCATTGCGATCAAAAGCATGTAAGAAAGTAAGCAAATTAACTACTATTTTGCGTTAGAGTAGTAATGAAAGATAGAAGAGAAAAAAGAAACAGCAGACAAAAAAAAAAAAACTATGCAACATGATCATCATCATCATCATCCAGCGGAAACTTGACCGCAGGTTTTGTGCGTTACAATATGAAAAACGTTTATCCTTATATTATATCTATCCCGGTTGATCACATCACTGTTGATTGCCTATTTTCTAGTGAATAATTAGCTACAAATTAGCACACACATACACACACACAATACAACACAACAGCGCGCACACAAACACGCGTGTACGCCCACAACACGTGCGGCAAAGATGGAAGGGTGGAAGTGGATAGTAGTAAAATATAGGACAAACAGGAAAGCAAGATTTGGATGGCAGTTAGCTTTAGTTGATTTCGTTTCTTCTTCCCCCCAACTAGTTTCATGCTGCTTGTGAGGCTATTGCGTAGTGCGTATTGTTACTAAGCTTAGACTACACTGACACACACACACACACGCATACACACACGAGTTATAATAATTTGTAATGCGAGATAAAGTGCGCTAAATGATATTTAATAGCAATGATTGATTTCATAATATGAATATTTTTCGTTGTTTTATTTCTTTTCTGTTTCGTTTTGTTTCGTTCTCTTCCTTTTCTTTTGTATTGTCTTACTTGTTCGTATATGTTTTTTTTTCTTATTTTACTTACTTTTTAGGGGTTCGATCCATATAGTGGAGCTTTTTTAATCACTCAAGGGGATAGCTTCAAATGTATTGTGGCACATTGCAAGCTTCTTGTGGTACTTTGCAATCATATAAAAAAAAATCTGCTGAGCGTTTGGTTCTCTCTTGTTAAATCTATTTATGTTTTATTCTAAACGACCGTATTGCTTGTAAAATCTATTCAAAAATCCAGCAGTACTCAACTATCCATTCTGCTATTCCAGTATATGGATCGAAACCCGGTCATTTGTTGAATATTTGCGCAATATTACCATATTTTTTCCTTTTGTTTTTCTACAGCTGGCTAAGCTTTTCGTGTTTTCAGGTATGTTACTTATTATTCATTTAAGTTATTTTATTTCAACCCTGTCACGGGCATCCATAAAAACTATCCGTAATACAGGCATCTTTGGAGGTCTATAACTTCTTAATAAGTTGTCCAATATCGAAACAATATTCTGATAAAATTTAAGTTGATTCTTGTGCATTCTATTTCTGTAAATAAGTCGTTTAAATTTCAAGCAATTTTCGAGTTATGATTTTTTAAATTCGTTATGCTTTTTTTTTCGACAAAAAAAGGAAAACATAAAAAAATTATTGAAATGCTTTACAAAATGTTCACAACAAAATGCTTCCAATGATTAATAGAACTTTAGACCGCAAGTGTAATGGAATTTGTGAAGTTACAATGTTGAATAAATCCTTTACAGAAGATCGCGATTTTCATAGCAAGAAAAAGGAAAAACACGAAGCAAAATGACAGATACATACATTCAGTAAGGTTTTTCATTCAAAATAAAACACATTAGACTCATGGTTTACATTTTCATTAACCATAAGAAGCATTCTGTTGTGAACATTTTGTAAAGCATTTAAATTTTTTTAAGGGTTTTTGTTTTGCAACGAATGAAAAGCTAACTTTGAAGAATCATAATTTGAAAATTACTTGGAATTGAAACAACATATTTACACAATTACAACGAAGGAAAGGAGAGGGAAGAGATTGCATCAATATTGGATAGCTTATCAAATACTTATAGGTCTCTAAGGTTGCTAGGAAATAGGAAAAAAACATTCTGAAAATAAAATAGATTTGTTCAATTCAAACAGAAAAATGAAGAACACAAAATTCAAACACACAAAACAAATTTCAAATGTACATCGGACCCCTAAAGTCGAAGAAATAAGATTTCAAAATCGCTTTATCTCCACTGGGTGCCTGGAACAAGGTTAATTTCACTTAGAAATAGTTCTATCGTTCACACATACAATCTCTCTGTCACACACACATACACACACAACAACAGAAGGACCCAGCATAAACACATTTACGCGCTGAACAATCATATTCGCGTTGTTGTAGGAAAAGCGAACGCATGCAAACACTGTTCTATTCTAAAGCAAACAAAACAAAAGGTAATTTACTAAATTACTTTACTATGGCAACTCTGCACCTTTAGCTGAGATGAGAGCATTATTTTTTTAGCGCGCAAAACGGGTGTCGCCACCGTGCGTCATAAGACACGTGTAGTAGTATTAGCCTGTCTAGTAGTAAGAGTTGAAGAAACGAAACCGATAATCATGATTTATAAACGCTTCTAGTGTGCGTTATAGATGAAAGAGAGAAAGGATGGGAATGAGTGTCCTTTGTAAAATATTCTGCTACCATTATCACCCTTTGGGCAATGTAAAACATTGTTTCACTAGCAACAGCAAGCACAACACTTTCTCCTGTGTATCGTACTATAGCGCCTTAATTTGTCGTACTCCATTTTATCGTTGCATCTGTCACATGCACCTGTCAGTCGTCGTCGTCGTCGTCGTTATCGTCGTAAGAGAAAGCCTTATAGAAGTAGCTGTTAGTGTTGTTTTATTGAACCTCAACCGGAAGCCGGTTCGCTTTGAAGGTTTAGGATGTGCCAAAGCAGCAGAGCTAGGAAGCTTAATAATCAGTACACATCAAGTAAGCAAACATTTCAAACCCCTCTGTCACCTTCTCTCCGATATCATGTACACAACCACACGCTGGAAAATTGGAACAGCTTAGGCTAGTAGCTATGTATACATAGTATATCATATTTCTTTGGCTGTTGAACAGTAACTCCTATATAGGTGTGGTTTCGTTTACCGCTCTGTTGATTGTTTCTTTTCCTATACGATAAGGTACATAAGGAAGCTATAAAAAGCGCTAGTGTAAGAGATGCTGGAGGTATATATTATGCATAGAAAAAAAGTATAGATCTAAGAAGAGTACTTCACAAGTAGTGCTAGAGATCTTATTCACCTAAATTTAGAGCAGTGACAGAGGAACGCGAGCAACCACTGGCAGCAAGGAACCGCCTGACAGGAGCAGAATCATCTACTATAGTCTTCCAGATGTATATTTACACCTTTCGAATTGTATGGCCGACTTTTTACGTAGGGGACACACGCCTAGCAGTTACTACTACTGTACCTTTTTTTGGTTGTTGTTTTGCTTACTTTTTACGCTGTCGTATTGCCTATAGCACCGTTACGTTACCGTTACTGTGTTGTCTTTGCATGTGTAGAAAATGATTCCGTTTGGTCGACGCTCTTATTAAATGCGGAAGGACTTTACAGTGAGCAAAGCAAATTTACTACTAGTGATTTAGAATGTAGTGGAAGATGCAACTTGGTGAACTGCATTTCTTTAAGCGACCAAGCAATTTCTAATGTTCAAAGCGAGCAGCTTGTAAAAGGAAAAAAAGGAATGGTGTACAGATTAGTAGTGATGATTAATTTTGTTTTTTGAACAATGATGCCTATCTCTTCTACAGAGCTTTACATTAGTTTAAATTTCGCCTGTTGGTTTGCTGTTGTTGTTAGCAAACTTTTAAGTTATGATGCAATCTTAAAGGAAAAAAAAGTTACAAAATAAATCAGCCGAAACAACAGCTCATCATATGACCAGCAACTGTCAACACATACAAGTAAATCACTCGCACATATGATATTTATATTATATACATGCAAATATATATATACAATATATATACATATTGTTAAATGAAAAAAAAAGAAAACAAAACCCTTATCGTTTAACAAACGAAATAGACTGCACTTGGAAAAAAAATTACTTACACTCATACCATTTAGAAGATAAACAAAAATGGAAGCATAAAACAATTAAACAAACACAAGGAAAGCATAACAAAACATAAAAAAATGAACAGAAAAAGAAACGCGGGTAGAATACAATGTGGCGCAATGTGAGACGATGAACCAATCCAAAGAAGTAAAGAAAAGGCAAAAAATAAGGAAATAGAAAAACGAGGTAAAAATTAAAATAGAAAACACAAAGCTACGAAAACAACAAAACACATAAGAAAAGAAGCAATACACTTTTTTCAATGTCTTACTCTTTACACTGCTAAGCAAATGCGCAAAACCAGAGAACAAAACTTAATAAATAATAGAAAGAGAGAAGAAAACAAGGGGAGAAGTATTGTAGAAATATTATACCTTCTTACAGTGGTAGCAAAGCAAAGACAATGCGACAAAAATCCCCACTACACCTAGTGACAGAGAATGCCTGTAGTAAACCAAAACCTAATACAAAAAAGGACTTACAAATACAAGCAAATCTTTTTGCCTGCTCTAATGAAAGAAGAAAAAAACAGAGAACGAACAAAACAAACAAAACTTCACCTTAAACACCATGGTTTTTACACAAAAAGAAAAAAAAAACAAGTAAAACAAACATTATACAAGAAGAAAATTAAGCAAAACTTAACCTGTTTATACATGGCGTATATAAATTAATAGCCAAACTTATTATATCACCTGTGCTGGCTGGAAAGGTGCAAAAGAACAAAAAGCAAACCTCTACCACACATCAGTTATCGCTGTACAAAAAAGAAAGGAAGGATGAGATTATGGCCGGTAAACTTTGATATGAAGGAAAAATACAAGTACAATGCGCGTACACTGCTAAACCGCGCAAAGAAAAGCCCCAAAAACCAATCTAAAAAGTACTAGAAGGGTGTACTAAACCTTTCCACACAAGCACACACACGATATAGAGGAAATAGCACCTGTGAATGCAGCTCTCCTAGCTTGGTAAGAGATATTTAGCAATCTAAAACACAAAACCTCACACTTTCAGTTTTCCAACACCAACCCACGGACACACACACACACACACACACACACGGACAAACATTTCACCAAGCAAAGCAAATATATAGAACCAAATGGCACCAGAACCCCTGATAACGGGTACGGGAATGTGAAGGTGATGTTAGTGTAGAGATGGGCAGGTGGGGCATCTAGCTCCTTATACTGCGTTGCCCGGTTGCCCGAAACACGGACGTTGAGTAATTAATAAAAATCTTCAAAAAATACTGTGTCTGCTTCGTGATCGGTGATGGTCGTGATGACTTCTAAGGCTGCAGTACTCCAACCACGACTGCATCCGACCTGATCCAGTCAAGGAGCTCGCTGGGAGCACCTTCCTGGTGGGATAACATAAGTCTCGGAGTGATGGGGCAACTTGTGTGATGCCGGTTCCGATTTCACTGTTGGAAGGATCCATATGGAATCATCCAGTATTTTTTACGAATAAACAACGGACTGTTCCGCACGACTTCAGATGGCTTAGAACGGCTTCAACCGGCTACAGATGATTCCAAGCGGCTACAGACGGCTCCAGACGGCTTCGAACGGCTTCAAATGTCTCTGAAAGGCTTCAGACGGTTTTGGACGGTTCCGGACAGCTCAAAACGGTTCCTGAAGCTCCGAACGGTACCATTGCACCTAATTCCCGACTATTTTTCCTAATTATTTTTGGAATCAGAATCACTTTTACGCCAATGTTATCCTTCGCTAGAGTCCGGCATCATCATCACGTGCCTCAGCCATCGTAGTATTCCGGTTTTGACTACCGTCAGGATGTCAGAATCGCCAAGTATCTCAGCTAGTTCGTCCTCCGTTAGCATAGGACTCTCGGACTGTATGCAACATGTCGTCCATTTTGAGAGTTGCTGAAGGCTTCTGGATCGCAGGAGTTTATGAAACCCGTAGATCACCGAGAGCAGGACGCACAGGACGTATAACTAGAAAGGGATCATCTTCCACTACTTCAGATATTCGATGCCAAATAGTGTCCAGCGGCCAGGTCTCCAGAAGCTCAAAGCAAAATCGGTCAATTAGCGCTGGATGGACTCTATGGTTGATCAGCGAAACAGCGGTCGTGTTGCAAAGGCCTAATGTGTTCAGCAGTGCTGGCCTATCACTGCTGATTACCCTTGGTGACGACGTACTCTAGCTGGTCCTGGATGCGTTACTTACTGTTAAGGAGCAGTTCTAAATGTCTGATACTTTTCACAATCAAGGACAGCGGTTTTCAACGAATAATCGAAGCGGAGTGGATTTCTTGTCGGGGAATATTGGAAGTGAATTTGTAGGTAAAATGCCCACTACAAATTCACCTTTTCTTTTAATGTTTTAGCTGACTTTACTAGAAACCCTTTACTGTGCCGTTAGTGCGTACAGTAAATTTCTCATTCATAAAATACGAACACTACACCCAAATTATTAACCATACAGTTATCAGCAATTTTTTATTATACTACATGTTCCAAACAACAAATTCTACGCTCTTGTACGTCTTCCCTTCTCACCGTGATGACGCAGCGCTTTAGTTATCTTTATTAGCAAACCAATGTATCCGCTCGCAAATAGTACGGCTCATCCAGCAAAGCTGCAGTTCCAAAGTCCACTTCCAAAACATTCCTCCTTCCCAATTCCCGGGCTGGCCAGAATGGGAAGTGCAATCAAACCGTTACGGACAAAAGCTCAAAAAAAAAATGGAAAGATTCAACGAGGAAGCATGACTCCGCTAAAAGGGGTAGGGGATCATTGGTCGTCCAGGCAATAACACTAAAACTAGTTGGATGATAGAGCGGCGCTCTCACCATCGGCCAAAGATTTGCATTCCAGCTTACACCAGATAGTTGGCTTCGTTGGCATCGAAGAGGATGTGCTTCAGACCGCCATCGCTGAGGTGCATATTTTCCTTGCGATAGTGATACGGTGGCGGTACGGTTGTTCCAGTCTTGCATTTACTAGAGGGACACATGCCATTGTCGTTACCGGTACCGGTGGATGGCGGTGCAGCAGGGCATGGAATCGCTACAATCGCTACCTCGCGAAGTTTCGTCATGTGGACAAGATTTTTGTAAAACTGTCGAATCACACCCCAAACGGTCACGTTGAAGATGATCATAACCGCACAGAAACCCCCTAGAAAAGAGCGAACGAAGAGGAACTAGGTTTTGAGATGAGCTCTACAGCGCTTCGGGTAATAAAGATGGTCCTTACAGTACTCCCACTTGGCCACGTATTGGTAGGTGGAATCGTTACAACCGCACGCAAGTACAACGGACCCAATTGCCAGCGTACCGAAGAAGTCCACTACCATCCAGGGGATAAAAAACTCGTGCCGATTACGCAGCGTTCCAATCAAAAGTCCCAAACAGCTCAGCACGTAGATGGTGGCCACCGTTGTACCGATGTACAGCATGCAAAGCGTAACTGTAACGAATGTGGCACGATTGGCATAGACCATAAACTCGGTCACAGCAATAGTTTTACGACCGATTCTTCTTACCGGAAGCGAGCTTTTCGGCGGACTTGAAGCGCCATTCGTTGATGGACTCTTCCTGCTCCGTTGCCGTCCAGATGTACTCGCTGTCCTTCTGGTCGGCGATGCTCATCTGCAGGATGGTGCTCATCTCCTCGGCATGCGCCAGCCCGAGCAGCATAACAAATAGGAATACGTGTGCCGTAAGCTGGGCGTAGCGGGGATAGATAGGATGGAAGGTGGTAAATTGAGAGTTTTGGCCACCCCGGTGCAAATGTTGCGGGAGTGGTTTCCGTTGCGAGGGTCAAGGGCAACCGCACTTACCACTTTATAGATCGCGATTAGGATGGCCGTGACGCGAAGATACTTCGGCGACAGGGGCATCATGATGGTTTCGATAACTCGATTAATGACGTACATTTCAACGACCACTGCTCGACGGAAGGAACAAAGGATTCTCCAACAGGGCAAAGGATGTGTGGAACGATTTCCCCGTCGTTTTGCTTCTCTTCTTATTACCAACAATACAAATGGCGCAGTGTGCACCTTGAAGTTACGCTACGGGAGTAGCTGGGAACTGCTGGCGGAGTGCTGCCGTATTTAGGTGTCTTGCTTGCACAATAACTTCACTTATTTAATAGCACAACTGGCTCCATTCTTATGCTCCTAGGCACTCCAACTTTTTGCCGTTCCTGTTCACCACGATCCACGATATTCGTCCTAACCTGCAAGATACTTACATCGTGACTAAACACTGGAACGAAAATCGAAATCTACGGCCTTCGTATTGCTTTTTTTTTTGCGGCCACGGTTTTTGTATGTTGACCGCTGTTTGGAGCATGGGATATTTGGGGATAACTGGGAGGGTAATGTTTTTATTCATAGAGCATGCGCATCGGGTCGATATGGTTCGTTTTTTTGAATGTAAACAATCGGCGTGCAAAGGTAGGGAAGTGCACGTTTGCGGGACAATAACAAAGCTTCCAAGAATTTTAGAACCAGCCTTTTTAAAAGGGTTTTTGCGGAAATCTGTGAAAATAATTAAGAATCTTACAAGTGATGAAATTATTTTGAACATAAAATGATCCGAAATGCCAACATCTTCAGTAATAATTTTATATTATTCCCGATTCTATTCCATGCAACCGACTAAACGGATCTCAGACAACCCGTTTTAAATGGCTTATTTTTCTGATTCTAAGAGGGACCGATTGAAATTGCTTTTGTGTGAGTAATTTGCGAAGGAATTTGCTTTTTATAATAATATGCATTTAATACTAGCGGCGCATTCTATGTGTCAGACCGGGGACTTATCAGCCAACCTGTTAATAACGTTTTAAACACCGACCGTCACAGAAGATCGCAATTTTCAAAGTTAGAAAAAAAATGTATTTAATAACACAACATTGTTAGTTATAAATTATTCGAATTCTAAAGGAGATGATTTTCTATGTGTAACAACAGCAGCAGATCTAATGGTGGGCGGAGTAGACGGCCACCTAGGGCCGCCCTGACAGCTGGCTCGTATAAGAAGAGGAAGGGAATAAGGAGAAGAAAGATCATCTGGCTTCGTTGATCTTCCTTTCGTACCATGAAAAATTCATACGATGAAAAATTCCGTCGATTGCTATGTTGAATTCACTGAATTTGAAAACAGCAGAGAGGAGCTCGGTTAGCAAGTCGAGTTCCTTCAGGAGGAAGAGCTCGCTCTGCGACGGCGTAGACATTTAAGTAAAATTAGAATATGCAGCCTAAAAATAGGTACGCAGCCTTAAATGAAATAAAAATGGCACTGGAAGCCGAAAATAAGTACTCCACCAAAAGGCAACCTAAAGATATGTGCGAAGCCTAAAATTAAGTTCGCAGCCTAAAACCATAAGGCACACGAATACGTACGCAAGCGTAAGGTAATTTTAACATGCGTAACCATCCAGCTAGTCAGGCAAGGATAGGATCGAATCGGATTCTAAATCACTTGGATGCACAGCCCAAATTTCTTGGCTGGGTATTGTGATTTTTTTTAAGTTCTCGTTCTTTTATGACTAGTGAATTTTTTTAGAAACATCATAACTAGTTTCTTTCTTCAATATGAGAAAATTTGTCCTTCAGATTATCCATTTAGTTATCAGCATTTTATTTTCTGCTACATACATTTAACAACAAACTCTACTTTCTGTACGTCGTCACGTACTGCACAGCGCTGTGTTTTGGTTACCAACATTGAATGTAAATAGTGTATATACTCATAAATTACTGGGTACAGGATCAAAGAGCAGGATCACTGGACGTCCAGGTGGTTATGCAAAAAATGGATGGATTATAGGATTCTTTCTTCGGCGTGTCCACATCCTTTGCCTCGTTAGCATTCAACCAGACGGTTTGATTCCGTTCAACATTCGCCGTTAGTCCAAGTTCCCTCTTAAGGATTGGATACCATTGTTGCCTTGCAAAGTTGCGCTAGGGAGATAAGCCGTCTGTAATATTTTCGGGTTAAGCCCCAAGTGATCAAGTGAAACACCACAATAATTGTACAGATGCACACTGCAATAGAATCAGAAAGTAAATAGTCAGAAGAGAGAGAACGGTTGCGGCATTGAGACGCAACAGTTGCTCTTACAGAATTCCCACTTGTCAAAGTATTCGACGGGAAGATCAGTACAAGCGGCAATCAGCATTACGATCACGATTCCCAGCAAGCTGAGACTGTCAGCCACCAACCATGGTATGAAGAACTTTTCCCAATTAAGCATTATTCCGACGATGAACCCGAAACAGCTCAGTACGTAGATGATGGCTGCCGTAGCTCCGAAGTAAAGCATGAAATTAGTATCTGGGGGAAAAAATGAAGAACACAAACGAATTGCATAGAACATAACCTCTTCATCACACCGTAAGGTTTAGTGACCTATTTTGTCGAGGGCGAGATTTTTCGTGTATGTACTATATGCCCATACGTCCTGCTCGTTGGTGTACTGTGCGTGTGCACAGTTCATCTCGTGCTCGTGCTCCTTCGGTTTCGTACCCATGACGCTGTTGTCCGTGCCGTTAGGACAGGTCAATCCGACCAGTATCACAAGCATGATAGCGAGAGCCGTAAACTTAATTGGCAGCAGATCAGAATGGTAGTGGACGGAAATGTAAAATTTTTACACTAATGTTCAAGGGACAGAACACTTACTCCTTTATAGATCGCGAGGAAGGTAAACGTGGTGCGAAGATATTTTGGCGATAGTGGCATCTTGACGTAATCGACGATATGTTTGGCGATCATCTGGATGTGAATTTTGAATGTTTACTACCTTTTATCAAGAATATCGGTAGTGCTGTATACCTTGATTGTAGGTTTCGTCTGCTGGGTACAATAGATCAACGTATTTGAAAACACTAAAGCTCAAATCTTGTTCACGAATTGTATATTGACTGTCTCACACAAGAAACACTATCACTTAGTACGAGACAACTTCAACACGATCTAGAGGTTCGACCTGACCGGGCTGATACTTGCATCGTGACTGACACAGGAACAGAAAATCTTATCGCTCTTTGTCCTTATTATAGATGCACCTGGATGCAGTCCGGTGTTTTTTGTTGGGATGCTGGGGAGTGTTTGACGATGTTGTTATTTATCCAGGACATGCGCATCGTCAACAATTGGGATGCGAAGGAGGCTACCCGGAAAATGTGCAATAAAAGGACAATAACAAATTATTACACACGGATTTTGGAATCATCTCCATTCTAGCTTTTCATGGAATCAGAGTTTGGGTGTATGAAAACAATCGAATAGGGCTTTAAATTTTAATTTCATTGCTTTGAGGAGATAATTTCGCCTAAGCGAACGCATCCCAGCAACAAGTTGTTCTAAAATGTCACCAACGGAAAAGCGCATTTTGCGATAGGTTTGTGTCTTGGCTAAATGACGAAAAGGCATGTTCTAATTAACTTTAGAATTACCGCGATTTTACGGGCGCAACTCCAAAGCGACAGCACAGCAGTGTGGCTAGAAAGTATGCAATTTTACATCCTTTTGCATTTTATTTATATTTTATTATTTTTATAGTAAGTAAATTTTGATTGATGGTCATTTGATTGATTGTTGCTTATAACAGCATTGGAAAACAATCAAACATTTTGTTTTACAACCTCGTAGATTCAAAACATTCACAATAATATGATTGGAAGGACGCGAGCCATGAGAGATTTTGAAATCAAAATTTCAGGAACTCATTTTGGGTTTTTCAATCATTTATCTTCTGCCGATAACCTGTAATTTTTGTAATATTCACGACCAAGAACAATTTCCCCTTGTTCTAAAATTGTCGCTAAAACAAATACCAAATCACATTTCGCGCCTTATGATCCTATGTGCTGTGTCGTCTAAACTACGCTGCAGCACATAAGTCTCACAATACTCTCTTCTCTCCGAAAGTGAATGCATTCCATCCCGCTTTCTCACTATTTGCTTTCTTTCTTTTACTCGGGACTTTAGTCAGTTGGAATGTGAATGTGGGAGGGAGAAAAAAGATAGAAAGAGCGATCGTAGATGAAACAGAAAACGAGCATATTTCGCCTCTTTCTCTCTGATGTGAAACTGTATCGTTCGCATAAAGAATGAAAGAGACACCGCGCACCGATGTTCAGCAGCATAGAAGCTTGTTTGAAGGTAGTAGTGGTGGTTGTGATGGCATATGCTCCATCCATCGCGGACAGCAAAACAGTGCGCGTTCTCTCGCGTCTCGCTTTCTCGGTCGCTCTCTCGAGGCGTGCGGACGTGTTTTTCGGCATTCGGTTGCGCTCGTGCTATTTTGAAAGTGTATTTCCTCGGCGTACGTTTTACCACCGGGAAAGCAGCAGCAGCAGCCAGGCAGATTCACCCTCAAAAAGTGCGTGTAACGGGTCAGGTGTAAGGCGATCAGTTTGGTTCGATATTGGGGTGCAAGTTTAGCGGGTTTTTTTTTTCGGTTGTGTGCGTATGTGTGTTTGTATAAAAGATAAAGAGGAGCCTTTCTGTTAATGAAATCAATCAAAGCAATGCGTGTATATTGAACGGGAAGGCACGAGTGACCGGTGATCTTGACGATCGTGTGTGCAATAAGCTAAAACGGTGTGAATGAACCTAAAAAACGACTGAACAGGTTTCTTTTGTGATAGTACAAAAATATTAAAAAAGTGATTGTCCTAGCAAAAGAAGCGTTTACAAAACCTTTCTTACTTTTTTTAAATCTACTAAACAAAACCAACTGTCAGCCTCGTTAAAGGTTGTCGGTAGCCTTGCCGCCCTTTTACCGCATGTACCATGGGCAACTAGCATTTTTGGCAAGAATTTTTCCGGGCAGATAAAACCACCTTTTTCCCACACATTCACACACACTTGTCAGCGCGGAGCGAGCGCGGTCGAACGCAGTTTCCAAGGCAACGAATCCTCCAAACGGTGGTGGTGTGTTTGTATGTGCATCGCATTGTTGCAGTGTTATTTTTTTATTTTTTTTTTGCTACAACCAGTTGTAACCCTCAGAAATGGACCAAACAACCGAATTTAGCTGTTTTAGTTTTGGAAGTTTTATTATTGTGATATTTTTGCTTACTTTTTTTTTACTTGCGTTAGTGTGCATGCATGCGTGCGTGTGTGAGTGTGTGTATTGCGAAGATTTTAGGGTAGCGAGCTCCATGTCTCTTTCCTTCTTGTGCTTCGATCAGGCATTCTTTCTCTCACTCGCCTACGGATGATATTTTTAACAAAGTTCCCGGCCAGTTTGGCGATGTTTTTGGTTGCAATGCTGGGGAGGTTGTGATCGTACAATTCCCACCCTTAGTTCTAAAACCGAAACAATCAACAAACAAAAACAAAAGTTTTTAAATGAAACGCAAAGAAATAAACATCAACATTCCCATTGGCTCGGGGGTCGAGGAACGGTATGATCGATCGGTGATCAAACTTTGAGTCGAATTTTGCTGTGCGCGATGTTTTAGTGGAAACAAAATGCGAAACCAGGCGCAAAAAAAAAAAACATACACCAAAAGAAACCGGTCATGCGACTGCAGTGTCGCGAACGAGATGTGAGAAAGAAATGGCACCAAAACTGCGACGGCACGATCCCTCTCGATCGGCATCCTTCTTCTTTGCGACGGTGTGACGTTTGTTTGGCGAATGGTTTTATCTTGCGGTGATTGTTTCATTCAAAAAAATGTTCGATGATCATGCTCGATCATTATGGTTTGACAGATTGAAAAAGAAAAATGCTCGTCTTTCATTATTTACAGCATCATTGGTGTGTGCGTGCGTGTGTTTGTGCTGTGATCGTGCGCTATAGTGCGCTGTGTGGTTCCGTCACGCACGGTGACGAAATCGTGCTCCGCTCCGAGAGTGTGTATGATTTTTGGGCGATGTTCTTCTGCCCGCTGTCAAATGACGTCGGTGCGATGAAATGCGCGAAGTACGCCAGAAAGCATAAATCAATGATCCCCGGTGTTGTGTTTGCGTGTGGTTGTGTGGTTGAGAGTGAGTATTGAAGCGTGTTTTTGGTGTGAGTTTGTGTGTGTGTGTGTCAGTGTGAAACATAAGAAACAACGGGTGGGAGGAACGACAAGTGAGAAACATAAGCAGACAGCACCAACATCGAACCGTTCCGTTGTTTATTAATGGTAAGATTGATTTGTTTTTCCGTTGTAGTTACTCCGATAAGCTTCTTCGTCGTACAAACAACAATCAATACGATCGCTAGTTGGCAGTTTGCAGGCCTTTTTTTTTCAAACATATGTGCGTAATGCGAAACAACACGCGCTCGATCGTCTTCGTAGTACGCGAGTGCGATCTTGCGCACCGATCTTGTGTTTGTTGGTATGCGTGATGCACCCACTTTCGTTCAGGAATGCATGCGCGACGACGAACAACGTCTCTAATCGCTTGCCGCTGAAGATGACGCTGGTGGTGGATGGTAGTAGTGAGCGATTGAAGCGTCTCCCAGAGGACAGAATCATATGGACAGAGAGACGAGTCATCCGAGTGCCTCGAACTCGAACGAAAGAGAAGCAAAAACGCTACCAAACAGCCTCTTTTACGATCGTCGGAATCGATCCTTACCCTCAGCAGGGCCTGGAAGACCTGCTGGGATGCTGGGCGAGTGGAATCGGAAAGAAAATTCTTTTCCTTTTTGCTTTAGCGTTTCGTTTCGAGTTTGTTGGGCTCCGTCGTTCTTTTTTTGGGCTCGGCAACATATACCCGCGCGTACGTATTCAGCATAAAAGACGCTGAAGAACTTTCGTGCAGGAAGAGAGGAAGAAAAAGGAAATGAAACGAACCCATCAGGGCCAGCCGGGTTTTAGTTCTGGCTGCTGGTGCCAAAAGGTATCGGTATCCGAGTACAATATCCACCGATGAAACGAATCGATCTAGCCGCACAGATTCGATCCGGTAGATGAATGGATAGAATTGAGCAGCAACAGCAGCAGTGTGTTGTTTTGTGTCGGCCTTTCTGTGATGCGACAAACGGTGAAGGTGTTTAATATTGAGCAAGTTTTTAAAGAAATTGATAAGAAAAGGACGTTGTTTTGTTTGGCGATGCTATTTATGTTAAGCAAAATATTGCATTAAAATCTTTTTTCTCTGTTGCCCCCAGCGGAGGTTTGCCTGCTAGCAGTGAATCACTCAGATTGTTCAATATTGCATGCCCGCTGTGGAACTTTGCAATCAAACAATGGGAATTTTGAATTAAACTTGAGGAGACATTTTTATTTTGGCTGTGGAGAAGAATTTTTACAATTAATTTGTGATTTAAACCTCTTAAAAGTTCTTCTTTGTGGCTTAACGATCTTCTAGGTCACGGTTGGCCATCGAAATGGCTTACTAGACTTAATCGATATCAAGTAGTTGGATAATCAGACTTCACTACGGAGGGTCGGGATCGGAAAAGATCGGGATTTGATTTGAACTCTGGTCCTATCGTATGAAGATCGGCGTCGCTGGCGCCTTTACCATCCGTCTAGTACAGTCTGCATACATTTAAGTGTTTAGGTTCAAGAATTTCTTCAAGAAAAGAATATTAAAACCTGAGTTCGGTATCGCAAGAACAGACAACGAAATTGAGGTTTCTGTGACCGTAAATTTTTTTCGTAGAGCCTTAGAGACAGACTTAGAGTCTTAGAGACTACATTCGCCTCTCTACTGTATAAAAAATGGTTTAATCCAATACAAAACTATCGTATATGTGGCTTAAATATTATGGAAAACTATTGCGATTATGGCACACGGTATCGGATAAGTTTAAACTATTGCTTAAATTTCTTTGTATAAATTACTGATGCGTAAAAATCTAATGAGGCGGTTCTGATGAAGTTTGTCGGGTGATAGAATTGTCTTGTAATCGGTGTCTAGTTGGCAGGTGGCTCGATGTGCCGTGTAACCACGGCAATCGGTGAGGATGTGGCGGACGGTGATGTCAACACCACAGAAGCTGCAGAGTGGAGGGCTGGATTTTTCTAAGAGGTAGGAGTGTGTAAGGCGGGTATGATCTATACGAAGGTGGGAAAGGACTCATTGGATGTGGATTCGGTATCTTCCCATGAAGAGGTGTTGTGTTTGATAGGACGGAGTTTGTTGCTGAGGTCTACGTTGTGCCATGTGGAGTTCCAGTGTTGGGACATGATGGTGTTAGTGAAGCGGATGGCATCACGGCGTGAAAGGGTGTTGTATGGATTGTCAGGACGGAGCCGACCATCGTTGGCAAGTTGGTTGGCTTTCTAGTTTCCGTTGATTCCGGAATGAACTGGAATCCAACAGAAAACGATTGTCCGGAATGCAGGTCTAGGGGCTGGATGTGGGGGTCTTTGGAGATGCCGTGTAACTGGGCAGCCAGAACACTGGCACTGTCACTGAAGATGACGTTCTGTCGGTCAGACTGTAATCCTTCGTCGGTGGCTAGTTGACTTGCTATTGCTTCGGCGGAAAAGATGGAAGTGTGATTAACAAGGTGTGTGATGGGGCAGTTGTCCGTGGTGGAGTGGATCCCAAAGCTAGCTGAGTCCAGATGAACGGAGCCGTCCGTAAAAATATGATGAAAATGTTTGTATTTAGTCTGAATTAAGTGAGTAAAGGTACTATTAGCGATGTGGCTGCTTTTTCCGGTTCTCCGGAGAGAGCTTTTAAGTTCCCAGTCTAGGGCATGTGTACGGAGATGCCAGGGACGAATTCCCAGGCGGGTGGATTGGATGATCGGTGGTAGTTGTTGGTTGGTGATTGTCTGTAGTTCTGCGTTTGCTTTGGTGATGAGTGCAGTTACGTCGAGTCCTTTCTCAAGGATCCGAGCTGCAGCTTCCACTAGTCGGTTGGTGATGATATGTTCCATAGGAAAGAGGACGCTTTCGCAGAGGAAGAAGTTAATTGGGTTGGTGCGGGGGTCTCTTCTCGAATGACAGTTAATCAACTTAAACATTAGTTAGTATAGGTCTTCTGGCAATTGTTCCAAGATTTCTATTTTGAAATTAATTGTATTTATTGTTAATTTTTGATGTAAATAAAGCAAGTAATATTATTCTCTTAATCAAAATCAAATTAATCAAATTAGATTAAGTATTTGAAGGTTTTATCATATCATCGCGTGTTTTATCATCGCGAATATAATTCTCTAACTTTTACTACCAATTTTATTTTGTTTGCTACTATTTTGCGATTTTACATATTCATTTTTATCATACTAGTATTTATATTGTTGTAGTTATGACTAGTTATTTGTTTGATAGTGGGAAAAATGACATTGAAAAGCCACAATCAATGTTAAAATTCACTTATAAAAAATATTACTTACTTACTTATCAGGCGCTACAACCTCTTTGCGATCTAGGCCTGCCGCAGCAGAATCCGAAACCGCCAATCCGCTATCCCGGCCATTCCACGCCATTCTCCCACCTCAATCTGGGCCTACCACGCCTCCTTTGTCCGTGTGGACGGCCTAAAAGGACTTTCTGAGCTGGGTCGTCCGGTGCCTAATTCGCTACTCGACGGTGAGGTCGTCATACAGGGCCAACGATCCTTCTGAGCATCTTCCTCTCGGACGCGGCAAAGTGGGCTTTGTCTGTTTTGGACATGGTCCATGTCTTAGAGGCGTATGTGAGTACTGGGACTATAAAGGTACGATACTCAGGCTGCAGAATGACAGGCTGGCCGCCAGCATCCTAGCACGCAGCTCCGTCTCAATGCTGTTTTCGGTGCTGACTTTTAACCCGAGATAGGTGAAGTTTTGGACGACTTGAAATTTGCTGTTACCTATCCGTACATCACCCCCACGTAGTTAAATATTATTAAAATATTAAGACCTAATAATGTTGTTGCTATTTTGCGAGCTAACAAACAAAATAGTATATATTTTCAAGCAGGTTTTACCAAAAAAAAAGCTTAGCTTATGCCCTCTTGATCGTAAAAGTTTTTGAATTACAAGAAAAGAAGTCTGCCGACAATAGAACCTCACGTCCCAATGTTATTGAACGTTTTGATGGATTTTGTAACCACCGTGAAAAATGTAATGCACCGATTCGAATCGACTTTACGAGCCGTTACAGACCACACCGAGAACTCTCAGCAATACGTTCGCCCGTTCCAGAGTGACATTCTTTTTGAGGGAAGGGTAAAAAGATGCTCTTCCATGCTGCAGTTTCTCTATCGTGATTACACCGGTACAGCATGAAAGTGACTGTTGAATATTGCACCACAACAGGTCGCTTACCGGACAATGGTGCAACAAGCTGCATAAAATTCCACCCAGCGTGAGGCCTGTACATTTTACCGTTTTTTTCTTCTTCTAAAAATCCTTACGAACCGATCAACATCGATGACACGCTACATTTTGGCGTACGATACCCACCGCGCGTTTGTGTGTGATGCTTTTCCACGTCGAAATTCATATCCCGACAAAGCATCCCAAAAGAAAGTTGGCGGCTTCGGTACAGAAGTCCCTTTTTGATAGCGCGGGTGCGCCGGTATGGGTTGAAATACGTACAACAAGCCAAGCCCAGCATGAACGACGAAGCCCAGCATGAAGATCGGTGAACTGATGATGATGACGGGCATGGTGGATCGTTCGGTTATCCTTGTTCACTTGTGCCTAAAGATGTGTTAGTTCGGGCGGTTCTCGCATTGCACAGAAAAATTCTCTCAAGAAGCGCAAATAACACCACAACAGCCCACATCGTAAAAAAACCTCCAGCGAGGAGAAGAACAAAGCGACGAACCTCCATTCTCGATGGTCGTTGCATACGTGAAGCTTGTTATGGTGCACCAGAACGTCTCCGCTACGTTTCACCGAGACGGTCGTCTCTCGTGCCGAGCCCTTTGCATGCCACGAATCAACCGAGACTCATCAAGTTCGAGGTTTCGGTTTCGAAATGGTCTCCGTATATACCACCGTCCGGTTCGGTTGTTGCTTTGTGAGTTGCATCTGCTGGCGAGCACACACACACACACACACACACACACACACACACACATACTGGCAATGGATCCATTTTTGCGCTCCAATATCCACACCAAGCGGACAACGATCGACCGGGTTTAATTTTGTAACCAGCCCGGGCCGTGTCATTATCGGGTTCGTTTCCTGCCGCCAGGGTGTGTCTTTCGTTCGTTCGAACCGTTCTCGATTCGTGGGATGTGGGATGTTGGTGCCTTTTTTTTGTTGTTCTTGTTGTCAAATGCAATCGATGCAATCCCACCGCAATGTGTTTGTTTAATTCCTCTCTCTCTCTCTCATCCGAACGCTTCCACTGACCTGCTGAGGCAGGGGCAGACTCTTTAATTCGCAACCGAAAATCAAATGAATCGCACGAATTGCGGGCTGAGGCGGCCTGCCGTGGGGGTGAAGATAAATACCGTGCAAAAAGGATGTGATTCGGTAACAACCCGATAATTACCACACCCAAGGTACACAGCGCTGATGGCTGCCGACGGATGATGGACCGATTTCCGTAGGGCTGCCGGGGACTGGGCGCGCTGCATTCCTTCTAGCGCGTCCATTCCGGTGTGTGGAATTGAACTGATCCGTTCCCTTTTTTCGGGTATGTTTTTTTTTTTTTGCTGGGGATCGTTTTGTGGGTCAATGGCATGGATCTTTCTCTCTGGTTTTAAAATTAATCGTTTGAAACGGGTTTCCATGTGGACTGTCTGGGCGTTTGGATGGAATTGTAAGGTTCGTGCGCTTACATTATTTCGCTTCCAGGTAGCTCAAGAAGGGAGCAACAGTGTCGTGAAATCATTGTGCGATGGAAAAAGTAATAGAAATAGATAAGTTTTGATTTAGTCATAGGATAATAATTTTATAAATAATATTTAATACAAAAAAGGGTTAGAAAAACTTTCGAAAATATTTTTTTTCTCTGTAAAATAATCTTCTTTTTCTCTTTTTTCTTTCTGCCAAATTATATCCCTCTCAAGGGTCTCTTGCCCATCTTTCCCATTAAACAAGCAAAAAAATCCCCTGAAGATGGTCCTTTCTTATTTTGGAAGAATTTTTATGTTTTTTTTTCCCAGTGTTTTTCTTCTGCCAAATTGCACAGAGTCTGCATTTTGCGTGTGCCAGCCGCCCGACTGATTGACGGCTTGATTGGACCTTATCATCTTAAGCATTATCATTGCGTTTCGTGTGCATGTCCGCACGGACACGGCTTTGTGTTTGCCGGTGTGTGTGTGTGTTGCTGCTGATTTTTTTTTGTGGTTGCTCCATCCTCCTTGGCATTGTTGGATGCATGTTTCGCTTTACGAGCTTACGTCTCTTGCGTTACGCTTGTTTTGTCTCCTGTCTTAAACCACTGTCATTATATAGCTCCAGCAAACAAGAACATGTGAACAAAAGGGGAAGTCTCAGGATGGGAAGTTTGTCTCTAAAGGTTTTATTTAAAATAACGCTTTACGCGCGTCGATAACGCTGAAACTGCATTCAATAATAAAGTAGATGGAGTAGGCATTTACAATTGAAAAACCTACGCTTGCTGCACATTCAATTCGGAAATCCTAGTGCAAAGATAACATTTGTGTGGTGTGTTGCCGATAGGAATGGTGGAAAATGGGATCTCGAGGAATGGGCGATCGACAAACTTTGCTTTTTCAACGTGGCAAGTGGGAGGGAGGGCGAATGGAGGGAATGCAATCTCATCAATCGAATCGTGTGGTCCTGTGTTCCTTACCGTTTTGCAAGTCATCGGTAAAGCTTTCTCCACACTGGAAACACACAGTGGAAAACTGTGAAGAAGCGTGAAAATTTTATAAATTTGAAATATTGTTTAGTAATGTTTTATTTATAAAAATTGAATTTTGAAAAACAAGTACAGTCTTGAGTAGTTTTTCCTTCAAGAAAAAATACGTTATAATATAAATTTTAATTTAAAAATTATATTTTTCCATTCCAAATGTTCATTCTCACTGTGCCGCTGGATGCTTCCAGGGGCTTTATGTATGTTTGTATTAAGTTTTCCAAGAGTGTAGAATCGGCTTACCGGATGCTGTCGGTGTACGCCATCTCTTCCTATGAGTGGCAAAATATAATTTATTAGAATCGATCTCACTCGCGCTCTATCGGATCGCTCGGTGCGGTCGACTTCGGGGGAAGTTTTGTTAGAGTTGGGTAAAGATTTGTTGAAAGTTGGACGAGATGAAATAATGAAGAAAAGTTTTGCACCAGCTCACGAGTGTGGTGCTGTCTTGGCCAATGTTTTCTCGCCAGTTGCACAAGCACATCGTCCGATTGTCGAATGAAATGATTCGTTGCAAGAAGAAGCAAAAAAGAAGGATTTTTTGTTCCAAAGTTTTTACTTAGCTTAAACGTTTGCCACAAGGGTCACAGCCATTCGGTTCGGTTTGAGTGATTGGTTATTGAACCAAAGGCGTCATTATGACGTGAAAGAAAAGTTTGAAAATGGGTACCGCTGTACAAGCGGTTGTTCCTTTGTTTAGAGAGTTTAGAAACCACTTGATCACGTTTCGATGTTGTCACTCACTCTTGGGTCAGAAGTGCTTCATGTCTTTTCATTATCCCCGAAGCACACCAGTTATCTTAAGCGTTGGGATGAAAGAAAGAAAAAAATGGTCGTGATTTGTGAAGGCCACCTTTGATACAACATCAAGCCTTACTACTCTACAGGTTGTTGGGTGGAATTCTTGAGTGGGGAAGCTATGATTGTTGTTGACAATTAAGCTGGTGAGAGATATTTGTAACGCGATTTTTTTTTTCGCTCGACCATTCTTACGTTGGAGTGTTGTTGTGTGTTGTGAGATACAAAATGAGAGATTGGCTTAAACTTAGCACATATTAGCACAGGAAATTGCTTTACGAAAATGAAAATATTCTCAAAAGAATAAAGTCATTTGGGCTAGAAACTTTGCTGGATCGGGCTAAAGACCTTACTACAGGAATATTAAACTTCCGGTGTGATGGTAATTAGACTTTTTTGGCTCAATATAAGAAACCGATTGCCATTTAAGTTGTACCGTTTTACTGCTGCTTTAGCTAATTTTTATGAAAAAATATACTTGTTTACAAATTGTCTGTTTACATTTTCATTTTTCGCTTCCAGAAAAATGCGTTTGTACAAGCGAGTTCTTTTTATTTGCTGTGGTGATCTCCAGGTGTAACTGAAACGAAGTGCGTGCTGGAAGAAGGTGCTGCGAATGGTCATGTGCTTGTAGGAGGCGAAGTTCACAAGCCGAAGCCCGTTGTCATTCGTCAGCTTGTGGCCACTGAAACTTCCTATCTTGGGTTTAAATACCTCCTCCCGTCCGACCTGAGCGTTAAAGTCTCCGATGACAATCTTGACGTCGTGTTGTGGGCAGCGGTCGTACTCCCGCTCCAGCTGCGTATAAAAACTGTCTTTATCGTCATCGGTGCTTCCAAGGTGCGGACTATGCACATTGATAATGCTCAGATTGAAGAAACTTCCGCGGATCCTCAATCTGCACATCCGTTCATTGATCGGCCACCACCCGATCATTTGCTTTCGCATCTCACCTATGACCAGGAACGCCGTACCGAGTTCCGACTTTTCTCCACCGCTTTGGTAGATCATGCAATCACTGCGGTAGGGACGCTCCTTTACTCCTTTCCAGCGCACCTCCTGAAGTGCTACTACTCCAAAGCCGCGGGCCCTCACTTCGTCCGAAAGAATGCGGGTACTTCCGGGTGATGTGAGGGATCTGCAGTTCCATGTCCCGAGTCTCCAATCGTTGTCCTGATTCCGTGGCGTGGGTCTGTATCTGTTAATCCGATTCGAAATTTCTTGGATTCCTTTCGTTGCAATGGTATTGGAGGTGTCTTGCAAGGCCTCTCCCCCAACCCCCTGTCTCGTCGGAGGGCCTACGCATCCTACCTGATTAAAGTCCCGTAGGATGTCAGGTCAGAATGACAACCAGCAAGGACTATCTTTGGCAGTGTGTGCAAGCAGGGCGTGTGGTGAAGGAGAATGCGAAGGTGCTGATATCCTGACGGTAGTCAAAGTCCGAAGGATACGTTGGCTGGGGCACGTGATGAGGATGTCGGACTCATCCCCCTCCAAGAAGGTTGGCTGGATCAAGTGGAGTCTAACGTGTCGGAGTTCGGATACAGCCGTCGATGGAGGACTGCAACCCTAGACCGAGTTTCCTGGAAATTGATTGGAGACATGGCCATGTCGACTCGACGTGCTCAATCCTGAGCAGTCCAAGAAGAACAAGCGAGTTCAATTTGATGCCAGCCACCGTGTGTTGATTTGGTGGCACGAACAAAATTGACGTTCAACCTCATCTGTTAAGTCCCATACATTTTCCTTGCAACTAGTGGCATGACACCGAGCAGTGAAACCAGCCTTAGTTTCTTGTTGCGAACGGATTGATTCAGGCCTTTGTAAATTTTTGAATATTTCTTAATATTATATGTGACTGTGTTTTACGAAAAATCTGCAGAAAAAGCCGCATGTTTTCTGAAATATGAGCAACTTTTATAACTTTTCTTTTTCCCCGCCGAGAAGCGATGACCGTTTCCTCGCGTTCATTGCCCTTTTCTCTTTTTCTCCTATCTTCATATTAGGTGCTTATCCTGTAACGTCTTGGCGTTACGTTACGTTACATGGGTATTATGTAGAATTTTGCTATATAGGAGTTGACTGTACAAGCTGATGTGTCGATTTGGTAGGACGCCAGTTTAAATTCTAGCTAAATTTGGTAGAACGAGAGAGAGAGAGAGAGAAAGAAAGAGAGAGAGAGAGCTAAAATTTGTAAAATTTTTCAATTTGAAATTGCAAATATTTTCAGCAGTAAAATTTGCTAATTAATCACAAAAATAGCGTTAAAGCATTCGACAACAGCAACATACCTGTTTACCAGTTCTCATCCTTAGCTAAAAATAACCATTAAACACACTTCAAACACTTGAGAACAAACGACCAATTGGGGAAGATTTATTTCCTACAAATGCACTTTAGTCCATTCCCATTCTAGTCTGTAATTTAAGCACGGCAGCACCTTACAATGTCCATTTTTCTTCCGTCTCAGGCAAGGCAACAATAAAACACATCTCTGTCAGCCGAGAAACGGTAAAAGATAATTTAAATTGTCACCCACATTTTATTCGCGTTCTCCGCAAGCGTGAACGAATGGTGAATAATCATGAAAGTGCATTAAAATTGCATTAACGAGCCAATTTATTTACTTAACCTTACTGCGTTCGAAAAGAAAAAGCGAGCAAAAAATATTCACTGCTTTAAAAAGAAATAAGAAAAAAAGATTAAAAGTCAGACACACAAACGACCAGCTTGTTCCGCTAAAAACAGATTGACATTGATCGTTGTTAGTGATCATGAAAATCAGATTGTTGTTTTTTTTTTTTTATAAATTATTTGCACGAAATATTCTGATCGAAAGATTTGGAAGTGGAAGGAATCGCTGATAATACATCCCCGAATTCCCAATTTCATGAGCACCGGAATGTAATGCTTCCGGTCAGAGCAAATATTACGAGCTGTTGCACGGATTGCAACCCCGTGCCGAGCATTGAACAAACACGAAACATGGCGCAGGGGAAAATAAAAAGCAAATGCATTCCAAACTGCATTCGTTCGTGGTTCGATTGGTGGTGCTTCGCTACTGATGTCATTTTTAATTCCTTGCGGGAACGATTGAACATACCGAGGGGGGGGGGGGGGGGGGGGTTGGGGAACGGTGCGAGACCGCGGAACACGGGCGTCGCCGTACACGAAAAGGTCATTTGATGGATTTTTATTGGAGATTGATGTTTGCAATGTCTGTGGCAATTTGCGATCCGAGGTAAATAATGTTTGCTGCCAGCGGGCACAAAACCCCACATTCGGCTGTGTTTGGACCTAAGTGCGAGATAGAACGGTTTAATAAAACGACATGAAACGAAAAAATAAACAACCCAGTTTGCTATATGATTGGGGGAAATGCATTTTATACGCTATAACAAAAATTGAAAAATTGTTGCACATTTGATTGTTGCTTTGCTAGAGGAAATATTAATGGTTGGTGGGTTGTTAAAGATGCATTATTAAATATATAATAAAAGAACAACACAGCAACATTGCCACCAAACTACGGTATTCTGGGACTGTTTCGATATTTTTTTTTCCCTCTCCGGTTATTGACCGACAAACAGCAAACCCAAAATTCACCAATCTTCCCCATCTTGCCGGCAACTTCGGCACAGACACCTTCGGCACAATAGTCCGCAAACCCGGTTGTCTGTTCGGGGTTCGGTGTGCATGAATCATTTTCGTTGTTAGCCGCTGGCACCGTTCGGTTGTCGGAACGGCTTTAACGTCCTGGGTATGCTCCTTTCTACATGGTGTTGTTCGTTTCGGGCTAGTTTTTATTTTGTTCACTCATTCTCTCCTCATATTTTGACAATCTGCCTTGCTTGAAGGTGTCTGTCGCTCTAAAATAAAGAAAAAAAGCGAAATCTTTTGCTGTACCGAACACACAGCAAGACGGTTGCAGTACTAGCAATGCAATAAAGATTGCAAATACCGTTGCTGCATTGGATCTAGGATTTGTAGGGACTTGCACTTCTTGACTGCCCACCGAGCTGCACCGAGTTAAAGCATAAACAGTCGTTGTTTACATTCGGTACCACAAATGTGGCATCCTACGGTGGTGCACTACAAACACACCGGTGGCCACAATCCTCCTTCCACCTGTCACCTCGGTTCCCGTCCCGTGTCTCGTGCTAGCGGTACACGGTACGTGACGGATGGATGGGTAAATTTTAAAATTCGTGCTTCGAGTTGCGCATTTTCGGGCTGTGCTGGGTAGAAAGACCTCTTACACCCACTGTCCTGGCCCGCTGGTAGATTGCTGCATTGCTTTTGATCCCGATGCAGAGTTAGTTTTTTTTTTCTTATACTTGTGAAGATCTGCTTTAACCGACATTGATGAAGACGCGGGACTCGGCGTGAAGCTAGTTGATGATGCTAGGGGTGTTTGGTATGTGAACGATGTGGTTCATTCGAACTTTACGAGCCAAGTTTAACGCGGTGGTAACCCTTAAACCTAAGGAAATCGTTTGCTGGCAGTAATTTAGCCAGAATTTTTCAATTTATCTTACTTTTTTTATTTAGTGACTGAAAAATTAAAGTTTTACAAAAACTAAACGATATTTTAATCCTGTTACCGTTGGAAACCTAATTCTGTCCTAAAAAACTGTATTGCTAACACTAATCAGTTGAATGATCGAAAGATTGATACGGACAACGCGCTTGTTTGCTAACCAACAGAGAGCAGGTTCGATGCTCGTCTGGCGCGCACTGTATGAAATTTTTCTTGACTTGGCAAAATTTCCTCAGTCGAATTGCTGCAATTCTCGGCAAAGAAGACAGCGGCGCCGGTCGGTAAACGGCAGGACCGGAGTTCAAATTGGTGATGGGTAAAAAAAAAACACAAATGGACAAAAAAAAAAAAAAAAAAACTGTCGGCAGCGGTTCCGTAGGTGCAATACTCCGAGTTCGGAACCGTCCGGAGCCGTTGGAGCCGTCAGAGCCGTCCAGAGCCGCTAGTCGACAGTCGGAGCCGTTTGTGACGTGGGAGCCGTCGGAACCGTTCGGAGCCGCTAGTCGGCAGTTCCGAAACCGTCGAATTAATTAAGGCTGAAATGAATTGAAATCCCGCAGCGCTTTAAATCGTCAATTGAACCCCGGACGGCTTCAAACGGCTCCAAACGGCTCCAAACGGCTTCAAACGGCCCCAAACGGCTCCAAAAGGCCCCAAACGGCTCCAAAAGGCCCCGACGGCTCCAACGGTTCCGGCTGCCGACTAGCAGCTCTGGACGGTTCCAAACGGCTCCGGACGGCTCCAGGCGAAACCGTGGTGTTGATTTAGCTGGAATCGGAGCCGGAGCTACGATGCTCGGAAGCGGTTCGGAGCCGTTGTTGCGGTTCAAATCCCATCCGGACTGTTCCCCCATAGTGAGGACTGACCATAAAGTCCAGTAAGTCGTTCAATGATCGGCGTGACCTTAGAGGTCTTTAAGCTCAGTGAAACCCTGTGTCTTCTGCTGGCGACATAATAAATGCCTGACAGTATTTCTGGATTTGTCTACATGAATTTGGCATTTTCCTTCGTGCCTTCTTGAATCTCCCGCTAACTCGCTGCAGACACGAACCGATTGCCGTTGCTTTGTTTAACATCAACGCACTCTCACTTGAATAGCATTGTTCGTCCGTTATATTTTCCATCGGCAACACTCCACAATCCCTTAAGGGTTAACATTCCGCTGTGTGTCAACTTGCCAACGACTCTATCTCGTTTACCAGCTCAAGTAGCTGTGGAGCCTGGAGGTGGTGTGTGCTACGTGCGCGAAGGCACGAGTCTCGCACAAGTTCTTGACTTGGGCTTGATGCCGTATCTTAACTCTCGCTGCACAAATGCCCGCATCAACAAACGCCTGCACCCGCCATGCCGGAGTTGCATTTGGGTAGCACCAATTGAAGACGAACTGATAAGAGGACAGCCAAACCTGTGCGCGCTACCTACCCTTTTACCATCGCAAACTCTGTCGATGTGGAATTATTTGATTCTTATGCAAGCTTATGATGATGGCAAAAACCCGTCTACCCACAGACCTCTGACGCGCCGTAGGGTGCGATTTCACAAATCACACTTTATGCAACGGAAAGTGTGCGAAAAGAAAAAGAAGCTTGTTGGATACAATTGCTTCTCGCCGGATTTGAAGCTCCCTTTCAGTGGACGGAGATCAAACAAAGTTCGTGTTTAAATGCAAAGCGTAAATTCACCTCCGAAAGCTGCCCGACGGCCCGAGATTGGCAAAATGCTACGAAAAATCGTATCGGACGAAAGGGCACGTTTTCCCGACGGTTCGTTTTTCACACGGCAAACATCATTAGCCCGGAGCGTGACCCCGTGAGCGTCGTGTATGTTCGGTGTCTCGCAGAAAAGTAGCCAAGAGAGAGAAAAAAAAAATGGACGAACGAGTCAAATAACTACCAAATACATATCCTACAGCCCCGCCACCGGGTTCTTGGTGCTGTAGTGCACACGTTTGTGCACCCACAGTTGCACTGCGGACATTATTTGTTCGCCCTGATTGGGAAGCGCGTTGTTGACTAAGCGTAGCATTTCTTTTTCGGATAATGAAACGCAGCCACGGCTGATTGGCAAGGGCTGGGCCGAGAATCTGATTTCAATTAGGAAGTGTGCAACCTACACCTTTCTGGCCATTGGCATTGCGTTAATTAATTAGAAAATATCCCCCAAAGTCCGGCTTACTCTAGTACCGGGTTGCTTTTGGTGCTGTTTGATCGTAATGAAAAAGGGGCAACGATGGTGCCAATGTAGCATTGGGCAATTGCTAGGGACGAACTCTCCCGATGGAGCTAGTCAGCAAAGGTGCCAAGGAAAGCTAATTGAGCTGTTTAGCCGGGTTCAATTGATATTCGTTTGCAAAATGGTGCTACGTTGGTGCTTGAAGGTACATGTAAAGGGCACATTTATTCGGAGTCTGTGAAAATTGTTTCTATGAAAATTGATTCTATGTTCTATTTAGTAGTTTATTGATATCTTTATTTATACCACTACTGTGACAATTGTTTTGAACAATTGTCCCAAATTTGAACAAATTTGACTCACGTTTATTCTGAATGGGTTTCTGATTAGTTTTTCTACGTTTTAATATCTCTTAAGAAGGTTTATATTTGTTTAATATTTTGTTATATTTTATAACATTGTAGAGCTATTTTGTGAATTTTTTTGGATACATTTTGTTTTAAATCTCAAAGAATTATTGGATTGATCATTTAAGAAAAACAAAGAAATAAAAAAGACTGTAAATATTCTCGGCCATTTTGATATTTTATTTTAAAAAAAGATCCAATTCTATTTTGTCAGATCAAACCATTTTGTAGACCCCACCAATCATAGACACTTTGCAACAACATAAAAGTAATCCTCCCGTGCACCATTTCGCCCTAACCTTACCATTGCTCGCTTCAGTGAAGTGGAAGCAGGAAGTGTCAAATCATCATTTCGCTCCATCCACTTGTGACGTGCTTCACGAACGAAAAACCATTCATCCGGCACATTACTTAACATCAATCGATTCTAGCTCAACCTGCCCTAGCATAGATCCATGATCCGCCGTTGGTTAAGTGGTGTTCCTGGTGACACGAGTAAAGAGAGAGAGCGAGCCAAAAAAAGCTCAGTTTTTGAAAGCGAACTCCTTGCAACGGCCATACCTGTGCCGTAATATTGCACTGTGTTCATCACTTTTTGCCACGTGGCCCCTGTGAAGCATGATGATGAATGATCATTGAGCGCGAGGTGCGTTATCGTTATGAAGCACGGAGACACGCAGCACTTGGGCACCAAAAAGGGAAAGAAAAAGGAAAAAGCAAGGGTGTTACACAACTTATCCTACCGATGGGGTTTTTTTGCGTACTGTTACGCACGCTGCTCTGACAGTGCCAAGCTGTGATGAAGCGGTAGTAGTAGATGATAGCCGTAGGTTAACTAGTGCCGGCCTGTCGAAGGATTAATGTGGAAGAGGAAAGGTGGTGTGGCGTAAGTGAGCCAAGGTCTCGAAGGTTTAGTCGGCAAAAATCTTTCGGCCCTTCGGTCGGTTGTCTGTATGAGAGAGGCCGGCGGATAGGATTGGATTAAGTGGTTCGATTCGATAGCATTCATCACGGGAAGGACATTAGTTTTGCTTGTTTGTGTGTTCGCTTTTTCCGCTATCGGTTGATGAGCTACATCATCCCCAAAAACCATATGTTTGTGTCCACTGTTGTGCGATGGGGCGATGTGTGTTGGCAGCAATAATCTATTTTAGTGTAACGCACGCTGTCCATCTGCTGAGTGGGTTTTGGCTTAACTTGATCGCTCGGTGGTGGCGTTTGATGTTTCGACAGATCCATTGAATGATTGAGAAGATCAATGCGAAAAAAGTGTGTCAAGATGTGTGTTGATAGAAGACGCGTGTAGAAATCCCCGAAACAATTAAAAATAATTCTAAAAAAGTAGAAGAATAAAATAGAAACAGTAAAACATACACAGTAAAAGAGATATGAACAAACGAATGAATAAACACCGAGGAAAATCAAATGAAACCAAAAATATAACAATCCTGCTAGCCGAAACCCGATGCCCACCTTTCCACAAGACCCATTTAAAACTGATTAAAAACGTCATATAGCATTTACCAATTATTTCGCTTACGGCAGTAACCATAAGCATCTGTAGATGGAATATTTCGTATGGCCTTAGGCCTTCATACTAAAATATAAATAAATATTTTAAAAATAAAAAAATTTCCATTTTTGTGAAACAAAAACACGTGCAGGCTTTTAAATAAGTTTAGTAGCAGTCTAGCAGTAGCGGCCCGGTGGCGTAGGCGACAGCGACGCCGGTCATCAAATGGCAGGACCGGGGTTCAAATCCCATCCGAACTGTCCTCCCGTAGTGAGGATTGACTAACCAACTACGTGGTATCGGCAGTCTATTAAGACATTTCGATGACCGGCTTGACATTAGATTAGAGGACGTTAAGCCAAGAAGAAGTAAAAGAATTATGACATTTAATGGCCGACGTGTTGTGTGACCTTAACAGGTTGTTGTTCTTTATTTTTTCAAACACCTGTTTTTCGATAAATTTTTCAGTTGTGATATAAAATAGCAGGATTTAAAATGAATTTGCTTTTAAGGTGAAAAAATGAATTTGCTGAGCCTTACTGTGTAACAAACCAAAATTTAATGACTAATATAAAACCGTTAAGTCCGTAAGTCTTTTTGCGGCTATCATTCGTTAACTTGAGCCAAACTAACTTGATAACAACCAGCAAACATAAATGCAAAAAAGGACGTTGTTTAAAGAGAACAAAAGAAGAAAATGGGAGCAAAAGTCATTCGAGGCAGTATCGATTTGTGGGTTGATACTTTATCGCAATTACTTTTTCATTGTAGTTTACGATTGTTTCGGCAGAAGTAGCAGCGGTCTCTTCGTAATGTGTGTCGAATGTGATTTAGTTAAACACATTACTTCTGCCCCAAAGCCGATCCTTCCTGCTTTTAAAGGACATATCCCGCATCAGTCTCTCTCTCACTCTCTCTCCGGAGTTTTGTTTTCCAAGCAATGATATTAAGAGGTACCTTCATTTCCCTTCCTGCTGTTAAATCGAATTTTCGATGGGCGGCGCACCACGAATGCCTAACCGAAGGCGGAGCACTCAGAGCAAATAATGTACTGTGGTAGAGGCTCCCTGTTGAAAAAAAGGCAGCCACATTCCGATTAAGGGCACGGATGTGAGCCCAAAGATCAAAGCCCGAACGTGAACGGCTGCTCCATTAGTAAAGACCTGGCCGGGCCGTTACGTTAATGTGCATCCCAACAACCATAACAACAGTAACCACGAGCATCAACCGTCGATGATGATGATGTTGGGGAATTGTAACGCACCTACGGAGCATTATGCTGAATGATGCTGACGATGCCGCATTGGAAACGGAATCGGATCAAGCACTTTCGATCCGATCGAGTGGACTGCTGGTACTGCTTGATGCTGTTTTGCTTGGTGGAAGGTTTTATTTTGTTGCTACTGAGCAGAAAACCAACCAACATCAGCGAGTGTGAGATTTGAAGCAATACGTAGGTACTTGTGGGAAAATCTCTTCCGTCCATCTTACACAACGAACGTTTTCTCGACACAGTTGCTACAGAAAAAAACCCTTTTTTTGTTGGCCCACTAACGGCACGCAAACGGAAATGGTGGGTGATGATTGAAATATTGTTTACTCGCCCCAATTACGTCGGGTGCCCTCGGTGTTGTGTTTGTCACTTTGTGAAAAAGTTAACGCGATATTACGGCCACGATATTACGATATTACGCTGTGACTCGGGCTTCGCTTTCCTGCAACCAGCATAAATAAACAGGCGTTGATGATGCAGATTGCTGCTCCGTGGGGCGCGGGAGAGTTTTGGGACGAACGTGCCGCATCAAGATCAGCATATTTTTGTTTGGCTTTCGCGCAGAGCGCGTCTGTTAGTGCTGGTGATTGCAGCGTGTGACATTCTGCAGACAGGGAACGGGGGTTGATTGATGTGTCTTAAGGCAAGTCGAAAATTTACAGTTCCGCAACCGGAAGTGAGAAGTATGTGTGTGTTTTTTTTGTACTTCTTTGGTGTTTGGTTAACGCGACGCTGATGATATAATGCCGGCTTGGGCTATCGCCAAACGGGCGGATTTTTGTGAATGATGTGATTATGAGGTAAATGGGAAAGAATGTTTGCATGTAGGATTGTTTGAGCTGAGATGTACAAAAAAGAGACATTCTTAAATGTTCAAAAACTAAAAGCACAATTGGTAGGGATTTAAATCTCACACACTTAGGATATTGGTGTCGTGACCAGGATCCATACTTATTTGCCTCAATAACTTATTTTTAAAGCTCGCTTTTTTGAACATTTTTAACTTAAAATGTAGAGGGACCATTTTGATGCAATGAACATTCCCGAAAAACGCTTACAATTAAGGATTTCCCCGTTTGCGATCGAGATAAATGCCTTTTCTACTTCTATTATGACATGTTTAGCACCATGTTCAGTCTCACGCCGAATGATTCTCCACTCCCGAGTGTAGGGATAACCGTAAATTACCGGTAACGAATCTAACCACCTTCCTTTCATTCAATAAATTTGAATGAAGCGCTGATGCAGCGCCGCAAAAGCATCACCCAAACCCTGAGACCGCGCGAGGACCATTCATGAAACGCGCACCCGGCGACATACCTGGCGACAGAATCTCTCATTGAAAGTTTTTGGGCAAGCACGGCACGGCACCTAGCCATGGGAAGAAACTTCCGGATCGAATTACGCCATAAAGCAGCATCGTCAGCAGTGGCGGTGGCACCATCCATACTCCAACACACGCACACAAACAAATGCACACATTCCATTCGGTTACATGTGGGCATCGCACGCTCGTTTGGAGTTTTGGGATAGTGGCGAAGCGGGACCGATTCAAAGTGTCGCGTGAGCGTAGATCCCAACGATTGTAGGAGTGTCACCTCAAACTTCCACCTCTGCCCTAAAGAGTGTTCGATCGTTTGTTAGCAGGTTTTACGGGATGCCTCGATGCCGCACTGTCAGTCCCGCGACAAGCAATCGGCATTTCCCGGGAAACGCGTTTCTAATGTCGCTCGAAGCACGAACTACGCCCCGTAGGTTTGCGAGTCATATGCTCCAGCGCATGTGTGTGTGTGTGTGCATGTGTAGGGAAATTAGGAAAGATTTAAACCCTTTACGACGACCCGGGCTCCCCTGGATCTGGTGACCGCGGTGGAATGTGTAGAAAGACGCGAAGCAATTAACAAGTCCTCACATGTACGACAGCCTCGGCGGTTGCTCAGTTTGATGGGTGGACAGCGTAAACCTCCAGTATGACCCTCCAGGGCTCCCTCGGGTTGATGTTTATTTAGAACTGGTTCACGTCCGACCGACTGGACGACGACCGGTGGCCGATGAACAACGCGCCACCGGTAACAAGCAGGAAGACGAAGAATACCCTCGAGAACTTGACCTTCGGGCGTCTAGGCGTGCACTGCCCAATCGTTGTATCGGTCCAGAAGAACACGATGATCGGGCACGAGGTAAAACCCTCCATTTTGTCTGGGCAGGTTTGTCTGTAATTCCGTATGCTGAGGTAGCACTGGTTTGCCTTTTTATCGAACCGGGCAGTGGCCCGGTTTAGTTGTGTGCTCAGTTTCAGTCCGTTCAGCTTAATGTTTGTTAGTTTCTGCTTTTGCTGACGATGAAGGGACCGGGTTAATGGGAGTAACTTGTTTGGTTGTGGTTGCTGTTGACGCTGCTGCTGCTGCTGCTGCTACACGCAGAAGATGATGATGGTGTCCCAGAAGGACACCAAACAAACGTGAACGAGCAACGCCATTAAAACCGGGACGAAAGGGATGGGAAATTAAAACACCGGATAACACCTCGGCTGAACAAATGGCGGGGCGACACGGCGGTATCGCTACCCACCGCCAGCCTCTGCTTTGGCACGGAATATTAAAGCGTGAGACCCTGTGCGAGCGGTCGGGGGTGGATGCACATAAAGCAAGGTTTTACGAGTAGCAGTCAAACAGACGGATACCGAAGCGGAAACAGTTGGAAAACTGGAAAATCGGAAGGTATTTAAAATTGGTGAACCGTCCGAAATTGAAAATCCGAAGATAAATAACTCCTCACAACCTCGCAAAGGTTTTTGTTATGCAGCCGGGATAGCGGCGTGTGTTTCTTATTGCTGGCAGGGATTAAATTCTTAGCCGTAAATCTGAGGCATGGATTCGGCAGGAATCAAACGCGGGTCAAAATTAATCAGAAAGCCTCAGAAGGAAACCTCTAGGTCAGGTGTTGTAAGAACCTCGTCTAAGTCGTTCAAGTCCTCTATATTGGGGGACAAAAGTGAGAAGTTCTGTAGTATTAAGGTTTTCCGTACACACATCATACCGTCAAGCTGTCGAGCTGCTATCGTATCAGCGAAGCGTCTTGCACTTGTCGAGAGCTTATGAAACCCTCCAGGCAGTGGGAATGGAATTCGTTAACATGTGCGTGGTTGATTCTAACATTCAAGACATAGTTCAGACATAGTTTCAGCCGGTTTTCTTGAGGTAAGGTTACCTCCACTACAAAAAAAAAAAAAAAAAATAAAAAAAATTAGGTGAGAGAGATATCGTTTCTTATCGCACCGGGGTAACCGGGCAGCCCTAAAACTATTGCAGCTTTTTGGAGGGGACAGAACTACCCTTTTTTTTGGGGGCTTGGGAAGATGGTAAAGATAAATAAAGAAATGATTGATGTTTCGAAGTTTCTTCAAGCGCGCCGGGGAGATGACAGAGAGAGAGAGAGAGAGAGAGAGAAAGAGAGGTCCCGTCGGGTGAGGAATGTTGTGTAAATGTTTGTTAGACAAACAGGTGCTTCTCGTTCTTACGGAGGGATGGCGGTTTTTTTTATTCGTTGCTCCATTCCTGCGCTGGTGCGTGTGTAGGAAAACTTACTTTTTGACTCTGCTAGCCCTGTTTTTGAATTTCCATTTGGGAAGGAAGAAGAAAAACGTTTCGTTATTTGTCCACGCGCGACAATAAAGTCGGCAATATTTTATATCGACCTATCTGCTGCTGCTGCTGCTGCTACAGAACTACCAGTATAGGAGGTCTGGGTGGATGAAATAACGATCAAACGTTTCGGTTTGTGGGTTAGCCCAAGTAGTTAAGTTTGCGATTTATACATTTACAAATACACACACACAAAAGAACGCAAAACTGTTGGCGTAGGAAACTGCTGCTTCGACTCGTTTGATTAATGTTTCATTCGCCCATTACAACCGATTTTTTATTGTGAAGTTCATCAAATATTGACTCGTTTCTTACACTTTTCTCTTTCTTTCTTTTTCCTTCAAGAACAACTATCATTCCGGCAGGGAAGAGCACGGCTACGGGAAGGTTTTTGGTGTGCTTGAGTGTATGTCTGTGTCAAAAACGTTCCGTTTCGGGACGTTTTACCATAAATAATTCCAGCAGCAAGCAGCAGAGTCCAGGAGAAAACTACTGCCACAACTGAACAATTGCTGGCAGTTTGGTGGGTGGTGGCAGTCAGCAATAATAAAAAAAACAAAACAAACAGTGTGCGTGGACTGCGAAAACAAAAAAAAAAAACAAGTGGTAAGTGTATTGATTTGCATAACTAACAAAACAAGTTGCTGCTAGCTCGTGTTTCGCTAGTGCCGCCACCGTCTTCACCCGTGCTCATCGCATCGCAGAATTGCTGTGCGTCAGCAGGGAAGGGCCACCCTCTCTGATTGCTGGGACAGAATTGCTTAAATATTACATACGAATGGAATTTGTCTTCTTTTTTACACCTTTTTTGTTTGTTTGTTTGTACTCGCAATGTTTTGTCAAAATTGTTGACAAAAACAGGTTAAAATCTGCCACTCTTCTCGCAGTGCGTAAGTGAAGTTGCGGCCAATGTGTTGGCTCTTTTGGATGGAAACAGTAAGAGAAGAAGCTCCCCATTGTTTAGATTCAGAGTAAATAATTTGTGCGATATTTAAATTGTGACAAGTGAAACTTTAGCCAATTGCATAAATTACGGCGTGACAGAGATGTTTCCAACATACACACACCCACACACACACACGAGCAAACGAGCTTTAATTTAGTCGAAGGAATGTCACGAGTAATCATGCTTGCCGTGTGCCACCCGTGTGTGGCAAATCTGACTTGAGGAGGAAAGTCGAAACCTTCGACTTCGTCTAGAGTGTGCGAGTTGTCCATCAAAAGTCGTCTAACGTCGCTGCGTCAAAGGTTTCGCAGCGGTGAGTAACCGTTTGACACTTGCCACCAGTGCGACAAGCTGTGTTTTGTGTGTGTTGGATGAGATAATGCTAAAACATGTCTTAAGCAGCAACCACTAGTAGACCGTGCCTGTCTGTCGGGGAAAAATTAGTTTACTTTGCAAAGTACACCGTTTCTTGAACGATTTTTCTTGGCGCTACCCTGCACATGGTGAGTCGAAATTTCTCCACCCACTTTGTACCACCCAATGGTTACGCGATCTAAGAATGGGTATGTGTGTGTGTGTTCTAGGGTTTTCCCACCGTAGGTGAAAACCGGGTGGCGCACCGCCTATTGTGGTCGGACATGACGAGCGGTCGAAAGCACTTACCGGCAACCAAAACAAACATTTAATTAATGAGATTAGCGCGCGGATGAACGATCCTCGCGCTCGCACTCGTGTTCTGCCTTTTTGGTTTGGTGTGAATTTTCGCTTCCCCTGGTTTCGCTGCTGTGCTGTACTCGAAGATGAACCCAGTACGAGCAGGTTGGCAAGCGTTTTCAACTAACTTTATTACCGATAATTTTTGTTACCGTCAACCAACAATGCAGAAATTGGTACTGCAAGAAGCAGGTTAATGTGGGGGAAATTCCATTAGGTAGGTAAAACTTTAAATAACATCATCTGTGACACCATTTTGCTTTGTAGCGATGGCAGGCGGCAGTCGGTAAAGTCTGGCGGTAGTCAGTTAATTAGATTTGTAGCTAGGGCGTTTGAGATGAACAATTTCTAGTCTAGCTTTGGAACCTCGTGTCTCACTGTTGCGCTCGAGTACAATACACAGCTGGTGTCGTAATTTGTTTTTGCAATTATTTTCCAGTAAAGTGTAGAATAAACACGAATGAACACACAATGTAAAGACGGTTTGTTTGGAATGAATTTGCTCCCCCGCATAGTCGATCGATCGCTCGCTGATCGACACAACAAGATCTTGTAAATGCTATAAACTGCAATTTTAGTGCAAAAGCAAAGGCATCGTGCATCTGTGATGGTGCAAGGGTAGTATAGCTAATTGGGAGATCAAAGATGATCCGGTAGATAGTAAACTTCAAGTGTTACTTCAGCTTTTGGGGCTTGTCTTCTTGGTTCAAACAATTTTTAGGGTGAGTTCGGACTTCGAATGGCTTACTGAATTTGTTGATATCACTTCCCGTTCCGGATACGATTTGAACCCGGGTCCTGTCGTGTTGAGACCTACACCGCTGTCAGCTGTTCCACTGGACCACTCCAGATAAACAGATTAAAACGCTTATATGTACTTTGGGACAGTCGAGCTCTTAGTTTTCAACGAAAGTTTGGAATCAGAAGCAGAGTTGAATGTCTGGAGAAATGTCCTAACGATGCTTTCTAAACAATTCTGAGGGTCCCGAACACCATTTGCGATTCTATTGTTTGGAATGATTTTAAGGCTGTTCCTACGTGGTAAGTCATTCGGGACCGGTGTGACCTAGTATGTTTTGAAGCCAAAAAGAGAGAGAGAAGGAACTCCGATGAAAAGCTGTGTACTATGCCATTATCATCTTTTCTCGACTTTTCCCTTTATCAGGAATCTTTATTCCTGCTTTAGGTTGTCCAGGTTGTCACTGGAATTTTATATTCCAATTATCCAGAAACCACCTACTACTTTACGACTACGACAAACAAGTCCTGATCGAAACAAATTACTCATTTACATTTCCCTAGGGACTTTTACGACTGTAACTTATTAGAAAATAACTTGAAAATCACCATCCCACTCGCACAACATTTACCCAAAAAACCCGACTGACATCCCAACCACCACCGTATTTACGTGCCTAATGTGTTTATATTTTGTAGAATTTCCCATACCTCACCTGAAACCCTCGCCAGATAAAACATTGACCCAACCCCCCCCCCCCCCCTCCCTTGCCGTAAACCTGCGCGGCATTTGTTGTGCGTGTTTGAATGTTTTATTTTACTCCTTTTATTGCACTCATAGAGTTGCAGCGATAAGCATGTTCGCGCAAAATGTCATATCTATTAACATATTGCCCCGTTCGTTTCGTTGCTTTTTTTTGTGCTTTTTAGTGTGTTGTCTTTTTTTTTTTGCTGTGTTCGGTTTATACAAACAGAACTATATCTCTACCCACCCACCATTTTAGTTTTGGGGATGTTAAAGAGGAGGCATTCGAACAGTTTTCTGGCAGGTTCAGGTGAAGGGGGAGTACCAAGGGTGGTTTAGTAGAGGTTCTTGTTTTTTTCCTCCTCCCCATACATTGGGTTGGTGGGCAAGTTTTTGGGCAAGATCAGCATAATAACGCTACGGTCGGTGCCTTATGACGAAGCACCAGAAATGGTTTTGGCTGCTTTGCTTGCACTGGTGAACAGCAACTTTGTTTGGTTTTTGTGTTTAACTTTTGATAAGCAGTTGTCGAGGGGGATGTTACCGTACCCGAAGGATATTGACCTTGAACCCAGAACATATTACATACTGAATCTTTGAATGAAATTCAAATCCTGTGATGTGTTAATAAATTTTATTTGTTTTCGATTTTCATCCCCAAACAGTGGGGAAAATCGTTGGAAATAGTCTGTTTAAAATATCGTTCCTCATTAGCGCAATCATTTATTAGCTTTTTTTTTATCGGAAGGGTGTGTCAGATCTCTTTGCCACGATACAAAGGCATAAATTTACCACGCGTCAGACATTACGATCCACCATTAAAGACACCTTTCAGGTGCATAACGTACGCGCTTATCCTGACAATCCGTAGCTGCTGGTTGTCGGACCGGTTCCCACTGACAACTTCATCGTTCCGGCTCCGTCGGCTTCCGTTTCGTCCTGCAGCGCTTCGATTCCCCGCTGTTCGGTGATTGCTCCGGCACCGTAGACACATTCCAAGGGGTCAAATTTGAGGCGGCCCGGAGTTAGCACACAGGATGCAAAAGGGAAAGATGTGCATCAGCAGCCAGCATCTTCTTGCCTTCCGTAAGGGCCGCTCTGATTTATGACATCCCACTGGATCGTGCTCGTGCTGGGCAAGAATCCTTCGAAAGACCAGGAAAAAAAGGTACAATAGGTTTAAACTGGGTCCTTCCCTTTCAGATCATTGAGGATGTTCAAAGGACGTTAGGTATTGGAAAAGATTGCAGGTGTGTATGTGTGAGATGTTGCATGAGATCGTTCCTGGTTCTTTTCATGATATCGAGAAAAAAAGCGTCTCAAACGATCGGAATGTTTCGGTACAAATGGTTCGTTTCGGTCGTTAAAATGGGAACGATCTTGTGAACCATTTTTTGTTGCTGTCGTTGAGTTGTTGATGATTTTAAAACATTCAAGAATGCTTAAGGATGCAGGTTCAAGTACCTGTTTTTTTTTAAGGATGAAGTTTCTCTGTGCGGACAAGTTATTCCTACTGCAAACAAAAGATCCAGTGTAAACGGTACGTTGATGAGTGTACGACGAACACTGACACTGCCACTGACGGTGTTGACAGTTCCAGGCGGTTGACGTGCAATGGTGGACGCTGCGGGTCATGCTGCAGCTTAAGAACGTGAGAACTTAAATCCAGCGATTAAGTTTCGAACGTGTTTCACTGTTTTCCCAAGCAATTGGACACTGGGCAGTACTGCTGCACGTCGGATTGTCGCACAGCAGCGGTGAGAAGATCTCTTTAGCCATGCTCCGGAATGCAGTACGATTAATCTCTTGCCATGGGGAATGGTTGAATGCGAAGCTCGTTACCTGTGCCTGTTGCAATTCTTTGCCTTTCATTTTTCTCCACCCCTGGAAACTGGAAACGAGGCGAAGACATCAAGTAGGTTGAAGTGTTTTGTTGAAATCCTCGATCGCGCTAGTCAGAGAGTACTCAGTGGTCCAAAGAATTCTTGAACGTTTCTTGCCAACTTCTCATTCATTCTCATCAGTCTTGTCTGGCTGTTTTGTGTGTGTGTGTGCATGCAGCTTGGTGTATGCTTAAAGACGGCTTATAGATGTCCGGATAAGCAGCACAGCGCAAGAGAGACCTGGTTCCTGCTGTTCGTACTCGAATCTTCTATAACAACTGCTGCTAATCCACGAACAACCACGTAAACTCGATCGCACTCGGGAGGGAAACGTAGTCCCGGTAAGCATGGAATGCTGGTGATACACCTTCGTTTGGCCGGTGGATTTGCATCCCCTTTTCGTTGTGATCCATTTCACGAGGGCCGTGCCATTGTCGGGAAACGGAAAAGCAACGTCTCAAAAGACGACATGTGATTGGTCCACGATTTTATCTGTGCAAGCAAACCGATCGGATAATAGGACTTGATGTGGCGGAATGGTGATTTGACTGACTGCAAAACCATCCCTCAGTTTTATTAACCGGAATTTCGTTTTTGTTGCCTTCAACAGAGATGTGGTGGGTATGAAGGATTATATCAAAAGTATTGGAGGAACTCCTCTGCAACTTGAACATGACAAGAAATTCACATCATTTTCCTACTTAACTTAATATACGACTTGAAACACATCAAGTAGCATTACTTATCAAACTTGATATGCCTATCAAACGTCCATAATCTCCATCCTCTCTCCAAATAAGGAGGACGAAACTTTGGGATTCGTATTAAGCGTGGGTGGTTTCTAGATGAAGAAATCCAAATGGATGTTGATCAATTTTGATAGCAAAACAAAGCATAGACCCGGCACACTATAATGATGCGTACCGGCCGTGTGTAAAAATTCATCTCCGATTCACCTTTTGACAGTAGCATCGGTCTGTGCAACGTGCGTGTCCCTTACAGGCGGGTGTGCGTCTTGTCTTGAACGTAGTTTTACACGGTTTTTGTTTCCCTGACGTTGACAGATAATTACCTAATCTAACAAGCGGACGCACAAAAAACGGCGCGACTTGCAAGAGGCAAAACAGATCCTCCCACCCGACTGTCTTGTGTTGTGTCTAGTCTGCGCTTAGTTTAGTGAGCTGGGCTGGGGTCGTCTTCTTTCGGAAATGTTTGACGATCACATCCGATCGTTAAGACGATGGGTAACGCAAGCGAAGGAGGAGTCTTGTTACCGGTTGTTACGGTGTTTGTGTGCCTGTGTACGACACGTTCTGCGCGGCCCGATCGTCTACTACTTGTTGCGTGAGTTCGTCCATCGTCTGTGATGAATGAAACCAAAGCACCAAGAATAAACGTTTCTTCTCGGAAAGGTGAGCGCCGTGCGTATTAGGGGAAGCAGAAAGTGGTATTGCACACAAACACTCTGCACGCTTAGCCTTAGCCAGTGGAGATGTCGTCAGCGACATCAGTTGACATATGCCGTCCGGGGTGGGTGTGACATTAATGGCATCTTCATCTCTGATAATGGATGGATATTCTTCTTGGTGATGGTGAGTCGTGTTGGCTTGGTTTTTGTATAGGTTGCTGGATAGAAAGAGGCTTACATCATACCGTGCTGGAGATGCTTGAGCAAGCGTCATGGCGGCAAAAAGGCAGGGATGAAATGAATGATCGCATGGTGAAAAGTTAAGAAGCAGCTAATCCCCGCTGATGTGCGATTGCCGAGAGTAAAACAAGCGATAGAAACGGTATTTCATCCAATAAAATTGTGAAGCAGATGAGCACTTTACATCCTGACTTGTTTGGAATATAGTGACTAAAGAATCCAGAAACAGTAAAATACGGACGAAGTGTTTGTGCAGATGCTGCTCTGGAAAAAAAGTAAATGATCACCAGGAAGAAGTAAACCGGGGCGATAACCTCCATTAAAAAATTTATGCTGCATAAGGTTCGCAGAACTCGTGTACGATCAATTAATCACCGACCGCATTTCACCTGTCGCCTACGGGGGAAGTGGTCGCAATACCTCTCAGCTCAGCAGACCTGAAGGTTCGGTGTAGCTGGTGGAGATTTCTGCATTCCACATTATTTGCTTATTTAAATGGGCAAAAGACAGGGGGAAAGCTAGCCAGGCCGTTGGTCAACCAGTTCTCGAAGGTTTAATCAAACGGCAAAGCAGGTTGAACAAGAAGACGACGCGAGTCAATATCTCTAAATCTATTTCAGTTTGCGTGGCTGACTAGGTGATCGGTAAGCATTCTCGAGACAGAGCGATAGTCAGATCAAGTCAGGATCAAAACAACACCTCAAAAATCGAGTCGCCCTTAAGCCTTATCTCAAGAAATTAAATGTCTCATTGTTCTAGCGTTCCATCTTCACGCATCGATCTCTCGTCCACTCGTCACGTCCGAGAATCGCGTGATGGTTCCTCGCGTGAACACGCTGTTACCGGCGCCATTTTATGTGTTTTTGTTCACGATGCTTCCGGCGGGCCTGGTGATGGCTTCTGTAATTATGCATTTCCCGTGCCAGAATTTGGGCCGTTTTGTCTTGTGCCCACAAACATCTTTCCATCTGTTTACCGTGAACAAATGGGAACAGTTGTTTGGAGGGTATTATTCATCTGGAGCGAAAAGGAATCTGTTCTTTCGGGACGTGCAAACGAGCTGCGCAAGGTGATGTCGATCGCGATGTATTTTGTCGCAAAAACAGTAGTACCTCAGCAAGGAAGAAATGCAGACATACACACACACACACAGGCACAGATGAGCGATGGTGTGACGCATACTTTCTAGTTCTTGGAAATGAGCGGAAAATTTATGCTTCCTATGGTAGTGACGGGTAGCAGTGGCAGCAGCCGGTGGGAAACGATTTATGATGGCATCATGATCCCCTCGCGGTAATTTCGGTTCATTTGCCTTACCCCGTTCCTGGTCGGCTGTCTTGTGGTAATGATTGAGAGTCGCTCGAAGGAACAGAACCAAGCAAAGATGAGGAGAATTCGTGCAATATAAAGAAAACTACACGTTTTATGTTCGAGCAGAAGCAGAAGAAACTAACGACGATGAACGGAAAAGAGCTACACAGCCAACACATCTGAAGGATGGTCATCGCTTCACCTGAGCCTCCTGTGTGCGCCTTGCGCTTCTGCGTCCCCTGAAACCCCTGAAAGCACGATTTAACGAGGTCCGGTCAATCGAAAGCGATCATCGACGTGAGGCCCTTTACCGACATCGCAACCAGCACACACACATCCAGAGATACATAGACAGCGTTGAATTCGCCGGAGGGGCCAAGAATTTTGAGCACCTCGCCACCTTAACCCCTTCAACACCCCTTCCTAGAGGTTTTTTTTTTGGGGGTTGATGCTTTTTTTAAGCCTCATCACCAGTTGAGACTCCTTTCTTTTCGCATTCGCCACGCGATCGCGGTGCAGTTTTGGAATATGGCCAGGAACAGGAGCCTCCCAATAGTCAGCGACGAAATCAAATATCCAATTCCAGTGTGTGCGGAAGAGAGATAAGAAAAGCGAAGTGTAGTCGTATACCATCCCAGGTTCGATTCGATCGTCAGCGCCATTGCACGCGCTTCAAAGGTGGATCGATGATGATGGTGAGGGCGAAGAACAACAGGGGGAAAACGTTGGTAACAGCACACAACAAGCCGAAAGACGCAATCGCTTAAAATCCCGAAAATGATGCTGGTGCCCGGTTGGGGTTCTCATCGAAAGCTCATCATTGCGCCGCTCGCTCGATGGTGAACGGAGGAACGGTCCTGTCGCTTAATAAGTGTTTTTCTTCTTCTTCTTCTGCCATCAAACCATGTTGACCACGGGGGAGAGTGTGCGGGAAGTGTGGGGTTGATTCTCAACTGGGATGATTTTCCTAAATTGACTTCTATTGACCGCCCCCCACCCGTACTGCATCGTTTAAAACCTCTCGACGAAAGAACTCTCGAGGTGGTTAAAGATGTAGTAATTCTCAGTGTCCGGAGGATTGGTTTGTGGGGGTTTCCAATCCTTCCTGTTTGGATTGTGCAAGGTAGAAAAAGGCATGAAGCATAGGCTTCGATTGCTTGTTTGGAAGTTGGTTAGTGATTATGCATTAGAATCATATTTCTTTATGAAAATCGGATGTCTGATTTCAAGCATGTGAGACAGTTTTTAGAACTGTTTTAATGTTAAATTGAATCTTTAATTGTATGAATTTCTACAAAGTAATATACGGGTGGTAGAGGCGACAGGTACACACAGGAAGACCGGGGTTTAAATCCCATTCGGAATGATCCGATCCCTTAACGAGAACTGACTATCCAACTACGCGGATTTCATGTAGTTATATGAGTCTGGTATATAAGCTAAGTGTAAGCTAAGCTAAAGGCATACATACATCTCCAGGGAGTAGTTCTGGCCCCGGTTTCCCTTCGGATTTGGTATCTTACGCCTCAGCCTGCCCAATGCTAACTGGAGTTTCAAGTAGCAACTCAACATTTCGAGAGCAGACTCGATGGGCAAATCCTCAATAGTCTTCAAGTAAGAATGAAGCATCGTGCATGGGAGTGTGATGAAAAGTGGTTTTCGTTAAAAAGATGAAGCATTAAAGAATTCTTCTCAAACCCATCCGGCGTCTGAACGATTCTCTTTTGTTTGGACACTTGTAGTTCTAATAATTCTTCGAAATCGCACGAAACGTGTAAAGGATTAAATTAAGCGTTTTTATTATTATTTTTCTCCCGCGTTCGGGCAGCTTCCACAAGTAAACATCGTGTTCTTTAATGTGTTTGATAGCAGTGCGTAACATGAAAGCGTGCAGCAAACGGATTGGTAAAATACTCGTCTAAACGCCGAAAAAAAAGGCCACTACGTCCGGGCAGCGCTTGGCAGCGCGGTTGCGTGATTGATGAGCGGCTTAGTAGGTTTAATTGGCGCAAGTTTAGCTTCTGGTTTGTGTGGCGCTGCTCACGCACCTCCGTAACATAGTGTCCACCACACGACGGCTGCGTCCATCGAAAAAGGGATGAATGCCGGGAGAAAAGTATTAAAGAAAAGAGGATCAAATTTGATGCTGGCTGCTGCCGGTTTTGCGTCGCGCGAATGCGAACCTTCGCACTCACTAGAAACGCGATGCTTTCGACTGTGTTGCGGTTGTGAACCTCCTTCAACCGGAAATGGATTCGTCGAAAAAATCTGTTGACTCGTAAGATGACAATGTGCCTTCTCCGTTGAAGGTGGCAAACTATGCACGAGCCAGACAACATCATTAGCCACGATCCGCACATTAGCTGTGGATTTTCAACGATCTCAGGTTACTGCGGAGATCCGGCTTTTGAGATCTTTCCTGTGTGACTTGTGGGGTGTCGTTGCTAGTGTATTTTTGCTGTGTCTTCTGCTTATTTTCCTTAATTTAACGGCCAGCGAGGTTGAGGGAAACCATGTAATATCTTACTACGAGAAATGGACAGTCAATCCTCACTACAAAAGAACGGTTCTGATGAGATTTGATTCCCAGTCCTGTCGTGCGGAGACCATGCTTTTAATTTGCATTGAAAAAGGAAACATCCAAGCGTATTTTGCCGAAAAGAAAAAAAATTGAAGCAACTAGAACCGGTCAAGTTCCTTAAACGGGATCGTTTATCGTCAAGCGACAACTTGATCCTTCCTGCATCTAATCAGGTGGTGTCAGCGTGTCCGACGTTCAGGTTGAAGCCGGCCGTCGGCATGGTGCGTAGTTAAAGAATGAGGTCGTAAAGTATACATGTTTATATGACAACTTGCCCCATCGAGAGCTTGTTCTGAACTGTTTTTTCGCATTGCTAAAACCGTCCAGTTTGTGTGTGTGTCTCTACTTAAGACCTAGCGGTGTGGGGTCCTGCCATTGAGATACCTAAGCCCGCATTAATCTCTGGACCGTGTTCCCATCCCCGATGCGCTTATATCCTTTTATCGTAAATTATAAAACTTTATGATCGGGTTGCGGTTCCTGGATCGATGGTTTCGTGGCTGGTGCCTTTGAAAACGAGCGGTAGAGGTGGAAAAATTCATCAACATCAACATTGTCGCGCACTTTGTAAGGTGTGGATTATCCATCACGATGAGTTGCATTGCGGTAGCGCGCATCAGTTTCCACAGGAACGAATCCCGGCCCGGTACTTGATCTGCTCGCTTGGAGAAGATATCCCGTGGGGAGTAAAAAGAACCTCTTTTCTGCCGGTTCAATGCTAACAACCGGGAGGCGATTGTAGAATGCAATCCGTTTCGGTTCGTAAACTCTCGGTTCCTGAAGGTTTTTTTTTCTTCTCCAGTTTACTGCTACACCCGGAGCGGCCTGCACAACAACGAACGTGCCTGAACGGCCGGTGCCAAATGGATGCCTTCTACCAAACCCTGTGAGTGTGAGAGGAACCGAAAAGAAGCATCAACCAAGACGGAAATAAAAAGCGACACCAAGACGACTGAGTCCATAAAAATGACACTACTTTGCAAAATGTTAATCATTTTAATGACGGATTTCGTTACGGCGCGAGCTGTTGGGAGTTTGGAATGTTGTATGCCTCCGGTGTCGCTCTGGGAATGTTCGTTTTCACGGTTGGTTTGTTGGGAATATTGAATCAAATTGTTTGTTAGTTTTGAGTGAAGCCAAATGTGTTTTGGGATATAAGCTATGAGTTTTGTATTAATTCTTTTAATGCTTTAAAGATATTTGCACTGGTTTGCTGGAATCGACAGGTGTTCATTGCTGTCCTCCATAGTCTGGATGATATTCGATCAGATCTAATGGATGATGATCATTTTAGAGCAAAGCCAAAACGAGATGTCAAGCGTCACATTGCTATTATATACCGATTTTCTAAATCCATGCAGGGTTCTACAGGCTATTTTTAACGCTAGAATATTTATTTTCCGCGGAGAGAAGTTTCTATTTTGTCAAATCATTTTTAAACACAGTCAAATCGAGCACGTTTCAAAAACCTCACTCCAGTTGAGATCTCTTCTACTCAAACCCGGAAAAAGCTACGAACACCTACATATTTATATAGTTTTAATGTTCGCTTTTTTTTATTTTTACTCAGCAAATTACATTAGATTAAAAAAAAACATTTGCTATGTTCTTTGGTGTGGCTTGAGAAGCACGGGAGTTTAGATTAAATCATCCGCTTTATTTAACCGTGTCTAAAAAAGGCTTGACAACATAAAAAATATACACAGAAATGAAACATTAATAAGATGGTTAAAGAGTCCTGCATAGCTCTACTATTTGTGTTAATTATGTTTGTGATAATTCTGGAATTTTTCCTTCAAAATTCCATCGTCCCTTTTTGACAGAAAATAATATGCTTTTCGGATTTCAATAATAGAATAAGTATCTTCTGCATAGTGACATAAAGTAAATAGGTCTAATCGAGTCGAGCGAGTCTAATTAAGTTTTCCCCTCCTTGGTAATTTGTGTTAAGTTCATATGATAACAATTTTCAGGAATTGCTCCCAGCTAAATTAGCACTTCCTGTGAGGTTATTATAGAAATGAAAAATGTTGTTGCCATTTAAAAATGGCCTGTAAAACACTGCAATTTTACATGATTTTTTGCCTTTCAAATAGTTACAAAGTTTCCAATCTGTTATTCGATTAATTTTTTAACTGATTTTAGGCAAATCTTCAAAAATCCAACTTATGTTCTATATTCTTGATTGTTGAAGCTAGAGGAGAAATCCCGAAATTAAACGACTATCATGCTCACTCACTCCTCACTTAAGCAAAAGATCCCTATCCTCGATAATTGGTGCGATTGAACGTTTAAAGCCACATTTGGCACAATCAAAATCTCCCTGGCACGCAACATTGACGCGAGCAGGCGAGGGGTGTAGATAAAAATCTACCGCAATCCGTCGGAACCGCGGCTTCAAGCTCTGCGACATAAAGGCGGCTAATTAAAAATGCAACTCCAGCACTTGCGGACGTGACTGCGGCGACGAGATAGCAGCGTCACCGATTGGCCGTGTTGCAGCTGTCTGCCGAAGGTGGCACAAGTCACCTGGAACATCGGTGTCTGTCTCTTCGTCTTACTGCCTAGAATCTTGCTGCCATCGAGTCCCACACAATGGAAACTCAGCTCAAGTTTATGAAGATTTAATGAAGCCCAAACGGCAATGCCCAAAGGGGTGGGGAGGGTTGGGGAAAACAAAAATCTCGCTCTCTCGCTTATCGGGCTAGTCCGATCGGGGCCAAACGGTTCGCAGCAAGAGGGGAGGAGGAAAACGGTACAGATAATACATCCATATCAATTTACGGCGCCTTTCTCGGCGATGGTGATGAGATTTTGAAGGCATGGATGTGGGAAGGAGTCGAAGCGTTAAAGGGGGGGGGGGGGGAAATGGGAGTACAGTGGGATTGATTTATGATGCACCTGTTGGCTGTTGTGTTGGGGGTGTAGTGTACAAATCGGACGCCTTCATTTTTATTACTTCACCTCACTGACCCGGCGAATGAATCCCGGCAGATTTCTTGACCGAACAGGCACGATAGCGCGATGGAATACGATTCGCGGACGGTGCGTTACGCACCGTTGGAGCATTGCTGGGGCACGACGGTTCACCTGTGTGTAACATCACACTTATCTTGGCCACCCCACACGAACCCGAAGCATGGCGCCTGGCGCGATAAACCCCTCCACTAAAATTCCTTCCCCTATTATTATCCGCGTGGTGCGTTGTTTATACTGATTCTTTTACACAAAAGTACAATTTAGGCTGTCTTTTTCTGTGTGTCTTTTTTTGCAGATAAGTGAATCCACCCCACCCCAGCACACCATTTGGGAACAGCATTCGTTGCAAAAAGAGGTATGTAAGCGTATCATCTTCTACCTGGTGGCGCCTGTTTGGACGCTTAGAAGCGAAACCTGGTAGCGACATAACTTATGCGGAGGTAATTTTCGCCCGCGAGCACCAGTATCGCAACAGTACAGAGTGGTTGCCTATGTGTCTCTCGGTAGTATCCTAATTACCGGTGTCTATTTGCTATCCGATTAATCTCATTAGCAAAACCCGGAACCCGGGTTGGCTAAGTAGCGGGCACCGGAATGAGTAATTTTCTTTACATTTCATTAAGTCCCTGTATTCTCTGTATTCTTGCGCCGTGTGTTTGCCGTGAAGCTGAGCAAACACGGTGGCAAATCCGGCAGTTTAAATGGGAGGGTTGCGTACGTGGAGATACTTTGTTGCTGCTAGAACATTGTCCCGTAAATTGAGGACATGCGGACGCGGTGTGAATGAGTGTGCGTGCGTTTTGGTTGGAAATATCATAACTTCCCGACGACTAGCTGCTGTACACAAAGAGTTGAACTTCCAGCTCCGTTATCCTGTACGATAAGTCGCATAAGCACTGGAGAATATCCAACAGTATCCCGAAGAATCAATAAACTAACGCCACCTGTCCCTCACGTTTTGGGTGTATCTTGGCACCAAAGGGAGAGTAACTCCGACCAGAAGTTGCCAGTAAACCATATTTTCTCTACCGGTATTATTGTTCAAACAAAACCGTTTAGTCTCGCTGTTCGGGGGAAGAATACCCGTTCCCTTCAAAGATCGCTCGCTTGTGCAGCACTTACAGCATCACGTCAAGAGCGGGTTTCGGGAACGAACATCCATATGCATCCGTTTGCCGTCCCAGAACCGTCAGCAACGTTTGTTTGTTTCTTGTTAGCTATTCTGGTTAACACCACGATGATCTTGGCCCCGCTACTAATGTTGGTCTGGTTGGTTTTCTGTTTTGTTGTTCTTCTTCCATTCCGTTCCGTTCGAAAACGGTTCAGGTCGCGCACGCACGGAACGCCATGAATGTCCCACTCGTCCGGGCGGGAACCGGCAAGTGTGTCTTTTGTTGTCCAGCGTAGCAGTTTTCCAAAACGCATCAGGTTTCGTTGATGCCGACTCGCACTAATTGACAGGCGCAGGGGTAGTGGGATAAGGGAGGGGGGGGGGGGAAGAAGGTAAATGGAGTAAGAGTAAGGAAGATGTTTATTTTAAAAATTGGTGGCATGCATAATATACATATATCAATCAGGGAGTTACGCCAAGCGCTAGTCAGCATCCGAGTGAAGAAGTTGATCGCGTCTTCACGCACGCAGTTGGTTTATGCTTATGACTTCGTTCGAGCGCTTAGGGCGCTTTTTGAAAGCTGGACGTCGAACTGCTGCCAGTAAAATGAGGAAGATATCTTCGACCCTGATCAGCTATTGTCATACTCTAAACTTGAGCTAATAAAACTACTTCAAGTCAAATATTTGTCATCTATGTGACTAAACAGAATTGCAAAATATCACTATCTAGGATCAGATAGGATCAATTCTAGGGCCAATTTCCACCTATGATCGTTCGTTGGAGCGATCTTACAATAGGTTAGGAAGGTTTCTATATCACCAAAAATGGGTCGTCACTTTCTATTTTTGTGGCGGTAAAGAATTTCGTCACAATAAAAACCCCAAAAACGGGCAACAGAGATGTTCAGCATTTCGACATCCACACCGTGGGTGGCTATAGAAAGACATCTCTTGTGTGTTGAGGTTTCCAAAGTGTAATTGCTCGTCGGGCTTTGCTCGTTGTGTATGGGTAAAAATAAACAACCACCACCACCACCACCACCAACGCTATGCGACTACCAAAAATCGTCGTTTCCGGCGTCTTGTGTACTTGTCATCAGTTCGGCATCCTCAAGTGGTGTCGTCGATTCAGCGTGATGTATCGTGCGTATATTGCGTATTGGCTTGTGTCATGCGGTTTTTTTTCTTCTTCTCCTCAAATTTGAGTGATCGTGCCAGGGGTTGCGCAACCGGCGGGAAGTTCTTGGCGCCCCTTACGATGCGCACGCGTGTTCCCTGCTAAGCGCGAATGAGCACGTGTCTGGCTGTGCGTTACGTGCTTCCGGTTTCGATTTCCGTTCCACCGGCTGATGAGATGAATGAACGATCTCTTTTCTTTCCGCTTGCTGATGAGAAGAAATCGTCCACCGGGAGGAGGACATCTATTTCCAACGCTACCATGACATCGTGCGCTTGTGGCTCCAGCAGGAAGCAGAGCAGTGTAATATGGTTGCCTGTTTATCTGGGTGGTCTCTGGGTAAGGGGAAAAATTAGATTCGTTTCGGACACCCCGGTGGCAGCACACAATTAGACCACTTGAAACGTTTTTGGAAGTAGAATGAAAGGAAGCTGCTACGGAAGTAGGTCCTATTAATCAGCTAATAATCAAGCACATTGTGTTCTTATCCCATCGTGGGTAGCCAAGCGTGTCTGGCGTTTGTTGCTGGGTGCTGTACGAAACGGCGCCATTTAATGATGAGCATCGATATCATCCAATGAACAAGCTTTCGTACACCGAAGAATTCTGTAACACTGAAGTCGTAGCGCTCTGTCAGGGCGGGCAGCAACACGTGAAACGTGACAGTGTACAACGGAGCAACGTATTACAACCCGGGTGTAGTACAAAGCTCGATTAGCTCGTAATATGTAGCGCACCCGAAGCCGAAACTGATAAGCGGGCGACGGTTTTTTAATTGAAACCCACTGCCAATCAATTGTCGCAACGCCCCGTCAGGCCAGAGTGACTTTGGTCTCTTCCGCAGAGGATGAGGGATTACAGCAAGGCTACGCAATGTCAGACAACCGTTTTGAAGTTGGAGTGCGAAAGCAAGAGAGTCCCGGGGAGAAAGAAAGGAAAGGAATGTTTCCAGTTTGTCGATGCCGATTCGAACCGGTTATCTCGCTTCGATATGTGTGCACGCGCCTGTGTCTGCCCTTTCCCTGCATCTTATCAGCGATTCCTCGTGTTCGAGATTTGGGTGACAAAATGGGACACCATGGGCCTTTGGTACATCTCTAGGCAAGACGCTGAGGAACTGCCGGTGCGCCGGTAGCAAGATGCTGGACGCTCTGATTGATTTCTCGAGCACAAGCTACGTTGTGTCCGGAACACCGTTAAGTCCTGTGGCGTTTGTGATCCCGGTGCACTTATCCTTATATGGAACGTTGCTCGTAACGACCGGTAATTAGCTAACCTTGGGTTCCGAGCTCTTCGGTCCTTCACGATGATGCTACAAGCAAGTAACCGGAGCAAACACTCAAGGCAAAATGTCTCACCGTGTACTTTTCGCAATAAAAAGAGTTTTTGTTTTGCGCAAAGGAGTCTTTTTTATGGGAATTTGTCCATTTTGAAGAGTACTTCCTCCCCCCCCCTCCCCCCCCCAAATGAACAATAAGAAAGGGGCGTTGGATTTGGTGTCGTCCGGGATAAACTTTTCCAAACCTGAGCGAGTGTTTTTTTTTTTTTTTGCTGCCAAGAGGAATTTAATGCACCACTGAAACAAAATGGGCTGACCCGGCTTGCGAACTACTTCGCTGGAAATGGATCCTCACTGGAAGGCGCTTGTAACCTGTGAGGCGACGGCAGCAACACACTCGTAAATGTCACGTAATTATCATTAAGCCGGCGGACAAGAAATGGCACACAATAAGAATGGGAGCTGGTTGTAATTGCTGTTGCTTCAAGAACATCCTGGATAACAATACACGGAGAGAAATAAAATTAGCACCATTTTGTTTTTTTAAAAATAAATTAGATTTACGAATTCTTTTTTCTAATTTTAAGATTAAATAGCATATTATGTTCTAAGAATAGATGAATAAAACATGCAGCCCTCTTCTAGAGACGATGAGTCAAAATTGATTTTCTTCAACACTCTTAAGGCATTCAGCCCCCAAAAAAATGTTGATTATTGGGGCTATTCGTAGGAAGATAAGAGCAATATCAGTGAGCTTGAAGAAAACAGAATGCCAAATTTTTGCTCTTTAAATTAAATTAAATATAATTATAAGTATAAAATGTGTTATTTTTGGTTAAAGTGAAGCCTTGATGGGTTCGAGTATTCGCAACCACGCTGACACGATTTGCATGAAGAACCCGATATTAATATGAGGTATGGTGGTACTCTGATAGTTCTGAGCTTTCGCTTTTCAAGAAGCGTTTCTACTGACGTGAATTTCAGGCATGCCGAAGTAAAAGTACGTCATCTAAATGCTGGACATATAATCTTGATCGACCACGGCAAGTTTTGCGTGGCTTATCAGATAAATAAAGCTCCGACTCATAACTTTAAACTGAGTAAAATCAGGTTTTCACACAAAAACTTAAAGGATATGAACGATCTGCAAGTGATTAGTCTGCGAATCTGTATCACATTTATGAAGACAGCAAATAAACAACTTCGACCACGTTGTAACATCGTACTCCTGAAAGCTGAGAACAAAATTTGGCACAAAATCAAGGCTTATTGTAATAATAAGAAAGAATACATCGCACTTTTACTTGAAATGGCTTGAAAATACAGTTAAATATGGTTCGATTTGAAAGTAGTGCTATTTAGCAGTTAGCAGTTTTTTTCATGAATTGTTTAGTTGCGAATGATTTGTAAATATTTTAACTCAACGATTCAAAAGCATTCGAACGTTTCGAACTTCGAACATGTCTAAGAAATTGTAAAAAATATGTTAGTGCTATTCATATTTCGCTTAGTGTATTCACAACAAGCAATGAGGCATTCAAGTACAGACAGACAAGGCAAAAAAGCGGTTCAGAAGAAATGTATCAAGATTTTTGAAATATTTTCATTCCAGATTAATTCTTAATTTTTTGACTGCAATCCTGACAATTCGAATGCATTTTGGTGGTGCAGCAAACGCATATTCAATTGTAACCGGTGAATTTGAGAAAGAAATCGACCGGTTCGGCAAGCAAGTCAAAAATATCACTCTCAACAGCAGCAATCACGCAGCATACGCATCAGAATGCTGCTTCATTCCGGTTGTGGAATTTAGCACACCAACAAAAAACAAGTTAAAGAAGAAGGAGTCGAATCGAAAAAAAGGCACAATCTCGTTGTGTGACGGAAACCTTTTGCCTGGCAGTACTTTGTATTCCGCAAGCATTTTCTGGTCTGGTGCCGTCTTCTGCTCGAAGCTCGAAATACCAACCCTCCCTCCGGCGCTTAAGAGGCTGGGCAGACATTTGCGAAACCATTTTCTGTGCTCGAGCCTGAGGTGAGCCTGGTGACGTTTACTATCCAGTTTAGTTCCATTTTTCTTTCTTTCTTGGCTGTGTTGTTTGGTTGAGTGTGCAAAGACCCCCGAAAACCTCGAATGCAGAATCAATGTTGTTTCTGCTTGCGCACGCCGGGCGAACGGAAGCAGAATGGGCAACAAGTTCGTGAGAAAATTTCCAAAAACCCGCCCTTTAAGGGCGGCCAGACGAAGCAAGTGTAAACAGTTTGATGGGCCCAGGGAGGGGGAGAGAGGGAGCTGGTTCAGGGGGTTTCATTATTTTTTTATCTGGTTTTGGGTTTGTTCATCTCTCAGGCTGAGAAAACTCCAACCGAAGAACGGATGCATTCGGGAGTTTTTCATTTCTCGGTAAAACCCTGTGAACCCTGCCGGCAGTACAACGAATTTCCATCGATAAGCGGACGGATTGTTGTGGGGATCACACAGCTGGTAAAACCACACGGGCCCCGGTTTTCCAAGCAAAGTTTACCATTTCCGATGGAAAAAGAAAATCCCGGCGTGCTCTCGAAACGTGCTGCAATGGAAAATGATGCATTCGCTATGGCGCATCACAGTGTCCCCGAGATGTGTTCGCTCATTATTGTACGGGGAGGTTTTTTTCGTCGATCCACTGATGATGGTAATTACTCGTAAAAGGGCAGGAAACAAGAAAAAAGTTTAGCAAAATTGAGAATGAATTTTAATGCAATTTCATCGAATGTTTCACCCGCCAGTTGAATACTAAACAAGTGCAAATGTGCACATAATGGTGGTTATTTGAAGTGTGCCCCAACCTGCAAGACATCCAGATCCAGATGTAAGCAATCGCGATCGTGTGTATGATTTGGTTTGGATCTTTATTTTTCCTTCGAGACACGATCGGCCGCAGACGTGCGTTGAATGTCATCAAAATTTTCCTCCGAAATGCGGTAAAACGCATACACATGCGTGACTTTTACACCTGAAGGCACTACGTTTCGATTTCTAAACAGCTTCTACACGAAGCTGGGCGGTCAGAAAACCCCTGGCAAACTACCGCTGTTACGCCGGCTAGCAGCTAAAAATATAATTTATTGAACTGTCCCATTTTGACACACGCTTTCAAAACACGACCCATCACTCTTGTGTCACCCACTGGTGCTGCTGCTGCTGCAAGTGCCGGGTGGCAATTCTAACCCTAACGTATCTGAATTTTCACAGTATCTGATGCTGTGCTGCTGCGGGAGTGAAAGGGGCACACACATTTAGGGGTCCTCAGCTGCAATAAAAAAAAGTCCTACGCATCTCGCACCCACGTGGGCACAAGGGAGCGCGAGTAAATGAGATGTTTTGCTCTCGGACACAACCCAAAACAAACGGAAGTGTCCTCATGCTCGATTGCGTCCCGCTTTCCAGCAGCTGGGGTGGAAATGATTAATTCTTGACCTGGTTTTTTGAACCCACACCCCCTTGGTCGGGTTCGTCCATATTGTCACACGAAATGGCGAGACGCTTCTCCTTACCTTAAGCTGGTGGTTGGCCAACCGCTTCTTCAACCTCGGTACATCGACAGTTGAATGTTACATGCGGCTTACCAGCTGCTTTGCTGGGTGGGATTAGATAAGGTGCAGCAACAGCAATCCGTGTTGTGGAGACATCTTCCCCCTCCCATCAAGGGGATCTTATGTGTGCAGCCACCCGGAATGACGGGCACGGGGTTGACAAACCGGAATCAAACATTTGCATCCATCGGGGCGGTTTTCCTTCAGCGGGTGGCTTTGTTTGTCATCATCGTCATGCGGTGTCATTCCGTCAGCAGTCTTATACGTCTGTGTGTGAGTGTTTTTTGTTTGTTTGTGGGACACTGGGATGGTTCGGAGTGTGTACAACCCAGTGCCACCTAGGTACAGTGGGACAATTTGGAAAAAATATGTTAAAGTTAGATCTTCTCACTTTAAATATCATAAATTTGGCTTTATTTGCTGCTGTAAACCTCAGTGAATCGATTTTGGTTCACGTCTTGGATGAAAGCGCCTGGAGGTATGCAATAAATGTTTTATTTACATTTTACAATCTTTTAGTCGAGTGTTTATGTATGCTTAAGTCTGCTCAATTCATGAAAGATGTTTCTAAATTAAATTGTATTTGCAAATAAATTTGTATTTTAAACGGTACAAAATTGGCGTTTTCCTCCACAGTGCGCTGGGTGGTCCTAAGAACACCCACATCGGCTGTTAGTTAAACCCCATTTTTTGTTGTTGCTTTTCCATTTCCCTCCCTTTACTTCGTTTCCTCTCCCACTCCGCTCCAACAAACCCAGCCTCGGAGTTCTTTCAGGTGAACTAGAAAACGAAAGCAAACGACCGAATGGAAAGCACCAAACGCGCCCGCACACACACACACACCTTTGGCCCCGCGACGTCAAACATATTCGTGTGTTTGGTGTCTGTCTCTGGGTACACCTGAAGATGCCAGAATCGAAGACACGAGCAGCGCTTTGAAAGAGGCAGCTATTTTTGTGACAGTATATTTCTGCCGACCGTGGTGCAAGAGTGAAGTCATGCCCGTTCGCAGCTGCATGCCCACACACGCATGCATGCAGGCAGGCGGTGGAAGTACCACCACAACACACAGTGCAAATGAAAATGAGTTGCACCTTCCGGGGAGACCGGATTTTCATTTCCATTTTGCAATCCAAACAGGGAGGTGAACAAAAAAAAAATGATGCAGTTTTTCGTGGCGCGGGGCTAAAGGATTTCCAGGCGAGGCGAGTGGAACAGTGCATTCTCACTTTCGACCGCTGTATGGTAACTTCCCCGCCCCTGTATGTAGGAGCTTTGTGGAGCATACATTTTACTTCCAATCCCTGTCCTGTCTACTTTACACTGTGTGCCTCTTTTCAAGTCTCGGTTCCAAATACTCCCTGGGATACCTGGACCTGGAAAGGAGCAGGTGGACACAGAAAATATGACATTCATTTTGTGACGAATGTGCGCCAACATTCAATACAAGGACTTCACTTTCCTCCCTGGCCCAATACTGTGGCGTCGGTTTGGGCGGAAGGGGTTGTGGGATGGTTTGTCCCTTCGGTTTTTTTTGTTGTTGTTGTTTGTTTGTTTGCACAGAATAAAAGCGAAAACGGAATGTAAATAGTACTGAATGGAGCTTTCCAACGAGCGGAGAGTATATATAGGATGAATCGTTGGAGGACGTCCTAGTTTTGCCCGGAACACTGCAGGAAGACGCAATGTGAAACAGAGCTAGTCAGTGGCTTTAGGGAAATTGGAAAATACCACGTCCTTTTGTTTCTTTTTTTTTCTTTTCGTGCGGCCCTAGTTTTGCTACTCTTGCTTACCTGTTGTCGCTAAACTGTGTCTCGCTATTCAATGGCCCTACATGACATTCGGTCGATAGAACCGTATGGAAAGGGTTGTTTTTGTGTGTTAAATTTTGCACAAAAACTATGCTAAGCAGGTACATTTGAATTTTCCGAGCATCTGATCATGTAACAGCTGCGACTTGGGACGGGAGATGTTGTTACCCTTTTGATTCTAGGGATGATGGACACTTTATTGTGGCAGTTAGGCACGGGCGCTCTTGCCTGAGGATGGTGAGGATGGTCAGGTTTTTGGGATGGATTGTCGTGTCTCGTGTGTTGAAGTACGTAGCTTCGAGAACGAGATTAAGATCTACGGAAGTGATTCAGATCACCCGAACAGTGAATAGTGTATGATTTCATCAAAATTCAATAGAAGATACACGGATACAGTCATTGGGATGAACCGGGAGCTAAAAATAGTACATGAAGGACGTGCTTAGAATAGAGAAAATAGGAAGATGTGATTCAGTGTTGGTAGTAAGGTTCACTATTAACGGCAATGCCTCAATGTGTCAAAAATTCTGTATCCTTGGCGGGTAATTGATTAGAACAAAAATGTTTCGGGAAATCGTTTAGTCAAATGGTTGGACATGCTGTTAGTACATTTTTAATTTCTTGTGATCTCAAACAATAAACTGACGCTAATTAGTTGCTATTTATTACTATTTTTATTTATTTCCTGAATTGTGGCCTGGTCGTATGTTGGGGTTTACGATCCAAGTCTTGAAAATCACTTACAAGAGACTCATTGATGCTACGTAATTGGATTATAGGCAGTGTTGTCCTCACTACGGATGGGTTTTGAACTCCGGTTTTGCAGTGCGCAGATTGGCGCTGCTGTCATCTGGACCACCAGTCAACCCCAAAAAAAAAAAACTTTCTTTTTCCTCATTTATAGCAACATTTCGATCCAGTCGATACACGGATATGGCGTACAATCTTCATCACGTGTAGGTGGTCGTTTACTTCCGGCCACTTCGCTGCTAAACGCGACAGAATGTCATGTGCCGAGCCCGTCATCAACAACCCCTTTTTGCTCTGCCCCCTTTCGAATCGATTCCGAGTTCGCCCGGTTTCTTCGATCGGATTCGGTTAATTCTGCCTGCCGAATGGTGACGGTGGGGCGGATAATCTAATTAGACGTACCACTAATGACCAAACTCCCTACTTTGTGAGTACCATTCGTCGTGCTCTCGTGCGTTAATGCCTGTGATACGGCTATCGAAACACGTGTGAAGATCTCTTGCGCTTCTATCACCCAGTGTCTTCCCTCCATCCGCATCCGCCGCGATATTGGAAAGAACATCGAACACGCTGATCACCGCAACAAGTGGTGCTAATTTCCCATTTGGGTCGCTTTGGATACGATTGCGAGGCGAGAAATCGCCGCTGACACATATGCTCTTGTCAAGACCTCCCAAGAGGCTTCACTCTGCAGAATTTGATTTGTTTTACTCGCACCGGTTGTATTTTTGTTTTGATTTGTTTTTGTACTAGGAGTTGAGAAGTTTCAGCTGACGAAGCAGCAGTGGCTTCAGAAGCTGTGCAAACATTTATCATCAAGTTCCAGTGCGCCGAACTTAGCGAAGTGAACCACAAACATTGGGAAGTGTTTTGACATATTGTCTTGAAAAATTGCACATATGGTGCTGGTGTGCGAGCTGGTGCGATCGTGTTCGATCGTGGTTTTGGTAAAACAACTCGAAAGCAACTAGTTTAAAGCGCTCCGCAAACATTGCTTCATCCACATGCTGTAAAGGGTTCGCGGTGCTTTCTTTAGCTTCCACACTTGACACATATTTAATAGGCCGCATAAATCAACCCGAACGGTGTCGGTTGGACTACAACGGGGGAGGGGAATAGCTTGTTTGGGAATTGCGTCATCGTGTTCTAAGCGTGTTGGAGATATTGCATCTCCCGCTGTGGTGAGTAGATCGGATCGTTAAAAGTTTATACCCTTCCCGAGACGGGATTACCACAGTTGGGAAAACATTTGTCGACATTCGACAAAAATTAGCGCCACGCCGAATGGGAAAGAATTTGCAACGTGATTTGTGTTCGGGCGGATATTTATGGACTAATGCTCCACGCGACACTTGTTCGTCTGACGCGACTTCTTCACCACAGTCGAGTCGGTCGGTCGGTGCTGTGGGTGGATTGTTTTGAATGGTTTCGGAACCGGTTGCCCTTGAGTTGTAAATCGGTACCAAATCAAAACGCTAATTCACGATTATGAGGCGCCCGGTCGAGGACTGGTAATGTCCATGATGGGGCATCCACATAAACGAGCGTACCAGAAGGGGCAGGTCTTTCGATTAAGGCAGCCTCCGTGTTAAGCGATGAATGCTCCATCTGTCGTGCGTGGTGTGCGAACATCCAGCAATAATGTCCAAATGCCATCGGCGAATCTTTGCGGCGTGCTTCTAGACGATGGTGGCAAATTTGATAATTATTCGCTCTGACATCGTTAGGATCGTTTTATTCATCATTTCGTATCCCTGCCATCTACTTGTATCTTGCTCTGCTTTATTTCCTCAACCTGCTGCTGGGTGGCGATTATTTGAAAACGGCAAACGGAACGGAAATGAAATGTCTCTCGCTTGCCGGGTGTAGAATTTACCACATCTTCATGTCCGCACAAAAATGGCTCCATTACACTGGAGATGAACGATAGGCACGGAACAGAAGGTTGGAACAGTTTTATAGAATTATTTCTCTCCTTGGCGCCCCCTGCTTGTGTGTGTGTGTATGTGCGTGCTGCCTCATTAACTTTAACTTTGGTTGTCCATAAAAAAAAACCTGACCCCTCAAAATTCCACTCCATACTCCATTCATTAACCAGAAGAATGCTTTTCCTGGTCGCCGTCGTCCGCATTGCGGGTAGCAAACGAAGGCAGAGCAAACCCGTCCGACGGTAAAGATGACGATTAACGACGCGTTTTGAAAGCTTTCCTTCAAAAATGTCCTAAAGGGTGTGTGTTCTGGAAAAGAAAAAAAATGTACAAAACCGTTTCCAAAATTCGCTAAGCTTCTCGGCTGTCCCGCCACTGTCCACCAAATGCACAGTCGGTTGGATCAGGTGGGAAAGATGGGTTTTTACCTTCGTCTTTGCTGTGTGCTTTGTGTGTCTTTTATTGAGATGTTGGGTCATTTTGGCGGAATGTTCCTAGGAGCGTAGTAAGGCGTTTGGAGCGGTCGCTTTTATAGACCACAAATTTTAATGAGGCCAGCTGGGTTGGAGTATTAGTAGGTTTTAATGGTAAAGTGAAGCTATTCAAAAACGGAGAGTTACTCTTCAGGATAATAGAGATTGCGATGATTTTTAGCTGGTGCCAAAATTGGTATGATAAATCGTAATTTTGGCATTTTTAACAGCATTGCAGAGGGAACAGTTTTTTGTTCGTTTATTTATAGAGGCTTTTGGTGGCTGAAACTACATTCGCTTCCCTCACAGAGGCAACAGTGACGCACAGAAGAAAGGCTCCGCTAGAAGATAGTACAGTTTTGCGATCTGTAACGAAATGAAATGCAATGCTACAGGAATTTTTGAAAAACCAATCGATTTTTTTCCAATTTGCGAAAAGTGGGCAACCGCCCTACAAACGACGGGATAAAAATATGATTCAAGTAGATTATTTTAAAATACTGTGCTATTGTTTTACTACGCATATCAGTACTGAAGTTCGGTGAACCGTTGCAGGCATCATATTGCAGCTGAAGTTTTTCAAATATACTCGATATGTTTTTTTGCTATCTACAGCATACCATCGGAGTGGTGGCCCGCTAGTATAGGCGACAGCTGCGCCGGTCTTCAAACGGCAGGACCTTGGTTCGAATCCTATTCGGACCCGGCTCCCTCTAGTTGAGGATTTGACTTATCCAACTGCGAGACCTTTAGAAGGCCGTTAAGCCAAGTAAAAGAAGAAGAAGAAGCATCCCAGTGGATCTCTATCTTCCATATAATGGGCAAGAAATGTCATAGAAAAGGTTCAAAACTTTAGGCAAAGGGCAAATGTATTAAAAATGATGAAATTCCCATAACTAACGAGCCGAACTCAAATGCAAACAAGGTTGTCTTCAAAGCTAAGCATTTTTATGAAAAAATTATCAAACCAAACTCATAAAACTATTTTTTTTAAATCGATCAGTTCTTCACTTGGTCTGAGTGGTTTGATTTTTTACAGAGAAAGTAGTATATTTTTGAAACTTTATTTACATAGAACATGTATATGTAACAGTCCGATGGTGTATAAATCAAAAATATTAAAACGAAAGTGGTTTATCATAGTGGTTTTTATTTTAGAATCATGTACATGCCCTTTGCCCACTGTGCGACTCGGGTTGGTGTGTGACCGTCCGATGGCTTTCCCTCAACTGCCATCGATAAAAATGCTACCTTTCTCCCCCGACCCCTTTTGTCAGCTGTCACTCAAGAGTTTTGCAATTTAATTTAAGAACCTCTGACATCTTTCTTGCGATCCACAGGAGCATGCGCCCACTTTTCGAACACATGTCGCTGTTGTTTGGAGATAGAAAACTTTAACGTCCAGTTTCTTGTGTCCAAGTTTTTTTCTTTTCTTCCCTCTAATCAGCACACTGTAAGCAGTGTAGCATTGTGCTGAAAGCTTTTTCGAAAGCATGTTGCAGCACTTTAGCACTATTTTGTTTGGTACTAACGAGATTCTTTCCGCAATTCGTATGGGCAGCTTTACCAATATCTTCACTTCTTTGCTAGCGTCTTTCTCCTTGCCAGAGTGGTGTCAGTCTTTTCAACATAACGGTTATGATATTTCCGTGTGCCGTATGCTACCGATGCTGCACAGGCCACCGTGTGGCCATGGTTGTCGGATCGGTTGAAATTGAATTAAGAAGTGCAACGCTCTGCAACTGCAATTTCACCGTGTTTGTCTTGCGTTCTTTCTACCGTGCTTACCGTGTGCTTTCGATGCTGTCGGTTGGTGGACACAGGCGGGAACGAAGTTTATTTTACTGCTTTCCATTTATTCCATTTATCAATTGACTCGGGCGTGAGGATACTTGAGGCAAGGGTGGCTTCGTTCGTTGGTGCACGTACACTTGTCCCCCTGTCCAGGAATGCTAAAGGGAGCTGAGCTGGACGAATTTAATTTTCCTAATGATTCGATTACAATCCGTTCGTGAAGTTCTACATCTCCTGCAGAGCTGTGGCTAACGTTAAGTGCGTGTTAGCGTGTGTACAAAAAGACTCTAATCGTGTACTAACGCTTCGTGGGTCTCATCTAATAACGCTTAAGTGATTCTACAGCAATCGTCGAGTTAGTAGTAGAAAGGAAACAAACATTATTTTTATTTATTTCGAAACCATTGCTATATTTCCCACTCCCACTCGATCGGGGAAAATAGCACCGTTTTTTTTTCTTCTCTCCTCTCCATCCCATCGAAGATGCATTTCAATCTTTCTTAATGCGCGGATAACACCGGCAACCAGTGGGAGCTATCTTCTTCATTAATAAATTTTTATGGGCACGATAAAATTTTACGATCCACTACTCTCACCGCATCAGTTACACGTATATGCGCCGCCACGGGATATGTACCACAGGGTCAGTTTGCAGCGCCACGGTGGTAGATCGTACGTTATCGTGCACTATCGCTATCCTCCCGAGGGCGTTTTATTTAGTGTGGCGTCGGTGTGCTGCACTAAGAAGCTGGCACAAGCTAATGCGCCGCGAATTCTTGTTCCTTCTTAATTGACTTTCATGTAGGTAAACATGTCATTGACTACTCGGAAGCATGAGCTCCCGGGTAAGGCGAGGGTTATTGCCAATTAGATTTAAGAAAAAATAAACTGAAGAAAGCAGGAAGGGGAGTTTTAAAAAATCATTAACTGGAGTTTTGTTTTTTTTTTAATTTCGTCCCTGGAGATTTGTTTACAGATACTGGTTGAGGTGTTTGTTGGAACTGCGCTGGATGTAAAGAATGCATCAGGAGGACTGGCAATGTTTCTTGTCCAGTTTTGGTGGTTTTGATCTTAGTGACGCTGTGAAGTGTGAGACTTCCAGCTATCCTTACCACCACGCTACGTAGCCCGGCCAGACATTGTCTTGCACCACACATCGAGGGTGGTCTCTTTTTGCGGTTTGGTGAAAGGAAGGATTTACAGTTTAGCCGGGACCTGGTAACACCCTCAGTAACTCGTTACGTTGAAGATGCCCAGATCCATGGACGCGCGCAAGATACCGCGAGCGATTGGTCATAATGCCAATTCCTCGCACACCCTCACAGCTGTATGTGGTCAGATGTTGCGGGAGCCCCAGTGTGGGCAGATCGATAAAACGGTAGGCAGCCATAGAGGGTCATAATCGTCAATAAGTACAACCATTACAAAGTTCCCGCTGCAGCGAAACGCCATGTCTTCGAGTGCGGCCTCAAACCACGCGGGATTACCTGACATCTAGAGGGCTTAAGGCAATCGTCGAATTACTTAACTTTTTTTGCTTGAATAGTTTTGCGGTGAGCCTCCTTCAGCGGGGGAGAAGATATCCATGCATTATTTATTTATATACAGTTTCCAAACCAATTTAACGGTATCGCGTCGCTTTCCACCACCCCAAACATGTGACTCGGCGAGTTTCTCTGCGTTGTGGTGGAAAGTTCTCATATTTGTGGATTAAGACCACGATTCAGGGCTGCTCCAGCTCGCTTTTCTCTTCGTCTGATCAACGCATAACTTGTACGGCTGCGTCCATACGATTATCGTATTAACCCTTCCGAATATTCGATGCCGCGTGCTCTCACGATCGCAAACCGTACTCGGCAAACCAGCCACGATCTAACGGATGATGATCTTCGACCTCTTGGTCCACGATGGACAGTGGAAGCCGGAACGGGATCAAATAGTCGGGAGAAGATCGTTTGTGGCAAAACATAGATTATGCCGATAATGATCTTCGAGGCTCTCGTTCGACGTCTATCGCCAGAGTGTGTCCATACTGCAAGGAAAGAAACGAGGTCATGTGGAGTGATATTTAGGTAATTTGTGTGTGTGTTTGGCGGGCTTAGTTACCGAACAATGATCTTAAGATGTTTTTTTTGGGTATGTGTTTGCATGAACAAGCTGTGTATATCTCACGGGAGATTACCGAGCTCTGATTATCCCAACACTTCATCATATTTAGACGAGAGCAAGCTTTCGGCTCTCGTTTGAAGCAATGACACACACAGTTTTCGATCACGATGATGATCCTCACATATGGAACAAATCCACTCGATCAGTTCGAGCAGTCGAGCAATCGATCGCACGCAGCTCATTCTTTGCCGACCGCCATGTTTTGCCGACACTTTTTCGACTACGGGATCGCTTGCAAGATCACCTCGATCACATTGCGGCCCGGAATGTGGTTTGCTTCGTACTGCGTCGGGACACCGATATCGCCGTCTTACCAACGGGACTTTCCGCTTTCCATGTGTATGTGTGTGTTTGCGTGCGCCATTTGCTGATATCGAAACTGATCTACAACCATAAAAGGGTTTGAAGGTTTGGTATTCTCCTCCACAAGCCTGGGTGATTGATCCTTTACCGATCGGGAAACGAGAAATGAGCCGGGCAATGAAAATTGGACATTAAACGGCGGCGTCGGGAGCAGGTTTCCCGTAGCGAATTAGGTTTATTGGGAGCAGTGTTGTAGCAGGGCGCTGAAAAGTTGCTCTTGTTCGCGGCGTTAGCAGACACTCGCACCACACACCGTACATGGAAATTGGGCGAACGGGAGGAGGCAGATACGTTAGACTGGAACCCAGGGTCCTTATCGCGACCACTGCGTTCCAGTTGCGATTAATGGTGTGTTTCCGTGGTCGAGCGCGCACTGCTTCAGGTGTTCGAGCATGTGACCATGTTGGGCAAGGGATGTGTGTTCCCTTCGTGCGCCCGGGATAACTGGGCCAAGAACATTCCATATTGACAGGTCAGCATCGGTGCGAGACGCTGGTTAAGAGTGGAAACTATTTATAAAAGAGCGAACGGTACTTCATTCGCACACTGTTTGAAGGTAAATGGAGCGATCGAGCGTAAATGTTTTTCGACCACCATCTGTACAACATTTTGCATGTTTGATTGAAATGTACGCACCTGTTGCATTTGTTTATCACTTCCAAAAGCGCAAGATTATCTCCACGATACAATGTAAGTGGCGTGAGGAATTTGTTGGCACGCTTCATAATTTCTGCATCGCGGCGACCTTCTCAAAATCAGCATGTGCCATTTGACTTTGCGACACCTGTTAGATCGGCGACCACTCACAGGAAATGTCATAATCTTGTTCTTCCATATTTTCAACTCATATAGCAAGGGCCCGCGTTGACTCAACTTCTTCGGTAACGCCTCTTCATGCGTATTGGTTCAGATGTAAAGTCGGCAAAGTTGGGCAGCACACGCGCAATAATTTAGGTTTATTTCCTACGCAAAAAGCGGGAAATGCTTATGGCGGCGTGTGGCACCACTCGCCACTCGTTGCAACAGCTGTATTTCGCCAATCCAGCAAAGCATATGAAAGTGATCGTCAAAATCCATCCAACAGCGCAGTGTTTCAACGACATCGCTTTTTTTTTCTCTCGCATAGTTATCGATCACACTGCCGGAAGTTGGTGGGTGTCGCCAACCGTTGCGTAGATGGTCGTGGACTGAATGCGTTCAGCAGATCTATAGGGGTGGGAAAGGAAGGCTGCACAACTGCCCACAGATTAACGTCAGGTTGAGCGTGTGTCTGTGTCTTGGCGCGGGTTTAACCTTACTGTGATCCAAAGTCAGAAACTGTAACACGGATTAGTTTCTATGCAAGAAAACGATGCAATTGATATACTTCACCTTCGGTTAGAGAGGTGTTTTGGATGCCTTTTAGGAACGATCCGATTCGTATGTTTATTTACTGAATATCTCACAGGTAGATAACGTTAGCTAATACCACAGCGTCATCAGACGCCTGACGAAATGGTGGTGAAACGATAGAAATAGAGTCAATTTATTAACCGGCCTATGTCAAGCAAATAAAATTCCCTCCCAGTGGTGATCAAAATTGTTCACGGTTAGTAAAAACAAAAACCTACACATAAACAACAGCATTCCAAAGTTTTCCCATCCGTGGCCCGCTGTTTGTTGTGGCGCGGCGTAGGTACAATACTCTGAGGATCGTTTTGGAAGATTTATGTCCGTTGGGACGCGTCAAAGCGCTTTAATGTCGCTGTGAGTGATGGTAGGCAGATAGATTTCGGTAGCCGTCGAAAGAAGGAAAGACTCGTAAATATCTGGCCTGATCGGTCTTGTCACGAGAGATAGGAGTTCACTTAGAGACACATGGGAGATGCGTACGATGATGAGCAAACTTCATCGCTCCAAGAGGGCTCCTCCACCGAGGCTTGTGAGGATTAAAATAAGACCCGATCGAACCGAGCCGGAGGTGGGTTTTAAATAAATAATGAACTACTTAAGTAGCTCACACGCTTACGATCGTCCGCTAGATGGCGCCCGTCCGCGATCAAGCCTCTAAAATGTCACGTGTGTTGTCATCGATGCGTTTCGCGATCCAAATGGGTCATAACTGTCAATTCCCCATCAATAGCCGTGTCCGTGGCTACTGTCGCCATTACCAGCGCCGTCCATTTCCTTCTTTGTTCAAAGGCTCAAGCACACAACCAGTGGGAAGATTTATGACGGCAAACATAAAGCCGTTCCCGTTTGATGCTGTCTAAGCTGGTTGTAGAATTCGCCTTCCTTGCGAATCGTTCCACTTCACTGTGGACTATTGATTACAAACCAACCGCTTCGCTTCATCTTTTGAATGGTTGCGACTCGATGTGACTGTTAGAAAATCTACCTCCTAGCATCGTTCAAACCCGGAGGAACTTCAGCCTAGGGGGCATTGTTTGTGCACCATGCCTTTTTGTATGGGGGATTGAAACCATATAGATTTCGCCATGCAGAATTCCGTTTTGGTAGGCCAGCATCAAACGAGAGACATTCGCGTCTTCACCTTCCAACCGCCAGGGGACAGCTTCAAAAAGGGTAAAACAACTGTTCCTTTCCTTCGCGGCTAATGTCGGGCCGGGTGCAGGGGTGCGCGTTTCCGGCGGCGACACAAAATTGCGATAAAAACCTGTGTCTAGCCCCGGGGTAGCTTGGCGTGGGGGGAAGGGACGGCAACGACAACAATAATCATAATCATCGTAAATGCATTTTCAATTGCAGTCTCTAAGCAGCATGAGTCGTGTTTTGAGTTCTGCTCCCTCATGGTCCGGCCGTCTCCGCGGTCTTCGGTATGTTTAACCGCTTCGCTTGTCAATGGCGCTTCGGGATGTGGCGGAAGCTTCCCGTTGGTGAGCTGTGGAAAGATGGGTAAGGAATTGTTTCCGTGGAACAACAGAACACATCTGCATCTTTCTGTTAAGTTTGGGACGCTCTCTCTCTCTGTCGGCTAAGGGAGTCCGTCCGGACGCACTGTTAGGGAACTGTACGATTCCGCCCGTGTACGGTTGTTTGTTATGCTTGATGCACTTCGGTCCGCTTTGCATACATTGCACTTTCGTCGGGTTGGTGGGGACGCGGCTGTTTTCTTTAGGTGCACCGGTGCGTCACAAAATACACATAGACGTAGGTCTTTATTTTTCCCTCGTTGCGGGAATTTGGGTATGTGAGGTTATGTGGTTTGATTCTCGTTTTATACACCAACCGGCTCCACTGTCACACGGCCTAAGGGTCACGCCATTTTGCGAGTTGGAATATTTTGAACCACTTCTGACACTCGCGCGCAACACTTTACCGTAATGGGGGTAATGTTTGTTTGGTCTAGACGAGCCGAGGTTTCGATGCCGCGCTGATGGCACTTAAAGTCTGTGGTTACTCTCTTTTTTGGAGCCCCTTTTACTCGCACATAAATCAGTGATCGACGATTTATCATCGATGATTGAAATTGATTTCTTTTGATGACAAATTTCATGTGATTTACTATCACTAACCTGCGCCATCAAATTGCGCCTTCTGGGGGTTAATAATTCACATGCGAAACGAGTCCCCAAAATTGTGTTCTCGCGTTTTCCGGGTTGCGGGGGTTTCTTTTATTTACGACCGTCCGATGGTTCAGCATTTTACGATCGTCAGAGGTCTTATCGTGCGATCGTACGCTTTGCCTGTGCCGGGAGAATCATTTATTTTAATACCGTGCAAATGTCGATCCCATTCCGGGATTAGATACGAGAAAGAGCAGTAGTGTGTGTGTGTGTGTACGCTTGTTCGGTCATCATTATTGCTGGTGGTTGATTTGCGAAACACATTTTACGACCGAAGCAGCAAGGCCGCAGCAACAAAATCAGCATAATTCCAAATCCGATCAGGACCACTTCTGACTCACACTGGTCGCACGTCAAACGAAACCGCCGCTGTCCTGTGCGGATTGGGAAGAGCTCGAAATCACCGCTCGACATCACGGTTGGGGCATAATTTAATTGCTAATACTGGGCTGGTTTCGATGACCGAAGCGCTCTCCCTGCAGAATTGCAATCAAATAGATTCTTTTTGCAAAACTCCAACGAGCAAACGATCATGCCCTCGAGATCTACGGATGGATGTTGTTTTTTTTTATTGGCAAAACACGCTGATTGGAGGTGGCAATAAAAAAAGAGAAAAGCAGCTTCCCTTTAATTGCTACCCGTTTTGCCAGCGAACGAAGGCTTGCAGACATTGCCTACCACCGATCGGTGCAATAAATCTTCGAAGTAAAAGTCAAGCGTTGAGGCGTCACTGGGACCAGCAGCAGCGCTGTAGAGTAATTGCAGTCCAAAACCTTCCTAGCTTTGATGGATTGCAGTTCAACGGTATGCCTTTGTGTGTGTGTGTGTGTGGCTATAGCGTAATGTTTTTGGTGCTATTTGTAACGTAACGGACTGTCCGACGATATCTGAGAATACTTGGGTGTGGGATTGTTAAAAGCATGCTTCGATTAGCTGCACCGGGAGACAGTGAGCCGGCTTACATTCAGTACGTTAACGCCCTCGAGCCATGAGTGTGCCCCCTAGGTTTGCAAAATTAATTAACAATAGCGTTCGGTGACGCCATCTTGTTTGTCGGTCCAGAATGTGTATGGTCCACCAGCAGCTCAAGGGCCAGAGGTGAAGCTGTCCGGAAGGCACTGCTCGGGTTAGAAACTAATGGGCAGACCCCGCCCGTTAGTGCTGTAAATTATGACGCTAAATTTACGACGCCACTGAGTGAACTGTGGACCCTCTCCGATGCACAAGTACGTAACTAATGACATGCTCATCTGTGGTCGAGCGTGTCCGAGCTGACGTAAGTGGTTCGTGGCAATTCGTACTAACGATAACTGCTGACGGAAGAAAGCACAGTCCTCGTGAAGGGGGAGTCATTTTTTCACCTGCGGTTAAAGGTTACTTCGAAGGCTTGAGTTTGAGTTGCGAAGGGATATCTGGACATCTTACATGTGATATTTATCTGTTGAAGAAATTAGAACCGTTGAGCGTACTTTGCTAAACATTCCTGTCTATCTCTTTCGGGCCGCCTGCATCAACCGTTCGCCTACGCCTCTGGCTAACTGTCCGGGGTAACCGTCTTCAAAATTAACGTTTCAATACAACCTGACACATCACGTGGTGGCGACGACGACGGCATTCGTTGGAAGCGCGGTCGTCTGACACTAGGCCAACCTACGGGCGGCTGCTTATGAACTAATTATAGTTACCCAAACGCATCGTCCGAAAGTGAACGATACTGATTCTGACATATCTAGATTTTTACCCCACCAATCCCTCTCCATTCCTCAGGCCTTCCGTCACTCTTCACTCATTCCGCAAAATAGTTATCGGTTGGATATGGTGGTGACTGTACTACTAGCTTATGTGGGTGCCGTTTTGGGTCAGGTCTTTCCAGCAGTTTCGAAACCATAAACTTCTGCTCGGTAACGAAGCACTTGCAAAGTGGTCGTTTTTGGTGCACTTAAGAAGTGTTGGTGGTAGGGTTTTGTGAAATTGTTTCTGAAAAGTAGTTCCCGCACGGCGTAGACATGGGGCGGCTCTCCTGGTGAGGTGACCTATTTGTGTGAAGTATCTCAAGCGCAAGATGCTTAAATTTAGAAACAGACTAGACAACGCTGCTCGACCCGAAACGGTGTGTCGTGTTGCATCGTAATGTAAATATTTTTATCATAATATTTTCACTATCTATTGCGACTAGAAATTCCACTGCATGAGGAGTCTGAATGTGGACGCTGTGACCTTATTCCAGTTGCTTTCAATTTGCTGCTGTTTATTCTCATCAGTGAGTAATCAATCTGGTGGTTGATTCCTCTGAAGCATTTTGAAGCTCATTTTCTGTTCTTGGTCACACTAAAACATAAAATTAACATGCTCATTTATTATCCATGCAAATGATTTGTGCACCTTACAAAAAGTTCTTCATCTCAGACAGCTAGTTCAAGTTGAATCTCGCCAAGTTCTTGATAATCTTTCCTCGCCATCTCCTTTCATTTCTTTGGGCCATGATCCAACTGTCAAACAGGCGTCGATTTTGAAGCAGTTATTAATACACCGTCACGGTAAACCTGTGTGCTCGACTGTCTGTAATGGGAGTCCTTCCTCAGCTGCACCGTAAGTCGCACACTTCCTGCTGTCCCGACTGTCAAATATACGCTTCAGCATGACTTTGGCCTCTATCGATCGATGACGGCACCACAAGAGGAGGAGAAATGGGAAGCAAAAAGTGGGTGAGGTTTGCACTAGATTTTATTTTCCGTTCTACCCCACACTTCACGATAAATGTTGACGCCATGCCACAGCCATGTGTGACTAGAGAGTGACTAATTTAAAAATAGTGCTCTCAATAGCGCGGTCAAGTAAGGCGAACGTTGAGCGAAAGTACGAGTTGCAATTTTCGTAATCCGATGGACCTTGAATGCTGCACCAGTGCCACAGTTAAAGGTTGTGCTGTGAGGCGTCTAAAGACACAGACACACTCACACAAAATGCTCAGTGAAGTGTGAGTTATACAATACAAAACAGTATTAAAGCATCATAACAACATGTCATCGCATTATGCTTGTTAGTATGGCGGCAGGGCATCTTCATTTGGTTGTTTGATGCAAAGCGAATGACTCATAAAATATACTTCCTTCGTTTACGTCGCTTCACGCAAATGTCTCCAATCCAAACAGTACATCTTTGAAAATTAATGAGACTATAATTTGGCAACGACAACGACTGTCGGCGGCGCTGCCTGTTATGACTGGCTAACTGTGGTGGGCCAAATTTTATACAGCATGCGCGCCAACCGAACCGAATGGGTGTGTTTTCTTTTTGGCGTAGGGCAACAATAAAAAAATTCATTCAGTTTCAGCTTGAAAGATGAGATGATAATTTCTCCACTCCTATCAAGTATTGACTTGTCAGAACAACAGGAAAAAATGTGTATATATATCAAAATTAAATGCATAGAATGCGCTCCCCCCCCCAAACGCCATGCTGCTTGCAGCTTTGGCAGCATATTGCCAGCTAGTGCAAAGTGGTGTAATATGTTTTTGAGGGTGGGGAAAAAAAGAAGCAAATCCGTAAACAGCCCAGTTCAACGGAAGCGGGTCGTCACATTACCGACCACTTTTCGGTGCTTTTCTGCCGTACCGATGCGTGTAGACGCGATAAAAATAAATATTTTGCACAACTGCAAGCCCCCGCAAAAATTGTCATCACTGTATTTTGTATTTCTTCTTTTGGGGGTAAGGTGTGTGGGTAAAGGAAGGGACTTAGGGTGAGAAACCTTTTTTTTCCCGCACGTTTGTTTGTTGGTAAAGAAGGGAAATAGCGTTTTTTAAAGTTGTTGTGCCTTGAAGAAAGCACAGGTTGCAGTTACCCGATTGCATCAGTATTGCATTTCGAGGAAAGTGCAATGGATGATCCGCTGATCGAAGGGGAAATCGCGTGTGCGGTTTCAATGAATTTTCGATCAGTGGGGGTTTTTCATTCATTTTTTTTTTACTATTCAAGCAACGGTTTTAGGGACTCTATAAATTACATTTTGTTTTCGTTTTATTTTTCTCCTCAATATGAAATCGATATGTCGTTCATGTTTCGCTTGCACCGGAAGTTGAGCAATGTACTGCAATGCACTGGGTGGTGGTTTTGGACAAGCAATAGAATCGGGGTGAAAAGGGGTTGTAAGTTGATCCATTATGAGGCAACTTTTGGATGAAATTCTATTCTTTGCTTTAGGGAAGGCTATACGTTTTATATTAAAACATATTACAAAATGAGCCTTTCTACAGAACATATAATTTTAACGTAATTAAGTCCTTAAAATCATTAAACAGGAATTAAAATAAATAGTTTTTTCAAGTAAATGCTAAAATTTTAAAGGATAGTTATACAGTACTGGACAAAATAAGTCATATACGCAAAGGAAAAATGCTCTATGAGGAGTATTTTCTTTACTTTTCAAATAAAAACCATGCTTTATTCTGAATAATTATAGTATTTTCATTAAAATTTTAAGTATTGCACAGAAAAATATAAAAAATATCTTTATATGCATACAATAAGTTGTTCTAGCAAACAGTTGGTTTTTGGTTGGACAAAATAAATCATACACATAAAAAAAAACATTTTTGCTTGCCGTGATAATTAACTAACGTTCTGGCAGCACTGTAAAACTAGCAGCCCTGTGGCTTATTTGACAGTTCTTTTACTGGAAAGCTAGTGGATCAAAATTTTGCGTCATATGAAAAGTGTAAAATGCCAGGAAAACAAATTTTCGCTCGATGTGATAAATCTGGTTATAAGCGATCGCAAAAAAGGAATTGCTTTCCGAAAAATTGCTAAAAAGTATTCGATTTCTATTGGAGCTGTGCAGATCATATCTGGAAAAAAAACACGAAACTTTTGGCCGGCGCATCAACGCATCAATACGCCGGCGCATCAACGAGAGTGGTTTGAAAAGTTGTTTGGCATCGAAGCGCCCTTTCATACGCACGCAAAACAAACGGAAGAGATAGGAATTTGCCAAAAAGTACGCCGACATAGACTTTTGGAAAAGCGTTTTGTGGAGCGATGAGAGTAAGTATGAGCTGCTTGGACAAAAACGTCCATCCAGGGTATGGCGCAGATCCGGTGACGCACTTAAGGAACTATACATTCAGAAGACGGTAAAGCATGGAAGGGGGAACATTATGGTTTGTGGATCGTTTGGGAGGTCTGGAGTCGGAAGTTTGGTGGATATCAAGGGGATTATGATCGCAGATGTAAATATGAACATGTTGAATTAAAAATTTCGAGGTTTCACTATTGAAAACTGGCCTAGAAACAAATTACAAGACAACGACGTCAAACATACGACCAAAAAACAACTGCCTTCTTCAAATCTAACCGAATTAAGGTGCTCTAATGGCCACCTCAATCTCCCGACTTGAATCCGATAGAGAAATTCTGGTGTTATTTGGACGATAAAGTGGACACAACATCGATCTCCAATAAAGACGAATATTTTGATGTTTTGAAAACAGCGTGGGAGAAAATTGATCTAGAATATCTAAGGAATCTCGTTGAAAGTTTGGCTCGTCGATTGGAAGCGGTGCTGAAGGCAAAGGGTGGTCATACCAATAACTTCACTTGTACAACATTATTCCCTGATAATAGAGCAACAACTTTCCTAGAGATAGCATTGTTGTAACTATTACATTGAAGGAAATATTGGGCTTGTAGAAAGAATAGTTAAAGCGTATGAATTATTTTGTCCAGCATTGTAAGTGATGCTCCAGCATGTTTTACAGATTAATAAAATACGTGTTTTGTGTATTTTTGTGTATTGTTACACACATAAAAACAATTTTTATCTCTCACAAAAATTTGCTTTTTATCATATATACGAATACCTGCTCAAACTATTTTTCTCGGCAAGTTTAATGATTTTAAAAACCATTCATTAATATAAGTAGGGTAAAAAGACCTTCTTCTTGCTCTTATTTTTCTTCTTCTTGACTTAACGACCTACTAGATCGCACTAGGCCATGATCAAGCAATGAATAAGATTAGAGAAAATTTTTATAAAAATCAGATACTCATCGCTTCAAATCGCATCTTTGGCAAAAATAGGAAAACCTCAAAATAAATAAAAAAAAAAAAATGGTTCAAGTGTGTGTAAAATCATACAAAAATGTCCAAAAAACTTGTTTTATTATTTTCTACATCTTATCAAAACATCAGTTTTAGCTATCTCTTCAAATTTTTTCAATACTCCCAAAAAACAAGTGTTCAAATTGTTCTACTGTATGTGATAATTGATAGATTTGTTCCTCGGAAAATTCGATTTTTCTTATAAAATTCGTCACCCACCGATTAAATATTCATGTTATAATATCACTTCTTAAATAAATCTTTAAACTAAAAGGTGGGTTGTGCTGTACCTTACCATGGCAGCCCCAACATCACCGTGGGTTGTAATGCACCGAACCCCCAACACCGAGCTGCAGCTGGCAACAGGATTTTATGCTTATTTTCACAACCACTCACATCGCACACATCACGCTGAGTCTGCCGTGGGATGCTGCCCTTTTCCTTACCCTTTTATTCCTTCACTTACTTCACTTCCCCGTGCATGACGGGATTGTGGATTTATGAGCAGTGGGCGTTGGGCCGGGTTGATATGTGCTCGGGACCGATTTCTCGCAAGCATGATGCATGAAGAAGTCTTTCGTAACCGACGTTTACCTTACGCCTTTTCCCCCCCACCCAGGGTTCGCGAACAGATCGGGTGCTGTCCGATCTGTCAACCGTACGAATCGAAACCAGATCGAAGTGGACAGATTTCATCGCTCGTTGAAAGCATCTTGGGCCCTGCTTTCACTCAAATAAATGGCAATAAATTGCAGACAATCCTGGGCACTGGAAAATCCATTTGAAATCGCATAAATCGCCCGCAGGTGCTTGTGTGCGATAATTTTGTTTTATTATGAAATTCCCTGTTTTTTTGCTCTCTTTATCTCTCTCTCTCTGCCATCCTGAGTAGATGTGAACAAGCACATGCTTATGACAACTTCAAGTGAGGAATAGCCATTTCGCCAACCTGGGCGCACTTCACCTGATGCACTACATCAACCATCACATCATCCGCTGTAGGGCGCTCGAGGGGGGTTGACCTGGGTTGACATGCATAAATGCATCGTTTGCAGGAAATTAATCCATCTGCTCGAAAGTGTCCGAAAATCGTTTTCATTCGCACTGTGGAATGGTGTTTGGGTAAAGGGAAATGGCGTTCATCCGGGGGAATAAGGCGGATGGAATTTTAATCGATTCCCAACCGTGTCCCGGCTTCAAGAATGCACAAATTAAATGCTTTAGAAGAACGGACCAGCAAGAAAATGACACCTGAAAGCGGGCGCTTGGAAAATAAAAGAGAAAAAAACAAAAATCCTGGAAGACAGATAGCATCACCACATACACACAACAGTGCAGTCAGTGCAGATCAGCACTCAGATTTAGATTGCGAAAGCATTTTCCTGCTGGCTGGCAGTCAGTGCACTCAATTCGCAATTAACCAAGCACCCTTGTGAAGTCAGAGAGCCACTTCTTGTTCTTGCTCGTTCCGGGTGGTTTGCAATTTTGGCTGCATCTTGACTGCCGGAGCGGTTCATCCCTTCCGGGCATGTCTTACGCCATTTTTGTCACTCTTCACATACGTGATGTGATATTTCCATTTCGTATGAATTCTCTGTATTTGCATGTCTGCTTTGTGGAGTTTCAAATTCACGCTGATCCTCACCGTTCTTAATTGCTTTTGAAAGGTGCAATCGGACCGAAAAGGTGGAAGAAAAAGGAAACGAGCTTATGCATTTTTAATCACCATTCACCACTCGCCGGATTTGTGGTTGTGTTGGGCGGAGGATTGGAGTGTGGGAAGAAGAGTTTATTGCAATATCAAAAGCTTACATCCCTTCATCGGCTACATTGGTTGGTGATTGGTTTTTGTGTATATGTTTTAGCGTTTGATTAATTGTAGTGTTTTTTTTTTGTACCTTTGCATAAAAAGTAGTTTGCAAATCATGAAGTGCTAAATTTGGCGATTCTCAAGGTCTCTTCAAGTGATGGGAATAGCTCCGAAAATAAAGGAACGGATCAAAACCGCTCACTCCTTAAAAGGAACGCAATCACTCCAACAGGTGGTCGAATCTCGTAGATAATGTGTGGATATTACTCGATGTACACCAAAATTAATTTAGTTAAATATGTTAGAATACCATTAATACATGTATTATAGCTTTATAACTTGGCGATGCTTCCTGGTCGTGTTAAAGCAGTATAAATATTAAATACCGTTTTTATTTGACTTTTTTTGAGTTTCAACATGAATAGCCTCGTTCGTAAAACAGCAACTGTTGAGCAGACGGCGCTAGCAATCGATTTTCAAAATTCACTCATCTTCTTCATCTGATAACTAGCTTATTTTAAATCGGCGTCAGGTGTTGGAGCGTCGTTGATAGGAACGTTATTTGGAGCGATCGTTCTCAGGAATTGAAGTATTTTTGTTTGTTTACTTTACAGAGACTTTGAATTTTTAGGACCTCATTCGCCTCTTTCCGGTATATGATTACATGTAGGATTACAAATGATTGCAGACAAGGCTTAATTTTAAACTAAGACTTTTTCTGATATGGTTCCTATATTGTGAAAGCTATTGCGACAAAAGTTATAAGCTCTTTGTAAAGGCTACTACTAAGGGGCGGCCCGATGGCATAGGCGACAGCGGCGTCGGTCTTCAAACGGCAGGACCGGGGTTCAAATCCCATCCAGGTCGTCCCTCCGTAGTGAGGACTGACGAACCAACTACGTGGTATCGGCAGTCTAGTTAAGCCATTTCGATGGCCGTCATGACCTTAGAGGTCGTTAAGCCAAAAAGAAGTTGTTCTGATGTCGCTTGTCGGGTGATAAGATGGTGGCGAAGTCTGTGTCTAGTAGAAAGGTGGCTCAGTGTGCAGTGTATCCATGGCAATCGGTAAGGATGAGGCGCGTGTAAGACGCGTATGACCGATACGAAGGCGGGAAAGGACTCGAAGATGACTATTGAGTTGGTGAATCGGATGGCATCGCGGCGTGAAAGGATGTTTTGTGATTCGGCTGGACGGAGTTGGCAAGCTGGTCGGTTTTCTCGTTCCCGTGAATTCCGGAATGACCCGGCATCCAACAGAAAACGATTTCAGGAGAGGAAGAGATATCGTCAAGGTGCTGTATGTGATGGTCTTTGCAGATTCTACGGTTACTTTTCTAGGGCGGTCAACATACTGGTACTGTCGCTGAAGATGACGTTGGGTTTGTCGATGCGGAGTTCTTAATCGGCGGGAAGTTAGGAACTAATGTAGGATATTTTTGGTGCCGCTCATGAGAGTTTAGGAAAGATGATTGGAACGGTGTTAGAATGGAACTGGAGATCGAGTTGTTTTGAACCTGATGTGGTTCTTTGGTGTTCTTCACTAGTCTTCTACGCCTTATGCCCCAGCTCTTCTACTCTGTACAAATAGCTCTAAAGGTCCTTTTTTCAGAGATATTATTGAAGCAAGTTTTGGAGTCTAATTTACCATACCTAGGCCTTATATTTTTCTCATCCTGGATGTTGAAGCTTATTCTATATCCTGGCCATCAATAAACTTTTATCCTCAACAGACTGCTTAATGACCAATGAAATCATTATACCCTCTTGTTTACCCCTCACGTTGATACAGAGAGACAAACACGAACACGCTACTAAACAGTTACTAATGGGATACTATTTTATGGTTGTTTTCTTCCAGATGATTGCCTCTTAATGAACTAAAGAAAGGACGAGCAAACATCGAACCAGCGATTTGTGCCCCCAGCAAAAGCCATTTCTTTTCGAACCGTGGACACCCCGGCTACATTTCATCCGGGTGGCTCTTCGGGTTTACACATATAGCGCAAAAAAAAAACTCCAGGAGAAAAAAGAGAAGTAAGTAAGTGCGGGATAATATTTATTACCAATTGCCATCCACTACACTCTTGCTGTGCCGTGCAGGAAACAAATCCATCGCGCAGAATAATCCCATAAAACAAATCCACCAGCGAGTCGCTTTCGCACGGTTTCAGCAAGCAAGAACAGGAAGAAATGTTGGAATTCGGACGCAACTAAAAAAAGTGTGTACACATACGAGAAATCCTTTCTCCACATACACACACACAAGGTACATGGATCGGTCCAAAGCTACTTTTTGTTGTTGAAATCATAAGATTTGTTTGCTTTTATCGATGAGAAAATGGGTTTCACAGAAAGCTCTACTTCGTATTCGTATTTCGCTCACCTGAGGAACAGAAAAAGACTTTCACACACATACACCCTTTCGTTCGCAGTCAAATGCAGGGGATGAAAAAAATAAAATAAAAAAGAAGGAAAATAATAAAACCCAGCGAACCTTCAGCGAGACGCGCTCTTTTAACGACAAAAGCGAGGAAAAGTAAACATAAAATAATAATAAAAAATTATCCTCATTTTGCGTGGAATGCATGTTTCGCGCGACCACCCGATCGGTGGGATGCGGGCTAGAATTGGAATGTGTGTGTGTGTGTGTGGTATTGATGGGGATAGGAGTAGGGGTTAGGTAGGTGGAGAGCATCTCCCCTTGGTTACCTTTTAATGGTGTTTTTTAGTACGCGCTCGGCAATGGATTCACGATCGCCGCGCGCACTCACTGATCGATCGACCGTTTGCTTCCCGAGGTTCGTACCCTACGTATGCCGGTGTGGTGTGTTGTGCCTCCGGTTCGTCGTACAAACGTTTCGGATGCTGTACAGTTCGCTGGGGTGACCTCACCCCCGGTGGTACTAAAGGACACGCTTAGTGCCGTGTAGGAGAATATCTCGATACGTTTCGCGGGCTGGTTCTTGCCCTCGTTCGTACGAAATGGTAGAAAGCTTTCGCAGGTCGTATGCATTGTGCGTCCTTGTGCGGTTCTAGCATCCGAAACCGTTTCCCATTCGTAAAGATCACTTGCCCGCGATCCGAGCAGGCGATAAGGCAGCGTCTTGTCTTGATCGGGAAGCAAACGACGCCAGCTTTCGGACGGAAGATCAGGAGGTGAATGCATGCGCAAGATCATGGACGATTTGCCGAGTGTGTGTGTGTGTGTGAGAGTTCGATTGGGTTCGATCAATGCACGGGGAGTGCATGCGTAAATTGATTACGGTGTATTATTTATTTAGTGGCTCGGTTAAAGGGCGCTCTTGTACTGAGGGGCGAGTAGGCGAGCGGACGCTCGGTCGTGCAAGAACAAAGGGGCAGTGTTCGAAGATTGCTTTGGAGTGAAGGTTCCTGAGCATTAACAACAAACTGCAACAATTAGCATCACAAGCAAACAGACGAGCTTCTTACTGGCAATAAAACTATCAATTACATGGTCAGCACGGGTATAATGACGCTGGGTAAGATGGTAATTTGATATTTTGTGTATAAAATGAAGATAGTTTGTTGAAAGTATATGTAAATATTGATCTTTTAGGATGTTGTTTTGTTAACATGATTAACAAAATTCTGTAATATGTTAACAGAAAACCCCAACAAAAAACCATGAAGTAAATGAATCAAAATCTGATAACTTGTTCTGGATTTTGCATACTTTCGGCCATGTTGAAAATAGCGCAATTTAGATAAATTCGTCAGCAATTATGACTCTGGAGCTCCTAATTGATTTGCCTATGCAATATTGCGTCTTCGGTAAGCTGCATCGAACGCACTGCCACTATCCAAGCTATTAAATCAATTTGGATGTAATTAAATCGGCAACGCTATCGTGACACCTCGCTTGCATAACATGCGTTCGCATTGCTTCCTCAACATCCGGTCATCCAGCCGGTGGCAAATAGTTTTGGTTACGGAACCCATTCCAGGTGTATGCATCATCCCTTATGTACGCGCCAGTCAAGTGACGTGAAGTGTTGACAAGGTTCGACCGTTGATTGCGTTCCGTTTAAGGTGCGCCAACAGTGCAACACCATCGAAAGTGTCCGGCCCTTAATAGAGCCGGCTTTATAAGGATACGCCGTATGAAATTTGCACACACGCCAGCTCGGGTCGTCAAACAGCGCGACTGCAACTGACACAGCTGTCAATCAGGTCCGGTGGGGAGGTGGGACACCAAACCTGAGAGAGGTGTTGAACGTGCGTTCCGGATTGTTGAACGTTGAAAAACGTAACCGCGATATGGAGTGTTAATAGGTTGAGGCATTTGGGAAGCAGAAATTCTTTGTATGAAGCATACAGAGTAGTGAAATGATTCTTCGCATAATAGGCGCTATTTTGGTTAAGATTTAAGCGGCACAATATGGCATTAGACTTTGCGGACTGCGGAATTAATTTGCTCCAAAACTTTGCAGGACCAAAAAACAAAAAATTGCTCCATTCCAATAGGTGAAACTGTCACGAACGCGCCCGGCACACCAGACATGGGACATTATCATCCCACCAAGATCTGAAAGCTATTCATCTTGTCTTTCCCTCCCCACAAAGCCTGCGCGCAAGGACCGGTGTCGCGAACGGATAAATCACGCTCCGCGAAGAGGTAAAGAGCGCGCGAGTTCCCATAGTCGTCCAGAAGGTGTTCGCTGCATACAGGTTGCAACCACGGTTCGGGTGGGGATATCCGGGATGATTAAAACATTTTTGCATCGGAGACCCGGCTGGAAGTCATTGTCAAGATTTTGTGCAAACATTGGTCCCCCAACTGCTGGCGTCTTGGGGCCGAGGTTGGCCTTTTTTATATTCTTGTCCTTTCTACGTTCCTTTCATACCTTCATACCGGTGCACTCGAGCGAAACGCCGACGAGCCGATCTTGGTGACCAAGATTTTCTGGACGACGTCGCCGTGGCGTTGGCTTAAGCGTGGAATGTGTTCGAGCCTTTCTTAGTGCAGAGCAGAAGTTGGCATTTTTGTTCGTTTCTTCGGTATGACTTTTTTTCTTCTGATTTGCTTTTTGGCCATTCCGAAACCGGTTGCGGGTCTTTCGAACGATTCAGCGAGGATCGGCGAGGTCGGATTGATCTGACCGCGGGTGCTACTCGCTGATCTGCATTTTATATCGCTTGGCAAGTGGGAGTTTTGGTGAACAGTACCAGCAAAGGTTAGTTAACCTTGGGAGAGCAACTCCAGGACAGTTACCGATGACGATTGACATTCTTTCGAAGTTTGGTTCCTTGAAAATTATTATCTTTCTCGAACTGCTGGTACTTGGTGGCGCTGGCAAAGGATGCAAACGACGCTCTTGTGCCATTCATTTTGTGTCGTTTCTTAACGCTTTTTCATGTTCGTTCGTCTGTTCTTAGTTGGTTTAAAATGGGTTTTCCTATTCACTTTGAAGCTTTATTCGGGAAAAATATACAGCAAGTGTTTCTGCAAGAGTATGGAAGCATGTTAGTGCAATTGGAACTTGTGTCGTAGATATTGCGAGAATCGAGAGATCTCTTGCAAAAATTTGGAAAGATGGCTAAAGATGCACGAATAAAACTTTTGAGTTTGAGCACATTAATCGGTGTGGAGCGATTAAGAACGACGGTGTCGAATGCAAGGAGGGAAGCAAATTTGGAATTAATCTTGACAATAATTCTTCCTTCGTTCACTGATCGCGATGCGTCCCGGATCGGATGCAGGATTGACAGTTAGCGGAACCGTGAGCCTGCTTGCAAGGCTCAAGGGGCGGCACTCGGTGCTGGTGGTTGTCAATTTATTTTGATTTATCATGAAATTAAGAACAGACTCGATGGATTGTGGCAAAAGTCGACGATAAGGTGGATGTCCTGTTGCTGCAGAAAAGCTATCTCGACGATTCCTTCGACGGGGACCAGCAATCGGCTAAATCTTGCTCGTTAACTTTACTCTCACCTCAAGCATTGTGAGATGTGTTCGCTACAAAGAAGAGAAGTTTGGAGCTATCAAAATGAAATATATCTTGGGGAGATTAAAGGAAAAAAACAAAAAAAAAAAAACGATGGAGGGAATTTGAAATGCACACAACCGTGGGAATTTGTCATCGGAGAAGTGTATTGAGAGTGGCATTGAGAGCGGGACATTCAGTTCAGTTTCCCCTTGGGAATGATGAGGAATGAATGTAACACGCCAGCGGAGAAGCACGGGAAAGAAAGAATCTCTCGACAAACTCTGCCCTGGCCTGCCTAAACGATAATTCATTTCCGTCCGAACTGGAATGTTAATTTGCACGCGCGTTTCTGCGAACTTTGAAAAGAAAGTTCAGCTCAGCGGCGGTGTAAGCGTGGACAGGCGGTGGGAAGGAGTGGAGCAAAAGTTTTGGTACGGAACGAATAGCCGTGGGGATCTCGCGGGAAGGCCTACCCACTTGAGCCAATGAAATTGGATAAGGAGAGGGAAGCCCTTAAGAAATGGACCCGCTCCAGGGATGTTTTTCTCGCGATTCCTGCCCGTGTGCACTTTTGTAATGAAGATGGATGGGAAAATTGGTGCATGATATAGGAACGCAATCCACGCATCGAATGGCCATGGGATGGTGGTGGTGAGCTTAAAGCTCTGGGTGAGGGTGAGTGTTAAAAATTTAGACCTTGCACCTTGCAAACGGCGGTACGGTGTCAGTTTGGGATAAATTTTCCCGGCCATGGTACACTTGCTGGTATGTGGAAATTCAATCCTTAGTTCCTGGAGGGCAAGAGGCAGCATGGGTGCCTTGGTTCTTGGAGGGCAAGAGGCAGCATGGGTGCTTCTGCGAGGCAGCCTCTTTACGAACATCCCTCCTGTCATCATTACCAAAGCCCTTCACCTCGTTTAGACAAGTGTTTAAAAGGGGTTGGCAGAAGAGCAGGAGAAGCCGGAAAGGCAAAACAGCCACTCCATGATGGTTAGATCGTCGTTGGGCCTGAAGCAGGGTGGTGGTGGCAAACCGTAACTGACCCCGATTGCTGCCCAGCTTGCAGTGGGAAGGCATGAGAAGGCATAAATCTGGTGCAGACGCGCTCTCGGACGTAATCCGTTGCATTCGGTCGGTTTGGTGTGTGCCTATCGGTGGTGCCCGCTTTCCACATTTCGACGCCATGAATCAGCGAACTTTTGCCACCGGGAGATTAGACCGGGTGGGCTAGGGTGGTACCGATTGAATCGGTTTGCAGTCTTGGTTGCATCGAATGCGAATTCCATTATCTTTTTATTCCTGGCCTGGCAGTTCGAGACTGGTGCTGCAGCGCTACACACAGTGCCCACCTACCAGTTGCCAGAAGGAATGTGCTTTACGACCCAACTGATGCTGCTGCTGTTGCTACCGGTGTGCACGGATCAAGGTTTTCCCTGTTACCAAATGCCAGTTAAATCATGGGTAAAATTCTGCACAGCAAAACAGAAATAAAAACTCGCCCTCAACCATCGTAATGTGGTTGCAGGGCATTGGTAGCCCGCGAAAAGCCTTAAAGTGAACGAGAGAAACGAAAAAAAGGGCTCCAAATCAGTGCCCGAAAGAGGTCTAGCAAAAAAGAAGGTGGTGAGTTTACGATTGTGGGCCGTTGGTGTAGTGGCATTGAAAAATCTCAATACGTGTAAAACGCTAAACTGGCAGTGATGCAGCCCTGATGAGCAAAGGCATGGGGAAATAAAAATTAAAACTAAACCAAACACCGACCGAGGAAGTAGGTGGATATGTCGCATTGCGCTTGCCGTGTTAGTGCAGCGACTGGCGCATAGACTCGTTTCGATGCTTTTTTTTTGGGAGGGAGGATATGTTTGCTTCACCTTGTTTGGGTTGTGTTTATTTACTCCGTTGGTTGTAACAACAAGGGAGTTACGTGGTATACTGTGGAATCATCGTGCGAAGGGAGTTGTTTTGATAAACGATTGTCCGACTCCCTGAAATGTATGCAATCCGCGTGAGAGATAGGCTCATAGTGCTCGGGAAAGTTATTTTTTCATTATATTGATGCTATTACTTAAAGTACTTTAGATTAGACTAAACTAAAGTACGTGTAATATAGGTAAAAATGTCTGGATTATGCCAAAAAAATCTCTTGAGTTCCTAGAATCCAGATCAGTCCTAGGATGCATTGATAAAAATTTCCGAAAAATCTGCTTTCCTTGATTCAATGCTGTAATTTGCCATGAGATGGATGTATTTAAAGCTAGAAAAATTTAACTTTAGGAGCGTTGTTGAATTTTTAATACTTGTGAAGATTGGACGACTCGTCGAGGCGTTGACTTAAGTGTGGAATTCAGGATTCGTTGCATGCCTTCACACACTTGTCTAATCCGACCAACGAGCTCGCTGTGTTTCTCTACTCCACAAGCCGAACGGGTTGATGACGAACACCAACCTGGTTGAGGCATTAGTCCGTCACCTTATTCACGTATTTTCCGACCATTGTAATCTTCCGACTATTGATATCTTAAGGGTTCATTCTTCGTCTCCAAACGCCCTGCCCGCACACAAAGATAGTCCTTCAGACACGCCGTTCGAAAATGGCGTGGGCTTTGGCATCCTCTGTTAGCATAGTCCAGGACTCTTACCCCTAAATGACCAGGCGTGTCAGTGAGCAAAATAACGTGCCTTTCGTGTGTTACTGAAGTCTTCTAGATCAGAAGAGTTAGTGGAACCCGTAGTAGACATTGTTTCCCTGAACAATTCGCCTTCGGATTTCGCTTCTTAAGTTGTTGTCGGAAGTTACGATCGTACAAAGGTAGCAGAACTCCCATCACTCAGTGGAATTTTCCAAATAGCTAGTAGATTATTGCAAGATTCATGCGGAACTTTGCAATCATAAAGTAAAATCTTTCTTTTATTAAGGGGAAATTTGCAACTCGACTGTGTGAGCGTTTAAACCCCTGTTCCCTGTTGACTTTAATTGGATGATTGATTAGTGACCAAAAGGACCTTAACTGAAAAGACAATTCACGGGTCAGTCATTCCTTTGCACGCGAGGTGGAAACAATTTTGCGATAGAATGATGTCAATTCATTCAAGCACTAAAAAGTTTAAAAAAATGTGTCTATTTTCATGATGAAAATAATCGTTCATTTAAAATGAAATCTCATTTCGCCTTTCAACACGTCACCCAACAAAATGAACCCTCAGGTTAATTACTGTTTGTTTCCCGATCAATTTCCCCAAACTCCAACGATTCGTTATCATTGTTCCCCAATGATACGCCTAATAGAGCTTCGATAGAGTATGCACCTTCGGCACCTGCCTTCTAGGCCTCTTAAAAATCCGTCCACCCGTCCCCCAAACGATGGCGGCGTGAGGAAAGTCCGATGAAAAATGCTCAATAAATTATCCTGCCCCAAGCCCAAGCTCCTCAGCGTCCATTACCATGAAGCGACGACGATCGATTCCTCACCGGTGACTTTGTTAATTTGATTTCGTTTCTTGTTGCTTTATTATTTTCTCTGTCATTTATTTTCCCGCAGTTTTTTTGTTTGCGCCTGTCCTGTCTGGTCGCAAATATAATACACCCCGACAAGTGGTTCCGTTTGTTGTTGTTTTTTTTTGTTCGTAGATTGTTTCGTTAGGGAACGCCAGGATGAGAAACAAGACGCAACACGATTGGGTTGACGCGCGCCGATTGGTGGGTCATAAAACATTTGCCCGATCTGCTGTGCAACCTCGGCGATTCACGCTCTTTTTCGGAGGACTGTTCAACAACGAAAAATTTGATTCTGTCGAGTGCAAAAAAGGAAGCAGAGGAAGAAAAAAACACGCTATAATCCTCACACAAATAAAACAGTCTCAAGAGCGCCAGATCATTCTCGTCGCGGAGCACACAAACACATTCCGCAGCAACAGGTTGTATGATGGAGGCCCGGCAAGAAAACGGGGAACAATTTGAGAGCGAGTAGAAGAAGTTGTGTCCAATCGATTTGCATAAATAAATATTGTAATTTAAATTTTATCAATTTATTATTCCCCTCCACTTACATCGCTCTGCTCCTGCTCGCCCCACACTCATCTCCACCAACCGGCTTAAAAATGACAACTGGTGGAGGCAATTTTCGACTCTTTTCGCTTTTGTCCACCCAGACGCAGGCTAGGCATCATCATCTAATATAACATTTTTTTCTTCCTTCCATGATGCCCCTCTCTGTCGCCAATCTCTTCCGCTCCAAACATCCGGGACACTCTCCGGGTCCTCGTATCATACAGGGGTTTTGGGCCATTCGAGGTCGGTTTTAAACTGCTTTTCGCGGGCGACTAATGTGTTCCCCTGTGTGCCTATTTTTAGCGGATGTGCTGGACGGGTCCGCGACGGTTAACCATTATCGATTCTGGTGGAGTGGAAAAAAGGCCACCTGAAACACGATTAGTCACACAAAAGTCGAGATAGGAGAGGACGGCTTCTCACGCCGGTGCGTCCGTGAGTCACGGTTACGGGATGCTTCTTGAGATATTGAGGTTGTTGTTGTTCTGTGCTGGCCATTTGATCGGTGATCGCTGCACCTAAATTAGGCTTCATCTGCGTGTGCCAGGACAGCACACGCGATAGGGGGAAATTATTATCGCTTGTTTGTGGCAGGCTTCTATCATCGCGGTTGCGGTTTTGAAACTTGAGTTTTTGATGTATGTATGTGCGCATTTTTTTTTTGTACCAAAATCAGCTTCATCAAGTTTCGTTTTAGGAGCTTTCATTCATTTTTTTGTGTGCTGTTGTTTTCGGTTACACTTGACGGACGCTTCTAACCAGTCGTTTCCTGTGCCGCTAGAGCCTGTGGTGCGCGTTTGGACCCGTTTAGCGATGCTGACGATGGTTCTACTCATTTATTATCATGTTTTGGCAATCGGGGTGGGATTGACTTCGTTTTTTTGGAGTTGAAGGCGATCATGTATTTAGTTTGTGAGAATATTTAGAGAAAGCGCGAAAGAGAGAGAGAGAGAGAGAGAGAGAGAGAGAAATCATCCCCTAAATGATCAGCATACAAAAGATCAAGTGATCATTACCTCATGGAACCTCATTTTTTGTTATCGATATTGAGTAACTCGTTTTTTTTGAAGCTTTCGGTGAGGTATAAGATTTCTCTTCACGTAATCGAGATATGTGCTACGAGACAACTTTGCTGTGTGTGTGTTTGGAATGGCCAGAACTCCACACCCTGTTGTACACTCCACCCTCACTGGTCACTGGGCAGGTGTGCATAAACTAATACGAAGCAGCGAAAATAATAATCGGCCAGGCGCTCTTGTGGTGTGCTCTGTGTGGCTTCGTGGCCCTCATCCAGCGAACGGAACAGACCAAAATCAATTAACATTCCGTGAGAATGCCAATGAATTGCTGCTAATGATGGCCAATGCGTTCTCTTTCTCTCTCCCTCTATCAATGGTTGGCGGTGGTGGTTCGGAGGGAGCGTTTATGTTTTTATGATTATTTCCATCGTACACCGCATGCCGCTCGGTCGTACCGTCCGCTTATCCGCGTGTTATCGTCCTAAATCGAATCCGATCCGAAAGGATACACAATGGGCAAAGTGTGGTCCGTTTTTTTTTTTGGGTTGGTCGAAAGACTCAAACGCGTTTCTTGTTGCCCTCTCACCGACTTTGTTGTGCTTGGAATATCTTACTGGCTATAAAGCGTTGGAGGTCGCGAAGGTACAGTCTGTAAGACTGAAGCAAGTCGTATGGTTTCACCCGTGTGGTTTGATTCTGGGCGGTCGATGAAATTGGTTGGACGGGTAGTTGCCTGCCTTGCACTGAGGCTACCCCAGCGAGATTGCAGGGAGTGGCCTTATTCTGTATCGGCGTGTATGTGTGGTTGTGCGTTTTGCCTCGATCTGGAATCAGATTCCAACACCGGTTTGATTAGATTGGCCCCTGATTGTTTGGGATGATTAATTCGCGTCCTTTGGTATGGGAGGAAACGTCAAAATTAGATCAGGCAAACAGTCGGACGGACCAGTGTCGTGTGGCGGCCGGTTCCCGAAGGGTTCTGCTTACTTTTCGTCTTTGTCGATCGACGCTCATTAATTCGATTGGGCTAATCTTTACACATTGTCTTGTCGTTGGCATTTCGAAACGGATAAGTTTTTTTTTCGTGTGGATTGAAGAATAATAGGTTGTGTAAGGACTTTCTAATGTTCTGTTGAGAAGCGCTTTGATAGTTTTCTTACTTACTTACTTATCAGGCGCTACAACCGCTTTGCGGTCTTCGCCTCCCCCAGCAGAGTCCGGAACTGCTCACGGTCCCGCGCCGTTGTCCGCAAATCCGTTATCTCAGCCTTGATGGCGGATGATTCCACGCCACCCTCCCACCTCAATTTGGTCCTACCATGCCCGGATACCATGCTCTGTCCGTGTGGACTGCATAAAAGGATTTTCTGAGCTGGGTCATCGGGTGCCTAATTCGCTACTCGACGGTGAGGTCGTCGTACAGCTCGTCGTTGTCCTTCCACACATACGGGGACAACGATCCTTCTGAGCATCTTCCTCTCGAACGCGACTACGAGGACTTCGCCTGTTTTGAACAGGGTCTAAAGGACTATAAAGGTACGATACAGTCCCAGCTTCGACCATCGCGACAGATTTTTTGAGGTGAGAGGTTTCCCCAGGCTTTAGAATGACCAGCTGGCTACCAGCATCCTGTGCTGACTTTTGACCCGCGATAGGTGACGTTTTGGACGACTTCAAATTTGCGATCACCAATCCTATCACATCACCCCCACGCAGCTCCGGATTTCTTAGTAGGGCCGCTGATGGTGCCACAGACCAATGACGTCTATATCATCAGCGTATGCCAGGATCTGGGTTAACTTAAAGAAGATGGTTCCCGAAGTCTCCACCTCCGAGTCACGGATGGGCCTCTCTAGCGCCAAATTGAGACAGCGCCATGACAATCATCCGAAGACGTCAATAGCGCGCCGAACGAGTCAAAAGCATGCTCGATCGATTCTATAACGCGCTGAATGTGTCAATAAAACCAGCGACAACCCTGTAAATGGCAATAATATTTAGAGTAATATTTTTTTTTGTATTTTGAAGGTTTTGATCCGACCTGAATTATAAAGAGCTCTATTCGCATTTTTTAAGAATAAGCATCAAAAAGCATAGGGAAACATTCTTTCCTCAACCATTAGTTTCTGAGATCGATATCGTACGATTCAATTCTTTTTATTTTAGCAATTCTTGTTGCTAGCGCCTAGAGGTATGCAATTGGTTTTTATTTCTCTGTTCAAATGTGCATTCTACTTTCTATTTCCGTGTATAAAGTTTGTTATATTAGAACAAAGTATATATGCAAAGCTCGAAGTAGCAATGCAAATGTTCATGCTTGTCCTATTTGCCTTTAGAAAAAATCAAAAATCATTTTTTAGAGAACTTGTAGTACTCTCTAGGGAGACGGCTGTCCCTTGATTCAGCGATACAGATGTGTGGAAGAGAAGATAAAATTGACAACTCCTGCATGATAAAGACTGTGACAAATTTAATTTTTCACTGAAGTAGGGTTAAAGAACCGAGTTTCTAAAAAATAGCTCACTTCTACCAACGGATCGAGCCATCTTGATTAAGTAGTAAAAGTGTTTCGTAAAGTAGCTTGCATAGTTCCATGGACGGTTTAATTGTCCAACGTATCGAAAGTATTGCAAACAATTCAGAAATATAGCCAATAAGCCAGAAACAGTATATTTTTTCTTTATGTGGCTTAATTCGATTGACTTATTTAAGCTTAAAAAAGTAGGTTTTTATAGCGACTTTACTACACGTTCTTCATTGAACGAAAAGCGGCGTTCTGCTGAACAACACAGACAACTTAGCACAACTGATGAGGAGAAGATTTCACGTATAAAGAGCACTTTATTTACTGGTTATCCTTACTTCTTTACCACTAGCTTTTTATTTAGGTACAATTCCACGTAGAATGAATGTATTTCTTTTTATCGCTGAGAGTTGATAGCTTTGCAAACTCTTCCGAAAGCAACCCAGCAATCCACCAGAGCCAATTGCTGACCTCGAAACTATTCGCATACATGCGTCACTGCACGACCGAAACGGTAATGATGATGAAACTACGCAGCCCTAGACTTTTACCCAGATTTTTCCCGTCCGTCCTCCCGGATGACGGCCACACCGCAAAGAGCACCACAAAAAAAAGCATAATTACCAGCGTACTTCGTTTTACGGTTCGATTATGAGGCGTAAAATGAAGTGAGCCGCAAATCGTGGCAGATTTGTCATCATCTTCACATGATCGGCAGCGTGCCCGTGATGTGAGAGAGGAGGGTGAAACAAGAAAGAAAAAAAAAAAAGGAACAAGCCAATTCAAGTGCTTCGTCGTGGGCAAATGTTAATGCAAACCTATTTAACGTTCGGTCTTACGGTGGTGCGTCATGTTTGCCCAGTGGAATGCCCCGTTAAGGGTTACGATTTTTCATCATCCAACGCCCGCTTTCGCATTCAATCGTTACCCGATCGTTGGACCTGGCATGGTGGCCGCTCCTCCATCCGCGAGTCCAAGGGTCCAAGAGCGGCCCAATGCTTTTCATCTAATGATTCGTGTCTAATGTGATCGTTTAGAATGTTTCGTGCTGTTTTTTTTTTTTTTGTTGCTGCACTCTCTCTACGATCACTATGCTCGTGTATGCGCGTGTGTCCGAACGTTTTACCTCCCGAAGTACAATTGTCGCAATTCGTGCTATGATGAAGAGCACTCCCAAGAGCGCCCACTGACATACCGAAGGCGGGCAATAGATGATAAATTTAAAGAAGGTTAAAATGTGCAGTAATTAAACATTCGATACGGTGCCCTCCACACCGAACTCCGCTCCAGCCCGTCCTGTCCTGGATACATCATTAAGATTGATTAAAAAAAAAAACAAAACAACAACCCCAGAATGGATCGTGGTCAAGATCGTGGTGATCAATTTTATGAATGTGCTTTTTTAGGAAATTGGCAATCGTTCATCGTCGGGATAGTCGGGCGAACCTCTTCGGTGTGGCGTGTGTGTGTGTGTGTGAGAGTGGGTTCCATTACGAAGCGTGTCGATGGGACGCGGCTGTTTGGTTGATTGATTCTCGAACCATTATCTTTAGCACCGTATTAACCCCGGCTGTGGAATGTGTAGGTCGGCGCGATGAGGTATCGTTGGTAGAAGCTTGTAGCTCCAACATAAATCGATCATCTAAGATGTGGAAACTCGGGACTGGGTAAAAAAAATGTGATCGCCAGGGTTGAATGTAATGTGATCAACTATTTGAGGCAGAATTTTATGTTGCAATGTGTAACCGGTAGGCACCTGCTAACGACACATCAAATTTCGTCGCAGGGTTGATTAAATCATGTCCCGAAACATAATTTATTCGACCAACCCGAGCATTTTGTCGTGCAGCTGTGCGTTGCTAATACTGATACTGATGTTGTAAATTAATTTATTGGAGCATCATTTGAATAAAGGTTTGTAGCAGTGATATGCACAAAAGTAGGGGAAATTAATTCACTTTGCACCCAACCCGTTTCGACTTATCAATACACGCGTGTCAACGATAAGGTGCTCTTTCCACACTTAAGCCATAATCTAGCGTTTCGCTTTTACTGAAAAGGGATCATCGGTGGTCGTTAATCTAAAATTAAAATAATTTGAAACCCATTTCACATGTGTCTGCGCTGCAGCTGGCAGCGTACAGACTGGGTTGCTGTTGGGAACTCAAATATGCTGACACAGAGCGAAAAAAAAAAACCACTGCATAAAGAAACGGAGACACATATCACCACGGGAAGGAAACCTCGGCAAACACATCCGCCTCTCATTGACGAGATTGTGGTTTATGGTTTTCAAAACATTGTCGTAAAAATTATGTTTTTCTTTCGTGTTTTGCCGCCTCGGACTCGCGGGAGCGGTAGAATCCGGCAAGAGAAGTAAAATAATTTTCACACAAACGCCTCTTCTCGGTTGCTTTTTGATCGACTCGTAATCTATGCTGGTCACGTTGCCGAAATGAACGATGAAACAAGGGAACAGATTATGGCTTCATAAGGAATAATAAACGTTGTTCCATAAATTTTTACAGCCCCGTGAGTCGATGGACGAGTATTCAAACGGGCATCGGGTAGGTTTTCTTTGCCGTGCTGTATAATTCGATGAAATTTTTAATTACAAACTACCCTTCAGTTGGGTAATAGAATTCGTCAAATGATTGATTGCTTCGGTTGCTATCAGTTGCTATCAGTGACCATCAATTCTGGGTCTATTTTTATAATGAACTATTTATAAGTGATCGGATTCTACCCTTAGTTTAGTAACGAATCTCCCCAATTTTTCATGAAGTATAGCTACTACACCTGTTTCATTCCCTATTTTCAAATCAAAACACCTCAACAGTCCAATCGGGGACTCGGTTCCCCCCCACCCCTCGGTCAGGAAAACGATTAAGTCATCCAATCAATCAAACACCAATCATTCACGCACACGGATCCGTCATTGAATCCGCAATCTCGTACGAGCACGTAATTATCATTGCTTATTTGATTGTAAGCACCAACCGAACTACCAGTGCCTGGCTTATGCTTTAGATCTACCAGAAAATCATTCATCGATCACAGTCAATTAAGCTACGGTGGTGCGTTCGCTCGATGAGGTTTTGTGTAATCAAACCATATTTCCTGCCGAGAGAGCACAGGAACGGGTGTGTGAGCGCGCGCGCGCACACCCGATAAACATAAGCTATCCGCGAGGTGTTTGTTTATTTTAGGCAGTGCGGCGAACGGTTTAAATATTGAGATCAAATAAACGTAGTGAACCGAGCTGATGAAAAAATGCTTACTTTCTCACGCTTTTCGAACCACAAGCACACCAATTTATCAGCAAAACAGCGTTTAGAACGCCGGTAGAGAACCGGAAGGAAGAACCTGATCTCTAGAAGCGCTTAATTTACGACGATCGACGACGAGGACTCGAGACGGGGTTTTAGATGGAGGGAAGGGTGCGTGTGGGGTGTGTTTTTATTTGAGATAAATTATCTACGATTAAACAAACGTCGAGGATCACGGGGCGAGCGATTGCCGAGGTTCGGTGTTGGTGATAGGATCGGCCAGCAATCGTAAGACGTTGGGCAAATATATTTGACATGCGTCAACAGTTCAACTTCTAGCGTTCCAAGAGATTTCCAAGAATTTGTGGTTTGAAATGTTCCAAAGATTAGTCCCAGCAATAAACGATCGAACCCGGCATGAGGTTGGCCAGTTTTTGTGAGTAAATGATAACTGAAACAGCTAACGTTAAAATTCCAAGATCTTGTGGCGATTTTTTCGAAACCATTGGAAGTTACGGTCCACCGACAACGAAGCAAGATCGAAAACAAATAAGTGTTCGAATCGGAGCACTGTTCCGATGCCCAGACAAAAGATTAATAGCCGTTTTTTCCTAATCACACAGTCCGTTGTTTTTGAAGCGCCTAGACACATGTCAGAGACATTGGTTTTTGGACAGTGGCGGTCTGGGTTTGTTTCCTTTCCTACGTTCCATCTTTCTAGCTCGAAGCCCTTCCACAGGGTCTTTCGTGCTAATACAGTTTCGAAATCTAACAGCTCATCAACAGCTTGCCACTGACAGGCGCGAGAGCTGCTAGGAATACAAGGCGTCCAAGAGTTTCCATGGGAAGGGAGGAGGGGGGGGGGGGGAGCACCCGTCTGAGACAACCCGTGACGATGTGATTAATCTATCATCAATCAAGTTCCGACCACGTCAAGATGTGGGAATCCATCCATCCTGATTTCGATCCATTTCTTTTAATCGTTCCAAATGGTTCATCGGTGAAGTTTATAAACTGCAGCGTAATGGTTCGTGGTTGTGCATTCCTTTGGGAAAAATGAAGATCCTTTTAGAAAGCGTATTGTCTAGAGAAGCGTTAGTTTTGAGGAGAAGCTTGGCAGTGAGTTGAGTGTCTGCTCAATTTAAAAGTTCGATATGAATCATTTGGGTAAACATTTGGGCAATTACTTTGATGTGTAAGAAGAGGAATCCTTACCAAATCCCTGGTACAACATTTGATCCAATGGTCACGAAGGGAACGCTTGAGGTTATTTTGCTGACCACATAGAACGTACCAGCACGCAACTTGTTATTCGATCCTTACCAGCGGAACTCCAATATATCACTACCAATAAATATTCAACCTTCCTTGTAGACATTTTGAGGTTACGCTTTGTGTCGACTAGCACGGGGAAGGGTTATCACAGGATATTATGGTTAATCGAAACATACCCGGTCTAATGAAGCCTTGCATCTGTTTTTTTCTTCTTCTCTTTTTCCCAGTTGATATGCTGTAAAGAAGTTATAAACGAACAACAACAGCAACAACAAAATGTGCTCCACAAACGATCGACTTTGCGAGGCTACTCTACAGCCACAATCCATAATGGCAGCTGAAGATAGAATACGTCATCTAATACACCGACATCCCGTGAGCAATCGGAGAACCCTATGCAGTACACAACAGACCCACCTGCCACTCCACTGCTGGTACAGTAGTGCAGGCCGACGGATATCGTACGGTGTGTTAGTGGTGTGCCTAGCACTGACCATTTGTTACCTTCCCATGGTGATCGGCTCACCACAGTCCTCGTACTCGCATCATTCACATCATCCTCACGGGCATCATCATCAGGCGGCGGCGTCTGCTCACGGTGGCTCGGCCAACTCGCATCACTCGGGCAGTGGATCGGCATCTCATCAGTATGGAGGCTCATCGGCCCGGTCCAGTGGAGGCAAATCGGGTGCTAGTGGTCTCGGCGTGTACATAATACGTGCGCCAGAATCGACGATCGCTCCCGCCGACGATGAGGTACTGTTTGAGTGCGAGCTAAATTTGGTTCCGGAGCAACTTGACTGGCGGTTTCGGGCACAGGGAACTGCTGGACTGCGGAAAGATTATGTTATAATCCAGAACAATGTAAGTACGGGGTCTGAGGTAGAGAGACTTGGAAATTGTTTTAGTTGACTGAATTTCTTTGCTCATATTTTAGCATCACGGGTACAACGCAAGCATCGTGGACGGTCGGTACAAGCTGCGTGTTTCGGTGAGTGAATCGACGATAGGAGAGTACCAGTGTGTGGCATGGTTTGGAGCGTCCGCCATTGCATCGATACCGGCCCGCTTGACGCTGGCAACGATCGGGCTGGAAGCGGAAGGTGTTCCAGGTCGACACGATCGCGTACCGACGACGATGCGTCGCATACAACCACAGCAGCATTTTAAGGTGTATCCTGGCAATAGTATAATCATCGATTGTGGTGAAATTGTCTCGAACCCTCCGCCGATCTGGAGCTATTACAAGTAAGTATGGGATTGCGCTAGCACAATTTAAACTACAAAGTCTAACTTCCTTTTTATCTTGCAACTTGTTTAGGGATGGTATGACGATCTATCCGAATGTGACACAGCTTCAGACAGGCCGGCGACTCATACTGCCTTCGCTAACACAGCGCGACACCGGCACGTACTGGTGTTCCGCCGTCAATTCCATCACTGGCAGTGAGGTCATTCTACCCCAGCGAACCACCGTGACAGTTGACTTCGTACCACGATCGGCACCGCGTGCCTTTACACTGCCCCAGAACGTGTCCGTACTGCCGGGCGATACGGTACTGCTTGAGTGTCCCGGTGTAGGCAATCCCGTACCTGTCCCGGCATGGACGCGAGCGAACGGTACTCTCTTAAATGGGCGTGCTCGCATCCTGGACTACGGACTTCAGCTCTCCAACGTGGATCGCGCCGATGAAGGCCAGTACTTGTGCCGACTGCAGAATGGTATTGATCCTCCGCTGTTACACTCGGTGTGGTTGACTGTGCTAGAACCACCGCGAATTGAAATCCCACCTCGATCAACGCTCACCAACGAGAGTGATAGTTTGGAGCTGGAGTGTATTGCTCGAGGATCACCTCATCCCGACATTTACTGGATGATAAATGGTGACTACACCGCATGGGATACTGTTATCCGTACGAACGGTACACGGTTGATCATACCATCGGTCGAGAAACGACACGCCGGCATCGTACAGTGTTTTGCCCGTAATTCGGTCGGTGAGGCGAGCGAAGGCAATCTGCTGCAGGTCATCCCTAAACAGATACCGGGAGGTGTCGGTACTACACCGCTCGGATCCGTGCCATCTAGTTCGAGGGCGGGCGGTGATCATTCGACCAAGCGTAAAGGTGGCAAGAAACACAAAAACTGTAAGTATGGCAAACGCCCGCCAAAGAGTCCTTTGGCCTTTTGTTGGGGAGGATTTATTATCGTATCAATCTGCTCGATCAGTTGCTGCCAGAGCGGATGGGCTGGGTCTAGTGGTGGAAACTTTTCACGCCGTGGTGGTCCTCGGTGGAGACCGCTCCAGAGCGATTGGACAGGGAGCCGACAGTTGCGAGCGATCGATATCTCGAAGCTACCTTCGGTTGGTTCTAGCCGATCGAACTCGTTGAGTATGAGCTTGAAGCGTGTGTTCGGGAGAGTGTTGGAGATCTGAGCAAATATCTGTTCGGCCATTTTGCGATAGATGGGACACTTGAGACAGTGGTCGATTCGGACGATGGCGAGCGCTTCGTCAAAGTGTTTATCGTCGCAGTAGATGAGGTTCGGATCGATGACTTTCTTTTTCGATTTAGCTCCTTTTCCTTTAGATTTAGACATGGTTGATCATGACGATAGATCCTTCTAAATTATGAAAAGTGTGATGGAGATCCTAAAATTTGAGATTATAGCGAATTTTGATGATAATTTACGATATGTTTGGTACAAATTGATACTATTAAGGAACCAATGGTAACTATGTTGGGATTAAAAACTAATCAATACTTTTTCTCTCTTTCTTATCTCTTTTCCTCTGCAGTGGTAATGATTCCGCCGTCACGTCCAAACATTACCCGCCTGACCGATGAATCGGTAATGGTGCGCTGGTCCGTACCATCCAGCGATGGCTTACCGATTCAGTTCCTCAAGGTGCAGTACCGTATGCTGGGTGATCCGGCCAAAAACATTGCTCGCACCCAGTGGATGACGGAAAACGAAGATATCCCACCGTACACACGCTCGTACGAGGTGAACAATCTCAAGGCGGATCATATGTACCGGTTCCGTATCGTCGCAGTTTACTCGAACAATGACAACAAGGAGGGAGCCGCATCTGGCAAGTTCCATCTGCAACGTGGCTCACAGCTTGGTCTCACCAAGAACCACCTGCTCGCGCCAACACTCACACGCATCGAGCCCGTCTCACAGCATGCGGTTGTGCTTCATTGGCAGTTTCCGCAACATCTACCACATCCGATTGATGGATTCTACGCGTACTACCGACCAGCAACGACAGCCGGCGAGTACTCGAAAGCCACGGTGGATGGAAGCACGGCGCGTCATTTCAAGATCGATCACCTTGAACCGGGTACGGCGTACGAGTTCAAGCTGCAATCGTTTACGGCTTCGGCTGCGTCCGACTTCAGTGCGATTCTGACCGGCAGAACGCTGAAACCACCCACTCCACCACCGACCGTACCGACGGTGATCGCGGCAGCGGAAGGACCCGACGGTAGCCAGGTCGTACCGGTCAACTATCTACTCGTGATCGGATGCGTGCTGATCGTAAGCGTGTTGATCGTGCTGTTTCTATGCTGTTGCTTTAATCGTCGCAAGAAGCGCGGCCATGGTGCTGGTAAGTGTTTACTTTCGAGCTTTGTGGGAGAAAAAGTGTGTTGTGTGTACTTCATAATCGAATTTCTACTAATTTTTTAGATGAAACAGATGCCAAGGTACACATGCCGGTCGATCAGAATGGATTCGCGAGTGCGGTCAGCAATGGTGGTCCACGGGTAGCACATCACAAAACCAGAACGAATGGCATGAACGGACGGATGAACATCACGCCCAACCCGTTGGCACAGGACGGCGATAAGGTAACGGCAAGCTTTTAATGCTTCGTACCGCTAGTGTTATGCGTTCGGTTGACACATCCCACCCTTTTTCCCTTCATTCCCATGTTGTACGTTCCCTGGTAGCTTGTAGTGGCCTCCCCTCCTCAGTAAAGTTCCTAGCTCAGGGGATTTATTCTGTCCCAATGCAATGTGAAAAAAGCGCCAGAAAGTATGCCATCAGCATGACATGAATCCTTACAAGACTTGCTTCACCTGAGCAAAGGACTTTATTTTTGAATTTGGCTAACTCCCACTAATAAATCATTGACGATAGCGAGTGCATGCCTGATTGCTTCATCCCGCCTTCTTGCCCCTTGTCCCATTACAATCCAATATGCATCCTGAATTCATAAACTCTTCTCGCACGGCTAAGCGATCGTTTGTTATCAGTTGCGATGAATGTTTTGCTTGTTTGATACGTTTTTTTTTCTTTCATATTGCGATCTTTTAATGTGTTTGCCTTGTGTTTGTTTGATGCCAATGTTTACTGAATATTTGGAGTAGCAATTTTAAAGCAAATAATGTCCATTTTTTGTTTGTTAATGTTCGATTTGATTGTATCGTTTTGTTATCGCCGTTATGTGTAGCGAACCAATTATCGTGTTTCTAGTTCCGTTTTGTAGTAAATGTGCATGCCAATTTCAACCAAACTGACTGCTAGTGTACACAGTAGTAGACGATTGTAATGAGTAGTTTTGTGCAAATGAAATTCAATTTCAAATTTCATCCGATTCAATCCACAAATCAAACAGAACCGACACATTTCAGCGGTAAAGCAAACTCGTTCGTCGCTCGGATATCGCCTACCATCGCCTTGCCGTTCGCCGTGGTGAAGGACACCCATGCTTCAGTAGATGGTTACATTCCTTTTTGCTTTCTTTCGCTCCCTGTTTCTTACATCTATATCCTCTCTCGGGTTAACAACCATTCTTTATCTAACCCCACACACCCTCAGTTGATCCGCAACGATCATGTACAAAACTATGTTTTCTCTTTCTTCTCTTTTTCTATTTGTCTGCTTCGTTTTCTTTTCCTCCTGTTACACACTATCGCTCTTTCGGAACTGTGTTGGCTATCGTGCCTTCCCCCCGCCATTCCAGCACTATCGGCGGAACTGAGTTTTTATGCGTGCTTTTCCGCATTGCGCCTAAACGTGGGCAATGCGCTTTCCTTTTTGAATCGTTTTTGGGGTAATTTCTTCCTCTTTCGCTGTGGGAAAACTGTCTCCTCTTCGGCAAGAAACACTCCCATTTCCTCTCTTTCTCACCTTCCCTTACCCCCCGCCGCCTCCGCCCACCCCCACACTCCGTCTTTCATCTGTCCCCCCAGTAGCCTGTTTGCTGTGTAGATCGATTTGCGAAGACGCGTTTTATTCTAGCTCAGAAATCAGCGTGACTGTTCTAGAATCGCACCGTGATGGAGCTGCGCTTCCTGCCCAACACGCTGGTCGAGGGTGACCAGCAGCAGCTGCAGCAGCCGCCCTCGGCTCAACAGCAACAGCAACCGATCGAGGGTGGATGGAGACGAAAGAAGCGAAACGCGACGGTACCGGATGTGCCGAAAAGCGTCGAGGCGAACGAAGGCGATGGTAGCGATGAAGGCGACGACACGAACCCAACACTAGCGACGATATCCCGAGATCCTGCCACTAATAACAATCATCAATCGATTCCCAACCAACAGCAGCAGCACCATCTGCAGCAGCAACACATCGGTGCGCCACTACCACCCTTGCATCACCCAAGCGCCGCAACGGTGGCAATGAATAGCTGTGGTATTCCGCAGCAGCAGCAACAAGAGCAGATGATGCTTGCCTCCATGCCTCACCGCCGGACGCTGGAACGGACCGCAGTGAGACCGATCCCGAACGGTGCCACCCTAGCGTACGGCATCGATCCGAAGCTAATGCTTGACGGACAACCGGCCCCTGACGGTAGACAATCGTCTATACGGCGTGCTCGTCGTGGTTCGGGTTCCGTACCCGGTAGTCCACGGATAGGTCGTGGCCCTAGCAGTGAGTTCCTTCAGCAGCAGCAGCAGCAACAGCAGCAACAGTCCGGCGTAACGGTGGCCCGATCACCGATGCCGATGCGGGCAGCCGGCATGAAACGATCGACAGCAGCCGCCACGCGGCTCGGACGGGCCGAAAACATGTCGTCGGGAAGTTTGAACAGTATTGAGGTATGAGAATGACCGTACAGCGCCGTATCGGACGGCGCTACCCTGCTGACCCGTACGGCGTCCCGCAAGCGCAGAAGGCGCGCCTTTAAGCTGCTGTACCTGGTGCGTCGCCAACGGAAGCGAGCTGGTCTCGGAAGCGAGGGACGCAGTACCGTGTCCCGGCAGGACAGTGAGCACCACTGTCACAAGCAGGCGTTCTACGAGCGGGCGAACGGGTATCGTTTGATATCCTGAGTGTCACCGTTCGAGCTGTTGCTCTCCGTACTGCATGATCTGGTGGTGAGCGTTTAGTTTCGGCTTCGTCGGGGTTTAGTAAGGGTTCCGTTTTCCGTTCAACCTTTCGCCATTTTATCCGTCCATTTGGTTTGCTGTTAGGAATGCGAATGAGCGAGAGATAGAGAGATAGAGGAAGAAGATTTATTTCGTCTGTACACACAAACCACCACCCTACAGTTCTGTACACTATAATATAGGTTTTAAAAAAGTGTTTCTGTTTAGTAGGAGGTTATTTTAATTGAAATTTAGTATACTAAGTTGTATTATGATTTCCCTCAAAAGGAAAAAAAGGGAGACGCAAAAAGACAAAAAGTCACATAACAAGAATGGGAAACCCTTTTTTGCTGTACTTAATCTCTACTTCCGTTTAGGATGTTTTTTAGTTCGAATGTACCTTTTTCTCCATTAGATAGCCGCTGCTGAGATTGCATTAAATGTAAATAGAGATAACGGGACGTAAGAGAAAGAGAGTAACAGAGAGAATAAGTAACAAAAGACACAAAGTCAGACGAATGGAGTGAACAGCGTGTGCTACTTAACCATTTACTTAACAAATATGCGTAACGACACGATCACAATCACACAATAGCAAACAATTCGGAGGATCGGCTCGAAAGCGAGGAACCTCGACTCTGAGATTCGATGCGTACACGCTTTCGAAGTAGAAATAACACACATGCAACTATTTAAATGTAACACACAGAGTTTCTATAGCAACACGAAATCGAATAATCGACTTAGATAGCATGAGAGTTCCGGAGGGAATGAAGGGCAAGATAAAAAAAAGGAGAAAGATGTTTACTGAGCTTTTACTGACTGATGGGCACTGATTAATTATTAGCTAACTAGGTATATGTAGTGGAAGATTTAGGCGGGTATCGAACGGTTAGATAAGGGGATTTCTTTCTGTCGCTACCACACATACACACAAGCACGAGAACCAGGAAAGAAGGTACCCCGTAACACAATGTGTAAATTATTTATTTAACGCTAAATCAGCAGCAGACATACAACAAGCGATAGTATTTTGTGTTTAGTGTGTCGTCGTCCTGCTGCGAACGTAAACTACATATATTCCAGACGGGTTTTTTTTTTTTGTAAGCTTGGAAAGCTCGAATATGCACACTTCGTCCGTGTAGTTGCTGTGGCGTGTGCCGGTGTGTGTAGGGAAAAGGGCCAAAACGAAGCTGTTTGGTGTGCCATCCGGTGCAGCCAACTAGCTGTGTTGTTTGTTGTTGTGTAATATTGTTTCAATCTTGAAATGTTTAACTGTCCCGTGTCGAATGTATCTGTATTGTACATAGAATTCAAATTGAGAGAACGCAGGAACCCGGGGGATATTGAAAATGGCCGTCTACTACTTATAGTGCAACCTAACACGTAGGGCAAACAATGCGAATCGTAAATTCCAATGGCTGTCTGTTTATTTTAAATTCTGGTGCAACCGTTAAACCCACTGACCGTTTGGCTGGCGGGTGCACTTATCTGTACAACGATTGCTTGTTTCCTTAGCAAATGTGTCAATAGTGGAAAACACGCGCTATCACAGAAGAAAAACATTGTAAGCAGGTAACATTTTCTTTCCATTAAACAGAAAGAACAGCGAAAATCGAAACCGAAAGAGTTGTGTCGTTTTTTATGGTTCCGAAAGAATGTTAATAGTAAAATTAAATTAAATTATTCAGAGCTTCACGTGTACCGATAGTGCACTAAAAATATGTGGCGATTTATGACCGTAATCCGCCTGTTATTACACCACAGGGCGTAAAGCATTAAGTTCACCACCATATGGTGGTGAACTGTCAGCAAAAGCTTCAAAGCGTGGTTCTTGTCTGTGCTAAACATACAGTGATGTAGAGGTAAATTGTTACAACGCGATTTTCCAGCAAATTGATGGCTATGAGGCGCTTTCATGAATATTTATTAAAAGCTAACCAAAGGTTTTTTTTACGCCTTCCCAAATATTACACGACTTGCTTGCGTAATATTGACAGGTTTACTGAGTTCTTCAGAGTGCTCAAATAATTTTATACGAGAAATTCACTCTAAGTTCTTCTTCTTCTTGGCCTGGCCTTGATTGAGCACGTCGTGTCGACATGGCCAGGACTCCTATCAGCTTCTAGGAAACTCGGTCTAGGGCTGCAATCTTCCATCCACGGCTGTATCCGATCTCCGACAGGTTAGACTCCTGCATCCTCATCACGTGCCCCAGCCAACGTATCCTTCCGGCTTTGATTACCGTCAGGATATCAGCACCGCCAAACGTCGCGTCGAAAATGGCGAGAGCATTGGCGTCCTCCGTTAGCATAGTCCAAGACCCGTACCCGTAGAGGACTACCGGACGTATCAAGGTGCATTTCGTGTGTTGTTGGAGTCTTCTGGATCGCAGCAGTTTGTGGAGTCCGTAGTAGGCACGATTCCCCTGAACAATGCGCCTTCGGATTTCACTGCTTACGTTGTTGTCCGAAGTTACGATCGTACCAAGGTAGCAGAACTCATCTACCACCTCGAGATCGTCGCCGTCAACTGATACTCTGCTTCCGAGTCGGGCTCTGTCACGGTCAGAGCCTCCGGCAAGCAGGTGTTTTGTATTCGTCGCATTGATCCTCAATCTAATTCTATTGGCCTCCCGTTTCAGTCGGGTTCGCTTGGTTAACCGATGATGTCGATGTAATCCGCGAAGCCAAGGAATAAGAGAGATCGGGTGAAAATTGTGCCCCGGATGTCGAAGCCCGCGCTTCGCCTGACACCCTCCAGAGCGATCTTGAACAAGTTCTAGCATACAAAAACGAAATCAAAAATCAGATGCAGAAATCAAGAATAAATCGGGATATGTTTAAAAATTGCGGATCAAGAGCAAAAATATATGGGAACGTGTGAAAAACTCTTGGGAATAGAACAAAAATACCTGAGAAAGCGCAAGAAAGCCATAAGAACGAGTCCAGTCATAGAACGATGAATAATAATTTGACAAATGAGGAAAATAAAAAAATATATTCCATAGACGTGTGGAAACTGGGTGCTGTCATACACCAAGCGTACAATAAGGACGACTAGCTGAACAGTGCTAACTTCACAGTTTTCACTTTTCGCCCCTTTGCAGACTTTGCAGCAGACTTTCGCCCCTTTGCTACAGATTTCGTCAGAAGCTGCAACAAGGTGCATTTGTTGGAGCCAAATGGACCACCAAAAATGCCGGGAGCACTGGGTCTTTACGCTTCACTTGTTCATTGACTTCAAGAAGGCGTACGATTCCATAGATCGGATGCAACCGTGCCTGCAGCCCAAGAACGGGTATCCATAATACCAACTGTGATATTCACTTCTTCGCTGCAGCTTAAGTAATTCATCTTTGTACGTAATTTTTTTAAATAGAATTTACATTACATATATTTCTTTTCTTTTTTTCTGGGCTTTTCCACAGTATGTTTTCTTTGTTGTTGTTTGCTGTTTGTTTTCTTGTTTTTTTTTGGTTGCTGTTGCTTGTTTTTATACACACATTTAGTTTAAAATATACATCGTTTCTCAGCCAAAAACACTTCATCCAGTTTTTAGGTTCGCTTCACTGCTACTGCTACACACACACACGCACAATCCAATTTGTTTTTTTTTTGTATGAATGTAAGTGTGTTTGTGTGTGAGTGTGCGTTTCTGTGTTTGTATGTGGTTGTTGGTTTCAATCACTCTTTTCCTGGGTCATATCGGTTCATAGGTAATTCCCCAGCAAACATTCGCCTGTTGTTTTTGCTTTAATGCTACTCTTTTAACAAGTTTTAAAGAGTTTTCCTCTGACTCTTACTATTCCATTTCTTTTTACTATCGGTAACTTTCACTGAACGGCAATACGGTTACGGTTCGGGTTTTTGTTTTGTTTTGTTTTGTTCTTATCTTTTTTTCCACTCACTTTGTTTTTATATTGTGGTAGATTTGTTGTGCAGTTTCTGGATTACTTTCTATCTTTTCCGTTTTTTCTCTCTTTATCTCTCTCTCTCTCTCTCTCTCTCTCTTTATCTCTCTCTCTCTCTCTCTCTCTATTTCCTGTTTTAAAAATAGCACTGGCACTGGAATATTACACTGTTTGCGTTTTTGTCACTGTTTGCTACTATTTTTCTTTACTACCTTTTCCTCTTTGTATTCTGAATGTTTCGTTTTTAGCTCTACTATCATCTTTCTGTTGTAATCCTCTCTCGGTGTGTTGTTTATATTTGTTTTTCAATTTGCAAACACAACAATAATGATCATTGGACTGCATTAGTTTCCATCACTAAAGCAAGTGCCAATCAAAAATGAACAAAATTAACATGAAAAATTCAATAAAAATTAAAGAAATCATTACAGAAAAATGTATCGTAATGTTAAAAACAGGTTAAACCGATTAAAAGTCGCAAATATAACAATTTCTTATTTCGGTACGTTTTCAGAGAAAGGGGGGGAGAGAGAGAGAGAGAGAGAAAAAGAAGATTACTTTTGCTTATCTGCATACCACAAATTGGATAAGATTTTCCATGAGAAGAATCGTAGGGTAGCAGTTAATTACAACTCGGAAATCACAGAATTTTGCTTTATTTTTATTTATGCATTTTGCTTCGGTTTTCTGTCTACTATTTAAACGTTCTTGGCCACAGTGCGATTCATACTCATTTTGTCTGGTTTATGTTTTGTATTATGCAACAGTTAGCAAGTAAAAAAGAAACGGTTCTCATTGTACAATTTATTTTGTTTGATTAGTGCTGAAACAAGGTTCATCTCTTCAGCCGTATGCGTTAAACGTGCTCAGTAGGCCAATAGCAGTAACGCCTTCGTAACGCTGCGTTACGCACAGAATTCGTTGCGTTGTAATAGTACGGAGATTGCACCACAATAATAAGGTAGCAGCCATCGGGCTACGGGCAAACTGCATAAAAAGCTTGTTTCGTTGTTTCGCTGGTGAAAAGCATTTGTTGTTTTTCTTTTATTATGGCCGCTAAGTGATCGATTAAAATGGCTTCCCTTTGTCACGTTTTGCGTTGATAAAATCTGTTTTGCGCTGATCGATGTTTTTTTTTCTAAAATGCTTCGATGTGTCTGTGTGTAATGTTTCTGTCTGTTTTGATTGGGTTTTTTTGTGTGTTATTTTTGTTTTATTACTTTTTTCCTTGACTGCAGACTATGACCGTTTGACCGTTGCTCAACGAATTGACACATTGATTTGTTTTTCTTTTTCGTTCTTTCGTTTTCATTCTCGATTTACAAAAAAACGGGCCGGGCTTCACTAACCACGAGTGAGAGATTGCATGAGCAAACAGGTATTTGTCTTTTGTTTTAGTACAGGTAACAATCATAATTTTATCAGATAGTTAAAGAGAAAATGTGCAAGTCGTGCTATTAAACAAATCTTAAGCAGAGTAAAACTAATAAGTAAACAGAAAATCAAAACCGTCATTGTATAGCACATTTGCAAAAATGGGATTGGATTTGTTACAGTAACACAGTGATTCGCTAGTCGCCTGTTGTAAGTGTTGTTTTGGTTTACTTTTGCTCATTTGTTTTTCTGTCTTTGACTGTTCTCACACCATTATATACTAATCGACTTCGTTTGTTTGTTTTTTTTTTTTGTAACGTTTCCCTCAACATCAGCTGTCAGCTGTGTCCATTTAATGTCTTTCGTGCTTCTCACCGCGTTGGCGTGCATTGTTTCACCAGAACAATTGTTTTCATCTTACAATATAATCACATTAAAAACTAACAGTGAAAAACATTTATATTTTTTGCTGGAGCTGGCTGGCAGAACGTTGCGCTTTTGTTTGTATATGTGTGCGTTATCTGTATGTGTCTTTGTGTATGCATCTGTTGTGTAACTTTAAATATTACATTTGTGTTGGTTTTTTTTTTCTCTTATTCACTGTACAGTAGTGGTTGTTCATTAAAAGAAATTTTCTTTTTTACGTTTCTTTTACTTTCTTCTCCTTTCCATACTTTCTTTTATCTTTTCTTTCCCTCGTTTTTATGCTTGTTTGTTATTGATTTAGCAGCTTCGGTTTTACCTTTTTGTCTTGCTTTTTTACCTTGTTCTTATACCACTTCTCACACAAAGTTAGCATCGGTGTGTTTTTGTGTTTGTTTGTGTATTGTGCCGTAAACTTATCGTTTCTTTGATTTTGCGTTTCCGCACAGACAATATAACGATTACTTAATTTGCATAATAATGATAATGATGTATAATATATACTTTCGATAATTCCATTTATAAATATATTCATACTATCGCAATACGATCGCGCCCGCACACACACACACACCAACACAAACACATCACTGAAATCCATTTGTCCATTACACAAAGCAGTAAGAAGTGAGGAAGCTTAACGTGTTTCTGTCGATCCATGCGTATTCATGTGTGTGAGAAACGGTTCACTTACAATACAGGATAATATTTTAAAAAAAAAAAACCACAAAAAACAATTGCACTTACCCTAAAGCAATAACACTGAACGTTCAACGTAATTGGACAGGTGTAAAACAAACAACCGAAACAGAGAGAAAAGAAAAACACAACAAAACACAAGCTCGTGTGCATTTGAAAACCAGTTTCAAATGGTTTAAACATTTTCCTAATTAATTCCTACCAAATTCGATGGGTTATAATAATTCTTACTGAATCTATGCGTTACTATTACTAAATTACTAAACGAAACTTATCGTTGATCCGTCTCAAACGTCAACGTAAACGGAAAAAAGGGGATGTTTGGCGGTGTGTTTGTGTCTTTGTCTAGCAGATAGATGGGAAGGGACAACAACGTAGGGCATGTCTTTACAGTGTTTCACAAACACAAAAGCTTTTATACACAGTTAAGAAACATTTATATATTAATGTGTAGGAATTACTCCTTGGATGGCATTCGCGAAGGGTCTACAGCGATTGACGAGAGCCTAAAAACATGGCTTTACTGTTAAAACTAATTATTTCAATCAAAATTATTCCACTAAATAAACGAAAAGTTATATTTTGTTCATGTGTGTGTGTGTGTGTGTGCGTGTGCTCAAAAGAGTAAAATGCATCTGCATCGCTATACGTAACTTACACACTACGAATTGTGGTTTTTGCAATACAAACAAGGAGACCTCTTTTACTATGTACAAACAAGCAGGCGAAGGGAGAAAGCGAGCGAGAGACCGATAGAGCGGGAGAGCTTTTGTTTCATTTAACCATTTCATGTTTGTATGCTTCCATTTTGTTTCACTTTACCACTGCTGTGTGTGTGTGTGTTTTTTTTGCTCTGTTTAATGTTTTAGTGCTTTTGCCTTTGGATTGTCATTGAGTATTACTTTTAAATATTTTATTCCTTTTTATCCCTTGTTTTTTGTTCTATTCGTTCTTTTATCTCTCACTCGTTCAAACGCTTGTTGTTTTGCTTCTTTATCTGTATTGAGATTTCTCGATTTGGCTGTTTTTGGTTGTGTGCGATTTAAACAATTACGAAGACTTATACTTTACTGACAGGGAAAGAAGGAAGATCCGTCGATTTTTTGCTATTGGACAATTCGTTGTCTCAACAATGCGGGCAATTAAAAACTAATTTGGCATCATTTGTATTTTGTCCTCTCTCTTTTGTTCTCTCGCTTTTCTTCTTTTCCATTTCCTATTCGTCTTTCGTCTAATGGAAACGTTAGCCACTGTACGTTTGCTAGTTTTTCTTTTCCGCGTTCCGAAACAGGCGACGACGTTGTTGTTTTCAGCATTTTCATAGTATTGTTACAATTTTTACAGATACAAGGTACACAACAAGGTTTCGTAAGGTTGATTTTTTTTCCGTTGAATGTTCCGATCCGACCGGCATCCTTTACTTGCTTGTTTGATTCTTTCGTGTTAGGGGTTTAAAAGTGTTTGTTTTGTTTTACTTGCTTTTGCTATCTTCTCCTTTTTCCGCTTCTTTTTAAGCGAGAAAAAAGGCTCTCCTTACATACATTTTAACCAATTTTTTCCCGTTTCGTTTCGCTTCCATTCTCCGGTACGGGTAGTTTACAAGAGCCGTTTGGCCGCTGTCTTTAATACACTTGCAGTTTAGAGTTTTTGTTTTTGGTTTTTATCATAAATTTCTTCTAGAAAACTGATATGTATTAACTTCTATTATCTCAATTTCTTCGTTCCATTTCGTGCAGTTTAGTGTTTTTAATGTTTCCATTCTCTTTTAGGGACCCGCGGAGGGCCACCTCTTGGCTTATAATTTCACAAACTTTGTTTTGTTTTCCTTTTTACATCGTGGATCAAGCTTATCATCGTATTCTTCAGGGTTAAACAGAGAAGTAGTAGTAAGTCTAGGCATAGAACATCACACTTGGATGTTTGTACGAAATCTTATTAGTTAGTTCTTGTTGTTGTTTTTTTTTGTTCATGTAAACGTTTTATACCTTAAAATAGTAACAAAAGAAGAAAACGAAACAAATGAACAAAAACACGATTTTTCCTTTCAGGAGGTAACTTTTGCCTGCTGAGTGAATGTGCTCAAGTACGTGTGCGTTTTAAACGGTGCCACATCGTAACACCGTTTGCTTAACACTCCGCCTTAGACAGATATACATACTTTGTTTAGCTTAAAATTGTCCTAGAACCATACAAACAGCAAAAACCGAACGATCAGTATCAGTAGCAGCGATAAGATTAGTGTAGAGTTTTTTTCTTTTCTTCTTTTGTTTGAGTATTTTGCTTCCTCGTTCTGTGGTTTCGTTTGCATTTTTTGTTTGTTTGTTAATTCGTTAAAAATCACAACGCGGAGTATTTGATTTTGCCATTGTTTCTTTTTTGTGTTTTTGCTTCACACGCACACCTTCCTGTGCCTGTAATGCATCTTTTTGTGTGTGTTTGATTTTTGTTTCTAGTTGTTTTTCCCCTTTTTTTATGTTTTGTCGCTAAAGCCATCACCAACATCTTGGAGCATATTGAGCAAGGAAATAATAAGGGAGAAAGGGTTTAATAATTAATAATTTGAGCATCTGACAGATGGTAGAAAGGACTGATTGTCACTTCTAGTAAGTAAACTAATTAGAGGAGAAAAAAAAAACTGCACGTTACTATAACACATTTCCAGCTATTTGAGCAATTTTGAGCTACACTTTAAAGGGGAGTTGTATTGTTGTTCAAAAACAGATATTAAATATCACATTTCAAGAGTTTCGCGATGAAAAACAACTGTTGTGTGCTACACTGTAAATATGCTGCTAACATAAATAGAGCTACCCTCATCAGGTTGCAAGTCAAAAAATCTCTAACCACACTCAAGAGCACACCCTGTTTGACAGCGAAAGAATGAAAGTCAATGTACAGTAAGATCCGAAATTTTAAATGTTCCGAGCTACCTTTCACACTGATCACACACACACAGACACACATTTTGTCACATCCCCACACACGCCAAGTGATTGCTGTAACAATGAGCAAATAGATTTTTCTTATTTGTTTTTTTGGTTGCTGCCATTTTAGTTCGAATGGAACTCGAAAGTTTTCAATTATCAAAGTGGATTCGGAAGTAGAAAAATAAATTTATATACTACTACAAAAACACTGATATATCTCGATCGATTCCTCTTTTCGTACGGGGAAAGTGTGCGCCTGACACGAAGGGGGGGGGGGGGGGGGGGGGGGACATTAGATGGAGAGATAGAGAGTCTTTCTTCCCCGTTGTTGTCTGTATGACGAATCTGAGCGAGTGTTGAGTGTGAGTGAAGTTGGAAAATTTACAAGACAACCCTGTTATCAATGCTTAATCACGTTTTCGAATCGTTTCCCTCTGTTTCACTCTCTTCTCGTACATGATCTACATCCCTTTTCTTAAAAACGATCGTAAGAACTTTCCCTTACATTTGTGCCGGATATAATGATCGGTGCGCGTTTTGTTTTGTTGTTTAGCTTATTTCCATCACTTGGTCTCTCTCTCTCTCTCTCTCTTTCTCTATTCTAATTTGCGTTTACCACATTAGCATCCATTAACTTACAATTCAATCATTTATAGAATTAAGAACATTGATCAACACTTAAGTTCTAGATACAACCATGTTTCAAGTTTACGGTTCTGTTTTTTTTTTAATCTCCTTTCCTCTTCTTTGCTTCCTTTGCTTCAACTTTTTGCTACACATCTTTGCTTAGGTAAAACTTTAAAGTAATTCGTTAGGAAATAGATGTATCGCCTTCAGCCCACTACTTTGTATCTTTTTTATACCTTTTATCTTATTACTTCTTCTGTTTTTGTGTCTCTTTTACTCCTATACCACATATTTTCTACATTTCAATGTATGTCTTTTTTTGAATCTGTTGTGTTTTGAGTTTGAGTTTTTTTACTTCTTCTTTCCTTTAAAGAAAGTGCTTCCTTTTTCGTTGCTTTCTTTACTGCGGCACTTATTTTCGGGTTTGCCAGTCACTGCTAGAGCTGCTCGGCATGGTTAAAGGAACACCTCCACACAGCACACAACGCGCGTAACAAATCCATTGGCAACGATATTCCTGTGATTGTGATTTTGTGTTTCGGGAGGAAGGAAGAGCCGCTTTTTTCCGTTTGTTGATAATACTGGGACAAAACGAGAGTCGGTACGTTGGCCACCATGTGTGGAAAAAATGTGTACTTAAGTGTTACAATCGCTTGCAACACTTCCATCGTTTAGAGCACACGATTCAATTCTCTAAGAGCAGCCATGAACACGGACACGCACACACATGTACTTTCCTGTGATGGCCTGGTTGATGATGCAGATGGCAACGCGTAGCTCACTTAAGCCTAGCTAAAACGCTGTAAGTGGATGGGTTACAATGAATGTGCATTTGTGTACGTATGTATGTGTGTGTGTATATACTTAGAACGGAAACACAAAGTTTGTTATGTACAATTAATCCTACATAAAACATCGATACGCCAACAGCCGTGGTCAGAAGCTTTGCCCTATTTTTTTATGCCACTGTGCGTTACTAATATACACCCTCCAACACATTCATCCTTCCAGTGTGTGAGAGCGTAAGTTGAGCAGTAGTTTTCCGAACTTTACGACTAGAGTAGAAAGATTCAACAACGAAAAAACCTCACTTTGTGTACAAAAAACACCCATATACACACACATACGTCCGCGCCTATACACCACTACGTCGTGCAGCACACTATTCATCGCTCGTAGTGTATACGAGCTTGAGCTTTAGTGTCCTTACATTGTGGGCGCCATTTTGTAGTAAGAGATTTTAAAGTTTCTCACTTCTTTTTTCACAACTGTTCACCTGACCTGTGCCTGGTTTGCTTGTCTGCTTAAATAGGTAAGTTTTGTTGTTGCTTGATAAGAGACCACATTGGTTTTTTTTTGTTTTTTACGGTTGGAAGTTTACATAATTTGACCTGGTATTTTCACAGTACACTCCTTACACAACTACAAACGGTTTAGGCATCATGGGAGATTGTGAGGGGATGCGCGAGTGTGGGTAGATTGGGGGCGAGGGACTTTTGTCATGACTTTTGCTTTTCTCTTTTCCTGTTTTTGCGTTACAAAACTTCTAACTGCGTCAATCAATCGGGCGTTTTTTTTTTCTTCTCCCAACTGACCGTTTCGGTAATTTTTAGCTTTAACAACCTTTCGTTTAGTTAAGTGTAAAGTTTTGTCACTCTTTTTCGACTCGTGTGTTTTTTCCCCCTCATCAAAACTGGTGGTGATAACGGTGAACAGTGGTTTTCTCTGTGTTTGTGGCCGTTACATTTACAGCTTTGTGTGTTTGTTTGTTTGTTTGTTTTTTGTAATATTTTGGCAAACAGATTGTCTAGATGCGGTTCCTTTACTTTAGCTCTCTGCGCTAGCTCTGGGCTCACTTTGTCACTGTTAGCTGCAGTTGCGTGCCTTCTTCGGGTGTTGCTTGCTTTTCATTATCTTGCTGCTGCTGCTGCTGCTGCTGACGTTGTTGCTGCTGCAGCTGTTGCTGGTGAAGCTGTAGCTGGTGCTGCAGCTGATCGCTTGCATCCTGCGGCCGGTGTGACTTCATGTGAGCGCTTCGGCTTTTTACCTTATTGAATACCCTTCAGGTGTTTCGGTGGGCGGGAACGAGAGAGACAGAGAAAGGAGGAATGGAAGATACAGATAACAATTAATCAACGTTTAGTGTAGTAGATGAAATGGAGGGAGTGTATGTCAGTATTCAGTTCGATGTTTCTGCTATGTTAGTTGAGTGAAGTCGTTTGAGTTGTTCACAACTACGCTCTAGAAGCACAGGTTGGACGCAAGATACACACACATTGACGTAAGAAGCGGTTTCTTTCTAGCTGGCTCGCTGGTAAAACAACACATCGGCACTATTGTAGGCAAGTAGAGCAGCGGTAGTAGATGAGCGATAGTAAGAGTGTGTAGTAGTGATAGTAGATAGTAGCGTAAGTAGTAGCAACAGCTAGTAAAGAAGGTAGTACAGTATAGTGGCTAGTGTGAGTGTTTTGTTCTGGAAGCAAAAGCTTCGCTCAACCGTCTTTCATTCCTCTAGGACACAGGTGAACAGCAAGCATTTGAAAGGAAAAGGAGAAAACAGAACAGATGAAGAGAACAGGGCACCCAAAGTCGGTGGTCCCCCTTGCTAGGGAAGTACTAAAAGCACTCAGGGGTGTTGCACCCGGAGAATGCTCGTTTTAAAAGCACAGTATAAGTTTACTCGAGAACACAACAGACAGCACATAAATACATCTACAAGTACGCAGACACACATACATACACTCGTTCATACACTCAGACATGTACGCGTTAGTTGAGGTTAAGTAAGGGATGATCAAGATGTTGTAAATATCGCTCAAAATGGCCTCCAATACAATCGTTAACAGCTGGAATACTTGTTTCTTTACAACAAAACAAAAACTAGAAGAGATGTATAAAATTGTTGTTCTAGTAAGTAATAGTAGTTGGATAGTCAGTCCTGGGTCAATCCAAATGGGATTTGAACTCTGGTCTTGCCGTGTGTGGACGGGCGTCGTTGTCAACTTATCAATGGATCGCCTCTATAATACACAATATTTGTACATTTTTGTATTATTTTACAATTTATTTTTTTTCGGTAGTTGCAAATTTTATCCAAACAACTCTCTGCTCTCGCATTGTTGTGATTTTTGTTATATTTTTCAAGTGTCTTATAATATTTTAATTTGCTCAAAAGTGTATTGTATTATATACAGTACAGGTTTCTGATTTTAACTACCCGGGAGAAGCGATTTACAGAGATGGATAAAAGATTAAGATCTCTTTGATACCAGATGTTCATGCTGCTGCATTCGATAGTACCATTCGGTATAATTTTACCAAAATTTTGTTAAATGTTCACCAGCATCTTAGCTATCTACAGCCCAAAAGCCAAAAGCTATGAATCAGTTTTTGTTCTATTTCTAAAATTGTACACTGATTGTAAGATTTTATCTCTTTTGACCATATTTTAATCGAAACGGCCAAAATAACCTACATATCAAAACCTTATCGATTTATTGAACACTAGCTACAATATGCCATTTTTCATTATGCATAATAGCTGATTATCTAAATCTTTTGTCTAATATTGTATATATTTTTTGTTATTAAAGGTTATTTTAACGAGAGAGTTGTTAAAAAGTCATTTCATATTGAAAAACTGGATTGAAAACTGGCAATAAAACTATCAAAGTTCAAAATATAAAAATATGGAGCCAAAACCATTTATAATAATGCTTGATAAATGTATCTATTTTGACAAAGGTCGCCAAAAGCTACGCGAATTTTTGGAGATTTTTAAATCCATGAACTATCCCGAGAAAAATATCTTCCATAGTGAAGTTAAATGGATGAAATATGCGTTTACCAAAACAACAAAATTTTTGTTTTATTATTGCCTACAACTTACTTGAATATTGAGCTTGGGAGCTTGAGCAGCTTGTGAGTTTTAGCTATCTCTTCTAGTATTTGTCCTCATAAAAAAGGATTCGTAAAGTTATGTTAAGGACTGTAGTAGCAGAAAACGAGAGTAGATAACACAATCAAGAAAATGGGAAAAAGAGCGAGAAAGTGAGAAAGAAAGTGAGAGAGAGAGAGAGAGCAAGAGAGATTCGGTACAGTTATAGTAAATTATTTTGCACATTTTGTTCCTAAGTAATTTAGCAAGTGGCAGCAGTGGTAGAAGGATACGTACGATAAGCAAGGATGCGACACGCATACAGCCATGCGATCACACTCTCCTAAAGAGATGCTTCCTGCTGTGGTTTAGGTGTCCTTTTGTACTGTTGTTAATGTGTGTGATTGAATAATGTGGGTGTTTTTGTTTGGTAAAATATCCTGAAACGTACTAACGTACACATACACGCGCACGCACACACACACACACACACACAAACACACTAGTTGAAAACAGATCTCACTGATGCAACTGATAAGAGATGTGGCGCACTCCAAGGGGGAAACTTTTGCTCTCGGTGTTTGCCGGAAGTGGGCGAAGAACAACAAGAAGAAGTAGTGTCGAGCGAATCCGTTGCCGAAAAGTTGCAAGAGTGAAATTGTGTCAGTGAAGGTGTCTGAACGCTTGCAATTAGTTTTCTGTGTCGTAAAACTGGGTAGGAAACCCGTTAAACCAGGACCAATAAAAATGAAGGGAATCGTCGGATTCGGTCGTACCCTTTCACCTCTTCTCGCCCACTCCGCCCACCACCCGTCGTCTGCACCTGGAGGGACCGGTTTGCCCGTGTGGAGTGTAGGGCGCCCTTGCACAACCTAAGAATTGCACACAACCAAACGGCAAACTGTTTGTTGTTGTTCTGTTGTTGTTTGCTGTGCTGTTTGAATATATTTTGGTTGCTATCTTGAGTTGAGTTGAGAGTGAAGTTGTTGTTACGGTTGTAATTCGTTAAAACGAGCATTTATGGGGTGATCTTACTTGCCGCACACCTTGCAGGGATAGTCATCCTTTGTCGGTATGTGGTTAGGGTTAATGGGGTTACCGGCGGCACTCAAGAAATTACCATTTTGAACTGTGCTGTGGTTACGCCCGATGCAATGTATGCGGATGTGACCGTGGAGGGCCGCTTTGGACGAAAAGCTCTGCGGAGAAAGAGAGATAGAGACACAGAAATAGTGGAGATAGATAGATAAGGGGAGAGCAAGAGAGATTGAAGTAGGGATGGACACAATGGGAAAACCCTTTTTTAAGTAGTTAGTTTCCTTCGAAGGGCTTAAAACGGAACTAAGAATACCAAAAGATCGAGCGAATTGATTAGTGCATGGTTAGTTATGTAGATGGGCAGATGAGATTAAATGGTAAAGGACTCGAGGCCCTTCGAAGAAACCCGATTGTATAGGGGATTAAACAAATTCAAACGAAAGTATCTGTAAGCAGAAAGGGAGATAAGATAACCTACCGCTGAACAGTCAGGAACCTCGCATACATGCGGTCGGACGTCACTAACGGTGTGGTTGCCATTTTGCTGCAGATTTCCATTCTGACCGGGCTGATGCGATCTGGCAAGGGTCGTCGTCCCTGTGCCAGCATTGACCGTATAGTCGAGATGATCCAGCAGAAGATCTTCTACCGGGGGTGGTGGCGCAGGTGGCGATGGTGTTGGCGACGGAGATCCATGCAATCCGGCATACTTCGGGCCGGCCAGAGTCGTCGTGCTTTTGTAATCGATTCCGAGCTTTTTCCAGAAGTAGTACATCTGCACACAGTCAGCAGTCGATTTGCCGGGAAGCAAATCACGCGCAATGCGGTGAAAGTCTTTCCCATGTTCCTCCAGACCCTGGATAAGCTGTTCGATTTCGTCCGCCGTCCAGCGGCGATGTATGGTGGCGGGTGGACCCTGCAACATACCGAGAATGGCCTGCTGAATCTCACCATTTGCTTCCAGCAGTGCACGCAAGGCGTTCTCCTCCGTGTGGCATCCGAGCGGTGCGGCGGACGATCGGGCGAGCTCGATGAACCGTTGCACTTGACGCTCGTTCGGAGCTAACGCCGGATCCCAGAGACGCTGGGCCTGTTGGGCGGCATGAAACTGCTGAAGTCCACCGTACACGGGTCGCGTACATTCGGGCAGGGTTGCCTGATAGTCCGGTCCGAGATTGATCCGGGGACGGATCGGTAGCGGAGGCTCGGAAAAGATGTCACTCGTGCTGTCCATCGTGGAGTCGAGATCTACGTCCGGAGCACCCGTCGATCGTGCATGGTTGACGTTTGAATATAGCCCGGTCGTTCCGATACGTTCGGGGTTTAGCATCGGTGAAGGGGTGTAGTGTAACGCTGGCAGGAGTGACGTGGTGGATCGTCGCAATTTTGACAGATAGATTGTGGGCTTACGCTGGCCGACAGGAAGGCTAGAAACGTTAGTGGCACCAGTGGATGAAGACGTTTGGGACCGTTTGCGAGGCCACACGGGACCTCCGGAGTTGGCACTGCCTAGGAGAGCGTGCTGCAGCCTGGGCGAAGCTACCGACGATAACGATAGTGAGGAAGAGGACGATGACGAGGAGCAGCTGTGTGAGGAGAGACTGCTTGGACTGAGGAACACACTGTCCGCGTCCTTTGGCATGGGATCGGTTTGCACCGTGAGCGGTGTGTTCGACTCAACGTCTGAGGGTTTCGATTTTTTGGCACTGGGAGGCATGCATTGATTGATGGCATTAACGCCTGTCTGTTGTTGTTGATGTTGCTGCTGTTGAAGCAACTGTTGCTGTTGCTGCTGCTGCTGCTGCTGTTGTTGCTGTTGTTGTTGAAGTTGCTGCTGTTGCTGCTGAAGCTGTTGCTGATGCTGCTGAAGCTGGTGCTGCTGAGCGGCTTGGCTTTGTTCGAAGAGAAACTTCTGATGCTGCCGGTGGGCAAAGTCTTTCGGTGAGGAGGACAGTAACGGATCGTCCGAATTGGGCATCATCTGTGACTGCAGTGAGGAAAGGCCATTCAGGTAGTACAGATCGATGTCTCCCTCCGTCACACCAATGTCATCGTCATCATCGTTCGGTAAGACTTCCTCGAGCGCTTCTTTAACCTCAGCCGCCGACGACATGGTAGCGGAGAAGAAAGCATTCGAAAGGGGCGAGGACGTGTTCCGCGTTTCCTCGATAAACACTTGAGCATCGTCGAGAAAGTCCAGATTCATCTTGGACGTTCCATCCACGGAGGTGGGTTTAGATTCGGAGGCGAAAAAGCTATCCTCCGTCTTGAACAGCTCCGAACAGTGCTCATCCAGCAGGTGTTTGTTCGCTCGGAACAGGTCGTGGTTTTCGTCCAGCAGCTCGTGCTTGAGGGCGAGTATCTTCTCGCTGTCGGACACCTTCGAATCACCGTCCTTCGGTTCGGTCTTGAAGAACCCATCGTCGAGGAAACTTTGCGCTCCCCGTTTGTCGTCGAAGAAGGAACCGGCATCGGTGAAGTGACGCGAATCGTCCAGGAAAGGCGATGCCTGTGCAACCGCCTCGTGTGATGCCGGTGGCGTTGGGTAGGCCAGTGGTGATGGAAGCGGCGAAAGATGAGGTCCTGATGGGGATGATTGAAGCAGATTGGTGGTGGAGGACGTTGGACCTCCGTTCACCTCGCCCGCTGCCGTTGTGCCACCGTATAGTACACTAAAATCTTTGGAGTGCAGTGCTCCAAACTCAGCAAGTCCTTCCGGGAGTGGCGAGTCTAGTACGGCTTGTATTTGACGTGATGGTGTAAATCCTTGATCACTGATGGAGCCGTAATCGGTGAGAGCGATCTCATCGAGCGGTTCAGTCGAGTTTGAATCCTGCAGTAGTTGGATCGGATCGACGGCCTGCAGTAGCATGGCCGTGTCGCTTACACTGTACACATCACCATCGCCAAAGTCGGTAGAGTAGGCGAGCGTGAACACATCGCCGGGGGTAGAAGTTGGCGTTTGAGATATGGTAAGCGACAGTGGACTACCGTCGTTGGTGGGATTCGTCATCAGACTCGTGCCGGTGATCGTGGGCGACATCTTCGTCGTGGTGGACAGTGTCGCACCGGGCAGAACGGTGACGGTACGAGAGTTGGCCGATGTGATCAGCTGTGCCGTCGTAGCGTGGTTGGTGATCGACGAGGAAGAGATCGTTGGATTGCTCGTAGGTTGCTGGAGCGATAGGATGGTGGAAGTGTCACCGGTGGAAGCCGCTCGTTTCACCGCCACCTTAGTGCCTCGCTTTAGTAGTTCGATCAGGGTGGCATCTTTAAGTTCCGTACCATTGACGGTGGTGGTAGTTGTGGCACCCGTTGCTAGGCCATTAATCGTTATCGAAGGTGCAGATGACGTGCTGATGGACTGGGGTGAACTGGTGACGTTAATGAGCGTTGCCTTGGAGTGTAGGGTGGCGGTGTTGATGATCTGGGTGGTACCGTTGGATGTGGAGACGATCGCAACCGTGCTCGGTTTCGGTGAGAGGAATGCTTCGTTGGCGTCGATCAGCCGACGGGCGGTTAGCGGTGGTGCCGGCACGACGAATGAACCCTTCAATAAGAGATTCTATCATTACCAAAACGCGCGGTGGCACGAAACGGTACACCAAAGAAAGATACGACACATTAGGAAACGGAACGAAAGACGTACGAAATCATAAGTACACATAGAGGTGGGCTAGATTGTTGCAGAGTTTTAGTTTTTCACGTCATTCAGGTTGTACAACGCGGTCTTGGTTATTAAAATGTAATGACTAGGATTTATTTGTACTTCAATGAATCTAAAGTTAATTTAAATCTTAAAGAGTATTATTCTTGATTTATAAAATAACGCCTAAAATTATGCAATGACGAATGCAAAACGAGTTTTTCGTTCATCATTCCAGCAAAAAAAGCACAATATTGCCATCTTTCGTAAAACTCCAATCAACAATCTATCCAACAGTAGTAAAAAGAAACAGCAATTACAACACATTAATAGAGCTTGTAGAACGTTTCCATACCTTCAAATCCTTGCTGCGCTTGTTGATGATCTTCTCCTCGATCAAGGCCCTCACACCAACACTAGCCGTCTGCAGTGGTGGGCCAGTGTTTTCCTTCTTATCACATTTCTTCGCTTCCGAGTCTTTCTTGAAGTAACCCCCGTGCAGTCGCATGTGTCCGTTCAGGGCGGGAATATTTTTGAACTTCCGATGGCACAGGTTACACTCGACCGGTTTTTGCTCCAGCTTCGTAGCAACGGCGGTGTTGGTGGTGGCGGCGGTAGTGGCGGGTAGTTGGGTAGCAGCAGCAGCAGATTGAGCAGCCTGGCCTGTTCCAGCAGTCGGTGTGGTTGTCGTGGTGGTGGAGCCCGTCGTCGAAACCACACTGACCGCACTGATGGAGGACGTACCGACCGCAGACGATGACACTGAGATGGTAGCTGCCCCGGCGAGTGGTCCATTAGGATCGGCACTTGCACTGCCACCGTTAGGCGCCTTGCTGGTGATGAGGCTGGTAATGGTACCGTTCGGGTGGGAGCTGATGATGGTGGGGTTGATGGAGGTGGACAGCGCGGTTGTCGGTGTGACTGCCATTGAAGACACTGGCACTGCACTGACCACCGTCGCCGTTGTCGATGGCACCGCCGACGTTGGTGTCGTCGTTGCGGCGCCCGTTGCGGACAGCTTGTTCTGGCTGAGCTGCAGCTGAAAAGTAAAATGGGCGTTCGGGTAAGTCGATCATTTTTTTAATGCATTAAAAGAGCATCGCAAACGGGACGTCGTTGTCGAGGTGTGGTGAACCGAAGAGGAAGGGAGGATAGTGTCGCGAGAAAGTGGTCGAGAATCTGCTTTTGACTTTCTGGTCCGAGATCCGGAGAAGTTTTTTCCTACTTCTTCCTCTATTCGTCTGCTGGATTATTTCACCCCAAGGACAGAATAGTGAAGCAAACGAAGCACAATGTTAATTTACGGCTCTGTGTGTGTGTGTCTTTTTTTCTTCTTCGGTTAAGTCCTATTCTCATCTGCCATCTGCAGCCGGACTGGTCGAGAAATGAACAGTACCCTGTCGCCGTACCACGAGGACCAAATCCCCACAGGGAGGGTAAAACTATTATTATCTTTTAACATGGAAATGTGTCCTTTTGTCGACGCGCTGCCGTACTATCCAAGAAGCCTCAGCTTAGGGGGAGTTTGGCATCGTGATGCCTCCGGAACTACTAATGGGCGGTTTCGTCGTTCTCGTCTATTTTGGAGCCGGTAGGCTACGCGGTAGTGTTGGCTGCTAGCGACCGAGCTGTACCAAGCAGTCTTAATCTTTCGCTGGGAAGAGTGCGTTAAATTTATGGATTCACCAAGGGTCAAACTTTGTGCGAGATTTAGGCCACTCTCGCTCTCTGATGGGACATTCCTTGAATTTCCGCCACGGGCACAAGCACTGGCTGCTTATCCTGTGTGTGAAGGTTTGGTCCGAGAAAGTGGAGAACTAAAACCATTGTGAAAGCATTTATCTACCTAAGAGTGGAGTAGTACACTGGTAGAGGTAGGGTTTGAAAGCTGGAAAAGAAGCCTTTTTTGTTGTGAAAAATTATCACAACTTTATGCGCAAATTCTGGCAACAGCTGGAGAGACAAACTGAAAAGCAAATTAATGCAACAACGATGCTCTTTCAATCATGTATAGACTAATCTTTTGCGTTGATATTCTTGATATAATATTTTTTCTTCGATACTATCTTATAACAACAGGATAACCATCCAAATGTCATCTGAAAAGAAAAAGATCATTATGTGCTGAACCAAAATGGTTTGAAGCAACTCGTCAAGAAATGTATTGCCCGCCGGTCGCAACTTTTGTCCCTTTTGTACCGGTTGTAAGTATCCGTTTCATATTTCACACTGCTCCCGAAATGTATGCAACACCGCAACAACGTTCCCGTCGGGTGGACACTCCGAAAATACCAACCAAAAAAGGTACGACAGCAACAGATCTCCATTTGTGCTGCCCGTGCCTCCGGGAAGCCTCCGGAAACTTGGTAACCACTTTCGACAAGTTGTTTGTTCTCGAGTTGTTGTAATCCCTAACCCGAAAGCTCGTTAGCTGCCCTTTTCAGCGGGGTCGACTACGAATACTCGGGGACGGATAAACCCATTTCGTCAAACACATTGGGGTACCGGAAGGGGACAGATGGAGAGCTGCCAGCAGGCACTTTAGGCAAAGAAGTTGCACACCGAAGCACGCACACAAACATAGACGGAGTGGTAACGGTCTCGGGCACGTTCTTCATCGGCATTTGGCATCTCTCCTGGGCATTGCTGGGTGCGCCGTTGTTGCCTTTGTGACAGGTTGGTGACACACGCACACACACACACACACACATACAGAGAGAGACCGTTGTTGCATCGGAGTTGTGACCGTGCCATTCCAACATCCGGCGTCGTCTTCTAAGACCGTAATTCAATTGAAACTTATCTATTCAATCAAATTTCGTTATTCAATCCGTCACCCGGCCGGACGGGCGAGTCCACGACCGGGACCGGGGGACGGATGGGAAAACGTGGTCCGTGTGCCTATTTTGGGGCGAGTTCCAACAGTCACGGGAATATAGCTGTGTACCGCTGGTTGATGGTGGCTGACAAGGATCAAACTTCGAAACCCATTAAATGAGATTTTCGGTTTTGTACCATGGCGATGTCGTGGCAAATGAGCTTAGGGTTTAGCAAGCGTGTTAGAAGGATATTTTGGCAGTACACCATGTGCGTTAGTGTGTGCCTGTTTGTGGGATGGAAGACATAACGATGCTGTATTTGATTCGAGTTGTAATGCGAAGGAGATGGTTCGAAAAAAATGCATACTTTTAGGCGGTAAATGTACGTTATCCCATACTATGCAATCCGCATAGCATATATCGTGTAGTAGTGTAAAAATCTTTATAAAATGATCTTTTAAAGACCACTCTAATGAACGACTAAGTCCCTCCAAGTAATATTACGCTAGGCAAAAAATCAATTCCCCTTCAAGAGTCCCCGTCACGTTGAAACTCCAAGGTATCAACAGGACAGCCGCTGAATACAAAAGTCAATCTCCCCATTCGTGACCGAAAGGTGCCCGGTTTCGGCTTCGGGTATCTTTCATCAGTTATTCTTGATGAAAAGTGACACATTAATTTGAGGAAAAGGGCGAAGCAAGGGACACGAGAAAGACTAGCGCAGAATGAAGGTTTCTCCTGCATGCTCTGCTCGGGTGCGTGAGGCAAAAGTTCACCGTCGTTGGATTCGTTACTAGCAGACAAAGTTTGTGGTTGTCTGTTAACCCTAACGAGTGCTAGAGCACCCTGCCGAGAAGCCGTCCCTCAATCATGCTTAGAATAGGCCGGGAAGAAATTAAGACTCTCGGCTTTCCTTTTCACGAAGATGCTTACTGTACGTTTCCGGTTTACCTTGAGGCACCATCATGCGGTACACGGTACACATCTCGATCCCGGTCCTGTCAACGACATGTGGCTAACGCCTGGGGTTTGAAGGCTGGGTTGATTTGCATTGCAGAACGTGCGTTCACTTCACGAGCCCGGTCAAAGTTTTGAAGTGATGTGTGTTCAATTATGATTTCACTACTCAATCCTTTATTGGTGCAACTCCATCAGCTCGAGAGGCAAAATCAAAGTGTCTTCAGGCGATTTGTGTGTGTGTGTGTATGGACTGTTCGGTACAATTTTACCAGGCAAATGACCCATCAATAACCAAGCCGATTCACCCGTCGATCTGACCGTTGCGATCGGAAAAGGATACCATCATATTTGAAGATGGATGGGCCATAAATTGCACGTGAGTGAAGCCCACCGTAACTGGGTGGAAGTGCGTGCGTATCTTGCAACAAGCAAACCGTATCCGTATCTCATGTTTTGTTTGCTTCCTTGCCCAAATCACACATGACAGCAAACACTCACCGTTTGGATGTGAATGGTACTGACAGGGGCTTTACTCATTCCGGGCTGTATCTTTTTCCTGATTTTTGTTAGCCTCTTTCTTGCGTTTCGGAACGGTTGAAGTATGTTCATTAAAATCATCTCCCCGGCACGATACTTTCCCGTGTGCCGATTGGGTGGATTGAGCAGGAATCGTAAACTTAGGATCAGGTCGTAAATATGGGCAACCCGGAATGATCGGTTGAAAGCAGTCGTATATTAGTGTTCGAACCTTGGAGCACGGGGTACCTTCAGCAGACAGTAAAAACACCAACCATTTAGGCTACTGCCTGCTAGCCCTAAGCACCGATGGGTTCGATTTGTGTGAGGCAGGATTTGATTTGGCGGCGTAAAAGCAAGATCATCGTGTGAGGTAGCGAACCCGGTCGGTCGGTCGGTCGATTCAGCCATCGGTTCCGAAATGGTGAATGATTGTGCCCATCCATTCAGACCTCCCAAGCCATTCACATTCTTCATAAGCGCCGCGTAGTGTAGCGTACGTAAAGTAGGGACCGGTGTCGAATGGTCGAATCGCGTTACGCATCGTGCCGTACCGGATTTCGCCCATTTGAAACACCTTTTTTATGGCACTTTCAAAGGACTAGGAGGGCTGTTAGTGTACATATGTAGCAGTGCTGTTACCGTTTACGACATCCAGCTATCGAGTATGAAAGAGTTACGGTGGGTTTTTTGCTGTTGTTGCTCGATGTGCGTGTATTTATATGGTGGTGGTGGGTTGTAAAACGGAATGGTTCAATTTTGGTGCAATTTTACATGCAGCAAATGGCTGGCTGACTGGCTTGCTTACTAGGGGGTCATAAAACTTACTTTAGAAAGTTAAATCCTTCGTAAAGTGCTTTGTAAAATTTAAGGATATTCTAGCGCGAAAAGGTATTTGATGATGTACGGAGCTAATGGATGGGAATCAGAGTTGGTCGCGGTGGGGAAATTGCTTACAGCTCTGTTATTCCTAAACCAGCTTGAGCCCGTTTTGTGGAATATTTGAGTTACACGATCAGGTGAATTGATGTTTGGAAAACTTTGGGAGCATTTACGATTGTCAACACAGTCAAGAAGTGATCGTTTGTTTAGCGAATTGCATACCTTCATGCGTTATGGTAATCTTTTATAAAGCACGAGGAATGGAAAGACGCAATCGAGTTTTACATGCTTAATTTTTAATGTGTAACGGGTTATTGATCAGTGGTAAGCGACATCATATCTGCACTGGGCCTAAGGCACATCGAAGAATCACACTGTACAGGTACCGGGAATTGATCAGTTGCAATTAAAATTTTGAGTTAAGGAAAAACTTATAGAAAGCTAAGCTAAGTCACTGGACAAACGTTTGGTCGGAATCCACATGGCTGAGGGTGCTTTCCGAAACCTTCTTTTGATACAGCTTTTGGAGAAAATTCAGCTCTCGTAAAACAAGTCAAGTAGAGTTACAAGTTTCATGACAATTCGACCTTCTAAAATAATGCAAATTGTTTTATGAGACACGCTTATGTCATAAACGATATCTCCCAACTTCGTAAAAGAATGGCCAATTGATATGCTCTTGATTTTCTGAGCCATTTTGTGGGTCAAAAATATTTGCCCGATGACGCCAAAAATACAAAGAATAAACGAAGTAAGCTGTGTCAATGGTCTAGTGAAGAAAAAAACTCTAGATTATTTGGTGACATAAGGCCTGATTATCTCTTACAAACGGAAAAGTCTCAAGACAAGCTTGTCAATACAAACGAAAAATAAACTTGCATTATGAAACCGTTCTTGCGACAGACAAATTTCGTTAAAACATTATTTTTTTTCGTTAAACCTTTAAACCTTCAATCTGTCAAAGAGATGAAGCCAACAAAAACAAAACCAAAAGCGTGAACTGTTCTTGTTGAGAAGATATTTTGTGTTTCAAAATTATTTGTTTTCAAATCATGTGATCGATGATAACAGTAGTGATGATGAAAAAAACGGAAGATCTTGAAGCATGAGTTTAACCTGTGAAACTTTTGTGTAAAACCTTTTTGATATGTTCTCGAGGTTGTTCTTTTCAGATTTAAGAAAATTTTTCGTATATCGAAGGAAAATTTCTTCGATATTCTTAATGAGATTGAGCCCAAGTTTCCGGCCGTAAATGCAAAAGGACTCACGCCAAAAGAAATGCTGGCTGCTACGCTGTGGTTTCTTGCGGAGGGAAGTTACCAAAATGGAACCGGGAATGATATTAATAAAACAATTGCTCAACCAACTTTAAACCGTGGCATTTAAATATTTGTTTAAAGTGTTTAAATATGTTGGAAGAAAAATTTTGGCCCAAAAACATGTCATTAGAAATGGAAACAAATAAGCAGCAAGACGCCCGACGATACTTTTTCCGGTCCTTTTCTTCGAGAATATCCTTTGTTAAGTAAAATGCTCACATTTTGGTTGGAACTGCTTAAGAAAATGAAATGTAAACACACAGGACCGTGTGAGTAAAGCGCCTTTCCATTTCGAGTAGGTGACGGAAAACATTTTGACAAATACGAGTCTCCGTTTTGACAAATTCTTGACAGTGCGCTTTAAAGTTTGCCTCTCGTAAAGTTTTTTTTCCAACTGACAACACAAACGGCTGTCATAATTCAAATTTTGCGTTTTTGAGAACTTGTCTTGACAATTTGTATGTGATAATCAGACCTGTAGTATATGCTCTAGCCATAAGACATAAGACTCTAGACATAAGAAACTTACCAATATCACGTACGGATGGGATTTGAACCACGGTCCTGCCGTGTGAAGACCAACGCCATTGTCGCATCCCCCTTTAATACTATGGAAGTTTAATGAAGAGTGTTATGGAATTGATCACCCCTTTTCAAGATAATCTATCCTAAAAAATGTACCTTTTGGCACTGATTCTTTTCCGTAGCTGGTGAAATGCGAAAGGAATGTGCCGCAATGAGCCGCGACGGAATGTTTTGCCATTTCCTTCGAGAATTGAATGCCAGAAAGATGAAATAGCAAGACCAAAAAAAAAAAGGCTCTTCTGCCTCTGCCTAGAAGATGGGTGAAAATTAATGGACCGTCCCATATCTGAGGGCAATAATTCATAAGCCCAAGCGAGGATTGCTGACACGGTCTGATTTGGGTTTCGTACACCGGAAGTGTCGGTCTAACGCAGCACCAAACGAAGGCAGAAGAGGCGGTCCGAAACACGGGGAAGGAAAACAAACCGATGTGCTTAATTTTCATTTTCCGTTCACCCTTATTGCTTGCAAGTGCTTAAGATCGGCCACGGCTGATGTTCATGACCCGTGAAACGTTAGCGTTTGGAAAGCGTTTCCTTACGGGATGCGACTTTAACGGTGTGTCATCAAGACGTTCCATTACACCTGGTTAAAGGGTTGTGGATTTTTTTTGTTCTTGCCGGGGGAAACGGAAAATGAGCTCTTGTTTCAGCAGTTAAATTGCTCTTGAAAGAGAAGGCTTATCGGTGTGACTTTTGGGACAATTGGAACACCAAGTGGATGGGCCTTTAATCAACGGGAAAACGGGTGATAACATAAAGCACACAGCATTATTGAAGTGTGCCTTTCTTTTTGTTACTCGCTGCCTATCGGAGAAAGAAGGCATTAAAAGTAGCATTTTATTTCAAACGGTTTTCCACAACATCCCCGCTGTTGTCTTGTTCAATATTGGATAAGGATAAAAATTTCCCCAAAGCATACATTGGGGGTTTTTTGCGTTACAGTGCACACCATCCAGCCTCTGTTTTTGGTGTGGTGGAAAAATTGAAAAATCCTCACATCGATAGGGATCTCAACCGGAAAGGATGAGAGGAGCATCTTAAGATGAGGGAAAATGAAAAAATAACACCCAAAAACCCCCCTGGCTAAAACCGAGTGCGAGTGCTGAAGGTGCCGATTGAGCGAAAAACTCGTTAGTGTTTATTTCGTGACACTTCTCGCGATATAATAAAAAGCAAGCACTTGCCATATCGATTATCATAATGCGTGCACCACACCATTGTTCCTTTTTTTTTGTAATACTTTTTTCCAACGCAATCGGTTTGTAAGGCTCGTTGGAAAAAGGGAATTTTCTTTCGAAGGTTGTTGTGTTAGCGTGTAGGAGCAAAAGAACAAACCCGGCGTCTTACCGGTGCTCTGAGGATCGCTTTCAGTACAAACGCTGCCAAAACAAGAGCCAAACAAGGTGTGTTTGTAAAGTTGGAGCTTGTGTACAGCGTTTAAACAACAATTCACAGCACCGGCAGAGCACTGGAACGAGTACGTGGAACATGAAGCACCGAAAAAGAGGCAAAAAAGTAGAAAAATTTCATCGACAGCCCTTGAAAAGAAGAAAAAGTGAAGAGGGATGTGACTTCAAAATTATAAAGTACTATCAAGAACTAGAATGGGTAAGATGGGCAGAGAAAAATTGAACAATCAACCTTTTTTTCTTTTCTGGGTGATTTTTTTTCTCGAGGGAAAAAAAACCTTTTTACGTATTGGGTGAGATGACGTGCCTTTTTATTTATTTATTTTTTTTGTATGGACGGAAGACCCAAGAAAATGGAGGAAAAAAAGAGATTCTCGATTGCCAATATTCTAAGCTCGATCTAGTTTAATGATGGTGACGCCGCTGATAATGATGATAATAATAACACCTTTCAGATCTTTGCTTACACATTTCACACACACACACACACACACACACACACATACAGCAAAAAAGCCCTAACGGTCACCATGGTAATGATGAAAAACTCGGTCACAAAAATAGCCGAAGGACTTCATTTACCTCCTTATTGTAGTTATTTTTTATTATTTTCAAACAGGAAACCAAACAGGTGTGTGTGTGTGTGTGGTCACGGAAAGGTTCGTAGAAGATACAGCAATTTTTGAGAATTGAGTCCTTAACAGCCTCCTATTCTATTTGAGGACAGTGGATGTTTTGCAATTTAAGCTAAATGAAAGCAACGCATTCGTAGCAAACTTTGTTGGAAGGTGCCAGGAAATGCTTTGGGGCTGTATTTTCGTTTATTTTAGAAGTACTTGAGAGCTTCTTGTTTCCAAGAATTCGAACCCAGTGCCTACGGGACACAGGTAGTGTATGAAGTTTGTTAATAAAGATAGGTACGATTGCTGATTGCACAGGGACATTTGCTGGCAATAGAGCTTTCCTCCAGTACCAGGAATTGGCACTGGCGTACTTGAGCGTACGTTTGATTATGTACATTGGATGCATTGCACGGTAGGGACATTTGAGCTAAGTAGGAAGTGAATGAAATCTTCAGTGTAAAATTACGACTGCAATAGAAATGCTCTCGATGGTGGAAATAGACAGTAGCTTCAGTATGAAATGAGAGCTTAAGCATAAATAGCTTGTGGGCATTGTTATTGCTGCAACAACGACAGTAATTAATGTCACGTAGAATTTGTTTCTCGAATCTTCTCGTGTGGTAGCGAGGTGTGTTTTGCAGCATCCGGATTTTTTTCTCCGAAAAGTCATACAATAACACACGCACTGTAATGTTTTTGGTTTTATGTTTCATTGCCTTGGTTAAGGACAAAAACAGATGCTTTGATGAAGCTCTGTAAACCTGAGCAAACCGCTAATAGAATCCATTACACGACGGATGTCTCGCCTCTACCCTGCGATGGCCAGCTGTTTCTGTTCGCAGACGACACTGCCATTACGGTTCAAGGTAGGAGTCTGTTGGAGCTGAGAAGCAGATTGCAGCGGTGTCTTGATGTTTTTTTAAGGTATGCCGCTGACTGGAAAATTGGGATAAATTCTTCAAAAACTCAAACTCTGATTTTTCCCCATCGTTTTAAAAGAAGCCTTACTCCACCTTTGAGTTCGGGAGTAAAAATACATAGTACAATTGTGCCGTGGGCAACGTCCATTAGATACCTGGGACTTACGATAGACTACAAAATGCTGTTCAGAGGGCATATTGAAACCATCCTTGAAAAGGGGCATTTCATTTTGAAATGTCTCTACCCATTGATTTGCCGTAGGTCAAAGCTATCAATGCCAAATAAAATATCAATCTTCAATTATCTTGCCGGCAGTAACGTATGCGGCACCAGTTTGGGACTCATGTGCGAGGAATCACCTCTGCAGACTCCAGGTCATGCTGAACAAAATTTTGCGCATGATTACTGACACAAACCGCTTCACTCGAAACACGGAAATATGCACGACTGCCGACGTGAAACCTCTAAAAGAGATATTGGAAACTCTATCAGCAAATTGTCGGGATCGTTGTAGAAATTCTCCTTTCACGCTTAACCATAGCCTCCACCCATAGCCTTATCCATAGGCACAATAGCATTAGTTTAGATAGTATACAATAGGGGAAGCTTAAATGGACTAGGATAAGTAATTAGTAAGTAGCGTTAGTAGTAGTGTAGAATAAGAAGAAAAAAAGAATCTGCTGGTAACGCATCATCCAAGTCCATGCTCAACATGAGACCTCATATTAACGTCAATAAGGCAAAAACTTGCTCAAACTGTTAAACGAAATCGTTGGTCCTTGAGGAACCTTTATTGTGTATGGATTATGTTCCGAATTCTAAATTGATTAAACTTTATACATATAATAGAATCTTTTTGATAGGTTTGGATGCGCAAAAAAACAAAGAACCTTTGAAATTGATTGGTTATGTAGATTGCAAGAAGTAGAAAAGCGGAAAAATGGTGTGAAAAAATCGATTTTGTATAGCTTAAAAAGGAAAATAGTGTTATTTTAAAAGTAAGCCTGAAAGTATGCAACCCGTTCATAATTCTCTTACAGAGTTAAGAAACAGTGTTTTGTTGAGCTTCGGGTAGCTCCGTAAGCATAAAATATTCTCTTAAGATAACTCTTAAAGAACAGACGCATGAGTATGATTGAAAAATATGCTTTAGCCTTACAAAATCTCGATGAATACACTTTTCACCCGGCGTGCAAAATCAATAACTAAAGCGACTGAATATTGTCAATCCATTTTCAACAAGTGCGCCAAGTGCATTAATGCTTGAACACAACTCCTCAGAATGAGAGAGAAGAAAAAATCCATCAACAGCTATTTCTCTGCTGCTTTTCATACACATAACCACCCATACACACAGCGAGAAACAGCACCAGTGAAAAGCTATCGAAGCGATAATGCGCGCTTGGAAGGGCTTCACAAGATATCCTTGCTGAATGCGTGCCAGCATTTCGAAAATGGGCTCACCGTGCCATTTTGATTTAGCATACCGTCCCAAGCAAACGAAACCATTGCCAATCGAGCCAAACCCGACCCGTTCGGGGGCGTAAGGCCTTCACGTACGCGGGGAAGAAAAAACGGGAGGGAAAGAGTGAAAACACTACGCAAAAAAAAAAGCTCTGTCGGGGTGCTGGGGAGACAATATCGAGCTGGTTGTTGTTGGGAGTTTGAGAAAATTATGAATAAAACATCGTTCGCTATCCCCTATTGTCATCGAGAGCATAAGCGATTCGAATGGCGGACGGGATGTAGAAGTGGTCCCAACGGAACGGTACGGAACGCAGGGAGAGAGATCTGCACGATGCTGTATCGTTTGCATTGCTATGGGTACACACACACATACAAGTACACACGCTTGCACACATAAACACACCCGAGCGTATCGTCGGCCAAATGTCGTTGCCATTTTTTGTTCGTGCTGATGTTGTTCTTTCGGTGGTGTGCTAAAATCGAAAAGAACGTAGCGGAAACTTGAATCCATATCAAAATGCAAAACAGCACCGGGACATTGTTCCGGGCGACGCTGGTCGCCTGTGCAAAGAAAAAGAGAGAGAGAGAGAGAGAGAGAGAGAAAGATGCCACCGAAATGTGTTCCGATGCCCGATGGAGACGCCTGGTGTGCGCACGTGGATATATGAGGCTATGATAATGGCATCCATTCCGCGGGCGCATTGGAGGTTTCGGTTCCAAAGGAAAGCCCATTTGCAGCAAAAGGAACGCTTCGGAACACAGTCGGACATTGGGACAATATTCGCTTTATTCGCTGGTGCAGGAAGAATTAAATTACCCTCCTTTCGGTGTGGTTGGAGTTATGAAGAGGTGGTGGATACCCCGGAAGGTGGGAAAAGTGTCGTTAAAATGCTTAATGCTACCACCGAGAACATAACGGCCATTAAAAGATCCTCAGCACATACACACACACACACACACACAGTGTTGATTAGCGTCGGTGGACTTACCTGCATATTCCACGTCCGTGGACGTACCGGGACCTTCTGACTGGTGGTAACCAACTGTCCGGTGCCGACACTGTTCGAGCTGGCACTGGAAGCGGCCGCAGCAGCTGCCGCAGCTGCATTTGCCTGCTTCGTTTGCTGCATGATTTGGGAAATTAGATCGAGCTGTTGGCGCGTAAGTCCTTCATTTCCCGTGCCTGGTGCTGGCGAGCTCGGCGAAGGCGATTTGCAGCTGGAGCTTGAGTCACTGACGTTGCCACTACTACTGCTACTACTGCTGCTGCTGCTGCTACTGCTGGAACTACTGCTCGAACTGCTGCTCGAAAGGCTGCAATTACTGCTGTTGCTGCTGGGGCTGCTGCCGGTCGTACCGTTTCCGGTGTTGGTGGCGGTGGTGGTGAATTGGACTAGTGTTGCTCCATGCGGAGAACTCGCATCGCCTGAATGAGACAAGAAGAACATTGGAGTCACAATTAGCAGATGTTTTAAATTGGCTTAGGGAGAGAGAGAGAGAGAGATTTGAATAAAAATGTACTAGAACATAAATTCACTGATAATTTGAAGAAGATGTGGGACTTATAATGTTTTATCAACTACGTCACAGACTAATGCTTAGATGCTGCTTGAACTCTGAAGCTGTATATGAAATCAAACATCTAGTTGCCTACTTTTAGGCGCTTCAAATTGGCTCAAATCGATTGAAGGCTTTTGCTCATTTATTAATTAATATTTATCAAACATTATTCCACAAGAAGTTTCGTACACAGTAGCTTTATATCACGATAAGTTCAGCTTGGCTTAAATTTGAGGCCTTTTTCCACACCGAAACACCTGCTGAGTAATGCAATGTGCCCGACAAAAAATCAGAAGCTGTCTAAGCCTCGCACAAATCATCAGATTTATTCGCCTTATCTCACTGAGCACATTTTTTCCCGTCCATCGAATGCGAATGCAAACTGGCAGCATGCTTGAGTTGTGTTCTTACCGAACGCCACCATCGTCCCGTTCGACGAAAGCCAATGAAAGCCTCGCATGTACGAAAGATAAGGCACACGGATAAGAAACGTCGAAGCACACACATCAGCGCGATGGGAACGAATCAAAATCCCGAAGAAAGGGAAAAAGTTTGATCGTAACGAAGCATTTCATTTTCTTTTTTCACTCTTTGGCGCCTTCCACACGTCACTTTCAAACACACACGCTTTCGCTCACTGTTCGTTCCGACACACATCAGCAAATTTGGAAATTTTGCAATCGTCGCTCGACCGACACAGTTCTCTGCTCGCTCACCATCCACCATGCGAAACAGGGAAAACGCAACTTGGAAGTTATCTCAAAAGTGCTCCGGCGATGGATGGAAGTGCTTTGAACGGTTTCTTTTACGCGCCGCATCTCGCCAGCCCGTCATGAACCGCCGTGAATATGTTGCTTCCCAACGCTGATGGCTCGTTGCCAACGTGTGCATTCGGTTCACCACGGTTCCACGCCTTGCTGCTGGTTTCCGAAACCGAAAATCCCATTCAATTTCAATAAACTGTCAGCACCAATCAAATTTTCGATCCTCGATCCCCAACCATGCTCCGAGAGGTTGTCTTCCCTACGTGCACGTGTGCGTTGGGCGAGTCAGTTCCGGGTGTACCTGTGCTCGAAAGCCGTTCGTAAGCAATTCGATCCTTTTTCCGTCATCAGCATCATCACCGACCGAGGACCGAGGCTACATCAGCAGGCACGTGGAAAAACAAGCCACAGGGAGAAGGGCTTTTTTTTTGCACTCGGGACAGTGAAAAGATGGCGCAAAAAGTAGATGGAAGTCCTTTTCTGCTCTTTATCCTGTTCTCTGCTGAGGGGGGAGGAAAAAAAAACGATGTGAAATTCACTGCGAGATGCTGCCCGGTGCTTGCATTTGCCGTTTCAAATGTACACATCGACAAACGGTGGTGGGAAAAAGAAAATAACAAAATCATCAATAACACACAATCGAACGTTGTGTTGTTGTTGTACTCATTTTTGCTATCTGGGTGAAAATAAACGTGCAGAAATGTGGGTGCACAAAATTGTGCAAACAATCGCACATTTGCACGTACTTGTGAATGAATTCCGACATTCTATTCCCCCAGTGAGCAGAGGCGGCCAGCCCGGAAAGGTTGAGCAGACAAAATCAGCCCTGCGACACACTGACAGCTCAGAAATTGTGATACTCCTTTCAAGTTTTTGGGGCGCAAAGGAGTGCCGGTACGTCGGTCAAAAACAGAAATAGCTGATCTGATTAGTCGGCATTAAAAACGGGTCTCGTATTGAAATTACGGTTTCCGGGCGGCGCTTTGTCTCGTGTTGAAGTTCGAACCAAATGCTCTGCTGTATAAATCACCTGATTTGATACGAGCGTGTGTTTGAAGTTTGCTCATTTGTGAGATTTTGGATCAAACCGAGGAAAATCTGTCGTGAATTTTTGTACCAATGAAGCAGCAACCAGAATGTATGTATCTGTACTGCTTGTTTTATCGTTTGAAAAATTACTGGAATCGTTCTTTTTCTGTTCCTGAGTCTGAAATAGAATACATTTTACGATTGTCGAGAGCCATGAGAAATAAATTCGCGATAAAATGATCGACCTTTCATTTCATGGAATGCATCAGTAGATAAAATTATTGCTAAAGTTGCAACTGCAAATTCAATCACAATCTATGGCTTAGCTTAATGGAAAAGAGCAGCCAATGTTTCTCGGGATGAATTCTACGTTAAAATTGTCAGTACTTAGTACGAAACAAGTTGTCGTACGAAGGCTCTCAGTAAGTGCCTTTTTTAATGTTATTTTCGGAAGAAGTCACAGGAAACTCCATTCCTTGTGGATTACTATCAAAATAGTTCATTGGGTATGCTTTCATAAAATTAAAGTTCATTAGCAAAACATTACTGCCCTTTTGATCACTGTAGTAGAATAAGTGAAGCATTAAAGATAAAATATTTAATAATAATGTGGACCGGACTACCACATTTGGGTAAATTATAATATTTTTGAATCTAAACAAGCGTTTCTATGTTATTCATTTTATTTTGGTCGCAATTTGATTTCTGGCTCAAGGCTAAATGATAGGCTTTTTCTAAAAAAAAAATTTATTGTCTATGCTCGAGACAAAGTTTCCGAAGAATAAATACTATCAGCTAAGGGCCTAATACACAGGCCATAAAAATCTACTGTTGGCTTTTTGAAGCTGGTGTTTGTGAGGGGAAGGAAGGGCTTTTGTTTATTTTAGCCATATTTTCTTCTAATTTTACAAACTACTTTTGACACACTAAAATACACTGTGCATTTTTGGTGTAATGGATTGAGTATAGCATACATTTGGGCTTTTCTTGAGTGTTTTGCGAAAATGGCTTCTGCACACCGAGTAAAACAGTGACTCCCAACAAGCATTTGAACAAAAGACTTGCCCTTCATAATGCTAGACATTTCCTGATTGTAATTTCTATGAATGTGATCAATGAGCTAAGGGCAACATATAGGCCAGATTTTTCGATCACCAGCCGACCGAGATTAAGTAGAAGCAAGCGGCCGTTAATAATAATGCTTATGAGGGGGAGAAAAGGAATTAAAATTCAATTTTTGAGCAATAAACTAATTTTTTTCAATAAAACTGCTTTTGTCCAACCTAAATTAACTCTGTGCACCGTTCGCGACTTGAGCTGTGCTTTGCATAAATTTATGTGTTACTCACGTAGTGACGAATCATTTATCCTCCCAACCTTCTCTTTTGCCGTAAAATGTCGTAGTTAAAATTATCTCACAAGTATTCAATCATCCCTTTAAATATGTCCTTATTTTGAAGCAACCAACCAACCAACCCTCAGTGAAATGAATGATGCAAAGTGCACTCCACTCGTCATCCACTTACCGCTAGCTGTCGCTGGTGATAAACTAAGCCCACCGGGTGGTCCTGCATTACTGCCGCCCGGACCGGGACTTGCCGTACCGGACGCCAGCCCCAGTGCGCTGTGATGATTCTCGGTATGGCGCCGTAGCGATCTAGCATCACAGTACGATTTGCCACAGCCCTCCGCCTTACATTCGTACGGTTTCTTGTTCCGATGCGTCAGCATATGTCCATTACTGTAATTTGAAGCAAAGCAGTGTTGAATGCACGATCGAAGCACGATATGTGAAGGTAATGCATGGTGTCGACTGCTACTTACAGGTGGTCCTGCCGTTTGAACGCTTTCGAGCACATACCGCACACATACTTGCGCTCGTCACTGTGCGTTAGTTTGTGTTTGGCGAGCGCGGACGCATTCCCAAACACTTTGCTGCAAACCTGCGGGAGATAGGAGATGAAATAAATCATTCAATAATGTCACTTTCTTCGCACATTGACCACAATGCAATCTCATTACGCGGAATAACAAAAGAAAGAAGGAAAACACAAAAAAAAGGATAAGACTTGTGGCAGGACAAAGCAAGAAATTAAATGTAAAAAAGCATCTAAAAAACTAGCGCATTGTTGTTTGGTGTGGAATTTTTCCTTCACCTTCAACACACCTACTCGAATTTGCCATCTTTTGAATGTGTTTTGTCCCTTTTTCCCCAAACCCACTCCAGTCGGTTGACATTTGTTTTTTTTTTTTTACCCAAACCTTTTCATGAGTGGCGACTATCCTGTTCGTAAAACCCACCAAATATTTCATTGTCATTTCCAATACAAAACCTTCCGTTGAAAGGTTTTTTCTTTCGCCAGCCAGTGTTTCAAAGCTGGGTTTGGGGGACTAGATGTGCTTTATTATCATCAAACCTGAAGTAATCGAGGCCTCTGTAACCTGGGCGATCCACGAAGGTGAAACAATTGTGCGTGAGAGTCCTTAATGCGATCTGATCGACCATCGGATGGTTTGCTACCTGGTTGCCGGTGTTGTTACGCACTTCGCTCCAAAAAAGGGATCATTGTTCGGAAAGCATATGTATCCCTGGGTTGAACATGCTCCCAGTGTTCTTTAGCATAATGGGTCGAAGGAGGTGTATTTTGCTCCTCCTCCTCATCATCATCATCATCATCATAATCATCGAGAGTGTAGGATGACGTTCTTATAGATGAGAAGGAGTGGAAAAAGAAAACAGTTCGAAATAGTCTTTTAAGTGGTTGTTCCTTTCTTTGTAAGTGAACAACCCGGTGAAAGGGACCAGTTCTACCAACACAGTTTTACCAGGTTCAGCTGTATTGTGTCGTTTTTTGTCGTTTTCAAGAGTTTGTTGTTACTCTTCGAAGAGAGAAAGAATTGTTTGTTTCCTTGCCGCTTTCTTTCTTGCCATGTTAGTCGAGCAGAACGCCTGTTTGTTTATTTTTTTTATCGAACAGCGAGCTTTGGAACGTCCACTTAACCTCACTTCATTTGAGAAGGGTAAGCAAGTAAAGTGAAACAAAATTGGATACCGAACGAACTGCTAAACATGTTTTTTTGTTGCTTTCTTTGCGGGTGCGAGGCTTAAAGATGGCGGCAAAGCTCGTCCCCACCTTGGACGTAAAGTGATCTTGTGTTACGCTCAAGTGCTGCGAAGGATAAAATTCATGTGTCCAGCGTTCGAGCGAGGCTTAAGAGACTAAATGCTGCAGCAGGTTCGAAAAAAAAGAAGGTTAAAGCAAACAGCGTCGGTTCAGGATATTGTGTCGTAGGAATTTGGCCCGACTTTCCAACCAAATGCTAAGCCCGGAATCATCTCGATCGATACGGAAGGATCCTGATAAGAACCCAGAAGGATGCTTCTTTTTTGGGGCCGGTTATTTATTAACCTAGTCTTATTAAAAGCGGTACCAGTGTCGGGTGCCGGTTTCCGGGTTTATCCATTCGGGATTTCCTTTTTTTCGATGTACGGAAATTTGTTTCAGCCTTTGGATGATTTTCTTCACTCTCCTGCTCTCTTTCTCTTTTTCCTCCACTCGGACGTAAAGGAAGAGCAAAGCCCTGGTCCAAACGGTTTCGTTTGAGTAAGGTCCTGAGGAACGCTTTCGCTTGAAATTGTCCCACATCACCGAGAGCACCTTTCGGTGCGTGCAAACGCTTAAGGAGGATTCCTTTTATCCCTCCCGCCTCCCATTTCGCCAATACACCTTAAGTAGATCGAAGATCAGATTTAACCTTATCACTTGTAATCCATGGTGCTTGCGGTACGGTACGGAATACCTGAGCGATGGTCAAGCAGGGTGATTGGAAGGATTAGAAGGGAAAATTTATTGCAAACAGGGATGGAGTGTAATTCACCGTGGTGCAGGTGCGCACCTTCCTGCAGGCATGTCTCCATTTCATGGTTGAATAGTGATTTAAAAGCTTTCCCAAAATTTACATTAAACGTAGGTGAAAATATTTCCTTACGTTTGTTCATAAACCTCACTCTCGCAAAGACACACAGACGGCGAACGATCGACACTTATTCAGCAATCTGAACCCCAGCGTCCAGCAAACTACCGGAGTGCGGGAGCAACTGAAGGCGAAGGTGACCAATTCACAGCTGGTGACGTTTATCACTCGTTGGCCAGTTATTTTGTGTCCCTTGGCGTAAAAATAAACCCGAGCACTATCGGCAGTTACAACCCTTTTTACGGTTGATAGCAAAATGGCTTTTAATTTTCTCCCAGGACCGATTAAGCTCGATTGTGCCTGTGCCGACACCAGCGCCACCCTTTCATCCTCGCCTCCATTTCCAGGGGGGGTTGACCGTCCTGCAAAACTATCAAAACCATGAATCGCTCGGACAGTTTGGTCAGTGAGTCGTAAAATGATACCGATTACCAGTTTCCACACCCGGGGCAACGGGTAACGATTACCGGGGCGTTGGGCGGGAAGCACTAAAAGGACATTCATTTTCCATCGGACTCCCTGTCTCCCTGTCTGCCGAGGTGACATTCCATCGGTGACGCTTTGAGTGCGTGTGGGCATATGCGTGTGTGTGTGTGTGCGGTTCTGTGTTAGCTTCAAAGGTCCCACATTGGGTACCCTGGTGGGACCTGATGTCGATATTAGAAGCGATTAAACTTTCACTCTGTGCAGGACGGTGAGGACTCGTTAAAGTGAACAGCTTGAGCTCACAGGTCGGTGGCCACTGCCGCTGCCCCGTCGGTGGGCTGTTGGTTGAGTTAAGAGATTTTTAATTAAGCCCTGAAGCCGGGTGGCAATCGAGTGGAAAATGTTAACTCATAAATGTTTGACATCGGGCACACACACACACACTCATTCTTGGATACATGTTGTGTGCCTCGAATCGGTTATCTTAAGAAAAGGGACAATCATAATTGGTAAATGAAGAGCAGGGAAGCAACTATTGTTAATAGCGCAATCGGGCATGAACAATCGTGTGTATTATGTGGGTGTTTAGCTACGAATAGGATGCTCAATCGGATGAAAATTGATACATCGAGTACTATTATCCTTGGCGGACGGTTGCAGGAAGTGTATCGAGTTGTGGAAAATTTAAAAAATTAAGTTGCTTCAATTCATATGCAATCGAGGAAATAATTTAGCACAAAATTTGCAGCAGAATGCAACAAAATGCAGTCGGTATTATCGGTGCATGATTATAGTTTGAGGCATTTGAAATGCAACGCCTAAATTTCTGCAATTGGCTGTTAACAATAATACAAAAATGTTTACCACGTTTTTCATTTATAAAGGAGCTTTAAAATAATTTCTAATTAAAAAATTGTAGAAATATTACTTGTTTTGTAGAAATGAATTGAATGCTGATGTTTAATAACTTGACATTAAAATTATCACCAAAGAAAAGAAATATTTATGGGATGATGAAAGAGTCCTTTACAAAAATAGAAAATTCTGTTGACTTTAAATAATAGCCAGTGAAATCCTGTAAGAATTACGGATCAAATTCAGTTTCACATCAAATGGTTTTATTTGTGGCAATATATTTTTCTGCTGTTACAGAATAAAATGAATGTTTTATTTCTAAATACGCAACTAAGAATGGTTGCTTGAGGGAGAAAATCTTGAGTTATTTAAAATTGGCTCAGTAACACTGTTATGATGTCAATTGAACCAATTTAACTCTCAACAGGAATGCTCACTGGAGATATTTACAAACCATTCCAACGAAAAATATTATTTCTTAATCGGGCGCGGAATGTTGCGTTATTTGATGACCTGAGTTCGCTTTGAATTTCCGTGCCGACCAATCGAATTAGCTGTGGTTGACTTTTGGCTCAAAAATTAAAATGATCATCCGTGGTATTAGTAGTAGTTGTAGTAGTAGTAGTCGCAGCAGTAGTAGCAGCACCCATGGACAGACGGCAGCAAACAAATTGAACCATTAATTGAACATGAAAGCAATTACCGGGGCACGCGAACGCGCTAGACACAACAGCTCGGCCCTGGTTTTGGTGAATTCCTTTTCGGCACGGGGAAGGCCACCCCGGCGACGTCAGTATGCTTCAGTGGAAAATTTCAACAACTTCCATGCCCGTCCCGGTATACCATCCCCCCCTCAAACCGAAGAGACAGGAAGCGGTGAGAAATTAATTAATAATTCTCCAAACAACAAATCTTCTCCCCACCACGATGGAGTGCTTTCGGAGTGCAAGAACGCCTTCGAGGAAAGGTTTACCCCACCACCAACACCAACCAGCTAACCGCCCTTTATCGTGGCTTCCGTATAGAATACATCCTGCAATGTCTTAAGCGAAAGACATCAAGGTGCTCTCGCACGACTACAAAACGCTCAGACCTTCCTCCCCTCGTACAAGTGTCTAAGGCAAATACTTGCAGCAGTGGCAGGCCGTCGCTGTAAAGCTGTTTTTCGAACTAAAACCACGCGACGCGGGCATCATTACTACGGTCGGAGTGTGGGGCGTTCGCACCAATTTTGTTCATTCTGCATGACGGAACGCTGATCGCATCGCGCCCAACAGCATGCTGATGCCGATGGGGCTGAACCGAACCGGCTGTTACAAGTTCGGTTTTGCTGGAACGATGGTACACATAATACATCGTTAATTAATTCCCATTCCCACCGAGCTGAGCAGCCCCATTTCAAAAGCAGCTTCCGTTTTGCGCGCAGCTGACGATTTTGGGAAGCGAATGTAAGGAATGTATATCCGGCCGTGCGTAGGTGTGCGTCTGTGAAACCTCATTTGACTATGGACTGTGTGTCTGTGCTTTGGAAGGTTTCACTTTGTTCTGATCGTATTTCAAAAAAATGCAACTGATTGAAAGGATATTTAGTTTTGCAGTGGAAGAAATCAGTAGAACAGCAATGGCGAGGGAAGTTTATTGAAACCTTATTTGCCAGTTTGTTTCTAGGTTTTTGTTGTATTCTAAATGGATTTCCAGATTTCACTAAGGAGAGGATAGAGAATTTACTAAACAAACAATTTGTAACACATCATTTAGCAATTAGCAAATCTCACGCTAACATAATGATTCCGCCTCAATATATAAAATTTTACCAAATTTTAGTGTCGAGATACAAATAAATTCTATCTTAATCAAAACCAGGAGATTAAATCATATAATTCTAAGTCAAGAAAAGTAAGGACCAAAAGAAAATTATACGGGAATGCGTAGAATTTGAGGAGAATTAAAGACAAACTAAGAAATAAGAAATAAGAAAAGAAAATATAATTAAAGATTAAAATAATAACAGACATAATTTGCAGAGACGAATGTAGTTTTCAAAAGCCTTCATTAATAAATTATTGAAAAGACAGATACATTTCTGTAAGTTCTGTACGTGTAAGACGTTGAAATTTGTCTCATAAAATAAATAAATAGAATTCAGAAAGTTAAACAAACTGCTGAAGAAACCAAAACCCTATTCCTTGCATCCACTTTGGCTGATTTATTAATAAGACGGACAAAACTGTTGACATTTTTACGATGACAGTATATCGCTGAGCAGCCCGTTGCTTCATCCTCAATAAATTCATTACCTTTCTCGGTTAACCCTAGACAGCCCGTTTGCCTCGATTCCAAGAAAAATCCATTGTAATTACAACGGACACAATCACACCCACCTAGCTGAACACCTAGCCGAGTGTGAGGTTAAATCTGGAGCACGCAACTCACCTGGGACCAGGCAAAGTGGCTCCTCACCCAAAATAAAACACTTTGCCGCTTTAGTGCCCGGTGACGATTGTGAGTGGGGCTGTTGCGTGATTGCGTGAAAATATGATAAATTTAGTTGTCACGCAATGCGAAAACCGTTTAATGAGATTGTTGCTGTTCCCCTCCCGCCCATCCATGCCGATGTCGTTTGTTATGATGATGGGTAAGTTCCGTGGAAAACTGTGCAGCTATCATCGGGTGGAAGCGTGTAACATGCTTTCACGGGTGGGAAAAAAACCCTTCCACAAGGCATCATCCGGTGATCCCCGGTGACCAGTTAGGTTAGCCTTGTGCCGTTTCTTTCCCGTGAACGAATGGACTGAGCGTTTTTTTTTGTTTTGTTTGGCACTCGACCCCTTTTCCAACGCCGATGGGGCTGAATTATTGATGAGCCTTGATGGTTATGGTTTAGGCGTGTTTTACGCGCTCGTCCGTGCGTGTACGTGTCCGCCGGCGATGATCGTACGCAGTGTAAGTATACCCGGATAAACTGCACCCGGAGAAAATGGGGCCGGATGGGAGGAGTTTGTTTTTATTTTATTTCAATTTTCCACCGAATATCGACTGCTGTACCGATACACTGGTGAATGTGCGAGTCGAAACGTTGAATGTTTGACGGAGGACTGATTGAAAAGGTTTCGATTTGTCTTGCAGACGGGTATTGCGGACGAGTGTTTGCTAAGTACGGCACACATCCATTAGCCGACGAAAGTCGATCTCAACGTCTTTTTCTGGCAGTTACATGCTCATGATGATGATTGAAAGGTTCAACCAAAATGGAACGGACAAGCAAATAAAAATGGATGGTTTACGAGTACTTGTTGAATGTTGGAGAATGTTTCATTTTTAAAACAATGTTTGAATTAACAAAAAGTGTGCATGGAAATATCGTACATCAAGCAAATAAAAAGGTCGATTGGTTTGCTTGCCAAAGTGCATAATTAAATACTCCTGAAGAAGAATGCTTGCACATTCCATTTCTCTGTTCGCTTTACAAAGCATTTTTAATAAAGGCAGGTCAGTGCTGTTAATCATCATAACAAATAATAAATATCCCGCTCTAGAATGTTTTATTGTCAGACCGCTACCAGGCGTTGGGCGAAGGTGCATCGCATTCATGCTTCTATGATTAGTTGGAATTCGTAATTAGTCGCCGTTCGCTCGCAATTGCTAATTACTTCGTTTCTGTTCCGTAAGGATTATTTCACCCAAGGACAGCTGAAATAAAGGAATATCCTCGGAAATGATTATTAGTCCCGCCAGCTCCTATGCAAACCGCGTGCAAACCCTCCTGCCGGCATATTGAACCACCGGCACCGGTGGTCGAACGAAACACAGGGAGCAGGCTATTTTATTTCTTTTAGTTTTGTAAATTAGCTCACCCCCTTCGTGCGGTTTGGGGCCAGGATGGCTACACGGCTGGGCAACGCTTGCCTGTTGCCAAGTGCCAACATTTGCAGTAATGTTTATTTCGCTATTTCGCTTCTATCGCATCGTTCGTTTCAAGCGTGAAAGTTCCTTTCGGAATGCGTCGCTTTTTTCGCCCTTTTTGCTATTGTTGATGCTGCGAACGTCAAAAGCGGCCGAATGAATGGTGGCCGACCGAATGGAAGGGCGTTCAGTTTCTCATTTTATTTTTATTAGTTCATTAACTGTCCTTCTGCTGGGATCATCGGTTGAGGGATGGACAAGGCGGTTTTTGTGGCGGAGGACTCTGCGTGGGAATATATCCCTTCTTCACGTTACTGCGCTGCTGCTGTCCGTGCATTGTTTGATGCTCTATCAACCGTAATTACTATCCCCTCAGCCAACGCTCGCACCGATCGGTGCTGGCGTAGCAGTGAGGCAACTCTCATTTCCACAATAGGACAAACCACCAACCAATCTACTGGGCCACATTTTCCCCGAGGCCAGTACGGCAAAAGGATAATCGTTAGTTCAGGAATTAGTGGCGCGTGGTAAAGACGGGCGAGACATACCGGAGGGAACGGAGCAGCTCTTTCTGTAGACAATAAAAATCCAAGTTCAGAGACGATCTCATCCCGAAACTCTCCCGGCTTGTACTGCGGCACAGGAAACGGGCGGTGAGCTAAAGCACGGATAAAACCGCACTTACAAATGACACACTTCCGGCCGTCAGGTCCAGCAGCAGGGAGGATTTCAATGCGGGAGGAAGTTTTAATTTATGTCGAAGCAATTTCCACCGTGCTCATTTACAGGGCGCCATGCTCTTTAGGGGCTGTGGGAAGGTTTAGCACCCCCTTTGAGAGCGGGATAAGAAGGTGAGTGGTTTCTTGTCTGTTTTTCGTCCCTTACGCCCGTGTGGCACATACATGTCGGGGAGAAGCACAAGCTATTCATTATGGTGATGCGTGTTACTACACGTTAGTACACGGCCGGGAAGCGCAAATGTTCTTTTAAGCGAAGGTTTTGTAAAGCAGCTTAATGGTCCTTACCTTTTTTATGTGAAAGTGAATGCTTAGACAGCCATTGGTTAAAGCACCAGGTAGCGAGCGCGTTTTGGGTTGGGCGACGTTCATGATTAAAAGGATTCATTTGCCAAGGACAACATCTCATTTTAAGTGTTCGAAAATCCCGAGAAACATGGCTGGATGAGTGTCGATCAATGGAATATGACTTGATTGAGGGCATAGGACATCGACATTTTGTGATGTAGAGCTGAATATTTTAAGCAAAATCTTCGTTCAAGCTTAAGCTCTGCTTCTTTGAATATTGCGCCTAAAACTAGGCAATCTAATTTACTGAACGAATTCGTTAGTTTCTCTCTGCTGTCTAGCAAGATCTTACCCCCGTAATGTGGACTGACTATCCGACTACGTGGTATCAATAAGACTAGTAAGCCATTCGATGGCTGGTTTATAAGGTCGTTAAGACTAGAAGAAGACTTGGGTTGAAATAATGGAATCTCATAATACAATCTTTGGCTCGTATAGGTTTGAACCATTAAAATAACAATGTAATGCAGGCTATCCGGGTGATTTTGTACGCTTTCCTGAGTATTGTTTTACTATCCGAGATTTTTTGAGCTGATTGGAAACCATTCTAAAACTATTCTAACTCAAAATTACTAAAAAATGTATTAAATTATCATTGACTGTGGTTTGTATACTTTAATGCATGAATTCAGGCGTTAGTTACATACTTTAAATTGCATACTTTGAGACAAATGTATAACTTACAGTTTAGTTTTACGTTTATGCTATACTTGGCGATTCAAAGTACACAATATAATACGAAGGATATAGCCACCAAGAAACTACCATCATTAGCAAGTCGTTATTCGAGCAAGAATGTATATAAAGCTGCAGACTATGTCGACCCTAATCGACATCAAAAGATTCCAGCAGTTGCGCACATAACGAGATGTTCCACGACCAGTACAGCTGAAACTTGCGGTTGCACAAGAAAAAACCGGGATAGCCATTCAACGATAGTTCGCCAAATCGAAGAAACTTTTGTGCAGAAGAATTGTTTTGAGTCTCTTTCGGTTACCGTTTCCTTACCGTTTTTGTATCCCATCCCTCGGCTAGCAATATCTGTTAATGAGATTTTAATTTCTCGTTCCTTTGTTTCACTTCAACGCAGGCGTCTTCGTCCTGTGACGGTTGGAGATGCTATCTCGCTGCTTTAACCTTCATCGTTCGTCGATCATTAAAGAACGAGGTTCATTTGTGAGGGTTTTACCATTCGCCTTCGCTCTAGCGTTGTGCCAGCGTGCGGAGAAACATTAAGCATTTGGAGGAGATTTTCGCGTGTTTCGAATGGTTTTTTTTTTGCACACGAATCCGATTATTTACGATAAACCAACACTGACCGAACTCTTTAAACAAACGCTCCGGCGTTGCGCCTGTTTTGTATGATAAATGGCAACATTTGAACAGTTTTCCATCCTAACGACCTACGGGTCGCGCGACCCGTTTTTGCTGATTCGTAACTGCAAAATTGTCTTCATTATGGAAGCGCAGAAAATAGGAAGCAACTAAGGGAGCGCAATAAGATGAGGTAGATGAAAAAAAAACCAATCCCGGCTAGTCCAGCTGTGTAGCTTGATGAACCGATACAGACGAAAGGGGGCTTGCTCGATAACAAATTGAGCTTAATAGGAACAAGTGCCAAAGTTCAGCCTGCTCGTCTACGCCCTCTGCCATCGGAAAAATGGTTTATCTCGTTAAGTGCAGCCACGACGCTAGTTGTGGAGGGGGGCCGGGGGGAGCAGGCAGGCGAAGAAGCGACCGGATCCTTGATGATCCTTTAGCCGAACCAGCGACGCCATAGTACCGTCCGTTTCACGTACAAATTAATGACCCTCAATTGCTAGTGATCTATTGAGTGCGCTCAGAAAAGGAAAATCCTTATTAATCTCGTGCCTTTTTTGCTCGCTTGAATGATCCCTTTCGGACATGGCCAAGGTTGGCGGAGGAGGGCGGACGGGGGCGGAAAATAGAAGAAATGACGTCGTCACCAGGGACACCCCAGTGTCAGTGTAGCGATGGATTCGGATTTAACAAGTTGCCTTTCATCATCAAAAGGACGCACCGGTGTACTGGTCAAGGACAGTAATGCTGCCAAGATATTGGTGCCCGCCGTGACTAGGCCCAAGGTGTACAACAGTCGAATGATATTGGACGGAATGCTTGAGACCTGAACGCAAGGGGGAATGGGAATCCTTTTTCTTTTCCGGCTATCCCACAGCGCTTGTCATAAAGTTACAAATGAGCTACCTGCCGATTAGATTTTCCGTTCCCAGTGTTACGAGAAGACGCCAACGTCCCGAAAGGGGTTAACTTTGTGCGTGGGTTTGGGGGAGATGTGGTTGTGCCCGGAACCCGGAAAGCATAACTTCGGCAGATGAAGGAATGGAGATGAAGATTTATAGTTTATTACTTTGTATTGCGACTTCGGTAAGATTATTATTATCTGTGCGCTGGTACAAGCTGAACAGGAAAGGGAAACAAAGACAGGAATGTCGGACTCGTCTTGTGATAAATTCAAAAAGTAATATTCCTAAGTAGACGTAATTTTGATGTGCGAAAACTAAGGCTATGCTAAAGCTTTCATAGAAAATGGTGTTCTGAACTGTGCTGTGTATTTGCCAACCCTGCTTTACAATTGTTTCTGCGTAAAAAAAAAACAGAATTCCCAAACGATTCCTTTTGTCCTGGGACTGTCAGCCGCCGCTGTAAACTCCTTGAAGCACAACCTTCAAGCAACTTCATTTTCATGCCATCCCAACCGGGACCGGCAGGTTGATTAATGATGGTAAATTCGTTTTGATTTGACCTTGGAACATCGCCTCCAGACCGACCGGGAAAGGGGTAAAAAAGGATTCATCCGACACCGTAACCCGGAAAAGGGAGCACCGAAAAAGTTAATCAAAAGAGTTAGGAGGGTCAAGCCTGCTAAACGGTGCAGGAAGAAAAAATCACTTTGTAAACGTTTGCAAAATAAAACAGGCTTGAGTAGACAACTTACACTAGCCTTTTGCTTGAAAATTGTTTTCCAACGATGTGAAACACCAACGTCTGGCGCTATCTTAAAAGCTGAGGGCGTATAGGGCATTTTAGGACGCACAGCTACCTGTGATAAAGATAAGGGCAAATTTCATCTTCTAATCTTATCGTTAAAAGCTTTCACTGTAATTACTCTCTCGAAGAGGAATCGTTTTATGCGAGCGGCCACCGATGCTGCTCGTTTCCTGCAAGTTCCTCTCCCAAATACAATCGGAACACAAAGTACGAAAACAAATCCAAGCTAATCTGCCGTCTCAGGTCTCCCTCAAGCGCCCCGATGTATGCAATTAGAACCGTTTGCATTATTGAAAATTTGTTTTGAAATTCCTTCTCAATTTAATGGCATCTTATGGGGTGATAGGGAAGCACTGCCTCATTCTCGACCCTGCGCACCCCACCCCTCGATGACTTGTTTTTGCCCCGCCAGCAATCTCCAATTTCCGAGAAAGAACGTGTTTACTGCACCATCTTTTTAATGAACATCTTTTTGATCTGTTGAATGTTTACCGTCAGCTTTACGGGGCTTTCCCGGTAGCGGGCGGGCGTAGAAGTGTACTGGCGTGAGCCGTGGTTGGTTTGTGAAAACAAGATGGATATCGTTATCATGCTGTAGCGCAAATAGCCGTCCGTTTACGCCGCCCAGGCTCGTAATGGCTTCTGGTAAGGGTGCGTTGGTCGCGTGCGGATGGATATTGGGCGAACGAAGTAGACTCACAGGCAAAAACGCATGGCAAAGAAAATGTTGCTTTGAAGTTTCGTCGTCATCGCTATCGTTTTTCCAACGGAGGACGAGATGGATTTGCTGCCTGTCCCGTCTTTCGCTCATCGCGCCCGTTTCCCTTAGTGCCCTCGGTGCCCTTAGTCGTAGGCTGCTGCAGATCGTACCACCGGATACGAAGGCTAAATAAAATCAGGACAAATTTCCCGCCCCATTCCATTCCATCTGCCGTAGCACCCGGCTGAGGTCTCCATTTCGCAAATCTTTTGCGCGTACTCCCTGCTCGATCGAACCGTCGCAGGTAAAGAGGTCTTTGCTACGATCAAAAATAAATCGTCAAGCGCACGGAAAGATATCATCGTGAAGCCGATGATGCGGTGTGTATGTGTGCTGTGATACATACCGCATATCTACCACTCAGGAAGCGTTCATTTGCAGACACCGGGCATCGAGGCACCGGGAAAGCGGCTAAAGTGAATCTTACCCCCGCTTGCCTAAAAGGCTGCTGCTCGTTTGGAAGAGTTGGAAAATATTTATAAAGTACTTTCGGTTCGTTTCTTAAATGATTTTAATATCCTTCCGTACAGCGGATTTTGCCAAGACATGCCGTGGAAACGGTCTTACGCCCAAACCAAACCAAACACACAGCAAAACGTTGACGTCTTATCGTCTTTAATCGAAAGCAAACGAAAATGTGAAACGAGCGGAAGAAAAATTAACTACACGCGAAGCTTTATGAAACGGGAAACCTGTTCGTTTCCGGTTTTTCGATTACATTTGTGTACGATACTTTATTCCGGTTTTTTTGTTGTTGCCGGTGGCTTTTGCTTGTTTGTCTGGGGAGGAGGTGGTTGGATGAAACCGCGAAATGGTGTGACTTCATTTGGAAATCGTTTGAAATTTAAACGACTTGAGATTTTACCACCCGACGGTGCATAGAAGTAGCATCGTTTCGGAGGACTTTTTCTTAACGAGGGTTACGTATGCTTGGTTTTGATGTTCAACGAGACTTATTAAAGTTGTGTGTTTTTTTGTATTTAAATATTTTGTAAAAGGTTAAGATTTTTACTGGAGTGTAACATAAAGATGACATAGAGAAAATTTATTTTACTAAAAAAATTTTAGGAAACTTTATTCACGTGCGTGGCACCTAAAGTTATGCAGTACGGATAGCACACATCGTTACGTTTGAATTCAAATGTAAAATTTACAGTTGCGAGAATTAACTCACTCAAATAAATAATATAACACTCAAAATAACTAAAATTTACCAAACATCCCTTTGAAGGATACAAAAAAAGCTCTTTCAAAGCACACGTTCTGCTAAAGATCGTGCACGATTCTTCAGAATGAGTAATTTCCGTGCACGATTCACGCTCATCAGCTCAAAACCCGCTACCAAGAAGCACATTTATGCTCGCCGAGTGCTGCATTTGAAAAGATTCCATCGCACAAACGCTTTTGCTTCGCCGGCATTTGCATTTGCCAGCAAATCGACGGTACCGAAGCCGTTTAGCCGTACCGAATCCGCTTTTGCACACACGGGTGGCACACGTAGAGAAAATTAAATAAATAGCGCCTCGTCGTCGTCGTCGTCGGAGTGTGTGAATCGTCGGGTGGAACAAGAAATTAGGCATCCGAAGATGAGGGGATGAGATTCTCTTGCTCGAGTGTGGACCAAGGTACACGTAGCGTAGACAACGTTTGCCTTGCAAGAGAAAGAGAGAGAGAGAGAGAGAGAGAGAGAGAGAGAGAGAGAGAGAGAGAGAGAGAGAGAGAGAGAGAGAGAGAGAGAGAGAGAGAGAGAGCTAGTGCAGTGGTATGTATGTTTGCTGCACATTTGCTCTCGGTATTTAGCTTTTGTTAGCAAAATTGTTCGACCGAACAGCATGGCATTTATTCATCCCATTAGAAGTTATTCGATTCGATTTGCCTATTGTTCACGTGCGACGGTGCCTCGTCCGAAATAGAGAGCAAAATGGAGCATGCAGATTGTAGTTTATTACGTGTTGTGCATGCGAGAGGTGATCTTTACACTTTAGCTAACCTTAAAACTGTTATCAGTGGGTTTTTTTAAAATAAAAATGTTAAAATTTCAATATTAACAGGTTACCCAACAGGTTACACAAGGTTACACCATTAACAAACAAATAAATATTGTTAAAGAACCAATTCCAGCAACCAATAATTCCGCAAATCATCCCTTATCGATCAATAATGAGATTGCAGCACAGTTAGCCAGCTCACCAGTTGCGCTCCACTTACCTGACACTGTTGTGGTCCATGCCGTGTCGGTGATACCGTCTTGGGTCGTGGTTTCTTCGCAAGCCCACCGGACAACCCGCTCAGCGAAACCGTCCCCGGCGACGAAGCTGCCGACGGTGAAGATGCCGCACTACTGCTGCTATTGCCGGAAGCCGTCTCCGCCCGGCTGACGGTCGTGAGGACGAGGCTGGTAGGGCTGGTGGCGGTTGCGATGCTCCCATTGCACGTTGCCACACTGGGCGAACTTTTCACGGTCACCATCGTGGTGCCGTGGTGCAAGATGGCCGTCGATGATGGAGACAGATTGTTGGTGCTCCCGCTGGACGAATGGCTGGTTGGGAGCAGGGTGGTGGTAGAGTTCGTCTTTTCCGCGACTGCTTTCGTGCCTGGGAAGGAAGTCGAGAACGGAAATCGGAAACGATAGAAAGAAATCCGATCAATATCAGGTTGACTTTTCGATTGCTGGGCACAAAACGGGAGATGAAAAAATGGAAGACGGCTGCTTTGCCAATGGAGTTACTATCGAAATGAGATTTCCTAATCCTTTCACTACTGCTTGCGACCCCTGCTTTTTTTGTCGCTTCTCTGTCTGGTACGGTGGACAGTCCCACTTTAAGCACTGTGCACAGAACTTTAGATCGCAACGGATTTAGATTGCGTCTGTCGGATTAGCTGTCGTTGGTTGTGTGTCGTCCCCAAAGCCAATTGCTCAAGCTGCTCGACTGCTTGTCGTGGAATGTGCACTCCACATCTTGTGCAAGGGTACGCCAATATAAAGAGCAAATTGAAAAGCAAAGCAAACAAAAAAAGGTAAAGGGAAACTTTGAACCGACAGAAAAAAAAAAACATGCTGCGACAGCTTTGATGTTCCACTGTACTTCAGATGCTCGTAGTTTGAAGGAATTTATCCGGATTAGGGATAATTGAACGGAATGCAATAAGGATGCACTCGGGTGCCTTGCAACCGAGTTGGCATGGTTGCAGCCTCGAATGTATGTGTGTGTGTGTGTGCGTGACCGATAATCCAAATTAATTTCGGTCAGTATCTATCGGGAAAGATCGGATGCTACGGGGAAAACGTTGCAAGGGTGGTGCACCAGTTGAAAGCTTTCGGGTAATTAATGAAGCACATGAAAGCGTTGCGAGCACCATTTTGCAACTTTCCCATTGAGTTGCCACCGACAAAGATTACAGCCGGATCAGCCCTTTTTCAGCTTCATTAGAGGAGATGCAGACGGGCCGGTCGGTTTCGTACTGTCCCTATTGAACTCGTTTCATTATTGAGCAGCAATTAAATTAGAATTGGACGATGAAACAAAAGATCAGTACGACGTTTGATTTACGTTTTAAGGCTCGGTCGAAGAAAATATAGGCAAAGTGATCATAAAAAAAATCGTTTTGTTGTGTGGAGTGCATACATTTAGGCGCGAAGGATTTTAATTTAACCAAATAAGTATAAACACTTTCTTTGGAATGTTTTCTTTTTGATACAAAATAAGTTGTGCTATGCTTTAAACAATGGATTGTACTTTCAAAACATAATTTTCTTTAAACCCACATCCGACCCATCACACCATTGCACTGCGGTCGTTATTGTATTTCTATTCTCTTTTTATTTTCGCATCCCAAAACATAATCCCAACCTAAAGGTCACACAGAGCAATGCACGACAATGCTTGTGTATGGGTGAATGTGTCTCAACTTCAAACAAAAGAACAGAAAAAAGGGCAAACTTTATCTACTACCTTCACCAAATCGCCGCCATCTTGCTGGTTGCAACAAACAAAATCCTGGTCACAAACAATGGCACCAACAGCCAGTCCGGGCAAGATGCCACACGAGAGTTCACCCAACGCAAAACTCAAAGCCCTTTTGCTTAGAAGCTTTTCCACTCGTTAGTTTAACTGAATTGGCTTCACTTTTTTCCGTTATTTATATTGGCACTGCTAGTGTGACCGGGGTTCTTCTTCAACATGCCCTCTTTTTAACCCGCACACAGTGCTTCCTTTCCGAATCTTCATTTTTTGTGTTTTAAAGCTAGTCATTCGAAGCAAAGCATCTGCAAGAGCTCGAATGTTCACAGCACACCGTGTTGACGTGTATTTATTTATCGTTAAAAATGGCACCATTCAAACCCCAAATGTGTGTGTGTCTACATGCGTTTGTTTTATGCTTCGACTGTGCGCTAGGTGTGTTGTTGCTATTTTTTCCTCAACATTCTATTCTTTCTATTTCCTTTCGCATTTAGCTTTGCGCTTCATAGAATGGCAGGTATCTGGTGGCGGGCACTACAAAAAGCACCGTTTTCCCATTGTGCTGATTGGCTGACCGGAGCTTCAGTCTGTCCATGTTGGGCAGAGCTGAGTTTTGTGTTTGTGCATAGTTTTCTTTCCTACGTCTCGACGCCAAACGGAGGTTAGTAACAAGATAAAAGCTACCGAACGAAAGCATCGATCGATTTTTTCGGTGTAGTAAAAGGTGTAAAAAAGGATACTCTGTTTTGTTGGTGAATCGTTGGTTACACTGGGTTACGTTTATTGTGCCACATGAAGTACGGACGCTAGCAGCTCGGGAGGACGTGATCCATGAGCAGTTTGTATCAAGTGATATTTTCGTAAAAATGGTAAGGCGAAGCCAAATAGCATCCAGCAACCAAATGCAATGGCCAATACAGAAAGTGAGCTGTTTGGCTTTTGTAAAATGTACTAAAATGGTGCTGTAATGCTCTTTTCGGTTGGAGAAATGAAAGGCAAAAAGAGAGCACAATATTCCACGAGCATGTTAACGAGTTAAAATAAAGCATGGGGTGGAACCGTGTAAGACATCACTTAAAAATGAATCTTCTCTTCGTCGAAATAAATTCGATCTTCGATACTAATTGTCGACAGCTCCAATGAAATAAGTTCATGCAAAATTAACACTTTACGACGGAACGTTCGCAATCGAAAGCTAACGCGAATCTTCTCATTGTTTGATGTAAGTTTTTACACGAAAATAATTAACAATTGAAGGAAAATGTATCGTTTTCGTTTGAATCCTAGCTAAAACAAAGTAAAAAATATTTTAAACTTGTTTGAGACCAAATAATGTATGCATTTGAGTGTTTTGGGTAACAAAAGTTTGATTTGCTGCTTCATTTGTAAGCGGATTCTCCTAAATGTATGCAATCTACGTAGCAGAACGCGTTTTTTGATCGCCCCGTTTGATATCGCGTTGCACTCTTCCGTTAAAATGTTTTTTGGACAACAGTTTTACCTTCAGAAAGGAAAATAATTACGGAAATCCTTTCATGCGATGTCAAACAAACTGAAATACTCTCACTGTTTTAGTTTCCACCCAATTATGCGAGCTTTCGCTAGGATCAGCTGTCAAACTTCTGGCGATGTTTTGTGGAGCAAAAATTCAATAATTAATTCCCCATCACCCACCCTCGTACCGCTGACCCCCTTCTTCCAAAGCAACACTTGCCTTAGGCGAGTGTTCACCAAGCAAAATTCCGTTTCACGCCAGGGTCACCAGGAAGCAAATGACCCAGAGCGTTGATTATGAAGCGCTCCCCACGCTGTCGCAACCGGACGCAACCGATGCAGCATGTAAGCAAACACAGAAGTGCAATGTGCGAATGTGCCGACCGTGCCCACTATTTATATTTATGAGCATAAATCCTGCAGCAAAAACGGGTCCCGCAGCGCTAATGAACCGGTCCCAAACGTCAATCACCGTGACATTTAACATTTCATGTTCATTAAAGCGGAAGAACGGGGGGCGGACTTTCAGCGAAGGAAGGTTCATCCCTGCAGTGGCACTTTTCGGTCTCCAGTTCCGTTTGTAGGATGATGGCTTACGGATGGAGGAAGCATCACAACCCTGCTTTTGTGTGTGTGTGTGTTTACCCACGATGCATGCAGGCATGCAAATGCACACTTGCACACGGCTCGGTACACGGAAAGGTTGGCGGAAGGCTGGAAAATCTGTGTCATTAATTTCATGTCCATTTTCCCACAGCACTGTGCTGGCGGTTGGTGACTGGCACCGAAGGGTTATTATCTTCCAACCGATCGAAACCATGCGAGATGACCACATTCCGAAAGGGGTCCATCCTTTTCCGGCAGGACGACCTTGGTCGGCCAAGAGAAATGGTGGGAAGCTGGATGCAATGATAATCATTAAATCCGAAAGCCTACAGATGGACGGGCGAGGCAGCCTGATGCTGATGCTCCAACACAACACAGCCGCACCACGTGTAGGGAGTTGTGGCAATACGCAAAGCTTGCTTTTATAATTTCACAAAACTAGATAGATAAATATAAAATGCAAATAGTGTACACACACACACACACGCATACACAACGAGCCTGTAAATATATGCATGAGGTTGCTTTAAAGCCTGGCTTGACCGGAAATCGGTGTATGAAGGATGATGATGATGGAAGACGGTGCACGGCGGTTGCGGGACACGGAACCGGAAACCATTTCACATTCGTACTTCAACGACCACTGCACAGTCCGGTGTTTATGTACATATAAAGCGAGCCCGCAAGGCGAACACATCAACCAAATACAAGCCATACGAAAATACAGTGAAAGACGTTAGTAAAGGTTCAGTCGCAAAATAATAAACACGCTTTGCTTGTTTGACCAGACCAAAACCATAACAATTGATCGGAGACGTGAGATAATAAACAAGATATTGGTGAAGCTCAGTTGAAAATATAATTCAACTCGAAAAACAATCTGTTTGTAATTGAAAAATAATTAACAATAATACAAGTTGGTGGTTGGACGCAACAACAAAACGCAATTGCTCCATAAATTTAATCTCAATTAAGTTTTTGTGTGCAAAATTTGCTCCAACACAAAAGGTTAGTGAGCGGCTGTGATTTATCTTGGTACGTGTAGCCACAATTCGGTACACAACTGTGATGGGGCCAGTTCCGCTGCGCCTGTTACAACCAACCACAGACACACACACACACACATATCTATTGTTGGTTAGCACAATTACAGTGTCCAGTACCCGAGGGCACGTGTAGCCAAAGTTTACTTTACCAGTTTCGTTCGATATGTGCGGTACACAAGGAGCGGGACAAAATGCGAGCCTGATGAGGGTTTCGTACCGTGTCCGGTACGATGCAAAAGCGCCTGAACGATAGGCAATCCGATGGTTTTTGTGGAGAACGTGTGGCGGTGTAGAAGAAAGAGAGAGAGAAAAAAAGGGCGCAGGCTTGAATTTGTCCGTGTTGTTAACGTTTCCATGGAGTGTTTCGGGGACACGGGACACTGGAAGGAAGAGGGGCGAGGGGGGGGGGGAGGGGTTCGGAATCCCCGTCCGATGGGAGTCCGATATCAAAGCTCATGTGCATGCACATAAATATGCTTTAAAACCATAAAACCTAGCTGAAAAGTTTATGCACTGGCCCAACATAGCGGGTGGGTACGGTCCGGCGTTTGCCCGTATGAGCCTGGCGGATTCATACACACACACACACACACGTGCCCACATCTACTCGGTACGGTTGATAAGGTCCGTTTTGCAAAACGTACGGGACAGCGTGAGTAGCGTGGCCAACCAACCGGCTCCACTGCCGGACTGTAACGAGTCCGAAGCGTTTTAGAGGATGGGATTCGGGGGGGCGGTGGGTTTGAATTTTTCCCTTCCGACCGAGAAGCAGAGATATGCAGAGTTATTTCAATAAATTTATGTTCTGGTGTACAGTTGGGACATGTGGGCTGTGACCGTGCGCCGTACGCTAGGAATAGCCAGAGCTGTGCATGGGTGTGCTGCAGCAGTGGGTTGATCAATTTTTTACCGATAATTTTTTTTAAACAAAAACAACACACACACAACGAGTGGGAAAAGGGAATGCATGGAAATCATGAAAAAAGGAGACTCTTTTTTTGCATGAAAAAAAAACGAACGAACCAAGTTCTGGAGTACTGGAAAGGATATTGAATAATCATGAAACATGAGTCCAGCACGAGTGCATGGGATAGTGTCGAGCGTGTGGATTGAGGAACAAGTGAGGTTGAAAAAATAAATATCAATAGAAACCACGGCAACGTGAACTGGACTCCAGTGGACTGGAGCCCGTTTTTCGTCCATAAGTGAAGCAATATACGAGTGGAAGGGAACACGATACATGGAGGTTGAATTTGTAATTTTATGAAATAATGAGGCTGTGGCATGTGGAATAAATATTTTTAACCATGGTCGAGCAGAGGCAAAAAGGGTTCACATTACAGTTTAAGACAGTTTGAAATTCTAAAAATTAATAGTTGAATGTTGGGAACGCAAATTTGCAAACAGCAGCTCGGGAAACTTTTCAGCACATTTTTTGCTCAATCTTCGCTTCTCCCTAGGGTTAGGGGTTTAATTTTTGTTCCATTCAGTTTAAAAAACAAAACAAAGTCCTGTACTTTTGGGCAAGTTTGGTACAACCTTCATCGGTTCTTATGAGCAAGTTTTTGTGTGCCTGTATAATTCGATTTGGCTCCAAGCGAAGGTTCGAATCGATACGTAACGATACTAGTTGCCGAGTAAACCATTTGTTTGTTGGAGCGAGGTCTTTTGTCCGGTAAACCTTGGTCGAGCGAGCTGAAAGGCTATTTTTCACACACCAACGAACGGAGCGAAACGTTCGGAAGACCAACAAGTTATTGCATGTTTCGTTGGGAGCGGTCGATTTTGAGGATTTTTGCTGAATGAAAGCATAAGCCGTAGTTAGTGCTGTGCTGTTGGGTACTTGTTGATCTTTCTACTGCTTTCGAAAACGAACGATGCAAATCAGTAATTTAGTGTGTTAATGTAAATTGTGTTTAGTAATTAAAACAAAGCTAGATTTTACTTCCATGTTACAACAACAGGTTAAGGATGGTTAGGGGAACAAGCATTGCTTGTTGAAAAGGCGATATGATGTGCTATTTTTGCCTCATTTATCGTTAGCCTCGTCAAGTTTATCAGCCCTTAATCTCGAACCCAAATTCACTTACCCGGTTCTGCTTTTATCGTCACTGTGGACGTGCCTGTTGTGTTGCCAGTACTACTCCCACTGCTGCCGCTACTACTGCTGTTGCCGCTACTGCTGTTCGCTTTGGCAAGTATAGCACCGGTAAGATGGTCGATCTGATCGACCGTCGTTGCTCGTAACGTTGCACCGGTTGAGCTGCCATTGCTGTCCTGTAGCAGATCGAAACTGCCGGCGTCCGAATCGGTCCCACCGGTCGAGGCTCCCTGGAATGTGCCCAGCATGTCGGCCAACATTTCCGGATCTGGGTAGCCGATCGTGAGCGCTCCGTCCAGCGAACCGGTCGCATCGGGCGCCTGTACCGCTTCCCGGAGCTGAAGTGTGACGGAACCTTCCGCACCCATCGAGGCACTACACATAAGGACGCGCGGTGGCGCCAGTCCGGCCAACGGCAATCGAATGCTATTCTGGACCTGCAACGGAGGGAGAACAAAAACAACCCAATCGTTATTGTGGAAGCATAAAATAAATTAAAAGAAAATGTTCGGCCTAATTAATGCTAAATTGAACGGAAAATCTGCCCTGGGAACAGTCTGCTAGCCAGGGGAACAGCTTTAACGATCGCCGGTTAGACCAATCTGGTTTGATTTTCCCCTAGAAAAAGACATCCCTCAAGCAGGAGGCAATTTTCCATCTGCTCTCCAAACGCCAACACCAACTTTACGACACTTCGAGCAGTTGCAAAGTCACAGCTTCTCTGCTCCACCAGAGTACACGCTTACAATCGCCCGTTCGCTTCCTCTGCGTGGATTGTCGTAAAAAGAAGTAAATAAAACATACCGTTTGGCATATTCCAATCGGTGCCAATTTGAATAACTGCCATCGTTTGGCGACGGTTTTTATGGGTCACGCGGTGCATGTAAGCGAGCGTTTTTTTGCCGACGCTTGTTGTTGTGGGTTGTCGTGCCACTGGTGGGAAATTGTCGCTGGTGGAGATGAAGCAAAACCATAAAGATGTGCTCGAGAAACCTTTAAGCAAGCGACCAACAATTTTAAACCCCTATAGCACCAGAAGCTTCAAACGCTGCGTTGATGAGGAAGAAAGGCAAGAAGCAGAAGAAAAAAAACCCCGAAAAGGCGTTGGAAGGTTTTTCCCATGGGAAATGATGTATCGCCTACCGTTGATGATGGGTTCCACGCGGTACGGGATTTGCGTTTTAATGGGTTTTCTTTTATACCAGGATTTTCCGAACTGTCACTCTAACCCGTGGCCTGTTTTTTGTTCTGTTGCTGTAGCTGGTAAAGCCCTTTTCCTGGTTTTTTGCTTGCTGTGTGTTATTTGTTATTACGTTCGGTCCTTGTTATCCTTTAAAGAACCGTTTCCAAGCGCAACCGGTCCGGTTGGGTTGGAGTTTCGGGTAGAGATTTTTTGTTGTTGTGTGTGTGTGTATGTCCCTTACCGGAAAAAGTTTATTTAAACGTTTTGTTAAATTTATTTCTACCAAACGAATCCATCACCTCGGCAACTGCTGTACTGCGCCGTCTGGACGGAGGAGATGGTTTAAATCATTTGAAAGGATCTTAGAGTGAAATAAAAATCCGCCTTTCATTGTGGTATCCACCGGGTTTTCTTGTTGTTGCTCTTGTTGTTGCCTTTATCCCTTTGGATGACGTTGCAAAGAGCTGCTGCAAAAGCGTTTGATATGCTTTTTATCTTCCACCCTCTGTGTGTGTGCGATTTCCTTTTTCCTACCACCACCATAACAACACAACTGCTCCACAGGAGCTTCATTTATAAATAAGCATTCCCGGTACGGAGGAATTCCGGTGGCAGGAATTTTTGTTCACTCGTTCACTCGAACCGCTTCGTTTGTTCTGCTGTTTGAGCATAATTTTTAAATTAAATTACAATCTCTCTTACACAGAGCGAGCAGTGCAGCAGTAGATATACATATTCCCTTTTGCCAAACGGAAACTTCTTCCACGCAAACATTCCTTGTGATACAGTAATTGAATAACATCGACATGGCATGTGTGGATGGTTATCTAACATACAAACAATTCCTATGTGAATATGTTTTTATTTTCACCGCAAGGGAATCTGAACCATGTTCGATGCTCGGCTGGTGCATTGTTGGTTGCTTAGCATTGAGTCCGTTGGTCGTTGGTTGCAATTTACACGTTGCAAAAGTTACGATAAGCTGCTTCAAAAAGCTCCCCCACTCGGGTGGGGTAGCATTTGTTTTGCATCATTTACAAGCATCACTAACAATAATGTGGTGTGTGTGTGCATGCTGTTTTTTTATAGAGACATGAGGAGAATTGCTTCAAAATCAGAGCAGATGTTTAGCATCGAGATCAGAAAGGATGAAATTAAAACGTATGTTAGTTCTCATTATTCAACGACACCATACATTTGTGTTTTAAGAGGCTAATCGTACCACGTTCTAGATATTAAAATAATTAGTATTATTGTATATATTTTAAAATCAGTTTTTATTTCCAATACAGTACATAACTAAAGTTTACGCATCTTGTTTTATTAAGAAAAAAAAAACTAGAAGAGACATCAGAATGTTGTATACTTAGCAAGAAATCAAAGAATAATAAAAGACAAATTTTGAACATTTATGTATTTGTACAAACATGTATTATACAAGCGCTCAGAATTATTTTCTAAAAAGAACGGCGATAGAAAGCTTTTACAGGATGATGATTGCGTTGCGAATGCTTTATTTCTTGGGAGCATCGTTTGAATTGTAGTGTTATGTCCCGAAAAGTGTAACGTCATGTCGTTTAGTCGCTCTCATACTCCAGCTAGAAATGTTTATTCTTTCGGTGGAATAGTATTATAATAAATCGAATACAGTATGTCAGAGATCTAAGTGTAACATTCGATAGCAGATAAACTTTCCTCGAGCATATCGAAACGATCGGGTTTATAAAACGTATGACACCTTGTATAATCGATTCCGTGTGCCTAAAAGTCCTGTATTGTTCACTGGTCAGAGCTACACTCGAATATTGTCTTATTGTATGGTGTCCGGTTTCCAACTCATCGATCGACCGCATTGAAAGAATACAGCGATCACTTACGCGATGTGCCGTAAGAATCATGACGGGTAATACTTCTGAGCCTCTGTCGGAATATGGGCAAAGATGCCAGCTGTTAGGACTTGATACCTTTGCAAAAAGTCGCAGAGTATTCCAAATCATGTTTGTTGCTTCCCTTATGTCGAACGCAGTTGATGTTCCCAGTCTCGTTTCATCCCTCCATTTGTACCTACCAACTCGTTCTCTTCGATCCTGTCCTCCTCTTTTTGTTCCCTTTCGGCGTACGGCTGGCGGACTTAATGATCCGCTTTTATGTGCGGTACGTTTATTTATTTATTTATTTATTTATTTATTTCAAACGAAATATCTGCCGCTAGGGCTACATATAAGTTACTTAATTGCTAAATAATTTAAAAATTAAACTAAACTAAATACGCATAGGCTAAAACGGACGACAATCGATAGGCTTCGGTCAAACTAGGCATTGCAGAAACAACAAACAGAAAGCAAAAAAAAAAACAGAAAGGAAAAAAAAAAAAAAAACTACTACACTTTTATTCAATACTTACGACCACTTGTTTGCCCATCTCCTTCCATTACCTTCCTTCCGACCCAGACTTCTCGATAATATTTGAATTAACTTAATATTTGTAACTAGTTGTAAACAATGTCCAATGTACGAGTTAGTATTAATTATTGTTGTTCAGGAAAAGCCAGTCTGGCTTTTCCTGAACATTGTGTGAATAAATTAAACTAAACTAAACTAAACAATTAACAATTGTACTTATTTACGCTATAAACTTAGACCTCATTTAGGCTAAATAGGTACTTAAGCCTTTCTTAAACTTCATTTCCTCCTTTCCAAATGTTGAATAATAACTACTTTGTAAGTCTAGATCTCTGTTTAGTCTACTATCTATCTAACAACTTGGTTTCAGCAAGTCTAGTAAGTCATTCGATGGCCGGCATGACCAGTAAGTAGGTTGTTAAGCCAGGAATAGACAGAGAGAAGTCTAGATATATTGGGAAAATTTGATTCTGTTACGAAGGAAGGTCCTTTCTTTCCTTTCACATTTCTTATTTAGGATTGTTTTTACTACTGTTTGATGTGTAACATGTAGTCTTTAAAATCCCAGATTAAAACGACAACGATTTCGATGACATTTAGATGTTGGTTCGAAATTCACTTACTAGTAAAACGAATTTTTATGACACAAAACCTCACATATTGCGTCATAAAAACTCAATCACTAGAAAAACAAATAAAGCCTTGTAGTAATATGCTATTTGACTCATCAATTTCTCGCTATAATAACACGTAGTATCAGGAGCAAAACGGTAACACATTGTAGGCAGATCGTTTCAACATCTGCACCTGCCAGACATTAGACACTAAAGTAGCTAAAGACAATTTTCGTCATTGCTATAAACCGAAGCGATAAAACTGATTCTCTTTGCATCGACGCAAAACTGTCAAGCACTTACTAAACATCTTTGCGACGATACCATGTGCAAGCGTCATAAATACTGAATATTTTTGCATGGCAAACAGATTTTTGCAAGCTGTCCAACGTTGTCCTTGGTTTTCGAGGGGGGAGAACAAGGAAAAGGAAAACGAACATGCATCTGTACTGCACCGATCGTACGTCGTTTTTCGGTCGTAAAACTGGGTTTCTCGTTGGTTTTAAGCATCACGAACAAAGTAAAAACAAGTCGCTTCCTTGACGCCGCGTCATTGCGTTGCGGCGAGATGCGTCCCAGCTCTTCAATTTTCCGTTCCATTGCTGCTGGGGCAAATGGTTCAAATTGTGCCGATCGTAATCAAATTTTAATATTTTCCTTCTCATCGGCACCATTCACCGAAGGCACAGGCAGGGTGGGTGTGCTTTTTACGATCACTAACGGATGGCCAGCATCAAAAGCTGCGTCATGTTGTGGCGGCTGCGTAAGACTGGCGCTGGTGAGAGGCGTAGAGCTCTTTCTTCCATCGAACTTCGGTGCTGCCTTTGCTTTCCACCAAGTAATTGGATTCCAGTCAAACCATATGTGTCGCGAAGACGCGCGGACGGACGCTTGCAAATGGCACCGTAAGATGGAGGGCGAAAAAAGTTAACACAATCTGTCGAAGGACGGAATGGGAGCTCTTGCGCTCCGGTTTGGATCCGGTGCGGATATGCAAATGCAAATATGTTTTTCCTTGTGCCTATCGTCATCACCACCATTATCAATTCCCGCTTCCCTCCCCATGATTGAAAGGTCAACAGAAGGTCAACGTGGCCCAAGGCCTGCTCGTTTCCTCCCGCGAAGGGGTCTTTAAGGTTTATTGTATTTATTTCCCGTTAGGCGAAACTTTTACTAGAACCGGATATACGACACCGTGGCAGCGTGCAGGAAATGCAATCATCAAATCGGATCTGCCCGGACGAGATGGGTAAAGTATCACTCGTAAAATGAAGCGTGTCCAATCGGGCACGAATGTTACTGTTCCGCCCGGAAGACACGAATATCAGGGCCATCTTCCGAGCGGAAAATCGATCGCCAACCGCGCTCGAATCGACGGACGGTACGGAGTGGGCCAAAATTTTTATGGCACAAGCACAACCAGGAGGGCAAATCCTTCGCTATTTGTGTTCAATAAAATCTATCCAAATTGTTCCCGAACCTTTCTGGCGCTTTGACCGGTGGTCTGGGTGTGTTTCGCCTTTCACCCGTCGTAAATGTGTTGATGGACGATAAAAATCGTGGGGAAGAAAATGTTTGGGGACGGTCCATGGAAAGCTGGTTGCCGCAAGGGTTGGGAGTAGGTTTTTTTTTCGCGGAATCGACCATTTGATTAGGGAAATGGTTATTGAACAATAAAAAAACATTCCGGAGAAGCACAGGAATACACGCGAGCAGTTTGAAAAGGTTTGCTGATGCGATTGGACGGAAAATGATCTTTCTGGCTGCTACCGAGTGTATTTGTTTGTGATCATATTTACGCTATTGAGCAGGAAGTAGACACATGCCAAGTTTATGTGTCTTTCGTCACTATTCAATATGTCGCTTAACTAAGCTAGTTGAGATTGTTGGTGGGGATGTTATTCTGTGTAACCACCGAACATGTAAAAATAAGCTTAAACAAATGATGATCACAAATTCCACTCAACTTGATTGGAAATCGAACTTTACCTTCAGATTTCGTGGATTATTATTTAAAATGCTAGATAATAAGTATAGTTCCTTTTTCTCTATAAGATGGCGTATTGTTATGTTGCTGTTTGCATACATTTAGGAGAAAGATATCATTTTAAATGCAGTTTAAAATCACATTAATCGTTCAAAGTAATTCTAGAACTTATAACCTTTAATTGTTCGACCATCAACTTTAAAGCATTGTTATGCCCAGCTATTACCAATAACTGTTAAAAGTGAAGCCGAAAGAGCGGTTCAACCTCAACCGGATGTGAAGTATCGGATGTCTTAAAGGCACGAATGAGGGTTTTCCACTGTGTCCCACTGCACAAACTGTCACTGACAGGCTGCCGGGTGGGTTCGAAGTTTAAATACAAATAAAAATAAACTTCCCGTCTCCCGATTGCTACCCATCCACTTAACCGGTTACGCTACAGTCCAGCATTTTCCGGTAAATAAATATTTCATGCCCTCATGCCGTGCCCTCGCGGCTCTGGCAGCAAGGCGTCGTGCTGTCTTCGTTTGTGCCGGTGCCACTCTGGTAGGAGGATGTTTGGTGTGCTCCTCCCACATCATTCACCCATTCACCAAAATGCCGGCCCATTTCATGGCGAATGGGAGAAAAATAACCAGTCACGGACGAATGATCCAGTTTCCACAACGTTGGTCCCGATGCGCAATTTGAACTCCAGCTCCCGCCAGACTCTCTGCCGGTTTGGGTGATATCGAACCCTTTTACCCCACCCGGTAGCACGAACGAACGCATGAGCGACTTGTCGATGGCGATTGTCCTGGTACGCGTCACCAACCCCACCGTACGAGGGACACACCGTATGTATGTCGGTGGGGATGCCAATGGGCGGGCGCTTTCGACCGGACGTGAGATGGACGCTGCATTTTTAATGGTCGCAAATATCTATCAATGTTTTATGATCATCGCCGTCATCATCGCCATCATCGCGTTGCGTTTCGAGGGCACGTGGGAGATGGCCGACGAAAGGGGACTGGGAACGCACTATATTGAGACTGCACTCGATACCGAACGATGTGTTTTATTCATTCTTTTTATTCCGATGTTCACGGTGTGTTCGATTTCGTCCACCAGGGCAGAGGAGCGGGGCCGAAACTGGATGCTGGGCGAAACTGTTGAAAACCGACCGTTGGAGCAATGATGTGATTATTAAAATTTAATTAGGGTAAATAAAAGAGGAGCATCCCGGAGGATTGGATGATGAAATTGTTTTATTTATTTATTCCTTCTTCCTACAAGCACGGCCACGGTACAGAGGGTTTGAGCCAGCATTTTGTCCGCTTTGTTTTGCGTTGTTTTTCAGCACCGTTTGTATCGAGTTTTCAAAATTGCTTCCCGGAGGCACGAGCGACATTGGTATGTGTATGTGTGTGTGTTTGTCTCGCTGTTGGCTCCCCCCCGGAAACCATTTCCATTTGGACGATTTTTGATGCGAATGACGTGTTTCTTTTTTGTTTTTGTTCGCCCTGCAGTTCGTGCTGTTCATTTTGCAACATTCCCTTCCCGATTTTCCACAGCCGGAACCGAGCATTGTGAGTGAGTGTATGGATAAATTCGATTCAATTTATTTCACAAAACGACAACGGCAGACATTGTACGAATAAGGGAATGATAATAGAAAGTGAGAAAGAGCGAAAAAAAAGCAGGCTAAAATAAGATGAAAATTGATCGACATTTGTGGCCGCTTTTCACTCAGCCGTGGCACGAGCGGGTGGTTTGTTTTTTTTCTCCCTCCGTTCGATCGACCGTCCGGACGCCCGGCGCAATATTATGTGCCAGTCTGGGCCGAGGCTTAATTTGAGTGTCATCGCACGGCGTGTTTGATTTATGAGTTTCGAACGAAAACCTTTGTCATGTTTCCTAGCCGACCTGGACTGCCGCTGGGCGCCGCTGGTTGGCGTAAGCGCGCATAATGACGTGGTGATGAGTGTGGGATGATTAAAATTGACGGAACAATATTGCCAAATTAAATTCAATTGGTGGATGTGTGCGTGTGTCTGTGTGTGCCAGGCGTGTGCGCTAATGTGATCGAGTACGTGTCGCGTGAATGATGGAAAAATGAAGTCTTTGATGAGACCGAAATTATGAAAGACAGTTCGCTTTGGTATAAACAAGGAGGATTTAGCGGTCTTGCACATAAATTCCAAACGAGTTATCAAATCCTCTTACAATGCATTATAAACGTGGTCCGTAATATCAAGTAGAAGAAAAGAAGAGATTGAATGTTTTGATTCCAGTCGCTTTTGGTTTAAATTGCTCTTGCAATGCACTTCCAATGCAATTCCAATGGCTGAAGCACAAGTAACTTTAACTGATTATGAGTAGAACATAAAGTAGCACAACAAAAAACAGACACTAAGATAATTAACCTGAACTTCTATTAAACGGGAAACCGATAACTGTAGTATCAGATGGATCAGTTGATCTATTGATGCCGCAGTTAAAAGATGGCCAGTTAATGTGGCATTTTTTTATTTTTATTTTCCACAAGAATTCAATTTTACATTTGAAAAGTGAAACTCAACTGTACAATTCCTTGATCACTTAATATAATTATTACTATTCTTTTTTACTTTTTCTGGTTCCTGAAACGAAGTTTTCATGGCTCCAGAAAGTAGTGAATAAAGTTATGAGAATTAATGAGCGTTGCTTGCAATGATGTTTGATGGTTTTCATAAGCAAACTATTTCATGGACATCTACCAGGAGATATGACATGGGAGATATGATAATTTGGGGTAATGCTATTCTTACAGTTATAACACGTAGAGACCATCAACGCGAACTTTCGAGAATGACTTCGCCGAACGTAAGAAATTGGTTATTATTTTCCAATTTTATAATGATGTTTGTGTATGGTTTGCAGGCAGCTAAAAATCAAAAATGGTTAACTAAGCTGTGGTTGTCTGCGGGCCCTTTTTAAGACTACTATGTGTGAAGCCGTGATGCCCTAGTTTCAACGTAGGATTTAATAAAGATTTTTTTTTTGTAGGAATGGCCTGGTCGTATTGACTGATGAATACCACGTAGTGAGGTAAGCCAGAGCGTCCTCACTACGGGGGGACGGTCCGGATGGGATTTGAACCTCGGTCCTGCCGTTTGACGACCGGCGCCGCTGTCGCCTATACCACCGGACCGCCCCTAAATTAAGCATCTTGATGCTTATAAATTTTTAAATATCCTAGGGATAAATTTCTTCATCTTAATCGATTGTCAGGGTATGAGGTGGAATGTATGAACAACTTCGTTCGACTCACACCTATAAAAACTCGAGTCATGAAGTTGTACAATCGAAAATCGGAGTCTTTCCTTAGTTCGTTAGAGTCATTGCTGCAGCGACTTTTTATAAATATTACGGTTTTACAAGAGGGACTCGACTCGAAAAAATATTTGATGAATTTCAAATACTTGAAACACAAACACCCGGATATAATGTTCCCATGCACGTCAGGTAACTTAAAGCCGAAACAAAACATCGACTTACTCTTCCAAAACATTCCAACGCACGGCTGTCATCGATTGCATAAGCTGACCGCCCCGCCCGAAAAAACTAACGCTTCGTGCGAAAACGACGCTCCAAAGAAAAATGTTTTTCCTGCAAAACAACGGAACACACGACAGGCAAGACATTTGCATCCATTAATTTCACGCCACATCGCTACACACATACACACACAATTTCAGGCGAACATTTCGTCAACTTTTAAAGCGGGAAACACCGCAGTCCAGAAAGGAACCGAACAGACCAGAAAACAACAACCACAAACGTGTGATTTTTCCATCCACGCCGAAAGCGGGGTGATGGCGTTCCACTTTTTGGCACTTAAGAGATCCAGCCAGACTCGATACACTTCTCCCTTCTAGCGGTGCACAGCCACACCGACGGACTTTCCTTTTTTGAGTCGACATTGCGTAAATGTCAGCGTGCGTAACATGCTGCGTATTGTGCGCGCGTGAATGTGCTGGCGTACGGGTGGAAACCTGCGGACACAGGTGCTGAACGCTGTAATTTTGCATTCCTTTCACACCCTGTACACGTATTTGCGTCAGTTCTCAACATCTAGCCCGGTGACTAGCGGTTGGTGGAAAGCGGCCTCGTAAGCATGACGCATTCACCGGAGCCGCTTGCTGAGAGATGGGAAATTGTACAGAAAAAGCCTCAAGAGATGACGACTTGCGGTGAAGTGAGTCAAGAATTGACTACGGCGAGCTTCGTGGTGTTTTTTTTTTGCTTTAATTTTCTTCCAAAGCATGTATGTTCCATCCCGTGTGCCACACATCACAACCGATCGACAAACGGTTGACCCCAACAAGTCAAGCCGCTTCGGAGAGCGCGCGCGCGCGGTCTGGATCGTTTCATATCGCCGACACTGAAGTGCGTCTTGATCGTGTTACCTGCGTCGGTCTGTTGGAGCTTACCGAATGGCATGAAAGGTGAATGAAAAGTGCATTAAAATATTACATTACCATCCATTGCCGGGCGCGCGGGTAAACTGGTTCAATTTTTCAGGCCACATTCATCCGTCGACCCGATCCGAGAGGGAATTTCGCACATTTTCAAAGATCAATTACACGTGCGTGTAGGCGATCCGGTTCGGTACAATCAGCGTTAGCATCTTCGCTTCCCAAACCACAGGAATGTTTTTCTTTTCATCTCCAAATATCTAGCCCAAATATGCCTCTTCTTCAAGTTCAACGCATGGTTGCTTACTAGATCAAATTCAGCCGACAGGTTTCGGAGCGTCGGACTACAAACACCAGTCAGACGTGGGTGTAGCCGTGTAGCGGGGATGAGCTACTCAAATTTCGGCCCAACATTAGAGCTATGATTCATACAACCGACAGTGGAATGCAACGCGCAACTTTCGCTTGACTCGGGTGCGATCTCATCATCACCAAGTCGGGACGTCTGGAGTGGTCGGACTGTCCATTCTGATTGAGTTCTCGTGCACACGGCCACACGCACACACAGGCACACAGGCACACACAAATGAGTAAAAGGAAACTATGTGCACGTGCCAAACTGCTCGTCACTGGGAGGGCAGAAAGGGAGGAAGGCTAAGTTATATTATGTCTTCTTTATACCGATTGTCTGCATTGGCTTAGCAACAAACGTCGTACAGCAGTGTGAAAAGATTTTCACTGTGAGCTGTAAACTAACGCAATTTAGGAAGGATAGAAAATTCACTCCATATCTACGAAAAGCACGTAGTGGGTTAATTTAATTTGATTTTACTTGTTTTGTTTGCTGATTAAGTCAACAAGATAGAGATAGGCTGCAAGATGTCTTTGGTGGACATTCCAGAACAAATGGTGACGTAAAGCTAGAAGATTCACATATTTATGTGCCCAAGGATAGTGCTGATATCTTTACGATTCATTTTCGTTGAACCATTTTTTGCATCTTGGATTAAATCACCTTAAAATCAGGGCGCACTGAGTCTTGCCTTTTTGTGTTTTCAAAATATTTTTGGGATGAGACAAGATTTTGAAATTTCATTTATATGTTCAAAATTTGATACTGTCCTAGCTCTCTTCCTTAGTTTTTGAGTAGTCAACAGCCATCTCTACAAAAATGATGTGCTTGGTGTGTTGAGGCGTCTTGGCTTCGATTTCATTGTTCCTCTATACCTTAAAGTAATATTTGTTTGTTGGTAAGGTTACTGTTGGAGTACAACCCGGTGATTTCACGTCTACTGTCCTTTTTTTAGGCTCCTATTCCAGACAGAGCTGCCTCGCTAGTTAATATTTTGATTTGTTATCATTTAATAGTCGAAAATTGAAATGTATTAAATTGGTACAATTTTATGTCGAATATTGAAATAAATAGAGTAGATACCATTTTATAATACCAACATTTTATCATTTTATTGGTCTTGAAACATTCTGGTGTGAAATAAATAGTTTTCTCCATCCAGCGGTCTCCGTTTTCGATTTCGACTCTGCTTTCTAGAGAAGCCTTGAACTGCCATTACTGATTCTTGAATTGATTATACCCGTAATTGGTTAGTCAGTCAGACTACTCCTTGTTTAGGATGTTTTGTTTTTAATTCCGTAGTAACACACAGTATTTAAAATTTACAAATTTTTCACCCTAAAACAATATACAACACTTTCAGCTTTAACTGCTGTAAGCTATTGTTGCGTACAGTAAACAGTTTCCACTCACTTCAATCGAACACGATTGTCTGTCCACTCACACCGTACCATCATCACACACAAGAACTCGCCTCCTGTTGAGCGCAAACCGTAATCCAGTGATATGGGACGGTAGTTGAATTTTACGATTCATGTTTATTGTACGACATGACGTGAACACCAACCAGCCCGGTTATGATACTCCACGCCACTCTCCAGAGAACAATTCTGCCGCGTTTTGCATGCACCGTAACCGTACACCGGCATCAGCAACCGATCGGATCGGAAAATGCGACCGACTCTTGCTCGCTCGCTCGTTGCTACGCTTTGATAGCCGAGAAGACTTTTCGAGCAAACTTCCACTCGCTTTGGAAATACGAACCGAGCATGTAAATGCTACTACTTGATGTACCCGGTTTCCCCTTTTTTGCTTCCACTCTTCACTCATTTCCCTCGCCTGTTGGTCTGTTGCGAGCGAGAAGCTACGCTAGGATGAGCGCATTCGACAACGGACTCACATTGGACAACACATTGTCGTAACCGTCCGTACCGTAGTGTCATCGTTGCATTTTGCTTAATTTTGCCAATAAACCGAACAGCGCGTCTCGGTTCCATGTAGCATCGGTTCGGGGATTGCACGAATATGCGACAAAATATCTTTTCGCCCATCGTACCGTGGCATTTGGAGCCACCGTGGAGCCGCTGAGAAATGGGGGGGGGGGGGGGGGGGGGGAACCGTGGTTCGTGCCGTTCCAGAAATGAAACCAATTGTAACCGGTGACGAATTTCTGGACCTCATCAGCAAGCGTCCGGTGGATGCTGTTGGATGATGGGACCGAATGAAAGCAGCGATCCCTTGCGATCGAATACTTTCGTACGAACGGGATCGTGCTTATGGGAACGATGAACATGAGTTCGGTAGGGAATGTGGTCCTTCATTTACGCGTGACTGGAGCTGGAACGTGGTATCAAATGCAAATGTGCTTACTTAGTCGTTTTTTGTGATGTACTTCACTCCAGAAGAGGATTAAACGGATCAGTTATCATCAGGACGTTAAAAAGCTGGTAATGGTACAACGGATACCGGGGAAGCTATTTGTTGCAGCTAAGTACAGTGCTTGAATTATTGACAGCAGTATTATTTAGGGGATCAGTTTGGATTTTGACTTTTTAGTTAAATAAATCGTCGCAATGTTAAGGAAGATAATCTAAACTTGAGAAGTTTATTAGATACCCTGCAGAATGCAATTTTTAAATTTATTATTCATTCAGTTTGTTTGATAAGCTAGCTTTATCTCAATCTCACGTCAGGACCGGGGTACAAATCCCGTCTTGATAGTCCTTTACTGCATGATATAAAATAGTCTCGTAAGCCATTAGCTGGCCAGCTTAAACTAGCAGATCGTTAAGCCAAGGAGAGTGAAAAAATGCCTTTATTTTCCTTCACCAACAAATCAAAATTTTTAGCTCAAGTTTAGTAGAACTGCTTACACCGCACAATTATTAAACCTAATGAGGCTACGGAGACTTGATTCCGCAGCAAAAATTGCTTCAAACGTGCCACATTATAAGCTTTTCCAGCGTAGACAACCCTTCCAGCATTCCCTCTGCTAATGAAGTTATATTCTTGACAAAGACACATGACGACGACGACGACGACGACGACGACGACGACGACGACGATGACAAAAAAAGAAACCCTCACGACTCCAAATCGCCAACGGCTATCCATGTGTATGGGCGTGCTGGGTGGAAAATCCAACTAATTACGCGTCTTTTCAAGGAAAGTTTCTCATCGTGTAGTAATTGTAGCGGACCAGGCAAAAAGCGCCAAGTGAACAGTCAGTTATGCTTGCGAGTCACATCGCATCCGATGCCCCGGTTGGCCACCTTTGACCTCAGGTGATAATTTCCTTCGCTTAACCGTTCGTTAATTGAATTACATTCTGGTCTGGTTTGATCGCAACTAGTTCAAGTGCTTCCCTGTAGCAGCGGTGCGTTGTTGGGATGTGAATTTATGGTGAAAGATGGAGGAAGGAAAACGCCCGCCGAAAGCGACCGCCGCTGAATTCCCAATTCCGGAATCCCAAATCAAATCAATTCAACCACAAAATTAAATCTCAACTCATCAATCTCGTCCACCACACTCGGATAGCGTCGAGCGTTCTTGGCGCTGAAAAATTCTACCCTGTAAGACCGTGGAGGGGTTTTTTTTCTTTCTCTCTCTTGAAGTTGATTGGCGCGAAAGGTCACGAAAGAGGTGGTAAATGAAAACCACATTAAGGGTGCGATTTATTTATGTTTGCTTGCTCCTTTTGCAGGAGTTTTTCGGATGCTTCTTTGCTTCGCACGCACGAAGAGCAGGGCATGGGAACAGCAGGCAATGAAAGTGAAATGATATTTTTAATAAAGAACCACCGTGACGATCGAAATTAATCTCCATCCTGGAGCTCCAACTTGGGCTAGGGCTGTAGCAGAACGGACAACGAGTACCCCTGTGCGTGTGGATGAAAAATGTTCACTTTCAACGAATGTCTTTCCAACAGCCGATGCACACTCCATCCCGCGAGCGGTGTGAAATTTAAACGCAAACAGTTAAAATCCGATTATGACACCTGTTGGGCCGAATTTGCTATTTCCGTGGTGCTGCTGCCGCTGTGCTGTGATGGAGTAGAAGAGCATGTAAACGAAGATGGGATGGGTGGGTTGCAAAATATTACTCTCTCCATTTACGATGCCCGGCGATCAGACAAATGTTCCCGGTCCCTTTTTTGGGTATTTTCCTAGATAGCCGTTTAATTCTGCGTCACGAAACATAAACGAGCCAAAGACAATATCTTTATTGGCTCATTTAAACAGCTGGTCGAGGGGATTTTTTTCTTACTGGAAGGATCTTTTTTGCTGAAGGTCGTATTAATGTTTGTATGTGTGTGTGTGTGTGTGTATGTGTACTTCAATAGTGATAACGTCATAATCAAAGTATCATAAAGAGCAAGTTGTACAGCCCATCTTCACAACGATGAATCCTTCCAGCACACGACCAGACTTGCCGAAAGGTAGCAAGACTCAAAATATTACAAATTCTTCTCGTGGTGTGCAGATGGTGCGAGATTGTTCCAACCGTAGTACGTGGTTCAGAACGTTGAAGGGTACGCACCAAGGGATGTTGTACGGTACTACCACGTGGGATTAGATATTCCGTGCAAGGTGTCAGTAGGAAGGTTAGTTTTTTGTTTCGTAGGTTAGAGCAAGCGCTTTTTGGCACAGCTTTTCCAAGTGGCGAATTTGAATTCCACCCAGTACAGTAGACGAGTACGAGCGGATGGAGAGCGTGGATTACTACTTGCTGCGGGTTGCCTTTGGAATGCAAACGAGTTGCCAACGTTCAGGCACCGGAGAGTACAACACTGAGCGATGGTGTCGGTGGTGAAGGTGATAAATATTTCACACCGAAAGCAAACACACGCACCACGAACGTGAAGCGCGAACACAGAATTTGTGAGCGAATGGGTTTTGCCGTCTGATGTGGCCTAACGGTGAAGAATTCCGCGTAAAACTATACCCGAACAAAATGGCGCAAAAGAAGCTGGCGCCGTACTTCGTACTCCCGTATTCGAAAAGACAGTTGAAGATAAAATGTGCTTCCTGTGCTGGGTTTTCGTGTACCAATGCTGGAAGACAACGCAATCTGGTCACGGAACCACGGTGTGACCAGACCTTCGGGTACAACCACATTCCGTTCCAGTGCGATTGCAATTCATCCGCACAGTTTCATGTGATGATTTGTCGTCTTTTTTGTCACTGTTTGCCGGGTGGGAAAAAAGGCCATTTTGGCATTCAAAACCAAATCAAGTGCAGAAAAGAGTCATGCACAAAACAACCGAACCAAAGTCACCACACAAAGACGGGAAAATGTATGATTTTTTTTGCTGTTGAAAGGACAAAAAACCAAAGCACATATACCTTGCCATCGTTTGTTTGACAGCAAAGACAAATAGCCCGTGACTGTTTTGTTGTGCTAACGGTATGGAGAAGGTTAGGCATTCTCTTTTTATGGATCAATCGATTTTTAGACAGCAGGAACAATGGAACAATCATGTGTGTTGCTTTGAAAATGGCTTCCAAATCGGTGGTACCCTTGCTAGAGCTGGTCCTTCTATCTGAGCACAAAACCAAACAAGGAGCAATTTTAAGAAGGTTCGTTCTTGTGTTTTTTATTTGTGTGAAAGAAATGGAGCTTGCGTTGAAATGTCTATGGATTTCTCATTAAAAAGATATTTTGATCTAAAAAGGATGATTTAAAAATTACAACCGCTTGGGGCGACCTTCATGATCTCAATTATTTACAAAGTACTGGGCGTCTCCATTATGTTTATGCCAAGTGACGTTAAATTGGAAATGATATAAAAATTGATTAAATCACGGAAGTTTGAAAGACATATTACTGTAATGATTATAGAGTGGTTCTATAGCTTCTGCAAAAAAAACCTTTCGAACAGCCACTCAATCGCAGAGTGAATGATACTCAACCAATCGCCTCATAAATACGTTTACCATTTATTCTGGCCCCAGCGGGCGAGCATGATCAGCCGTACAAAAGCTGAAGAAAAACAAAAGAAAACATAACAAACCAACACACCACACTCCCCCTCCCCCGTACTGCCAGTCCCCCTTCGATCATAATACATTTATGATTAACAAGCCCAAGAGCCGTAGGGCAATTCATCAGATTGATTGTTCTATTGGCTGGATTAGCATAACGAAGACGAGCCGGCTGAGGCAATACAGAGGCGCACAGGGGGGGGGGGGGGGAAAACATCCCATGCGCACGTTTTTTCCTTTCACCGGGGCACAACAAATCCGTGCGCAATCGTGTGGCACGCGATACGAACCCCGAAAGGAAATGGTTTGTGATGGTGAGGCGAGGCACGGCCACGGGGACATTTATCTGCGAAACGTGCCTCGCTAACTGCCGCCCATTGTGCGTGGTCTGATTCATGCTGATTATGTCGTGGGGTGGGTAGACGGGGACCGGTTTCGGAGCCGGGACAGGAAGGCAAATCGAAACAAGAAGATATCCGTTTCATAACCGGTATGCTTCCGATCCATACTTCAGCCGCTCGCTCGCTCGCTCGCTCTGTCTATTATGATCTTTGGAAAAATGTGATGAGAAGCGATGCGTGGAAAATCAACAATCCCAACCCATGCGAACAAACCGTACCGTGTGATCCGGCGTACGGATGCTGCTTCAATTTCTGCGCACCACACTGTACACAATGTCGAAAGCGTGGTAGCAGATATGAGTGCAAAAAAAAAGTTTCATTTTCTTTCGCTTTCACTAAGGGCAGGCACATGAAAAGAGGCTGAACGCCGTGAAATCAACGATGCGATTGCAAAGCATTTTCATGTGTATTGTGTACTTTCCTTTTTTTTCTCGCTTTCTCGTCCCACCCTGTTGGGCTTGGTGGAGTAAGCCTTCGTACGCTACACACCGTTCACAAATTATGTTATTTGTGCCAGTGCCCAATTTTTGCCTGCGCCTTTGTTCCTCAGCGCACACATGCAGCAGATATCAGAAATAAACTGAGAAAGCGGGAAGAGCAAAACAAGAGTGCGTACTTTGCGTACGTACAGACGAATTGTTTGTCCAACGATTGCGTCGTTGCGTGCGAATTTTTGAATGAAGCGAAAGCCGATGTGCGATGTACGTGGAAAATGTGGAAAAGAATAGTAGCACTAGAAACACCACGAATGTACACGTTATGAAAACGTTTATCGTTACTCATTGTTTGCTTATGCTGTTATGGTTATGAATAAGTATGTGTGTATGTGACTGTGTGTGTGTGTGTGTCTGTAGCAGGAAAAACAGTTTTCCAGCAACGGTATAATGAAGCACGAGGTACTTTTGTAAAGGCGGAAGATTTCATACTGAGGTTGTCATAAATCCAACCGCACAGCGATGGTGTAAAATGAAGGGCAGACGTTGAATACGTGGTTGCATGAATAAATTTGTCATGATTCGCTGTCCAATGATTAGCAGCTTCTTGTGGCTTTGGTTTGTACAAATCCAGGGGAAAGCTGTTGTTTCAAAACAGTTTGCAGTAAAGCACAATCTATAACCATTTGCTACTATTTTATTTTAGTTTTTGATGCATGTCAATGAAAAACACAATAACTTTGGTGTTTTGTTATTCTAAAATCAATCAGTTGCTTCTACATTTCGTAAGTAAATGAGTATTTTGATACACGCCATCATATGAGATGTCAATTGCTTACCGACGGCTGTCGATCATTTTCCATAACGCTTCTCATGCTCTAGTTTGCTCACCACTTGATGCCCACTGTGCGGAAGGATCAACTTGTCGTGAGCTCAACATTCCGAGAAGATAGAGAGCCACGATGAATGGTTGTGTTGTTTCGCGATACTTTCATGAAAGCTTCATGCCGGAATCAGTTTCCCGTACAGTTCCAATCAAAACTGGAGACCAATTTTTCCAGCAACCAACTTTGGAAGTCTGAAGCAGTGAAACGGCGAGGGGCGATTATGACAAGAAACAAAATATAAGTCACACAGACACACACACACACACACATACACTCACATGCACATGGAAAAAGTCTTCTACCTCTCGCGACCAGACCAGCCAGGGAGTGTTCAACGTAAACGACGTCATATCAATTTCAGATGAAACTGTCACGATGCCGATGTTGTTTCCTTTTGGATCGGTTTCGATGACGCTAAGCTGCGATGGTGGTGGGCGGACGGTGTGCGATGTAACGGGTTCGGCTACCAACATGGCGTTTGGCGTACGGATGGCGCCACCGGTCGTGATAAGACGAAACAATCATAAAAACAAACTTTAACCCCGGACCGTGTTACAGGCAAACGGCAGAGAGGGTGGGGGTGTGCATCTCTGTTGAGCGTTATCACATCGTACAAGAGCAAAACAGTCAGTGTGTCCCTTAGGGAGGGTAGGGAAATGGAAGCGAATAAGGGCTAGGAAAATATCAAAAATTCACGATTACGTAAAAACACACACACACACTCATACAGAGGATTCGATCAGAGGTTATGGTTTGTTGAGATGAAACATACACTTGCTGGCCCTGTTACAACCAGCCCCAGTTACAGGAGCACGATAGCACGATTGTTTGCAAACAATGCCAGAACGAACGAACTTTGCAGCACACTCGACCGACTGTCGTCAACGGAATGGGGTCGAGTTTTTGTGTGTTCGCGCTTTCGCTCGGAATGCTTGGAACTTGCTGCTGTGTACAGAACAAATGTTGCTTCTTGCCAAAAATCTTGGTGTGTTTTTGTTGTTGTTGTAGATAAAATATCTTTCATTTGTGGTAAAACGTTTGGCAACCAGAAGACTATTAGCTTCACTTTGTTTGAAAAAAAAAACAAAAAACTATCAAACGTTTGGTTTTACAAGATACTTTTGGATGAGTAGTTACGTAAATTATGCAAACTGAATTGTAGTGGCTGTGTAATTAAAGATTTTATTAGCTTAACAAATGCAACCACCGAACAAAACGTTTAATTTTATTGCTTTTGAAAGCTTTTTTTCCATCATTACAGCGCACAAATGCCGCCACAGTTTCCTTTAAATATCCAGGAGGGCGAAAATATGTTTACTTGAACATAAAATGAACTACAAATACGTATTCACTGGTGTTCAGAACAGACATCATAAATAAAAGAGTTCTTAAATTTAAACGTTCAGAGTTGTAAATTCATTGAAGAATGTTTTCTGGAAGTGAATCGAAGCAGCTTGCAGTGTGATTGAAACGCCGTAAGTTATGCAATTTTCAACAATAAATCATAACTTAATAGTCAACCAGAGCACTGTTGTTTATCTCTTCGTCCATGTACAAGTGAAATTTATTCATGTTTGAACAATTTTTTTTTAAAATATATTAAGAGGAGACTATAATATAAATAAAGTTTTGTGTAGTAGTCGTGTTTGGGAAAGCTATTCAGCAAACAAAAAATCCGAGCGCAGAGTAGAATCCGTTTGGAAGCCAGTAAAAATTGAAATTGGCACTATCAACAACGCTCATCCTTATTTCAAGAATTAAATAAATTAAGATAAATGAGGAAAAATAAATGCAATTGAAAATTTCGTTGTAAGAACGATTACGCAAACTTTTATTTTACTACGTGTAAAATGCCCGATACCTGAGCATTAATTTGGACTGTTCCATCCGGACCATACGACCACCATACTACAGCAGAAACACCCCGTAACCTGTTAAATGCTGCGGTGAGCATTTTAGGTTTAATTGCAGCTCATCAGCAGTTGTTTTGTTCGCGTCCATCGGACCACGTGCGCGTTGGTCCGCGCAGCACTGCACATCCGGTAAATGTTGTACTCAGCAACAGCACAGTTAATGGCACTGGTCGAGAGGTGAAATGTTGCAATTTACTAAAGTGCTGAATGTGGCACTATCGCTCGACACCGCATCCATCCCGGTGCGGGAACGAATGACCCAACCCGGTCAGCGTTCAGCACGATTGCACGCCTTTTTAGCAAAATGTTGGAACACTTCGAGGGCACCCAGAAAAAAAACAACTGAAAAAAGAAACCAAAACACAACCTAGAATATAGGTCACTGCAAATTACACCGACAGCCTACAGCATCATTCACTTTATGGCACTAGCACTGGGAAATGGTGCCCACCTCGCCCACTGCCAAGCACGGGAGCGACCGCCTGGGAGGGGGCGGGGAGATGCATAAATATCCACATAAAAATACCACCCGTATGGGAGCAAAAAACCTGCCTGATACTAAAAATGGTGGGAAAACAAAGCATATAAGTGAGATAAAAGCGGCAGCGCTAACGCAACATAAAATCTGGTTTTTCCTTTTTTCACCCGGTCGTTTTTTTTTGCTTTTGTTATACTGTGGGTACCAACATGCTTCGGTATTCATAAATTTTCATCTTTGCAGCACTCCCAGGAAGCCTAACATTGCTGTTGGAGGGTTGAGATGATTTAGCGTAAAAACAAAACACATACAACAGCAGCCGCATTCCCATTTGCTTTACATTCGTCATCATGTTTGTGCGAAGCGAGTGGAGGAAATGTGGATGCATAAAGCAGGGGGTTAAAAATAACAAAAAAGGGGAGGCTTTCGAAAGGGCCGACCTCTACAGAAAAAAAAAACTCAACCTCTTCCACAGCACGCAGCTAGGATTCGCGTTCGTTAGCTTTCGGGTGGTTGATGTGCTGCGGAAGGGAAAATGAAGCACGTTGCAGGCAGGAGCAAAAAGAAAAAAAAAGGAAAGAGACCACCCGAAAGCTCTTTCTGTGCGCTTCCCGTTCCAACTGACCTTTGCCTCTTTGTTCGAAAGGGCTGTTCGTCAGATTTTCTGTATCGCTTGCCTTTTCTTTCACCACGCAGCAGCAGTGTGTCCATTGTTCGACGCAACAACGTCCGGCGCTTGCCATAAATCACAAAATGGCCGAACAATTTGGCATCCATCAGCAAGTGCTATTTGCACACCGCCGATCGGCAGAAGCAGTAATGAATAGCCACCACCAGTGCAAACAGGCGTACAAGTGCCTTCGGGGCGCTTGAGACGTGAAGCTGTCAATGTTGACGTTGACGGGCGGGTTTTTTTTTTCGGGTATGGTAGGGGCAAGGCAGCGGTGGGAATGATTCATGGTGGAAAAAAGTGCTCATTTAGCATAATTGTGAGTAAATCTATTTCGTGTAAAGGTGGTTACTACGAGGGTGTAAGATAATAAACCAATGTTTAGGAAGTATTTTGCGAATAGTAATTTAATTTAGTGTTATACTTAAACGAAATAAATAATCATGGTTTGAGGGACTTTATTAAAGGGATAAAGATATTTTTATCAACCGAATATGCTGTAAGTTAATTACAGTAATAAGAAATGTTTCTTATAATTTTTTTGTTTACAGAAAGTGAACTGAAAATTATACTTTCAAATTTATACACAGTTTTAATTAATTATAAAGTATAATTTTCACATTTTTTATAAGCTATTTCAGAGATTTATCAAAACTTTTTGCAACAGAAATTAAATTAAGCTAATGGTAAGTTATCAGTCGGTCTTGTAAATCTGCGCTTAAATGAAAATCATATTGATAAGAGGCTAATAGCTTCCATCCAGTGTTTGTCCTTCCTAGAACTCGGTATTAAAAAAGCCTCTTCATTCATCAATAAGCTGTTGAGAGATTTTTTCCACCCTTAAGCATCAGATAAAAAACCCTCCTTCGCACACATAACTCAAGTTGAGCTTGAATCTGCATTATTCCACTTTTTCACACACACTTTTTCAACCAACGATTCTTTCCCCTAAACACACACCACCTCCAGTTCCAGCTTAATGATGATCCATTGCTGAAGTATACGAACAAAATGGAGGACAACAAGGAAGGGAGTGAGATACAAAAAAAAACCCCCTCCGTGCTCAATGTTGTGCTGTACCATTCACTTGACAAATGGGCTCTTTTACGTGCGTAAACGCTTAACCGAAAGCTTACCGGAGCATCATCATCAACGTGGTCAGCGGCAGAACGAGGACGAATTCTGTCCACCGACCGGTTGGGCAAAAGTCGGCAGCATGAAAACGCATTGCACCAAGTCTTGATGGGTAGCATCTGCTTGGCGGGAGTTTTACACACACACACACACACACACACACAGCTGCATTGCCAGTGCACTGCCAGGAAGTGAGCAAAGCACTGAACCATTCTTATGACGCACTTGAAGCAGAACGACAGTGCAGGGAAAAAAAGAGCGCTTGATCCACTTTTCAATAACACAACATTGCAAAGAAAAAGCTAAGAAGTCGGTGCATCTGCGAGACGGGAAGTGTTTTCATGAAGAAAGTCCTGCTGCATGCAAGAAGCTCAGCAAAAAAAAAGCCATTTTACCATTGCTTTTCCAGCTGTGAAGATGTAAAAACAAAGCCATTCATTATCGAGCACTTTTCCTAAAGCCTTTGGTACGTACGTGCGGGTGGTGTTGGATGGAAATGGCCGATTAATCCACGCACACACACACAGCACGCTGGACCATATGGATAGGAAAAGCTCGACAATGGTCCGGGTGGGTGAGCGGATGAAAATGCGCCCAGTAACCAACCTCCCCATTTCGGTGCTAATTTATTACCAGCTTAAGTGCATTTCCGGTCCAGCGAAGCTTAGAGTATCTGGCTGATGCCCGAGTGGCGCAAGCGAACGAGTGCTTTTGGTGCTAATCGTTTATTGTGAAGCTTTCTGAGACTGGTCAGTTTTAAACCCGGTAAAAGCTAATTGATCTTTTTTTTCTGTCGCTTTTTCTTTCTTTTGCCGTAAAAATGCTGTTCTCTAGAATTTTCATTACCTTTAAGAGGATTTATTTATATAAAGTTCTTACCAGCGGCTTGCACGGATGCAGTGATGAATGATGTATATCGTTCGTCTTATAAGCCACCCCAGGCAGCCCAACGCCCAGCCCAATGGTTCCCGCAACATTATGCATTATTCAACCAACAGCCAGCTCGCCGTCCTTTGCACAAAAAAAAAAAGGATTCGCAACACAAATGGACGGTCGGCTTTAATATTAAACAGGCACAAATTAATTTTCTACCCTGCCGAACGGGTCAACGGGCACGGGAATTAATTTTGCCAGCCAGCCCCCAAACCAACGTCGGCAATCCGGTCAAAGCAACAGGATGGGATGGCACGGTAGAAGAGCGGTGGGAGAGAGAGAGAGAGAGAGAGATTGGGCTGTGAAAGCAGAACTGCCTTCTGCCCGAGCAAACTTTCACCCGAAATCAGCTCGAGCGCAAACTCATCCGAAAAAGGGGTAATATAAAATGCAAAAGCCAAAAACATTACGGCTTTGAAATATACTCGACTAGGCGAAACCGGGAAATGGAAACCAAACAAAAAGAAAGAAAAAAACTGGTTGCACAGGAAGACCGGGAAAGCGTGGCAAGTGATCGGAGTGAAGAATGCTTACCCACACTGACAGCTTCGTTTTGCGCGCGTGAGTGTTGGTGAGTGTCTGTTTTTAACGAAAGCTTCTACTACCATTTCCGACGCCACGTTTCTGCTGATTCGGTCAGTTTATTTTTACGTTTTATTTTTTGTTTAAAAAACGAAGAAAGCTAGTGCTAGTTTCAGGAAATTGTACATTAATGATGCTATTTCTGTACGACTAACACACAGACACATAAACTAGGTGAACCTTTTGGTAAATGGTGAAACGTTGTTCGGAAACTGTACGATGTAAAGAGCAACCACATCCTTCTTCAAAGCTCAAATTAGGTTAGATGCAGGAGGGAAATACATGTTTGATCAGGGATGTGAAAAGCGTATGCTAGACAACCACACAATGCTTTATTGGGAAGCGATGTAAAAACACAGTCAAAATAGATGAAAACACGAGTGCTAATGAATAAATTGAAAAGCTTGTCTGAAATAGCTGTCCGTTGATATGACTAACTTTGATACGTTTTACAATTTGTGTAAGCATCGCAGACCTTCACACGAAAAAATCCATAAGATGCTTAGAATAGAAACACAAGTCCTAATTATCATGCCCTTGCGTTTGACAAAAGCTTTCTAAAGCAAGAATTCGGTATTTTGTTAAATCGTTTATCCGTTGGACAGCAAAGAAAGCTTGAAATTTGACGAATGGTTTTTTTGAAGGAAAAAGTGCCAAAAAGACTATTTTGAAGGTTTTAACTAACTTTTTAAAATAAATTGTGGTGTTCCATCTTCTAAAAATAATTGTCCTGACCACGGCAAACCGGTTTTTAACGTAGACAAAAGTTCTTATAGAACTAAGTGAAAAAACAAAAATTAAAAAAAATGAAGAAACTTATTTATTTGAATGACAAGAATTCTCATTAAATCTTCCCGATTATCTCGGGAGGTTTCTATATTCGATCGTTCTTCAAGTGTCCTTGGAGCTTTTTTTTCCACGGCATCGAATAATTTCTAGACTTAAGTCTAATCATTTCGCTTTGGGCGCGCATCTTCAGCGTATATTATAGATCATCTTCAAAGCATGTGGCTGTGGGTTTCCGAGACACAACATAAATCATCTTCTATGGTCTTGTGTTGAGTGCGGGGTTGCTCTACCTGCCTTGCTGGACCCAGTCCAAGTCATTGGAAAGTTACCAAACATTCTAATACGGGAATTCTAACGTGGGAACCATCTTATTAGTATGACCCTGGATGAATGGATGTAAAAAAGAAAGACAAGCGAAACGAAGAAAGAGCCCACAAACGAGTTAAGGAACGCAAAGATCGAACACAAACAAGAACAGTCGAAATGGAAAACGATCTCTTAACCGTTTTAACGATCTTTTAACCGCTCCGATTAGGACTTTGCAAATGGATGACAGAAACTTCCACACACAACCGAGATATGGTACCCCATTTGGCATTGGCAGTTTGCCCGGAACGCCCGGATAAAGAGAAAATGCCTTCTTACTAAGGTGAAAGAAGCTTTATTCGTAATTCAGTCAACACAAATACAGCCAAACCGTTTATATTGAATGATAAAAGCTATGATTTTTACTCTAAAAATCGTTCAAATTGATTTTCTTAGAAGATTATCGCCTTTTTGCGATGTTTTACTTACTAGATTTTTACATCTTTTCCCAATACCACTCAGAATGAGTTTACGTATTTCGCACCAAGCCTTCATTCAGCTTACCTAAAATTAAAGAAAGAAAAAAAAAATACTTTCATTAGCTAACAAACTTTGGTCGTATATCAAAAAGTAAACGTGCGTGTATGAATTTATGTTCATGCTTTTCTTCGCGCACGGCACAGTTCCCTCGATTTCACCCTTCAGCACGCAACCCAACACGAAACAGTTTCAAACAAACGCAAGAAAAAGCAAGATTTGATTTTTGCTAAACTTGACCAGCGCAAAACTTTACCATTACGTCAAGTCGCACAATATCATTACGCTTAGCTTAAATCTTTCTTCCCAATATCCCAGGACTTTGGCATTCATTAATGCTCGCTTGTCATCTTTCACGTGAACTTGGCCCATACACGGTTGATGCTGGAGGTGGCAGGTGAATGTAGAGCGACCATTTCAAACCTTGCAGTGCAGAAAAGGGATCTTAAACGAGCAGCAAAGAACGGAATGAGAAAAACTTTCTCCGCTTCGGGAAGGATTTTTACTCCCAGCATTCACTGGACGATGGTGACGATGCGGTGCAGCTATGTGAAGCTGAGCGGGCTTTTATTGAAAAGTAACATAGAAAGGTTCTGGGCATACCGGACACGCTGAGCTATTGTCGTGCTTGTTACCGTGCAACCGGAACCGGACTTGCAAGAGAGACTGAAGGACTGTGGTGTATTGTACCAGTGTCGTAAGCGTTAGAAGCTGTACGATGTACGCTGGTCAAAGGCAGAGAATGGATCGGGTGTAAGGGATGAGTAAGAACTGGGGAAGCTCGGTGGAAGCTCAGGGAAAAAACTCATAAAACAAAGAATGCAGCACAGGTGAAGGTAATACTACAATGGAGAAAATTTCCCGAGCAAGATGTCCATTGAAGATGCAGCAGAGCAGGTACTGTGACTGTGATAAGCATCAACGTTGCGTAGGCGAGCGAATCCACCTATGAGGTCCACACCTTATTCAGATTCTTGTGCACCTGGACAATATCACAAGGCTTGTGAACATCATGGAGCATTTTTTATTTCTCAAGCGATAGGTTTCAAAGCACCTGGTAATACTATTTTTGAGCCAACATTGCTAGAAAACCTTACTTGTCTATAGTTGGAAATTGTCTTCATTTGCTGTTTTTTTTTTTCAACAGATTTCCAATTATCCTACCACCTGGACGGGAAATGGGAAGTCTCCAGGGACGAGCACTGGTAGCATCACTATCTTCACCGTCCAACGAACGACACGTATCGGATATAATTTTGCCCGTTATTGTCCGAATGTCCTTGCTGCTCCACCGTACGTGTGGAAAGGCTTTAGGATAGCATGTAACGCTACTTGAGGGTAGTAGTTGTCCTTTTTCGATGTGCCCCGTGCACTGTTGTGCCCAAGAACTGTCTAGTCAGATTTTTTAACACTGGTACAACTATCCAGGTCGAGGCTTCCGGGCTGCATACGAACCGCTCGCTAGTTAGCCTACTTGAACACATTCAAGAGCATTTCGCTCTTGTCGGTTCGTTGCATCAAACCGACCCATCCCCAATCAGTATGAGCTTTTGCTACACCGTTCTTTTCCTGATGCTCGCTCCGATGGGTCCGAAGCGAAAGAGGGCAGCAAATTTGTATTATAATTCAATATCAGCCGCACGACAGCAGAAGAAACTTGAGCGAACCAAGACGGCGCAAGGGTGTTTCCGACCGGTGGGACTTCGTTTAGCAACACTAAAGCTAAACTTTGTGACACTTGCTCGCACCGTGCCGTCGCTGGCTTCGCAACGTGACTTCCGCTACGATGTTTCCGGGTTTTGCCGAACGCTCGATGCGAAGTAATTGAAATGAGATGATAATACCAGGTCTGGTTCGACGAAGACAACGCTTGGCCGTGGTGCCTCGACGAAACTTCGTATTCACCGGAGACGAGCCATACGTGATCGAAATGAGTCATTAAGCTGGGCAACCGGCCTACCAAGCAACGAGGCCGGATAGAACGAAGTCATAATTGCCTCGCTTTTTCGTCCGACGATGGTTCCCGACCGTGGCGGACAGTTATTGTTTCACCCAGATGAAACGGTTGGCCAATGTTCGAACGTGACAAAACTGTAATTTGTTGCTTGGGGTACGGTATTAGGAGCAGGAGAAAAGAGTGTTCGTTGTTAAAAAGGGAGTTTGAAATCGTTGCAATTGGTGTTCTTTTGCCAAACCAGAAAAGGAGGCCATCGTAGGGTTTCTGTGCTGAGGTTGTCTGAATTGATACAACGAGAATAGTTTGCCACATTCTGGAGGTATTGTTGGAGACTTTTGTGCTGCAGGTTCAAGTGGACCAAAGTGCCAAGAGTGCTTTTCGATTTGGTCAGTGATGAAGGATAATCGATTCTGTTGATTTGAGGTACTACAAATGTTGTCGAAACGGTCTATTATGGGCATTACAGAGAGCTTGGTCACGTAACTGACCTTTTTGCTTCAATGTTTGCTGGTTTTTTTAAGGAGCTAGACATTCAAACTAAAAACTTTGCAGATATTCAAGCAAATGGTTGAGCTTCATCGCAAGACGATGGTATAACAAAGCATGATTGACCAAGTGACGATCAAATGTTTGCTTAGCACCTAAGCTTAGTGCTCTACAGATTATTCTTCACTCCACAATTAAAATTTCCACATTTTTTTTGTTATTTTTTCAATAAATTTATCCGCTCATGGCTTAACATATAATACTTAATTACTTAGATACAGGGCTGATCTTGGATGAGATTAGGAAAAGTGGAAAGTGGAACTACGACGAAAAGAAAAAGCAACAAAGGCGATAACGAAGGACCGATAGAGATTTACGGAACTATAATAGATATTCATTTATTGTTAAAACACATAAGTAATGTTAGAAAGGGTCTTCAAGCCCGGGAGTCGTGAGACGCGATTTGATTGCAAAAATATAGGCATAGGCATAGGACGGGTAGATTGGGATTGTACGATTGGGAACAGCAGAAAGAAGGAAAGGAACATCACTATAGCGAGTTCGGATGAAGGATACAAATGATGTTTGAGCGATGAATCGACGAGATTCAAGGCCGTCTCCAGACATTCAGCATTCAACAGCTATTCGCATAAGATGGTACTGGGCTGTATGAACAAAAACTTTTGCTTTAGGCAAAACCTAGATATATTCAGATTATGGATGCTTCTTTAAGAACCTCACTAAGTGCCAGTAAAGAGCGTTCAAGTAGGCTGGAATATTGAATTCAAATGCCATTTTTCGGATCATTGCTAAAGGATTCAAGGCAAAATCAAACCATAAGTTTGGCACCTTTACACAATGTGTGCCTCTTTAAAATTCCAATAATTTTATAGTTCGCTAAGAAAGAAGATATAGAACGTCATTAAGTTAAAACTAAACATTTGGCGTGAGAAAGCAAAACTTTTGAATATCTTTTTTTAAGTACTTTTCTGTATACCAGATTAAACAATGATTTTGTATTAAAAATTTGTTTTATAAATGTCACATTTGCTATTATAATATCAAAACGAGTTTGAACTGAACTCGAAAATGCTTCCAACTCTACCCTGGTGAACATAGTTTCTGTCTGGGATACATTTTAATCTGAATTTAAACATCACATGGCACATAATTTTAAATTGAAACCACACAACAATTGCCCTCGCCAAACCCCATTCAAATGACCTCCCGTATAATAATGTAGATCCAATTCATTAGCTTCTGATTAGTGCATCGTACGACACGAACGTTGCCCGTTATCAGGCCAGCTAATAATGATCTCGTGCAATAAAATCATGCACCTTGGTGCAGCTGGTTGGCGTTGCGGATGGAAATATTTTACATCCAACTGTCAACTGTCTGTAGCAGTGTGATTTAGAATTGAAAATTCCATTCCTACCCATCCTCATCCCATCCTACCCGCGCTCAATGGACTAGATCAATCGTTTTCCGGTGCGAGTGCCTAGCTGCTAGTTGAGCTCGGTGATCCACCTAGCCTATCCGGTTCCGGAGTCAATCGGAGATACAGCGGAAGCTGTGTCGGTCGGTGTATATATTAAGCCTCACTGGAAAGGGAACAGTTTTATGCAGCAACTGCAACAAAACAGCACCGTGTCACTGTGCACCCGATAGCCGAGGAAGTGTTTGGCTGTGTTCGCACAATTGCACCGAAGCAATGAATGGTTGTCAGGAGGCAAGTTTGGCTAGTCGAAACAACCATTCATTCGGCAGCAAGGCAAACGGCAAATGCTAAGCGAGGGAAATGCTTTTCAATCAGTCGAAATCGAAATCGAAAATCATTACCACTGATGAGGTTTATCGAAGGGTTCCGATCGGAAAATCGCGTCGAATGCGTTGGATGCTCCAGTTTCCAGGAACGGAGTATGCATTTTTTATGTATTTTACTCTCTTTCACTCTCTCCCTCTGCTCGCTTGGTGAGTTTAAGCCGCTACTGCATTCCGACGATGGAAGTTATCAAACTGGAGGGCCTTGCCTGTGCCGGAATGTACTGATGCACAACCGACTGCTGGTACCAGAGATGATGATGATGATGATGGTGTTTGCGATCGATGAAGTGTAAGACGATTTGGTGGGTGAAAGAAAAGTGTAGCAAACGCGTTACTGGCGCTGATGGAAAACTCTATTTTCATACGATTCACTATCAGTCGGGAAAATCGAATGGAAGCGTTTTCAATTTTTCGACATTCTCGCTTGATAGTCATCGTAATAGGAAACACGGCGAAGAAAACAGCATGTTTCACCCGACCGTATGAAATAGTTCTTGATTCAAAGCGATTCGTACAATACGCTTACTGACTGTATTCGAGAGAATAGTTTTCCCGCTACAACCGTACCACCAGACTGGCGGAGACTTTTTCGGGGATCTAGTCTTTAGGAGTTCTGGCGATTGTAAAGAAAATCATACATCCAAAGCAGTGGGAATTGGGTGTCGCGGCTGGTAGGGAATTTATTTTCAGCCACAATAAACCACAGAAGAAAATGGTGGTGATCGTAAATCTAGCATTTCAGTTGAGCGCTCGTATCTTCGTGTCACAGTATGAATACACGGTACGGGTGGGTTGGGTGTCACTAGTCATTCTGTGCTCTGAGCTCCGAGCCGTCTTTTGGGTCGTGAAGCAATGAGCCGATAAACCAAACCATGTTGCGTGCATTAAATTGCGATGGCGTAACGTACACCGCAATCGGAACAGGCCCAATGGATGGGAAACAATGCATGAGAGTGGTTTGAAGCGAGCAAGACGCAAACCAACAAGTACACACCAGCAGCAGGAAGATTTGACTGCGTGTGCGTGTCTTTCCGCGACGTGCGATTGTTCTTCTTGCATAGATTAATCGTGAAAATAAACACTTCATTGCCGCTGCCAGTGGTGAAATTTATGAATAAAATCAAATGCACATAAAAATATGCGTACACGGCACCCTATCATCAAGGTTTGTGGTTTGATGTCAAGGCTCGATCGGTTTCCGAATAATTCAGCTGTCGGAAGGGTGCCATTTTTCATTGGGGATTTGTTGGTAGCTGAGAATCGAAACAAGCAACTGTCAGACATTGGCTGCGTTATGAACCTGTAGAGTTGCGATTAAATTAGGCAAGAAGAGATTAATTCTATATTTATGCTTGTGATCGAAAGTCGTGCGAAAGGCTTAGCAACGGTTCAACTCACACTAAATAAAGCTGTGAAGAAAATAGCTTATTGCCACCATACACGTATTGGTAATGTATAAAAACGCCTCACTCGAATGTGACACACACACTTCCTAATTCTTCTTGCATCCATACCAAATTGTTAAGTATCCGAACTATTTACCAGCTATCGGAATGTCAATAGACAGTGTTTATTTGTGTACGTTTTGTTGTTTTACCGAAGGCCATTCAGTGTAAATTAGATTTATTGCTTAATTTATGATATTTATGAGCTCGCACGTTATCGAACTTCAACATAGAAGAGTTATTTATAAATTCAAAAAAAGTAGATATCAGAAGGAACTGATAAAGATGCTGCTATAATCCGCTAGATGGCGCGAAAGTAGTGTCTCAATTTTAAGTCACCACTGTGTTTATTTTGAATAGTTTTAATGCTTTTATTGATGCTTTTGTTTTGTCCAAATTGATAGAGTATTAGAATGGTCTTGCTTCGTCAGTGTATTGTTTTCACATTGGTATTTCTCTACCCACACTTTCATACAAGGTTCATTTAGTGAAAAATCAGATTAAATTTAGATCCGGAAAGAGTCACACGGTCAAACGTTTTCGAGCGCCACGTAGCGAATTCGTTTTGCGGTTTTCAGCAAAAGATCAAAGTTTTTTAACATTGAACAACTTAAAAAAAACATATAATAGAATAGGCGTTTAGTATCTGAAAAATGATGCTTTGTTGCAATGCTTTGTTCTTTGATGCAATCAGAAAAAATCAATTTATCATATACCAACACAAGGGGACATGTTGGAAAATCATTTAAAGTTGAAAGAAATGCAGAATCACAATTGCTACTGACAGGCGGGTAAGCTGTTGTTCTATTTACGTTTGCCTTCCACTTAAATAAAGTTCACAGTGCATTGATCATCCACATGTTCATTTGTTGTCGGCGATCGAAAGCAGGAAATGTTGAAGAACAATCTACTGACCGTTTAGTAGAGCTAGCGTTGCAAAACGCAGCACGACATCTAACATTATTACTGAAATGGCATCGACATCAACTATGATTCCCCGCTTGCTTGATAGAAAACACAGGTCCAGTTCCGGTCCGGAAGTGTAGCTCACGACGATGAGTCCACGACGGTCCTTGTTGCGTCGCAGTTTTTTTTTTGTTTTGTCCTCCTTTCCCGTTTTCCCTATTGCATCCCTTTCCCCTTGGTTTGGTGTGCTTTCGATGGCTGCCAGTGGCAATTTTTCTCTTCGAAAACACTCCCTCACCAACCGGCACCGGTGACAAACGTGCCCCGTTGATGGAGAGAGTTGGTTAGTAAATAAACTTTGTGCCGGAAGCGTAGTCGATGGACGCAACAGCATCATCATCAGCAGCAGCTGTTCACGATTGCTTCCCGTTGCTGCCCGGACACTTCAGTCGATGGTTGTAATACGGTGGGTGGAGGTTGAAATGGCTTTAGGAAAGTCGCCAGCACATTAGACGACTCGTCCTGCAGGATGCCCTGCAGAGGGTTCCAATTTTTCCTTTTTTTTTTTCGTTCTCTGCGTGCAGAACACCATGCCACACCACCATCTCTACCGCTATTATGCGCTGTGGTGGCCATTCTTATTCTATTTTTGTTTTATCCCTCACCCAAACGTCCCCTTATTGCTGACAGGGCCGATAAGCGGTTTTCTAACTTTGTTATATTTTCTCGTTATTAATTAAGAACTTTCACCCCAGCCCTGGAAGCGTAGAACGTTGCCTGCCCGGAGGATACTGCTGACAAAGCGGTATCCGAAAGTGTCCGCACGTTCGCACAAGGCGATCTGACAATGAAGTCGTCAACCTGGTAGTTAATTAGCGACCGTGTCATGTGTGTGGCGCGCGCTGTGTCCCATGGGTCGGTGGCGAGGCAAACGTGATGTGTTAGACGAAATAAAATGAGCCAAAAAGGACTGATCGTATCGGAGAAAAAAGGTTTTCCCATTTTTAGTTCACTGATTACTGATTGGAGCGCATAATGTTTTGTGTAACATGTTGAGCAGATTGTAATTACTTAACGGATTCATAATAATGACAAATCACAAGCAAGACTAAATTAAAGTTATTGAATTATGCACGTAAATTAAACAATTGATCTAATTGATCCAACTTATTGTATCGATCAAATAATTAGCGATATTCATACTACATAACATTGCATATTTTTAGGCGAAAAGTAATTTTGAATATTTACGAAGTGCGGTGAGCTGTCGTGCATTTTGCACTCTTTGCGACGAGATTTTAATATTAATACTAGTTTCTCTCGTTTGTTGCTGCGTTTGCTTTCCTTTACAGAACCAAAAATGATATTTTATTTTCGTGCCAGTGATGATGTCAACTCCATCGACGGTATTCTCATCTCTCACCACACAAACCGTGATGTTTTGGAATCTGCTGCGCTTGCCATTCTTCACCGTTGTCATGTATTGCGAAACACGGCTACGAATGGTAATGCTGCTTTCACAACACCAATTCACGCTTCAGCTGCCTGATACGGGTTGTGCTTGCGTTGATGGATAATTGTTCTACAAACTGCCGACACAGACAAATCGTTGCGAAAACATGTTCCCGATTTTGCGACTCCATGCACACCGACAGAAGCATGGGTCATTTTTTTAAAATCCATTCCTCTTTAGCGTAGATTATGGCAGCGCGTTGAAATATTTCAAATACACAATTTAAAAATGAGCCAGAATATTGTGCCGCTGTTGGGAGACGGTTTGTTTTGAAAAGCATTTGCTTTTGCCACTTTTTTGTGTATGTGTGTGTCCTTGGTGACTCGCATGGTAGAATGGGAAAGGAACGCTTAACCCGTGAAGCGGTGAGTGAACGGAGACGGAGAATGTCCAAAACACAAGCTACGACCGCAAAGTTCCAAAACAAAGTGTCCTGAAAGTCCCGCATGTGAGCGATGCTTGCGGTTTGGCTGTGTTTTACGCTCATCCGGCAAATTGATGTTTCGGTTGATGTTAAGTGAAAAGTTTTCGTCGCGTAATAGACGGAACGGGATGGATGGGGAAGACAGTGAAACAAAGGAGCGAGACCAGTTACTCTCAAGAGATCCCACACGGAAATACACACACACAAACACACACATGTGTTAACTTTCACTCTGCTTTTGCAAAACTTTTCCACACCCCGAATGTCGTTTATTTTCAACCGTGGCCTTGAGCGCTCGGTATTGTTAGTTTGCTACGATCGGGTCGGTTGGACGTTTTCTCGACCTACATCGTTGGCAGAGCGCAACCATTGCCAAACACTTCTCTCGCGCGGAGGACAAAATGATATATCAATAGGCCTATCTCGGAACAGTGACCGGAAGCTGTCGAAATGTGGCCGTTGTTTGTTGTTTTTGTCGTAGCGGCAGACGGAAAGTAGCCACTTACAATGTTCGGCCGCGTCCATGTTACTCCCTTGCCATGACTTTTCCTCTTCTAAACAATGTTCCATTCTTCGCCTTCATCTCGCTGGCGAAACAGTATTCGACAGACTAGTAGTAGCAGCAGCTCGGTAGCAGCGAACAGGGCAGAGGATTTGGGATTTGTTTGTTTTTCTTTCCTGCCAGTAGTAGCGAAACAAGGCCCACTTCAGAGTCGATGATAAACGACCATTTGCACCATACCATTCGGTCGGCTTTTGGTGGCGTTACCACCGTTGCTACTGCCCCCAAAACTTACTGTTACTGTGCGAGCGAAAACTTACCCCGAGAATGGTTCCAGTCCACTCGAAACTTTTCGACACGAACTTGTCTCAGATGAAGTGGTGAGTTAGGGCGCTTGGTAGAAGAATACTAACAGCTCCAGCTAGCAAACCATGTCGAAGAAGAAAAATAATAATAACGCCGAATAGTATGGCGACGACATGATGATTGAGAAAATGGCAATCGTCCGACAAGCGAGCTGATGGAACCGATGGAAGCCCACGAGCCAACGGGGAAGGATGTTTTGAATGACAAAGTGATCTCAGCTATAAAATATGACCGACAAATATGTATCCTTTGTAAGCCATTCGAGGTTGTTCGGGGGGAAAAAGGAAAGGAGGAGGGGGGAGATGGAATTTCTAGGTGGCGTGAGGAGAGTGAGAAAAAGGGCGCGAACGAAGCGGAACAACAAACGGCGAAGTTTGTCTTGCTAAGTGCCTTCAAGAGGCACTAATAGAGTGTGGGGAGGTTGGGGGAGGGGAAGGAGGAGACATCGGATTGAAAGTGTGTTAGTCTGTGTGTGTGTGTGTTTGTGTGCTTTTCCTTGCTCTTCTTGTATTGGATGAACAGATAGAAGATTATCTTTCGTAGGGTAAGACGTGAATATAGGTAACGCCTTACTATATTTTCGAGGCTAGTCAAAGTGAAGTAGAATAGTACTTAACAGCGCTCTGTACTAGTAGGAGTTGATCTTGTAAAGGAATAGCTTATGGGTATGCTGTTAAGTTGATAAAGCAGGTGATAGAGAATGTGAAGGTTGGTAGGAAAAAAGTTTGCGTATTAATGATTCGAAGTAAACCCTCTCGTAATCTCTCGTGCTTGATGGGACAGAGCAAGCAATAAGACATTTCGTCAGAACTAGTTTTAGTTATCTTTGATAACTAAAAGGGTTAGGTTGAAATTCTGATTGTATAAACTATTTTAATCCATCTTAAAATTGATAGCCCAACTATGAGATGAAGAAACGATTGAATCACTTGTGCAAATCCTGATGAAAACCTCAAACTATTCAAAAGTCGCTGAGGCTCTCAAACTATCCAAGTTAGAGATCAAAGCACATTTGTCAGTTGTGCACAATGTGTCCCCAAATTTGCGGTCACAATGAAGAACTCTTGCCTTTAAAAATCAGCTTAAATTTCCACTCTCATAGTTTACACTGATAAGCATAATGATAAATGAATCCTTTAAGCGCTTATTTATTAACCTCATTCTGTAGTTCTGGTCTTTTTTTATGTGACAAGCTTCTCCTGGGAACTGTCAAACAAATGGCATCATGAAGCCTCACATCCCAAAATCGACAACCAGCGTTTTCGGTGACGCTCTTAAAGATTAGCCAGCAAGTACGCTCAACCACTCACCATTAATTTAACACATTGATTAAATTTTGTACTTCCCATCAACTGCGAGCGGTAAATAATTTGCTCGTTTGGATAATGTTTCGTGCCCGAGTATGTTATCATGGGGGAAAACAACAAGCCGAGACTTGTACCTCAGGAGAGTTCCGAACATGCCGTAGCCACCAGACGTTGAGAAGAGCTGATACAGCAGTGTAAACCGACCGCCCCACACCTCCCTTTACATGTGTCTTGTGGTTCGCGCGCGCAAGGCACAAAGTGTCTTCCATTTTGAGCTTCACTTTCAACCCAATAAAGAAAGCCTTCGGACCGTGCGCCGTTGATGATGGCCCGGTGGAAAAGGTAATTTATTATTTACAATATGTTTTGCAAATGGCAGCATTGCTTCAAGAACCCTACAAAGGCACCACGAGGGAGAATAGTTGTTCCTTTCCCTGTAGCAGCCAACATCGTAAGCCATCTTACCAGCTTCCGGAAGCATGTACCCTGTGTCTTAGCCGCGCGTTTCCTCCAAAATCTCTCATCAAAACAAACACTCCAAGCACGGCCGCCTGGATAGTCCCTCTGCGGCCCATCAAGTGCACGTCTGTCTGGGTGCCTACCCAGCTCTAATCAGTCACGTTGAACGTCGGCGGAATCGAACGACGAAACATTGGTCATTGAATTGAGCTCACTGCCTCATTTAGGCTCCATAAAAGCATGACGTACAAACAAAGCTAAAAAGAAAAACGCAAACCAACTACACCGTGTCTTGTGAGACACTGTGCGAACTCCAACTCCACTCTAGTGGAGTAAGTAAGGCTCCGAGCTTCGGAATGTCTTGCCACGCCACGATCACGATTCCTCGCTTATGGGAAGCAGCAAGCGGAGCGTAAACCACAACCAGACCAGAAGTTTTGCCATGCCTGCCTTCCATGGTTCGTTCGTATATTTATTATCATAATTAAATTAAGGTTGTTATTTATTGGGATTTGTGGAAAATTTACGAGCGTGTACACCGTGTACCCAGTGTGCCAAGTTTGTGTGCCAAGCGAAAAGTGTGCCGTGGCGCTTGTTTTCTGCTTTCGCCACTGTAAGTTGTTGACGTCCTGGTGTGTGCCTGGTTCTAACAACCATGTCTTGGAAAACACTCTTGGATGGGTTTGTTTCGGGAAGGGAAGCGGAAGGTGACGAAATCGAGCACGGAGGAAGTCGTTTGTGGCAGATACACACTCACATCCATGCCGAGGGATGCAAGGATACAAGGAAACATTAAAGATGCTGGGTGTGTGTGTGTGTGTGTATGTGTGCTAAGTGAACGATACTTTCTTCATGGCATGTAAAACCAATCCGCAAGTGAACAGGCCAACTGTGAGTTTAGGGTTGGATGAAGAAATTTATTTTAATTGTTTTTATGCCAACTTTCAACAGCAGACTTGGTATGCTTTGTTGGTAATGATATTTGATTGTAGAATAATTTGAAAAATGCATTTTTAGAGGGTTTTGACAAAATTTATAAATTTTTTAGTACCTCACGGCATATATTTGTCGCTGCTAAGTAAGGCTTAAACGAAAGACTGATCAGAAGTTGCCAAGGATTTTATTTTAATTTACTTCCTTTCCTCTCTCAGTAAAATTCACCTCATTTACCGCAGTTTCTTGTCATCAACTTCTTTGGAAGCTTACAAAAAATTGTCCATAAAGTTTATCAAACGTCCATATTGTTTTGCATACAAAGAGTGTTTCTTTTTCTTGCTGCCCGATGATAGTACCAACAGGATTAAATTATACTTCCTCGCGTTCGATAAATTTCCAAACCCTTAGATCACAAAGCAAGTTGGTTAACACTGCTAATGGAGTTTCCACAGCTCAGCAAACGTACGCATACATTATGGTTTTCCCGCAGCTAAAAAAATACACGTTCCGCTTTTTCCCAGCGACGTATTAAACTGCTCCTAACACCAAATTTCCCTACGCCCGAGTCCCGTGGAAAAGATGGATTGGAAAGTTGAAAACTTGTTCAAATCAATTTGCAGCTCGTTTGCGGAATGAACGAAACGGATACTACAACTGATGCGGTGTGCGTACGAACGGGCACACAACTTTATAAGCGCGCGTGTGTGTGTGTGTTGGAAACGCAAATGCCGAAAATGCTGAATGCATATAAAATGGTGTACGATGGGAAACTTTACGTTTGCTTGACAAAACAGAGAAAATGTAACATGTGAAAGGTAAGCGCCAAGGTAAAGTGGTAAGTAGCAAGGTGGGAAAAACTTTTTCTTCTTGGTTGTTTTGAGTAAGTTGAGCGGCGCAGCTAGATGGCACAGGCAGAACGTGTTTACGTCTCAAGATTTCATCCCATTTTTTTTTTCTTCCTTAATAATACATACCCCGGAATGGGAAAATTCTAATCAGACAAGCTTGTACAAAGTACTACACACGCCCATGACCTCGTGAAGTTTTTGAAATGAGAGAAATAGAATATTCCTTTACGCTCGCACACTTGAACATATTCATTTGCGATCTCGTTACAATATTTCCACACACGAGAAATTTACTTCCCGGAACTTCACGCACAAGAGGACACGCAGAGTGCCTTAATTGAAGTTTATCACGAGATGATTTAAAGAAAAACGGCCCAACAGCTTTAAACACATGTGCATGTGTTTCGTTTCTGCCTGTGTGAGTGATTAACTGTGATCCGAATTCGCGCTCATGTTGCCATCTTGCTTCTGATAAGCGTCACGCACGGGAAGTGAAATGGATTTTCAAATTAAATTACTTTTATGAAATAATTCTAGTAATGCAAAAGGAGTAAGACTTTTACATTTGCCAACACGGGATTGTACAACAATTGAATTTTCCTGTGAATTTCATGTAGAAAGTGTGCGTAATGATAAAACGCAGTATTTGCTCACGGTGTGCCAGAATACACCTTTCGCACGTTTCAATGATGCTCATCTTCACGTACTGCAGCCACACTTTCCAGGACCAATTTCTAGGGTAAAAGTTTTTCCGTTCCTCTGGATACGACTTGATATGACAAGGGCTCTGAGCAAGAGACTTGGGATTAATACTCCCCGAAATGTGCTCTCAAGTGTCGGGTGAAGCATTCGATGATGGTGACGTTAGGGTGGGCGGTGTTATCCACCAGCAGTGCTCCTATCCAACACCGAAAGTTAAATTTTAACTCGGCTGATAGTTTTGGTTGAGTATTTGAACGATTATGCTAAACTTTCACCACCCAGGCGAGCATACTCTGCTGGAGAGTAGGATTAATGTGTAGCTAAATTTCCTTATCATCGTAAAGTTTCTGGAACACGAATTGAAAGATAAGCTTACATCCGGTGTTTCCATGGGTGGGTGCTCGATTGGTGTAGTGGAAGGTGTGTCCTTGTTGGGTGTGTCAGTGTGATTATCATTGTGGGATAATTTTTGGTGCAGGATTATAAAGGAGATAATGGATGATTTTGCTACAGCAAGAACTTTGAGCAGTGCACCACGAAATGAAAAGTTGCCCACTTTGGTAGCTGATTTATGGGCTATCAAGAGGCAAAGGAATCGTCCTTTTGCTAGATTTTTTCAAAATCATGAAAGCCAAAGCAAATGGTGTGTGCGGTTTTCTGCATGAAATTGCTGTTTCTATTGAAAGTCATTATATTTCAAATGGTTCTTCCATTTTTTTTTCTTATTAAATGTAATGACACAATACGAAAGACACAGAAATAGGACTATCATACAGCGATGATAAAATTCTAGTCACGTGCTTTGTAATGCACCGGCCAACACTAAACTACCAGCACGCTGCTCTTGCTCGCTAACAATCGCTCCGCCCTTGATTGGATCCTTTTTGCCACAGGACACTAATTTAAAAACAACAGCTTCCCTCGAAGGCATATTAAATTCTCTCACCAATCCGTGCCACTGTCAGCAGGGCACTTAAGCCATAGTGGTGCTTATAAATATATTCTTCCGTTTCTGAACTTACGCTTCAAGGCCAAAGTGGTTTGCAAGAATTTCCAATCACTCCAAGCAAGTGATGCCAAGCGTTTCCGAAGACCTGTCACCGGCAGCATAACCGGTCGGAGGAGTTATGGAACAAGGGAACGCGAAACGGCAACGAGCCAACTACGGTGGAGAGAAAAGAAAAATGGTTCGCTACAGTCAGCTTGCCCTTACGTTGGTTGCCCCGTGGCAGCTGCCAATCTTTTCGTAGCTGCACAGACCACCGAGAAGGATAGAGTACGACGATGGATGCGTGCGTAGCGTTGCAGTGGGAAATTTAAATAACAAACACGACCAGTTTTAACGTACGCCTAAAGCATAGTACTAGCTCGTCATGCTCACAACTAATGCAAAAATCACTCCAGTGTGGCTGCACGATAAAGCGGCAGCATGGCAAAGCCCCGAAAGCGTAAGAAACTAAACGCACCACAGCCATATGTTTGTGTGCGTGTTAAACGAGATCCGAGAAGAGTCAATTGTACAGGGTTGGAAGAAAAAGTATAACAAAAAGACATTTTTTGCCAAGTGACTTTCTGCTATAGAAAGAGGAACAAATTGAGTGAGAGAGAGAGAGAGAGAGAGAGAGAGAGAGAGAGAGTATGAGCTAATGGTATTATGTTTCTTTTCGTTTGATTTGTTCCCGTTCAACATGAACTCTTAATGAAGGGTTGTAGGAGAAATCATTTTTCTAAAACTTATATGGAGGCGCATGGTACTTTACGATGACCAAATGTAGGCGCATGGTATTTGACAGTTAGCGTCAGTAGGTGCATGGACATGGACAAATATTTTGTTTCATAGCATAAAAAAACAATCAATTTCAACAAAAGCTACTTTTCAGGAAAAAATATCTGAGAAGTCATTTAAAAAATAAGAAATTTTTCTTTATTTCTGTATGTTGTTTTAGAAAGGCGTTTACTTGAATCAGAGTGACGCAAAATTGCCCAGCAGATTTATCCTTTCGTGTGTAGCAAAACTAACATATTTCTTCCGTTTTCACTGTCTTTTTGGTGCATGCTAAACCGTTCCATTTATAAAATATCTGATGATAAAAGAGCTGGCACGGCGGGATTTTCATATTTCTAGCCCTACACAACACAGAGTGTATGCAGATACATTCCATTTGACTTGTGATTCACCTGGACCTAGCCGACACTTCCGCACTACATTACAAAAGGACGAAAAGTTGATGTCACAGGAGACAGTTTTCCGTTTCCGTTTTGTTGTGCTCTTATTTTTGTCATTCCCCTTTTTCTGTCAGCCACTCTCTACATCACTCGCTCAGCCACATTTCCTTCCTTTTTCTTGTTGGTCGAATACGTAATCTGCATACAAATTATTCACTCCGGGGTTTTTGAGAGTTGTACGTTTCTTTTATTTGCCAGCTTTTTCTTGCATCCGAGCCACCGTTTCTCGCCAGCACTGGGATGTTCCGTAGCGTGTACGTAAGTAACCAACGAACGAAGGAAATAACAAGCAAACGCAACGGGACATCCACACTCTCCAGCAGCATCAGCAGCAGCAGCAGAGAGTGTGTGACTTGCTGTGTACGATGAGACGCTTTGAAATCAAACAAAAACAACCCCAAGGGAAGGAACATTCGGTGCCAAGGACCGCACCGACACTGAGCGTATGCTTTGTCTGCATAGAAAAGAGAAAGAAGTTAAAACAACAATCCCGTGCTACGCAAAAACCTAGACATGGAGACGCACGATAACAATAACACACGTGACGTTACGTCGAGATAGAGTGGCCCAAAGGCCGAATCCCCATGACGCAGGCAGCGCATAGATTCGCCATTCGCTTCGGCTTCAACCGGAAATGGTGGCGGTTGCACGGGTACGAAGAATCGCATATTAAAATCAGATATGAAAACCGACCATAAATCTCGTGCGTTTCCGCTCCGGCATGCCCGGTGCCCGGTGGACGCCGGAGCTTCTCAACCGTATTGTGGAGCCGGATAACAAAAAGATGACTACGAAATGTCAAACCGTGGTTGTGGTATTAGGTTGGAAAACTGTGATTTGAGTTGGAGTTAAGTAGTCTTAATGTTTTGAAAAAATCTTTCTCTAATATAGGAGCATTTTAGTAAGCACTGCCTGACGAAAAGCCAATAATAATCCATTATTGAAAATTATTAAGAGAGTATTAAAATGGAGACGCATGGTGGTTTGATTGGAATAATTAATTTTCTATAGAATAGACTTGTACCTTCGAAAACATTGTCTTTATTTCTTCTTGGCTCAATGACCTGCTAAATTTCTTGATACCACATAGTTGGATAGTCAGTCCTCAGTACTTGCAATAACTACTTACTCTCTTTGTTCTCCCAGTGTAACCAACATACATAATCACAGTTGGGTCTTACTGCAGTCTGTCTTACCTGTAAAAGATGCAATAAAAAAATCTTGTTAGCTTACTGCCTGCATTTTGAAACAATCGTGCAAGGTATTGTATAAGAAAATGAGTAATCTAGACAACATAACTAAGGCTAAATTCATTAGCTTCATCTTGAGGACCATAATCTTATGAATTTCTGCATTCTAGCATGCGACTATGAACCTACATCAAAAGCATTCAACCTTCCCTGATCATGTTGATTTCATTCATAATAGCATTAGGATAAATAAGTCATCCAGCGCAGAACAGCCAGAGGCATCCCAACACAGAATGCCAGAAGCCACATTCTAGCAATACCGGTCCGGTTTCAACAACTGTCGTTTGATGGCCACCTGTTCATCATCAACCATCGATGGTTCGGGATCATCGCAGGAATCAAACCTTCATAAGATTTGATCTCACACCCACACTCAACACTCTGCGGGAGGAGAGACATTGGATGACGCACGGAAGAGAGGCATTGTTCACATAATACAGTCTACGACATAAAAGATGAAACAACCCCTCCCTACCCTAGCACTGACAGCAGGGAACAATTGTTCACACTGTTTCGTTGCTGTCGGATGTTCGCTCGAAGAACAGAAATGTCTTGTCGCAACCATCGCAACCATCGAGAGCATCAACACGTACTCAAATCATATTCTCTTGCTGTGAGCATATCTTTGATTGCTTCGTACGCCTTTTCCCCGTTTGTTGCGTCCATCAAACCCACACACACACATACACACATACACATTCTGCCCTCGAGGACAGTTTATTTTAATTTAATTAAAGTCCAACTGATTGAAAACATCCATTTGCTCACAACGTTCATCTTGTTCTGGCCAGCGTACTCAAACCTTGACTTCCCCTTTCGGCTATCAACGTCCGATACGCTCTTCCCGTCGTTTCTCGTCCTCTTTGCCTTACTCACGATGGGTGTAGAGAAAAAAAAAGGTAAAGCAAAGTCAGACGGACCGAAAAGGGATTTTGTTGACGTAGTACCTGGGTTCACTTTGTCACATTAGTACACATTCCTATCGAAACAATCATTCTTGATGATGGGCTACATTTTATAATAATTGTACCGATTTTTTCTATACTTGTCAAAAAACTTATAACGCGAATAGATTTGCATAAAAAAAGCGAAATGATGAGCATTTTCTGCTAGTGAAAAGCATCGTCTCACATGCTTAACCATAGCTGCACGTGCAAGGTCTATTCAATGGTCAGCATGGGTGTGTTTAGGTTTTGGTTCGTGCAAACAGGCGCACAGAAATTCAACCAAACCTTAGGCACATGTCCGAGGTCGAACGTACA